>NC_044324.1:133279813-133884456 GCF_007399415.2 Gopherus evgoodei
CTACTCCTTGCAGTGACCACAGAGAAATGTACCTTTTGGAAAGGTGGATTTGCTGTGCCTTCTTGTTCCCGCTACCACAGAATATGTCTACACTTTGAGCTGGGGGTATAATTACTAGCTTGAGGAGTCATACCCACGCTAGCTTTGATCGAGCTAGTGCACTACGTATGTACTTGGGGGCAGCTTGCTCCACCTGTCACTTGCACCCCCGCAGTTACACTCTATTTTTAGTGTGCTAGCTGAGTCAGAGCCAGCATGCGTATCTCTCCTCAAGGTGGGAATCACACCCCCAGCTTGAAGTACAGACATACACAAAACAGCAAGAGGAAAAGAAACAGAATTTGCATATAGAAAAATGCAAATAGTATTCTCCTGCCAGGAAAGCAATACATTATTGTATTTATATTCCATTTTTAACTGTAAGGCTAGACCTCAATATTGATGCAAAATCATTATTAAAAATTATTTTACTTTATTCTTATAAAAGGTTATTATAAACTTGCCTGTGCCTTTACTGAAATTTAAGGAATACTTACAATGATTTTCACAGGCAAGAGATGTACAGCAATAACACAGGATTGCTCATTTAACTATATGAAATGTTCAAGCTAAGAAGTTTCCTACAAAATCAGCCTTCTGTGAATTAGTTACAGACTCCCAGAGTGTCAAAGGAAGATAACACCTACTTTATTACCTCAAATGTGTTTTTACAGACTCTAAAATGCAGCTTTTTTATAACAACATCTATCTTGCTTTAAATTTCCATACTATTTTCTTTGATACAGTGTTTTTAAAGATGTATATAAGCTTTGGTTATTGTTATTTGTGTTTTGTATAAAATATTTAATAGAAGTTTCAACTGCAAATTGTAAATGTATTGGAAGTGTTCCAATTTAGGATTCTTTATATTCATTAATTTGCCTGTCTCAAAACAACTCCTTGAGTAGCTTCTTTTAAGAAAACGATTTAAATACTTTCCATGGTTTCATAGGACTTAGTTAAGATTACTCACCTTTAACCATTTATCAGTGTATACCAAAAAGAATTCACCTACCCTTAAATGAAGATCTTTTGCCCATCCATAAACTGTTTTAGTTATCTTAGGGTACATCTACACAGCAAAAAAACCAACTAAACAAAACAAAACACTGCAGCAGGAAGTCTGTCAAATGACTCTGACTTACAGGGCTCACGCTGTGAGGCTAAGAATTGTAGTGTAGACATTTGGGCTCGGGCTGGAGCCCAGGCTCTAAGACTCACTCTCCTTCCTTGGTGGGTTTTACAGCCCAGGCTTCAGCCCAAACCCAACCAACTACATTGCTATTCTTTGCCTTTCAGCATGAGCCCTAGGCAGTTGACCTGAGCTCTTGTGACACATGTAGGACTCACTACTAATTTGGAAGAATAATACAATTTGGTAACTTAAAAAGAGAAGAGCACCTCCACTAGAGGAGAGCCTGCTCTTAAAGGCATCCTCGTTGTAAACAGCTCTCCAAGGACAGACATACGAAGAAGATTGTAACTGAAGTGACCATTATTGCTTGTTTCGGCTTCAGTATTTTTCTCCTTTCTGTAATAAAATTGTCATAGGTAATAACTAGGATTATTTTAATTGTTTTTAATGGAGGTATCCCCCAAGGTATGCACCGCATGTGACTAAAATAGAGTCAGTCACATCCCCGGATGGCATTAAAAAGAGAGAATTATTAAGATTTGGCTAACCATGTCTCGCTTCACTAGACTAAAAATTTTAGTAATTTTAAGATAAAATTACTTGGCACTCAGCAACTTGAAAACATCCCTTTCAATCCTACATTGCAAATATCTGGGCATCTTTGGCTCCTGTACCAAGTGAAAAAGGGATAGTAACTACTGGGGTAGGGAAAACCTTTTAAAAAGTATAATACATTGTGAGCAGGAAAACTGAAGATTGTATTGGGGAAGATGGGACAGGACTAAAGAAGGTCAAATATATCACGCAAAATAATGCAAACACACTATTTTGCTTCACAAGCACCAAGGACCATTAAGGCCCAGGACTGCCTGTAACAATTTACATCACAGAAATGCAATGCCTCCCAGAGCTTCCTGTCAATTCTTCATTTCATCAGGAGAGTTGGGCATGTTTCCCCTACAGTCCCTCCACCCCAGAGATTCTGGTGAGGTTCAGTTCCCCTATTGATGTAATCATTATTAATTTATATAAGACCATTCCATGAGGATTCCAAACTGCACCATCAGTTCACTACCTCAGTAAGTTAGATCTTGTCTACATGAGACAGTTGCACCTGTTTAACTAAAGGTGTTATTTTGAAGTCATTTACTTAAACCTGTGCAAACCCTTGTGTGGAAGTTATTTATCTAAAAAAAAGACAGTGCAGTTCAGATTAAGCTTTTAAGGAACTGGTTTAAACTAAACCAAAATAAACCACCCTCAAATCAAAATAAGTATGTTCACACAGAGATTTGCCCAATATATTAAAATCAGTTTAAAATTACACCTTTAGTTAAACTGGCATAATTTTTTCTTGTGGACAAGGCTTACTAACCTATCACCACCATCCCAGTAGGAGAAAGATCATTCCCTTAATGTCCTCCTCTTACTTTGTATTAAATCTCTAGATGTCTGCAGACAGTCTCCCTAATGCAGCATGAAACTTGCTTGATCACAGTATCTTGGAGTCAGCACGAGAGTAAAATACAAATGTAAAGGTTATTACTATTTTATATCAAGTCTTCCCCTGGTCCCAGAGCCCAGGGTCCAACCCAAGCCCAAATGTCTACACCACAATTAAGCAGCACCTTACTCCAAGCCCCATGAGCCGAGTCACCTGACACGGGCCAGCCATGAGCATGGTAGTGTATCATGCAATGTAGTGCATCATGCAGTGTAGACAAACCCATGGGTTGCTGCACTAAGATGGGAGGCCCTGCCTAAGCAAAAATATTAGTTTCTTGCTCCCTTCAGCACTGAAGCACCATTGTCTTGTACTTTTGCAACAACAGGGAAAGTAATGGCCTCCTTTTTTTTGCCAATCTGTGGCTTGGCTTTGGTTTCCACCACAGGGTAAGGTTCTCTTACCACTCCCACCTGCAGAATGACTTTGTGACTGAGCATACAGAGGCAAATTTAAGCCCCTGATTTGGCTCTTCTAGAGATTCTGGTAGGGTTACCCCAGCGGCATTTACAAAGAGGTAATATAGAATATCAGCTTTTTATTGCCTGTGTGTTTATGGCATTTTGTTACCATTTGATACCATGATGATAGGCTAAACAGATCCTTTGATGGGCAGGACCAGGACCAAGTCCAGAATGCAGCTGCTGTAGTTTTCCTGAACACAGCTAACAGGGACCAGCTCCACAGTGCCACATAGCAAAGATTCCCTGCGTGTAGGACAGGTTAACCTAAGGCTGGGTGACTAGATTTTGCACTGCATGAAGAGAAATCAGGCGTATTTTAAGTGTCCATTCTCAGGGTGGAAATTAACCCGATTTCAATAATATGGCAAGATGCAGGTTTTGCTCTGAAGCTAGTATATCTTAAAAATGTCATCCTAAATTAAATCTGTATGATAAGAAATTAAGGCAATACCTTTTGTGTAAAACTCTTCGGAAACAGAAACACTGAATTTGGCACAGCTTTACTGGATACATAGATAATTCCTGCAGCGGAAATTATTAAAACTGCATGAAGTAACTGGTCTATGTTGCCAGTAGCTACTGGCGTGGTGCTCTGCTCTTGTTCGACGATGATAAGTCAGCTGTGTGCATGTTCCCTCTGTGTGCTGTCCCAGCTCTGCACAGATTGCTGACACAGCTGACCCCGAGAGAACCCCCAAAGACCACAGACTCTAGTAAGGTACAAAGGAACTCAAGCCAGGTTTACTGTCAAACAAAGCATAGTAATAGTTTCCCATATACCCTACAAGATATACTAAGAATTGGGCAATGGACTGGCTCAGTCGGTGGCAGAACTATCCATTGCCCCCTAGGCCAGATAAAGATATGCACTCCGGGACCTACTTTTATACAGTTACAGGACAGATTACTCATCCCTACTGATATATTGAGGTACAGTCCCTTGATTCACTGGGGGCTGTCTCCCTCTTTGATCATGTTGGTTCAAACAAATCTATCCATCATTCTGTCCTTTTGACCCTGTCTTTAATATGCACCTGCCTGTTCCTTGTTATCTCTATGGAGTGTTCTGATGCTATTTTGGCACAAGTTCCTCTTATTAGCACTTATGTGTGGATACACCTGCTTCTAGCAGCCCTCTTCTTGCCAACTTCTGTGAGTGGGGCCTGCCTCTGGCTCACAGTCCAACTTTTTCTTAGCAATGCCTGGAAGTACTTTGGTTCAGGCTTCAGACTGGGCCTCTGACACAAGAGTTCATGTTTCAGGGCCTCATCTTACTACAGTCTACATTTTCAAAAGCAGATAGTGTATTTAGGTGTCCAACCTGAGCCACCTTAAAAGGGCCTGATTTTCAGAGAGTGGGTGATCCTCACACTGTAAATTAGGTGCCTTTAAGGAGGCCCATGTTGGGCCTCAAAAATGGATACATCCAAAATCATTAGTCAATTTTTAATATTTAGTCTATTTTTAAATAGACGTGTATATAAATAAAAGAGCAAGTTTGAAACACATCAGGAAGAGATAAACAAACCTTGGAAGTTCATCGGATCATATTTTTGATAGAGGCTAGAGTCCACGAGAGCTAAATGCATGCTTAGATGCCTTGGGAGAAATAATCTACTGTATCATATCACAACAACAAAAAGAAAAGCAGTGATGCCGCACAAATTACTAAGAAAAAATTTGATTTCGATACGATAAATATCATGACAAGTCTATCAATCAATTGCCTTTGAGGTCATTACCGGCCCATAACTCACTCAGGGCTTTATTGATGTCTGAGTTGTTTCTAAGTATCAACAGAGCAACTTAAAGTGAACAATTTTTCACTAACATTGCATTGAGTTGACATCACTGTATTACCAGTTTATTCTATGCCATAATTTATAGAAAAATAAAACTAGGAAGCACACCCATTTGTAACACAAAATGACATGAAAAAGACGTTTAGGTCCTGAACAGGTTTTTCACACAAACATACCACAGCCTCCTCCCTTGCCTTATTCCCCCAAGCAAAATATGTATCCATATGGCTTTGAAATTGATGAAGCCAAAAATACAGTTCCAGGATCTCGGATTAGCACATTATTTAAAAAAAAAATCGGTGAAAAGCAGTGTGTGTATAGCAGCCATCAAATTTCATGGATGTTGTGATTATCCTAAAACGTTGCTCTGTACTAGCCTTTAACGGAATATCATAAAAAAATATCTACTGAAGCTATTATCCTGAAAAGAATCGTACAGACAGTACTGAAATCTCCTTGGACCACAGCTATTGCTCCTACTTGAATCATTAAGTAACTCCCCTGAAATGCATACCAACATTTGATAAAGTTACTTGTGCATGCTGCCACCTTATCTATTTTATTAGTACTTCAAATTTGTAATCCTGGTCATTGGAAAGTGGGACTTTTGCCTGATGTTAACATGTCCAATTTTTGCCCAGCTTTTCTCTGGATTAAAGCTATTCTGCAGTGCACAGCTTTAGATTTTAGACTGCTTGTTTGGCTCTTTGTTTTTTGTTATTTGCCCCACAAACAGTCTCATATCTCTATTTTGTTAATCCAATCCATCCAATTTTACAAATAAATTTCGTCTCTCGCCAAAGTAAATCACTGTATTTAGTGTCAGAGTAGCAGCCGTGTTAGTCTGTATCAGCAAAAAGAACAGGAGTACTTGTGGCACCTTAGAGACTAGACTAGAGAAATAAATTTGTTAGTCTCAAAGGTGCCCCAAGTACTCCTGTTCTTTTTGTGTATTTGGTGTGGTACAGTAACAACAGTGATGACATGTTCAGATGTAAGAGATATGATTAGGCTACTATTTCATAAGATCTTTAAAAACACCTTACAAAGATAAGCTCTATTAAAAAGCAAAAATTCATTTACTACTCTTTATCTCTACCTAAAGACAAATATTTGCTTTTTTCAATATGTCTGAAGTTACCATAATATTGAATCTCGTAGTCTAATAAGTAGAAACCTAAGAGGCCAACTATCCAATTAGCAATCCATTGGCTGTTGTATTACACAAAATGCATGATGACATTTTGTCAGAAATGTATTTAAGATACTTTCTTTCATATTAGCTAATTATGTCTTACCTAGTCAGCTTCCATAAATTAGGAGTTAAAGGGCAAAATGTTCATCTCTAGCAATGCACTTTGTAGGATTTGGTTGCTGTTGTTTTATGCCTTTTGCTTCAGTTAGTTCCTGCAACACACGCTGATCTTTAGTTCACTGAGGCTTCTATGATTTCTCCCTCTCTTTTCTTTTCTCCAAGTGGAGCACATCTCTCTCATAATCAACACTTGATTAGACTGGACTAAAACAAGACTTCTTAAAACCAAATATACTCAATTGAATATATTGTTCAGTAGCGATAACTGAAAGAATTTTTTCTTATAACTGACATATTCTTGCCCTTTGTGGGAATTAGCAGTGCTGAAAAGGAAGAGGGAAATTATTATGGGGGGTTCATATAGTGTTGTAATAAAGGAAAGGGGGGGGCTCTCTTTTATGGACACCCAGCCAGCCAGGTAGCTATAAAATCCCTCTTGGCAGCTGGTTCCTACTTGCTTTACCTTTACAGGGTTAAAAAGTCCACAGGTAAAAGGAAAGGAGTGGGCACCTAACCAAAAGAGCCAATGGGACAGCTAGAAATTTTTAAAATTGGGAAAGAAACTTCCCTTTGTCTGGGTGTTGTGGTTCTCCAGAGAGAAAGAGGGGGCAAAGCAAAGACAGGGCTGGGACTATGATGTAAAAAGCTTTTTGTCAGGTATGGAAATCATCAGATCGTACCTAAAACCTACTCATAAATCAGAAAATGTCTAGAAAAAAATGTGATTAGGTTTATTTCTGTTTATTTCTTATTGGCTTGCAGACTGCTCTGTGCTAACCCCAAATTCTTTTTGTTTTGATTGTAACCTTTAAGCTGGACCTTAAGAAGGTTATTCTTGATGTTTAATTTTTGTTTGTTTAAATCTAGCAAAAGCCTAAGTTCCAGATGTATTTACTTTCTTTTTGTTTTTAATCAAATCTACCTTTTAAGAACAGGATTGGATTTTTGGTGTCCTAAGAGGTTTGTGCACATATTTTTCAGTTAGCTGGTGGAAACAGCTGATTTCTTTGTTTTCCTTTCTCAGCTCTTCCCTGAAGGGGAGGCGGGGGGTGAAAGGGCTTGAGGGTACCCAACAGGAAGGACTTCTCAAGTGCGCCTTCCTGGGTTCCAAGGGGTTTTGCATTTGGGTGATAGCAACATCTACTCATCCAAGGTCAGAGAAAAGCTATAACCTTGGGAGGTTAATACCAGCCTGGAGTGGCCAGTACTAATTTTTAGAATTCTTACAGGCCCCCACCTTCTGCACTTGAAGTGCCAGAGAGGGGAATCAGCCTTGACAAGTGTCATTAAATTTCAAAGCAGTCTGCATGAGTACTTTGTGCAAAGCAAAAACAGGTACAACTTCTCCTTTGTTGGGGACTTGGTGGATGGGTTGGATTAGGGGCAGGGTTATACTGCCCCCAAAGTGGATGCTCCTGGCTGAGAAGGATCATGGCTAAGACAGCCAGTACATACACTGATTCGGCATATCTGCTGACCAGCCTCCACTGGTATAGCTCATATGGAGCTCAGGTTTGATTCTAAATCTTTCCCCAAATGGTGGAAACCTGGAAGCAGAATAGGCAAACACCATCACTTGCCTTCCTTTGACAGTGAATCCTCCCTCCCATGCAAGAGGTCTGGCTGGCTCAAGGTAGGGTTATTTATTCCTCCCTACACTGCCTGTAGTCAACTATGACCATATCCAAACACCTCTGTGTGTGCTCTCTCTCTCCCTCACACACACACTCCTTTACTACCTGCTTACTGTGTGAGCAACGCTTTAAGGCCAGAAGTTGGGAGCAGAAATACTTCCTCTGTATTCTGTACATTGTAAGTCTTTTCAATTTTTTTCTCAAGCTACTCTCACTGCTTTTATTTTTTAGAGTCCCTCTTTGAAGGCATTGTCTGTGAAGCCCAATTCTTTCTGTTCCTCTGAGTGGCATTTAAAAAAAAATCTGTCTTTCATCTTGCTTCTTGCATTGTAACTTTCACACGATAGTCCTTATACAAGTGCTACAGAATTGCCATCAATAACAAAATAGAACATTTAAATACATTATATATAAAATTAGATATATGTTAAAATTAATTCATTTAGTACTTATTGGTATTTATACATTACAACCAATGTTTTAGCTATGATACATTCAAAAAAATGTTCATGCGTTAAAATTAAGAGTTTATTATTTCCAGCTATTTGCATGTATACTTGCAAATGACGTTTATCTGCATTATCGATCAACAACTCATCAATAAAACAGACCTTACTATTACTAGATGATATTTCATTAATGACTCATTAGAACAGTGATTTTGTTTAAGAGGACAGATATTTGTCATATTCTTTCTAAACACTTCTCACTGTACTACACTCTCCCTTGGAAGTATGAAACTGAAAACTGCTATCTTAGAACGTATTTTCCCCATCAATCGCAAATTCACATTCACTTTCTTAGTGTTGTAGTTCATGAATGGTGAGTATCACAGTTTGGGGGTAATTTACATGTATTCCCTCTCCATAGTCCACCAAGGGCTCCCACTTTAGGCTCCTGGCTCTTCAGCCATCACCTTTATTGGGCCAAGGCATGTCTCACTCCCTCCTGACTGGGGTTTCAAGGGTGCACAGCCCCATGGTTTTATACTTTGATATTCCAGCAAGCCAGACTGGCATCTGTGCTTTGCTTCCTCTCCAGAGGCTATGACCCTTGTACTGCCCACAGTTATAAATTACCACACAGCTGTCTCTAAGCAAACACATGAATTCTTAATGTGAAAGCATTACAGAGAGAACATTAAAAACAATAAAAGAACCTACATGCATGCTAAAGAGCTTACCAGAGATCACCCCTAACGCCAAACTTCGATTCTGGTAGGTGTCAGTCCTTCAAAACCCAGAGGTATGAGTTCATGACTATCTCAGATTCAGAAGCAGAACTAAGGCTGGGAAGAGCAGCCATTTCTCTAGACACCGCAGGCCTTTAATCCTGGCTTTCGGTAACAGGAAATCAGCAGACAGAGACCCTTTCCCTAAAGACACAGTGTCAAGAAACTGGATTTTGGCATAACTGGAGTTGGGTAATTTGCAATAACCTTACTCCAGAGAATCCCCAAGGAAATCCGCTTAACATTTATTGTCCCAAAAGTCTGTTCTTTTCTGGCATATTTTCAATAAAGTCTTTTGAACTTCCAGGCCTCAAATGACATCTCTGCCATAGAGAGGTTACATACAACCCTGGAAACAATAATCCATAAACTTTGCATTTAATACAATGAACACCAAAGATATTTAAACTTAACTCAATAGGCCTGCCAGGAATATGCAGGGAATTGTCATATCTCTCAAAGTGAGCTGCAGATAGTCATATTTTAAAATGAATTTAGTCCTGGTGAAAGATGTGGTTTAACAGCCCTTTGTTAATTCATGTACATTAGTTAGCTAAACACCACATATCGGCATATATAGCATATCAGGAGACAGTAACAGTGCAAGTTCCCCCAGCAAAGTTCTTTCAGTATACACCTATCTAATCCTGGAGGGAATATCGCTAAGTCATTCAGTCTCCTTGATCATTCAGTCTTTTGTCTCTTTTCTAAGACAGTCATCAAGGTTGGCAACTAGTATCAATTGGTGGCAGTGTCTCTTTTAGAAGGTGGATGCTGACCTCCAAGTTCATTTGAGAAAGGCCATTAAACAGCTATCAGAAGATGATAATATTCAGCTATTGCGAACCTGGACTGGAGCAGAGCCAGCTTTAGGTGAAAAAGCATTATTTTTTTTTTCTTAAATAGAATGTTGACTATGGAACGTTGACTATTGATAAGAAAATCACAAATAACTATATTCACTCACATATGTCTAGAAGAATAACACAGGTCAAATTGTGGGGCTTATTAATCTTGAAAATGTAAAAGATTATGATAAAAAATAACAAGCAGGGTGACACAGTTTAAAGTAAGTATTTGACATTTCTGTAAAAAAAAAAAACTGCATTGCTTTAAGAAATGAAATAACAGTGACTAATAACAACCAATGACTGATCATACTTTGAATACAGTCATGCTGACAGATATTCTCACAAAAGTTTAAGAGATCACCCCTAACTCCAATCTTGGGTTCTTTTATACCACCAAATCTTTTATATGATAGATCCAGATAACTGAAAACTTTCAAATAGATACACTCCCACCTGGAAAATGTTATTACTTAATTCTCTGTGTTATGTAGTACACTTTATGAAGTACATAGAAGCAGAGGAGCATACAAAAATAATTCTCTCTAAAATCTGTGCCAGAAATAATAATTGCAGAGAAGAAGCTTAATTGTTAAGATACACATGTAATTAGAAGTCCACTTATTACTATCAATATACTCTGCATTCTGCAGGCTTCATGTGAAACTAATGATAAAAATCCAGCTTGAGAGAAGAGCAGTATAGCTTGCATCAATATAGCTACAACAAATTGCAGAGACTGTTGCTCAATATTTTTGCAACACTATTATGTGGATTTTCTTTTTATTTTGAATCAGATTTCAAAAGTAAAAATTAAAAAAATGTAACTCAAGTAATTCAAGGTGCTTCTTTTTACACTTGTGGCAAACAATGCCGCCTACCGGCCTCCTTCCTCCATGCCCTAAGTCAAGTACAGCCTAGTGAGCAGTAGTTTAAGGGTCTCTCACTGCACCAAGTGAGGACAAAGGGGGAGTTATGGGGGAGTCCTGTTCATTTGAACTACGAAGAGGAGGGGGAGCTCTCCCTCTGCTTTCAACAGAGGAGAAAGACCTATGCTCCTTCCTCCCTTTCACCCACTCTCTGCTTACCTTTACCACTGCCAAAGAAGGACATTTACAAGCTAACACCACAGTAGCTTTTTCTCACAATGCTTTGCTAGAGGTTAGAAGAGACTGGATGTTAAGCAGTACAGCATCTAGATGCAAGGGCAATGCTAATCTTAAAAGATTCAGAGGCAAAACAGCAGGAATTGCAATGCTGACCAGTCACTGCCAGTGGGTACTACTATATACCAGCAGTGAAAGTGAGATGAAAAGATAAGGCAGCTGAATTTCACACATAAGCACTTCTAACGTCTTCAGGAAGTCCTGCTGATGCAGCTGCTTGCCTCCAAAACCCACGGAGTTTGCCATCGGAGAAATGAAGGTCACTTACTGGCATTAAATTGGACATGGTTCACATTTCAAAGTATCAATGTCAATAAAATGTTTTCTCTATATTTTTGTAGGTATCTGTTGTTCCCAAACATTACAGCTGAATAATCTGTATTATTTTGTGCTTTCACTGAATGCATTTTGGAGGCCTAACCCAATTAGTAACAGTTCTTTGTTTGATGTTTGATGAATTTGTTATTTTACTTAATTGATTTTTAAGAAATCCCATTAATTTCAAGAGGATCATTAAAAGGGAAAGTGTTAGACTTGTTGCTTTTGGTCACAGTACTTAGGAAAAGCAGATTTAATACTTAATACAATTTTTTTAACCCCCTTTGAACTTCTCAAGGTACATAAGCACAAAAGTATTTAACGTGCAAATTCTGAGACAGACTGACCACAGAAACCAAATAGGCCACAGGGAGTGAAAATATACTTGAAAAATGTAGATTTGACAACTCACTAGGCTTATGCCAGTTCTAGTGGCAATTCTAGGCTCTAATGAAATCTGTACCTCAAGAGAAACTAAAGCAACGGTTATAAGGATAGAACAATACACTATTTGCTCTTCCTAAAACAACATAAGTGACCTTCTTTTAATGGATTCAGGCTGTGTTTTGATCTCAGCAGGGAATATAAGGTCTCTAGTGAAACTCTGCTCTTGTAACAGCAAAACCAAGCCTGAACCAAAACCTTAAGCCAAAATCTCCTTAACTTTATAAGTGTTTGAAATCCAAACATAGACCATATGAGAATCTGAATTTTGAAAATGGCCCTTGTGCTTAGAACAGTTGAGCCAAAATCTTTGAACCGGATGTTTTCGAATTCGGCGTGGTATTTGGAATCCAGATGAGGATCGGAGTTTTGTGGCTTGAGTGTCTCTCTCAGTACAACCACCACGTATACATTTTGTCAAATTTTCTGCAAGAATTATTTTAGAAAAAATACATCATGTCTCAAAAGCTTCAACATAGTATTTGACTATATATCCATCCCCTATTATTAATATTGCACAAATTTCTATAAGCCAGGTTGTCCACAGAAAAAAAGAAAAACAAAATATTAATAATTTCTTTAAACCCCTAAAAGATCTTTTCTATCAAACAATGCTGAGATATCGAACCTCAGTGATTATATTCCTTAGTGGGTAGCATACCGCAGCCAGTAAGGGGCCTGAGTCACATTCTACTCCCCTAATATGGTAATTAAGGGTGAAGAAAATGCTTATTGCAGGGGAGTTCCAACAGTCTTGTGATATGCAAGTAAGATCCCAAAAAGTGAGAATCCTGCACAGTTGGTATCTTTAGAGAATGCAGATGTTTCTAGCTCTGATGGTTTGCACCTTAAACCTGTTTGTGATCCAGAATTTCTCAATCCTGGCCCTTAGAACAAAGTAACTGAGGAGGGAAACATTCAAAAAGTTAGGGGAGGGAAATAATTTTTCAGCATTTTTTCCTTTTTAAACAAAGTATCCAGTTGAAAGCTCCTCAGAGGTTTTGGATGCTAGATGTAGTCCCATCTCAAACAGTACTTCCTACAGCACTTTTCCTCTGAGTTCTTTCTACCCAAGTACTGACCTTTTCCAATCCTTTCCTGCCTGTGACGTCTAGCACAATTTGAAATGATTTGGCTGCAAGGAATTATGACAAGGTGTTTACCTTCCATTTATCCTTGAAGGTAAGAACATCTTGTACTTGCAATTCTAACTACTACCACTAGGGAAGTCAAGCAATCACACTGGCTCCAGTATTAGGAGTGCATAAAATAAATTCCCTGCTTACTGACAAAAACCTAACCTGGGAACAATTTTATTTTTCATTTTTTTCTCTCTTTTTAATATATATCTTCAGGATTATGAAATGACTATTTGTAAAATAAAAAATGTAAACTTTGATCAATGCAACAGCAAATACCTCTCCTTCTGCGGAATTCTTCCTTTGTACTAAATAATGGCAAGTCCTATATATCTTTTATACCTGCACATCTCTCAGAATGCTAAAAATAACAGTGCCTTTAGGAATTGTACACTACCTAGTTTGTGAAAGATGACGTGAGGCACTTTTGCTCTGTACATTTTATTTTTATATTGCTTAACATTGTTGTTATTTCTGAGCCTGATTTACAGTTACCCAGGGGTACTCATAACCCTTTTGATGTTATTTCTACTGGAAACAGTTGACAAAAGAAGATTTTCCCTTAAGGATTGCCCAGTTTCGGTGCTTGTTTCAAGTTTCTGCTGTTTGCTCAACCCATTAAGAGCTTCTTCAAACACATAAAATAGAAGCCCATCACCTTGAAAGCTACAGGAAAAAAAATGCATGCATAAAGACTGCCAACTCACACTTTCACTCTGCTGTAGATAAGCAGAAATCATTGACAAATATAACACTACCTGGAATACTGCCTATGGATTTAGCATAACTCTGCAAGAGGTTTTGGTTCTGAAGTATTTCACTGTCGGTCAGAGCTGCGTGAAAATATGAATATCAGATATAAACCCAGGGCAAATAGACAGTGTGCCTAATGCAAGCTTGAGACTAAAAATTGGCAATGGGTTTAAACATTACTTCTGCTTTGTATTTTTCTGCATATCAGAGTATATTGCTGCTTTAAATAAGATTTTTTTCATGAGCATTGCACTGTATGCTGAGTTAAGGTAGCATACGCAATCTGTGCCAAGCTTCTTCGGGCTTAAAGTGCCCTGCATGTGGTGCACTAACTATATAGAATGCTAAAATACAACATGAAAGTAGAGCTCACTGGTCAGCAATTCTCAGACCTGAGCTATGTAGTGACTACTACAAAAAGTCATTAATAAATCCACACACAAAAATCTTAGTTAAGGTGAAATTAAGGTTGTAGCTATATATAAATATTTTATGTTTTTATTAGCCTTCCAAGAACATTAGAGTTAAAAGGAAGAATTAGAAACTCAGGAAATGAAGATTTTACAAAAAATACCAAATATTTGGAAGTATGGAAGGTCATAGTTACCTCTGCCCTCCACTGATCCTTGCCTCCCATCTTCCTGTCTTTAGTCCTTTGTAAAATGTGTTAAATTTGGGTGGAGTTTTTCTAAAGTCTCAGGAATCCACAGACTACAGACCAGGACATCTTAAATTTTGAGAAGGTACTGTACTTATGCAACTTGCAAGTGGAACATCAAAAAATGTGCCTTAGAATTTAAAAATGATTTTATGTATCTGTTATTGAAATACAAATTCTGTGTCTAATGGTACTTAGATAACTGCCTGCCCTCCATAGCGCACAGGACTGACTCCTTAAGGAAGAGTGGGGGACAATTATATTTAATATTCTATTAGTTTAACCAACAATTTGAAAAACAGCTTTTCTTCTGTGATGCATATAATGACAACAAAGAAAGCCAGAGTTGAGACAACCACAGTATGTTTGAAAGTAATTTTTTCTTGTCTTGGTGGTCAGTGATAAAATGAAAGTATTCTGGGTGGATAAGGTACTCTAAGCATTTCATTATTTCAAATCTTCAGAGAAGCAGAGTTAAGGTCATCTGGGTATCTCATCCACTGTAATCCCCAGGTCCTTTTCTGCAGAACTACTGCTTAGCCGGCTGGTCCCCAGCCTGTAGCAGTGCATGGGATTCTTCCTTCCTAAGTGCAGGACTCAGCACTTGTCCTTGTTGAACCTCATCAGATTTATTTTGGCCCACTCCTCCAATTTGTCTAGGAATCTCTGGACCCTATTCCTAACCCTCCAGTGTATCTACCTCTCCCCCCAGCTTAATGTCATCTGCGAACTTGCTGAGGGTGCAACTGATCCCATCATCCAGATCGTTAATAAAGTTGTTGAACAAAACCTGCCCCAGGACCAACCGCTGGGACACTCCACTTGATACCGGCTGCCAACTAAACATCGAACTGTTGATAACTTCGTGTTGAGCCTGACAATCTAGCCAACTTTCTTCCCACCTTATAGTCCATTCTTCCAATCCATACTTCTTTAACTTGCTAGCAAGAATACTGTGGGAGACCGTATCAAAAGCTTTGCTGAACTCAAGATATATCACATCCACCACTTTCCCCATATCCACAGAGCCAGTTATCTCATCATAGAAGGCAATCAAAGTTGGTCAGGCATGACCTGCCCTTTGTGAATCCACGTTGACTGTTCCTGATCATCTTCCTCTCCTACAAGTGCTTCAAAATGGATTCCTTGATGATCTGCTCCACGATTTTGCCAGGGACTGAAGTGACGCTGACCGGTTTGTAGTTCCCTGGGTTCTCTTTCTTCTCTTTTTAAAATATGGGCACTATATTTCCATTTTTCCAATCGTCTGGGACCTCCCCCAATTGCCACGAATTTTCAAAGATAATGGCCAATGGCTCTGTAATCACATCAGACAACTCTCTCAGCACCCATGGATACATTAGATCTGGACCCATGGACATGTGCATGTACAGCTTTTCTAAATAGTCCTTAACCTATTCTGCACATTTCCTCCCCATACTGTGTTGCCCAGTGCAGCAGTCTGGGAACTGACCTTGTCTGTGAAGACTGAGGCAAAAAAACCACTGAGTACTTCAGCTTTTCCCACATCATCTGTCACTAGGTTGCCTCCCCCATCCAGTAAGGGTCCCACACTTTCCCTGACCTCCTTCTTGATGCTAACATACTTGTAAAACCCTTCTTGTTACCCTTCACATTCCTGCAAACTCCAGTCATGCCTTGGCCTTCCTAATTACACCTCTGCATGCTCTAGCAATATTTTTATGCTCTCCCCCCAGCCATTTGTCCAAATTTCCACTTCTTGTAAGCTTCCTTTTTGAGTTTAAGCTCATCGAAGATTTCACAGTTACGCCAAGCTGGTTTTTTGCTACTCTCCTTTCTTCCTTTTGTCAGGATCATGAACTCAACCATCTCATGGTCACTGCTGCCTAGGTTGCCACCCACTTCTACTTCCCCTAACAATTCTTTCCTGTTGTAAGCAGCAGGTCAAGAGGAGCACAGCCCCTGGTTGGTTTTTTGAGCACATGTACCAGGAAGTTGTCCCCAACACACTCTAAAAACTTCCTGGATTTTCTGTGCATTGCTGTATTGCTCTCCCAGCAGATGTCAGGGTGATTGAAGTCCCCCATTAGAACCAGAGCTGGTGATTTCAGTTAGTTCTCCAAAGAAAGCCTCATCTACCTCATCCTTCTGATCCGGTGGTCTACAGTACATGGCCACCTCGACATTGCCCTTGTTGCTCTTGCCTCTAAACTGAACCAAAGACTCTCAACAGGATTGTCTCCAGTTACATACTGGAGTTCTGAGCAACCATACTGCTCTCTTACACACAATGCAACTCCTCCACCTTTCCTCCCATACCTGTCCTTCTTGAACAGCTTATACCCATCCATGACAGTGCTCCTGTCATGTGAACTGCCCCACCAATTTTCTGCTATTCCAATCACATCATAGTTCCTTGATTGTGCCAGGACTTCCAATTCTTCCTACTTGTTTCCCAGGCCTTTTGCATTCGTATACATGCACCTAAGATAACTAGCCAATTGCCCTAATTTCTAAGTAAGAATCAGGAGGCTCCCATCTTGTACGCTCCTCCTTGTGTTTCCTCCCCATATCCCACTTCCCCACTTACCTCTGGGCTTAGGTCACCATACCCCGGCAAACCTACTTTAAAGCCCTCTTCACTAGGTTAGCAAGCCTGCCTGCAAAGATGCTCTTCCCTCTCTTCGTTAGGTGGGTCCCATCTCTTCCTAGCAATCTTTCTTCCCAGAACAACATCCCATGCTCGAAGAATCCAAAGCCCTCTCTCTGACACCATCTGCATAACCAAGCATTCACCTCCACAACTCGATGGTCCCTACCTGGGCCTTTTCCTTTAACAGGAGGATGGACGAGAACATGATTGGCGCTTCAAACGCCTTTATCCTTCTTCCCAGAGCCATGTAGTCTGCAGTGATCCACTCAAGGTCATTCTTGGCAGTATCATTGGTGCCCACGTGCAGAAGTAAGAAGGGGTAGCAGTCTGAGGCCTTGATCAGTCTTGGCAGACACTCCGTCACATCCTGGATTCTAGCTCCAGGCAAGCAGCACACTTCTCAAGTCTCCTGGTCTGGTTGACTGGTGGATGACTTCATCCCCTTTAGGAGGGAGTCCCCAACCACCACCACCCATCTCCTCCTCTTGGGAGTGGTGGCCATGGAAGCCCTATCCCTAGGACAATGCATCCCATGCCTTCCAGCCGATGGGGTCCAAATCCTTCTCCGCAATAGTACCTGCAGAGGTTTGTCTAACCTGTTCTTAAAAAGCTCCAATGATGGGGATTCAACCACTTCACTGGGAAACCTATTCCAGTACTTAACTACCTATATAGTTAGAATGATTTTTTTTAATCTCACCTAAATCTCCTTTATTGCAGATTAAGCCCATTAAACTTCTTGTCCTATCTTCAGTGGACATCGAGAACAATTAATCACCATTCTCTTTATAAAAGCCTTAATATATTTGAAGACTCCCTTTCAGTCTGCTTTTCTGAAGACTCAGCATGCCCATGGTTTTTTTTTTTTAAACCTTTCCTCATACATCAGGTTTTCTAAACATATTATCATGTGTGTTGCTCTCCTCTGGACTCTCTCTAATTAGTCCTAAAGTGTGGTGCCCAAAACTAGACACGGTACTTCAGCTGAGGCCCACTAGCGCCATGTAGAGAGGAACAATTACCTACCATTTCTTAAATATGACATTCCTGTTAATATACCCCAGAATATTTGCCTTTTTTGCAACTGCATCCTGTTGCTGGCCCATATTCTATTTGTGATCCATTATAAACCCCAAATCCTTTCATGACATACTGCTGCTTATCCAGTTATTCCCCATTTTGTAGTTGTGTATTTGATTTTAGCTTCCTACATGTATACTTGTCTTTATTAAATTTCATCTTGTTCATTTCAGACCAATTCCCCAATTTGTCATGGTCATTTTGATTTCTAACCCTGTACTCCAAAATACTTGCAACTCCATCCCCCCTCTGGCTTGGCATCATCTGCAAATGTTATAAGCATACTCTTCACTTCATTATCCAAGTCTTTCATGAAAATATTAAATAGTCCCAGACCCAGGATAGAACCCTGTGGGACCCCCTACATATGATTCCCAGTTTGACAGCAAACTAGGCTGACTAGTCTATAATTCCTTGAGTCCTATTTGTTCCCCTTTTTAATTATAAGTACTATGTTTGCCTTCTCCAGCCCTCTGGGACTTCACATGTCCTCCAGGAAGTTTCAAACAATATGATCTGCAAAGCATAATAAGGTGAATGGGGGAAAATGTTGAAGGGTGGTGATGCTTGTGAGGCATCTCTGTGAGACCATTAAGGCTGTGAAAGGTGAAGTTTCCCAGCAAGTCTACTAAGGTTTTCAGAGGGTGAGCAGTCCCATGTCAAACCCACTCAGGTCTTCAGAATGAGTGGAGTGCTCTCTCGTCATGCTCCTCTTCCCCCCACCCTATTGCTCTCCTGCCGTGACCACTGGTATGCTGGCACTCTCCCCAAATACCCCCATCACCACTCCTGCAAATGTTTGAAAATCAAAGCAAGTGAGCACCTTAAGAGATCAGCAGGACAGAAATTCTGGAGTTAAGCGGGAACTGGGGGGAGTATAGCGAGGAGCTTATCCCCCGTCATTCCTTGTCAAATGGATATATTCAATAAAATTATCTATAAACAATGTCTTCCACGCTGTGCTCTAGCTCTGGTCGATTGTTTCTGCTTATCTGATTAATTCTAGTTTGGGTGCCAAAATCTCCATTTTCCATTGACTGAACCAGACTCTACCCCTCTTCCTTCTAGTGAACAGTCCATATTTGGAGATCTACATCTTCAAGGAAAAGGGCTAGAAACTTACATTTTAAAAACATTTAAAGCTTAGGTCTCCAGCACTTGTTTAATGCTCTGTTTAAAACAGTGGGTGCAGACATGCCTTTCTAACACTACAATTTGTAATATTAATAATTTTAAAATTACAGTTTAGTCAGCTAATTTTGGCCCCGGGCACTGGAACTCAACTAGCCAACTGCAGTAAACAAAGTTTTATCTCTTTCCTTCATTTGGATTTTTGTTACAAAGCGGGGAGAGGACATTAGCGGACTTCCATGAACTCAAGTGAACAGCTGTGTTTTAAGTGTGTCATAATTCAGGAAACCCTCACTTCAAATTTGATCGAGAAATTATACCGGAACCCTACAACTAACCCGCCAAATTTGATGTTGATATTCCTTTGTCTGTCGATTTTATGGGGGGAATGAGCAGGGCTCACAATCATAACCTTACCTATGGAGTGGCATTAGTGACTAACCACTGGGACAAGTTATTAAAGTAATAAACTACAGAGTACATGCAAGAAGAATTTCAAAAGAGATAGATGACACTGTTATAAATCCGAAATATATGTAAAGTGAGGGACACAATACTATTCTTTTCAAAGCACACTTCTCTTTCAGCCTATCAGTAATACTCATTTTCTTCAGTCAACTATTATCAGCAATCAGTCAGATTCTGTCAATGAAGCAGCATGCAAGCACGGAAAAACAGCTTAATGTAGTATATAGCACTGTGTTTGGGATGAGGTAAGAACACTCCATTATCTTCAACCAGGAATTCATTTATAGAAAACCCTTTTTAGTCCCAGACAAACTATTTGGTGATAGTTTAACTCACCCTTCATGATCTCTTCTAAGAACCCTGGCTTTTAATATTTTGAAAACATGCACATATCTACACTTGCAAGCTGTAGAGCACTCAATGCTGAGATATACTAACTATTTATAGGAAATAGCATGGTGTTATCAGTTATGTGGTGCCTCTCCAATATTTCTCATAAACAGATGCACATGCACTGGGAAAATATACAGAAAAAAATAGGATATCTAATGACTAGCTTTGTTTGGAAGCCACTTCAATTTAAAAATCAGAAAGCATTCGTACCAGCATCCTTGCTTCCCTAATAAGCACATTACATTACTTTTTTTCTTTAAGATCAGAAAGTCAATTAAAGACAAAATTGAGGGATAAGATATAACAAAATTTCAATCAGATGCACCAGGCACTTGAAATCAGTTACTGGAAAGTTTGTTATAAATCATTTGATTGTTTGTATTAAAATCACTGACAAGCAACTGATTTTTAATCCACATATTTACAATTAGTGTTTTTCTAATTTATGATATTGAATATCACAAACTATGGCCAGTTTGTAAGTTAGATTTTGCATCAAAAGGAATTTTGCTTAGCCATATTAAACAATTAAAGAAAGGGGGAGCGGTCTATCATAAGGCTCAGTTTCCCTTTTTATAGGAACATTTCTTGCACTCAGAAATTTGGCCCAAAATTTTATGCTCCAAAAATAAATTACGGGTACACATCTGATCACTTGTGCCCTTAAACAACTGCTTGAAGTGGACAAGATAGTGGCACAAGTAATCAGATCTGCACCTGTATTTCAACTGTGTCTACAAAATGTGGATCCTATCTATGTTGGCAAAACAGAAGAATAAAATTAGAAAAAAATTAACGCATAGTCTATCATTAACAAAAGTAGTAAAAAATGCAGGAAAGAAAAACAGGAAAAAGAAACACTTCTGCAAAAATAAGTACTCTGAAGCACTGAAATTGTGTTTCTGTGATACTTTACACAGTACTTACCTAATATCTGTACATGTTATACATGTGATATGCTGGCTGTTTGTTGTAACGAGGTTCAAAGCCACAGATGTTTCACTGTCAGAAGTTGGGTGTGCTCCACATTTAAAATAAAACTCCTGAAATATTGAAGGAGAGATAAAGAGAAGATTACATACCTGTAGCTCATGTTTTCTCTTTATCTTAGTCTAGCTGACATTTGAGACAGCAGGAAAAAAAATCACCACTGCCAACAATAAAGGGAAGTATTCATTACAAATGATTTAGAATGAATTCCTGGCAAAAACTCCTTGCTAGGCAAATATTTCGTTCTTTGCAAAAAAACCCCAATGAAGACCATATCCCCCATACTGTAGAGTTTCAATATTAGTGGTACACAGTATGATTTTCTGGATCCATAGAGGAAAAGTATTACATTATACCACAGAGGTCTGGGCATTATGATGCACAATGCTACACACTGTAACATATTCATGCTCTTTCATCACAAAAAAGTTACTGTCATATGAAAGCTAAAGACAGAATTTATAATTCCTGGCTCTAAATAAGAGAAGACTGGTCTTATTTCTGTGATGATGGAAGTCTATATAATATAGTATTACCAGTGACACTAACAAGAAGTTCCAGCTCCCTAACTAAGAACACATTTTACATTAACTACTATATTTGAGTTAAATTATTCTATACTAGTTTTATTCTATATAGCTTCTTATATCACCCTCATCAGCCTGTATTGGAGTGCCTTCCAGTAGTCCATTAAGCAACATGACTAACATCTATTGTGTGAGTTGTTCCCTTTCATCCTCTCCTGAAAAGCAAGATTGTGGGTAAGGTGTTGAATGCTGGTGTCATAACATTTTTCCCAGATCTGGACCTTAGCGTCCAAAATATGGGTGTTAGCATGAAAACCTCCAAGCTTAGTTACCAGTTTGGACCTGGTAAAGCTGCCACCAGCCAGGAATCTATACAGTGCCTGGCGCACTGTGGTCTCCCCAAAACCTTCCCTGGGGGACCCCCAGACTCAGATTTCTTGAGTCTCACAACAAAGGGGAATAAACCATTTCCCTTCCCCCCCCTCCAAGTGTTCCCTCCCTGGGTTCCTGGAGAGATATACAGAAGCAAGCTCTGTGAATTTAAACAGAGGGACTCCACCCTCCCTATTTCCAGTCCTGGAAAACACAAGTACCAAGAGAGAGCTAATCTCTCCTCTTCCTCCCTCACCCAGGGGGTATGCAAAGTCAGGTTAATAAATCTAACACAAAGAGATTTTCCCCCCTGACTTCTTCCTCCCACCAATTCCCTGGTGAGCTGCAGACTCAATTCCCTGGAGTCCCCACTAAAGAAAAAACTCCAACAAGCCTTAAAAAGAAGGCTTTATATAAAAAAGAAAGAAAAGGACATAAAAATGGTCTCTCTGTATTAAGGTGACAAAGAGGGTCAATTGCTTAAAAGAAAAATGAATAAACAGCCTTATCCAAAAAGAATACAATTTAACACATTCCAGCAACTACACACATGTAAATACAAAAGAAAACAATATAAACCTATGGTCTTCCTATCTTTGTACTTACAACTTGGAAACAGAAGATTAGAAAGCTGAAGATAAAAAAATCACTCTCATAGCCGAGAGGGTCAGACACAAGACAAAGAACAAAGAACTCACACACAAACTTCCCTCCACTCAGATTTGAAAAAGTCTTGTTTCCTGATTGGTCCTCTGGTCAGGTGTTTCAGGTTACTCCTTTCCAGGTGAAAGAGACATTAACCCTTAGCTATCTGTTTATGACAGCTGGTTTATGGGGCTCATCCCCGGGGGGGGTGGGAGGGAGAGAGAGAACCACAATGAGATATCAGGGGTGTGCCAGGTGGGCCATAGGCTGCAGCCAGTGAGGTGACCTGGCTAGGCAGGGCAGCTGCAGGGAGAGCATACAGGGAGTCTGCAGCAGTCAGGGAGAGGGGAAATGTTCTCACCACTGATGCTCTGCCCTGGACACCCAGCCAGCCACAGCTCTTCCTATTTTAAACCCACTGGACCCTGTGAGAATGAAAGGCTCTGGGCAGTAAGGAGGGAAGAGGAAGGAGCCCCGGTCCACTACATGCTGCCATGGGCTCCTCAGGAAATTGTGCCAGCCAGGTCCTGCCACCGTGCCAGGAGGAAGCTGTCCACACTGCTCAGTGAGTCACTTTCTGCCCCAGATGGATAGGAGTCACAAGGGAGCACTGTTATGTAACTCCCATGGGGTGAGAGGGAGAACATTACTAAAAAAAAAAATCTGGGAACCTTGAGCGTAGAGGGATCCATTACTGGTGGTGTGCCCCCTCATTTGTGGTCATGGCATAGCAGCTTCCTTTAGTCCATTGCCCTCCGGGGGCAGCTCCTTGGGCCACTCAGTATTTGGTTCCTTCTTGCAACTCAGCCCTCCTGCCAGGAGGCTTAGAGCCTCACTGCTTCCAGGGTAACTGCAAAGTCCAGCCAAACACCCAAAGGCTTAGTGCCCATGTAGCAGGCTTTCAGTCCTGATCTGAGCTTAACTGTCCTTGCCCCTCTACTCCTGAGGCTTACTTCCTGTGAGTGCCTGGTAGGGACCCCAGGCCTGCTCCGGGCTCCAGCCCAGAGCCCTTATGATAAGCAGCAAGAGTCTGTTTCCAGTGATCCCTCGCTGGTTCCCCAGGCTGCTTCCTACCTTTACCTGCTTGCAAGCATCTATCCTAGAGCTGCGCCCTCCAGTCTTCACTGCGGCTTTTCTCAGTCTGTTACTAAGGCGCTTTCTCAGTGTATCCCCAAGCCTCTCTAGCAACTGCCTAGAGACACTTAGCCCCTGCTGCCATCTTCTTTCAGGCCCAGGATACCAGCTCCCTACCACAGCTCTGCTCTCTCAGGTCTCCTCCCTTGGCCCTGCAATCCTTCCTTTACTAGACCACCCAGTCCGGTTCTCTCCAGCTGGGTCTAATTGTCAATTAGCATCACCCCTCCTGCTGCCACACACTGGACTAATTCATCCCTCAGGCTCCCTGTTAACCCTATATTTGCCAATGTGGGGCATATGTTCCTTCACAATAGTGTAGTGCAGGGGTTCTCAAACTTCATAGCACCGTGACTCCCTTCTCACAACAAAAATTATTACACAACCCCCGGAGAGGGGACTAAAGCCTGAGCCTGCCTGAGCCCTGCTGCCTTGAGTTGGGGGGCCAAAGCCAAAGACTGATCGCCACCGCCCTGCGGGGAGGGACGCAAAGCCCAAGCCCAAGCCCAAGGACCATAGCCCCAGGCGGGGGAGCCTGTAACTTGAGCTCCACCAACCAGGGCTCAAGTCCTCAGGTTTTGGCTCTGGGCAGTGGGGCTGAGCTTTGGTCCCAGCAAGTTTAATGCCAGTCTTGGCGACTCCATTAAAACAGGATGGTGACCCACTTTGGTGTCCCGACCCACAGTTTGAGAACCGCTGGTGTAGTGTTTTGTTATGTGTGTGTGTGCGCGTTTTAAATGTGCACGCTGGCATATGTTTATACTACATATAGTCAACAGTTACTGGGGGTTAAATCATGTTGCATAATGTTCCATAAGGCTGGAATTTGATCCCTAGGGAGAAAGTCTTTTCAAGGTCCCTTTTGGATGAGCTTTTGCCTTTCTGTTTTTCCCCCCTTCTCTGGCCCCAATTCAGCAAAGTACTTAAGCACAAACTTAACTGTAAGCATGTGAATAGCCCATTAAAGTCAGTGAAATTACTCACATGCTCAGTGAAATTACTCACATGCTTTTGCTTACGTATCCTGCTGCACTGGGGCCTCTATTTTAAACCTTGTCTCTTTTATATATAGTTCTTCCATCTTTGCATTAATTCATTGACTTTTTTGTTTGAGTGAAACAAATTAGATTTTTTATTTTAATCCAGTCCTGTTAGTTTCTGCTTGCTTTACTACTTCACTTCCCCAATACCATGGAGTACTGTGGTCACTCTATTTATACAAGTAAAGGAATATTGACCACCCAGTATTCCAAAGCAGGGAGGTTAAGGGCATAGAAAATACAGAACAGAAAGAAAACTTTTGGTAAAAGTGATTCACCCAACAGTAATATACCTTGTTTTTGTCCACAAGCAAAAAGAAATATTGAGCAATAAAAATGGCGAGCTCTAAAACACATGAAATGGCTTTAGACATAATCTTGTGCTTTTTTTTTTTAAGCATCCTTATTTCTTTGGCACAGAATTTAATACTATTTTTATCTGTTTGCTTTATTGCAAGCACTGCCAACAATCATAAACTATGCCCTCACAGACAAAAAAGTGCAAAATCTAGTATATTGGTTTAATGGCTTTACAAGTTCTTGATATTCCCCAGAGGCGGCGCTAGCCCACTGGAGGGCCCTAAGCAGGAATATTTTGTATCCCCTCTGCACAACGCACATTAATAATTAATATGGGGCCCCCTTGAGCCGCTTTGGGCCCTAAGCAATTGCTTAGTCTGTTTACGCCTATCACCAGCTCTGATATTCCCTATCCTTTCTGTTGAGAAAGACTAGAACTTCCTTCTGATCTGTAAGTTTGATGAAGAAATATACAGTGAAAATGTGAGAGCAGGCTACAGAAAGCCGACAATCTACTTTCTGCAGAGTACAAGTAGATGACCGTTGTCAAAATGCACCCAAAATCAAACGGAAGGAGATAGAGAATTAATATTCCAATACATGCCTGCAATCAGACAGATGAAACTGTCAAGAATACTAAGAAGCAAATCCAGAACAGTGACTATATTTTGAAAGTTACAACTCTCACAGATTGTAAAAACGGAGCAGTAAAAACAATGCTGTCAGACAAACCAATAAAGCTAATAGCTATCTGCCAACTAGAATGATGCATTCTATTTTGAGTGGGTTATTTCTGTGGTGGCTATTTTGTTCTAGTCACATGTAAAAATCTCTTCATGAACATTTTGAGAAGTAACTTATCCATTTCATATTTCAACCTCTGGGATGTAGGAAGTGTTGTCTAGAGGTTAGAGCAACGGATGGGCAGTCAAGAATCCTGGATTATATTCCCAGCCCTACACTTGACTTTCTTTGTCACTATGAAAAAAATCACTTACTTCCCTATCCCTTCAGTTTATCAATTTATGAAAAATTCTTTAAAAGACTTCCTGCAAAGGTGTGTTGTCACTTATAACTATATTTGCAAAACACTATGATATCTACTGAAAGGCATTTTGGAAATATTATTTCAGATAACAAAAGAACACAATTAGCCTTAGAAAATATATAGTGTACTAGGAGCAAGAAACTCATAGAGTAAACCACAATTTTAAAAAAAAATGACTATAATAAAAATAAAGGACTGTTTTAAAATCTAGAGAATTCACTCCTAGGTTTAGAGCCTATGAGCCATGCGTTAGCTCAGAGAAACCATTTATGGTTGGGATAGAAAAATTGCAGAAAAAAAGTGCTTTATAATGACCATATTGAAAGTAGAGCAGCAACGTAATGAAAATAACCCAGTTACGGAGTTTGCCTCCCGAGAGCCTCCTCAAAGAAACAAAAAGGTACAAAATGGAAGGAATGCATAGTACTGTAAATCATATCCTGTGAATGAAGTCCCTAAATAATTGCAAAAGTGACTGGAATGCACATACTGATGCATCTGGTATGTTGAATGTTACACGACTCGTTATACACAAAGGAAAATACACAAATACACACAAAGAAAAAGTGCACTCACTGCAAGTGCAGCTCTTATTGGGAGTGGGGGAGCCTGGTATAGCAACCCATTCATCATCTAGCACTCCCTGCCAACAGGTACTCCCGTCCTGTGGGGGTCTCTTTTCTCAAGACTTGGCCTTCCACGAGTTACTTCTGGGGTATCAATGTCACATGGACAATGTTCCACATAACACAGGTCGTTAATATGACATCTTCTGTCCCTCCAGGGTTCCTCTTTCATTCCACTCTTGTCAGAGAAGTGGCTTCAGGGCTTCTCTATGGAGGATTTTAATAAAGCTACAAAAGCAAAACACAAACTACAACGAAAGCAACTTCAGTCCCTCTCCTGGATTTGTATTTGTAAACTATCCTGGGTCCTCCCCAATTCTTCTGCAGAACACTGACTATCAGGGACCACCTCCCTGGAATCTTGACTTTGACAGGATCCTCAATTCCAAACACTTCCGCAGAGCATTCTGCCTGTCAGTTGGGCTTCAAAGATCCCCTACACCCCTCCTATCCCTCTCCCATAATGGCCAGGGTATAAACTCCCTCCCAAAGTTCCTGTGCTCTCTATTATCCAGAGAGAAACTACTAGTTTCTGCCCATCTCTCCCATCACACTTCTACTTCCTCCCTTTATCGACACCATCCAGATCCTCATCCAGCTGAGACTCATTTTACTTGGGCCTGGCCAAGTGCAACCAGGTATCTTAATTGGCTTCAGGTCTGTATTAACCAATTCACCTCCTGTGTGAGTAAATACAGCATCACACACATACTTTACTAAAAACTATTCTTTGTTTTCAGGATATGAAAAACATGGGCTCAACTATGTCCTCAGCTGCAGCCAAAGATCAATGTAATCTCGTTTCGGGTATTTATAAAGTAGTGGTTTACAAGGATTTACATAAGATAAATATATATTATGTATAAATGTATCACGTGATATTTTAAGCATCAAATTTAACCATATAAATCAGAAATGTTTATGCAAACATGTCCTGCATTACAGGCAACTGTGTCCTCAATTAAGCCAATTTGCACCTTCCCAATTCTGGGCTGCCCCTGGGGACTAAAGCAACCCCGGAGTAATTTAGAAAGCCCTGGGAGGCAGTCTACACTATAGCAGCCTCCCCAAGGCCGACATACCTCTCATGCCCCCAGCACAACCCCTACACCAGAGCTTGTGAGGAGCCTTTGAAAGGATAGCTCAGAACTCTCCCCAAAATTCTTCTACCAGCTGGAGCTCTTCCCCTGCTGGCTCCAGGATTCTAGCATCCTTTTATCCAGTGCACAGGGGCCAGGAGTGAACATCCTACTCTATATGTTTAACGTAAAGTCTTCATGTATGCCGATGTAACTGGTCCCATTAGGTTGTCAGGTCTCTCGGGTTCAATCCCCTAGGTTTGCCATGGAATTGATGGGACTCTCTTTCAGACAAGGAGTCATTAATTTCCTGAGAAGCAGTGGCCAAAACTAAACACCCTCCTGCTGTACTCCACTTGAAGTCCTCCTGAAGACCAGGAGGGATGGACAGCGGAGGAGGTGAAGGGCCCAAGAACTGATGTGGTGAAGTGACCCTCCACATTCTGGCACATATGAGTGGATCTATGCTTGAACAGGGTGAGAATTGGCTGTGTGAGGTCCGTATTCTTTCTGCTGAAGCAGCAGACTGATGCCTAAGGACTACTGTCACAGTCTGCTTCTCCTCAGAGTCTTCAGCCTGTGCATGGTGAGCACATTGTGCCAAATTGCACAATCCCCAAAGCCAAGAGCCTTATGCACACTGCTATTAAGCCTACTGGTTAATCCAGGCTTGAAACTACCACATTTTTATCATCACTCTATGCTATTACCCTTAATTTGTACTATGTTATATATGGTGTCCTTCTGAGAACCTTCAATAAGGAAGGCTCCTGTGGGCTATTTACAAAGCATATTTGATCACTTCCCAAGTATTTGAAAATAGCAACAATAATATTTCCTCCTGCCTGCATTTCCATCCTGTAGTAGGAACACCTAGATTAAGTATAATTTGGCTTTGGTTGCTTGCTTATGTCTCTGTGAGAGTGGGTATGTTAAGAAATTACTGAAAATGTGTAACAAAATTTAGTGTTGCACTGAAGTTCTAAAGTGGGTAGTTTTGTGGTCATTCTTTTCTCTTACTGGAGTGAATACTATATATTAGGCTCTTGCCTTCAGGCATAGGACCCAGGTAATTATGTACCCCTGCTTAACACTGCAAAGGCCATCTCTTTGGCAGGACTTGTTAACAGAGAAAAGAATTGACACTGTTTTTACATATATTTTCTTCACTCTCTTTACTCCTGCTATCACTTATGTACCACTGAGACTATATCTTGAGAGGTACAGGAAAAAAAAGCTCACGGTTACTAATACCTACCCTCCATGAACCTCATGTCTATCACATAAGGTGCCAAAATTTAACAGAAATGATCTATCCTTAGGAGTTTTACAAAAAGGGGGAAACCTTTTACATAGGACTTGGGCAAAAGAAAGTTTGCAATTCTTCAAATATGAGAAACACCTCCAATTGTTAAGTGAATAGAAGATAAAATCACTTATCGGTCTTCTAGATACAGCCAAGTGACTGAAAAAAGGAAATCAGCACAGTGAGTTATAACCATAAGAAGTCAGACCCTGGAAATGCATAAGAGCAAACAGGCTCTGGAAGAAATATTCATTTTTCAAGGTAGTGTCACTGAGCTTCCCCTTTGTATTGTATCATTCTAACTGTTCCCTGTAAGAGTGCAGACTTCAACTATCGTTATACTTTGCCATCGGCTGCAAACTGTGGTAAATTCATCCAAACTGCCTGAATTTACAGTAAGTTTTCTGAAGATTGTGTAATTCTGCATTAACAAAACTGCAAGAGCTTGAAAAAACCCACTCTGCTCTGCATGAAAAATCCATGTCACTGAGTTTATACTATATTAAATTGTGTGCACCCCAGTGGTTTAAAAGGATCTTACATAGGGTACATTTATAGGATGATATTTAAGCATCCAATTTACTGTATACATCAGCAAATTGTGCAAAATTTGTGAACCAAGATTTTGAGTATACTTTAAAAAAAAACAGCAATGATTTATACTGCAGAATAAATCCCATATGTACTTAAAATGTGGTTTAGAAAAGATTACATTTTGTTCTTCATGTAGTCCTAGGGAAATAAGAAACTGAACTTCTTTTCCTTCAATGTTTTTGAGTAAATTTACCAATTATGAAGTCAGGGATTCATAGCACTAGCTTGAGTCACTTTTTTTCAGACAAGCATTATGAATTTTCTCTACACTACCCTGTAAAAGCATTTCAAACCTAACCTTTCACATATCTGTTATGGTAAACTTGGTCACTTAGGAGGTGGGTACGACTAATTAAGACTAAATTATGTGGTAGTTTTATCAAGTAGAGATACTGGGAATAGGATTAAATCAAATTCCTTTACATTTGGGAGTCAAAGTCAGTTTTTAAATTCTCCTCTTCAGACAAGAAAAGCTATTACAATCCATTTGGCACCAGTACAACTACCAACAATTTTTAGCTAAAAGATTCATTAGGGATATAAATATATGGCCGTGTGTAAAAACCAGGGTTATCAAATGATACCAGCAATGGAATCACAATGAGAATGCAGTACCCAAAACAGCAGCACTGGTGATTTGGCAGTACGCTTCTTCCCCTCACATCAAGAGCAGTGCTAACACCAGGAATGAATTTCCTTCTGTGTAAGGGGCGAGCATAGGGATTTGGCATCAATCAAGCTCTGCATGGGGCAGAATTTCACCGATGGTGATTTTTAAGAGGTTCTTTACTTTTGATTTTATTTTGTTAATTTTTATTTTTCCTCTACTTTTTGGTTCTTGTTTAAAACAGGTTGGTACGTTACAGTATTTTCCCATTGATTACTATGTATGAGTCAGTGCGTTAAAAAGGCATCTATTAATTTGGAGTATTCTTTTATAGTATACCTAGTAGCTGAAAGCCTGTGCTGTCGCATGGATGTAATTCATGAAGTCATATTTCAGCAGTCCATCTGGCTATGATATTGCCCATTGAGGAGAGATTGGAAACTGAGCCCCATGAGGGAAAACAAAACAAAAAAATCCCCCAAAACTTTTGGCTCCTGAATCAAATTGCCAATCTAAAGCCAAGAGTAGCTAATGGGCCTTATTATAATCAAGCCCAAAATTATTTTATAAGAGACCCATAAATGCACTACTAGAATGTCACTACTAATCTTATGACTGAGGAGACTGCAGTCACATTCACCATTCATCTGCCACTGCTAATGTAAAGCCTAAACAAAAACTTTTTTGGGGGGCAACATTTGGTTGCAATTAAAAAATCATAATTTCTTTCATAATATTTTTCAGTTTGTAGGAAAGAGTTATACAAAAAAACCCAGGAGCTCATCAGCTATCTATAGAATAGAGTAATCAGTGGAAATGAGACCAAAAGGATACTGTGTATATTACAAACATGTTTCATAAAAATTTCCACTGACAAGTTCCCCTCACTCCCAGATTTTCAGATCCATAGGGTCTCTGCTGTAGGACATGAAGTGAAAAGGACTGTACAGCAGTTCACATAAGCTGTCAGAAATGTGAACTTTCAAACTGATGCCTTTATGGGGTTCAGGGAAAAAACTGATGACCCAGGAGACATGGAATATTGTACAGTAAGTCTTGTTAATAGACTGCTGATAATTAAGCTCTATGCTAAGCTGAAACATCCTTTAGCTAGAAGAATGGCAATAAGGAGTTTAGTAACTCAGTTTAAATGCCTTTATAAAGTACAAAATGCATTTAATTTGACAACAGACAAAAAAGGCATAAAAATATTAAAGAAATATGAGTCTTTCTCCAATATCTGCTTTCTGTCTGAGCAGTGACTGTCTGAACCCACTGCCCTTCTCAGAATGCCTCAGGCTAAGAAGAAGAAAGGTCTGATATTCTTGATAAAAGCTCTTTAGGCTGAGCCTCCTTTGCCAATTCCTCATGAAGGCTGCAAAGATAGTGTATGCTTGGTCTCACTTAATATATCAACTTTGACCTTTACGGAAGGGAAAGAAAGAATTAAAACACTCCTTTAAATGATATTTTTGAGAGAGGTGCCCAATAAAGGGAGGGAAGTTAACACACTGTATTCACGTTTTCCATACCTTCTTTTTCATTCAGTAATGAAAATTACAATTCAAATGTTTAAGGGCTCGTTGGCATGGAGACTTTGTGCACAGCAAGCTGGGGTGTGAATAGATAACACACTGGCCTGATATGCACTAAGTCGCCATGTGGACCCTAGTACTGCCACAGTGAACTATGACCTACTGCTGATTCAAAGAGTCGTGTAAATGTATGTAACTTTGCTAGAAAATGTTTCATTTACTCTGCAGACATATTAATGTTCTCTTCTCCCCATAAACTATGTGGTTTTTTTTGTCCTTTTAAGGCCTTGTCCACACGGAGACTTAGTAACCCGGAAAGATGGGGAGTAAATATGCCGCACAGGAGCCTGCCATGCACTAGCTGGTTTTGTGGACTCTGCTGCCACACACGATGTTTCTATGATTTTTGTTATAATACAACTTATTCAGTTAAAGATATCAAAACCACTCTTATGTAATGAACATTATATCAATAACACAGGGAAAGGATGGTATTTTTGGCTAAAAGCAGGTTTAGAATCAGGAGATGTGAATTTTATTCCTGGTTCCTCAGCAGATCTCTTTTGTAACCTTTTGCTCATTGAAAGAGCAACTATTCCATATTTTATTTATCCTTATTCAGTGTGTGCCCCCACACATTATTTGCTCCATATCATTCAAACACTGCTCCACTGACAGAATTAGCAATTTTCTCAGGGCTTTTCTACTGTGTTCATCCCTATAACATTTGAGTGCTTTACAAAAAGTAATGAATTCATTTTCATAACAACCTCATGAGAGGAGAAGGTATTATTCCCATTTTACAGATGGGGAATTGAAGCACAGAGAGAGTGTCAAAAGAATCAGCTAATTTTGTGTGCCCAATCTGCAAAGCTATAGCCTGATTTTTTCAGAGAGCTTAGCATTATATATTACTTCTTATGTTCAAAGCACAGCTCTCATTGACTGTAGCTGAAGCTGTGAGAGCTTAGCACTTCTATAAATCACATGCCAGAGTGTCAAATCGAGCATCCAGAAAATTCAACATACACAATTAGTGACCACCTGTGAAAAATCTGGTTTCAGTGACTTGCTCAGAATTACACAGGAACTCTGTGGCAGAGGCAGGGATATAATTTAATTTTCCAGGGCAACATTCACCTGCCCTAACCATGTAACTGGTGGTTGTCTTACTGCAGTTCCCTGCCTCATTCACTATATACACCTTCCTGCTCCTAAAACAAATGAAGCCGAAGTTCGATAGACAGTTTTGTTGATTACACAAGCCTGATTCATTCCTTGAGCACCAGGTTGCCTATGCACAGAATGAAGCAGGGAGCTGTGGGAAAAAATAGTAGATGATCATGTAATTAAGACAACTATAATTAAGGATACAATTCTGTCACAGAGGTCACAGATTCCATGACTCTGGGACTTGATCTGGGGCAGGCCCAATAGCCAGCCCCAGGGCCACCAGAACAGTGGCTGGCATTGGGTCAGCCCCTTGGAGCTGGAGCAGCAGCGGGGTTGGAGCAGCTGCAAGTCCCAGCTTTTCTCCCCACTCCCCAAACCAGTATATGTTTAGTAAAAGTCAGGTCACAGGTTTTCCATGATATTTTGTTTATTGCCTGTGGCCTGTCCCTAGCTTTTTTAAAAAATACTAATGACAGAATCTTAACCTTAATTATAAATGCACATGTCCCAGGTGGCCAAATTAAGGTTGCAGAGGCAAATTTAAGTCCAGCATGTCCTAACATTTGAGTGCTGCACTTTGCAATCTTAACATTTTTAATACTGGATTTTATACAGCATTTTGTATTTTTTCTTAAAAAAGCAAATTGACACCCCTCCTCCAAAAAAATAAAATAAAATAAAATAAAACAATCATATTGACTTGTACGTGGTTCATCAGCAGAGATGAAACCTTTAGCTCCAACCTAGGCCTCTGCCATTTGAGCTAACCAAAGAGGTGATGGCAGTAGCAGATTGCCATCTTCTACATGGGCCAGCACTAGAGGGAGATGAAGCACAACCTTTGCCAGTGGATTTCACAGCTATGTGCTGACAGCAAAGAAATGCTGAGACTCAGGATTCCTGGGTTCTGTTCCAGGTACTGAGGAGTTTGTGTTCTAGTAGTTAGAACCTTCTGCCCATCCCTCATAAGCCAGACTCCTTATGATTCCAGCCTGTCCTTGTCATTGTTCCAGTACCTGCCCCCAACAATCACCCTCATCCCAATGCAGCCCCAGTCCCACCTCCATCCACTCATCCCATTCCATACCCACACATCCCTCTCTCAGCTCTTTGTCCAAATCTCCTCCACACCCCTTGCCTTCACTTTCCCCCTTTGCCACCTCTCCCCCAAGACCCACCTCCTCACTCCTCTGCATTACGGTCGGCTTCCTCTTCTGCTCCCAGCCTACATGCTGCATAAGGAGCACCTTAGAGACTAACAAATTTATTTCAGCATAAGCTTTCGTAGGCTACAGCCCACTTCTTCAGATGCATAGAGTGGAACTCACAGACAGAAGATATTCATACATACAGAGAACATGAAAAGGTGGAAGTATGCATACCAACTGTAAGAGTCCAATCAATTGAGATGAGCTATCATCAGGAGAAAAAAAACCCTTTGAAGTGATAATCGAGATGACCCATAGAAGGTGTGAGGAGAACTTAACATGGGGAAATAGATTCAATTAGTGTAATGACCCAACCATTCCCAGTCTCTGTTTAAACCTAAGTTAATTGTATCTAATTTGCATATTAATTCGAGTTCAGCAATCTCTCTTTGGAATCTGTTTTTGAAGTTTTTTTGTTGCAAAATTGCTGTGTTCAAGTCTGTCACTGAGTGGTTGGAGAGGTTGAAGAGTTCTTCCACTGGTTTTTGAATGTTATGATTCCTGATGCCAGATTTGTGTCCATTTATTCTTTTGCGTAGAGACTGTCCGGTTTGGCCAATGTACATGGCAGAGGGGCATTGCTGGCACATGATGGCATATAGAGAGAGTTTCTCTCAGCTCCCAATTTCTAGTGGCAAATGCCACAGTAGCTCCCAGCAGATCTGAGGAGCAACTGAAGTGAAAATCCTACCAAGCCCCTGCAGCCCTGGGCTGGAGCACATTCAGTCAACTCCATAGGAAGGATGCATATGCAGTCCAGTCAGCAAGTAAGAGCTGGGAGGGGATGGAACATACTCAGTGTAGGCAGACTCTTCAGAAACTTCAGCTAGTTTGAAAGAACTGAGATTTTCAGAGGTGGATAACTGCCATATTTGGGCAGATTTCCCCAGGGATGACAAAAGGCCCATTCCTGACACCATAACAAGACCTACCCCATAACCAAATTTCAAGTCCTTTTGCCAAAGCATGGAGGTTTCTGTTAAACAATTGTATGAATTTTTTAAATTAGGGAAAACAACATTTATATTTCTCTAACTTCATTCTCAGAAACCACTGAGCTGTTTAAGCTGAAATTTTCCAGGGAATTTAAACCTGAGGCAAACATCTGCCATGAAAAATTTCAGTCTGAGTCATTAAAGTTTGGCAAAGTTATAAGCAACTGAAAATGGGGTTTTATAAATAAAAAGTGTCAGGTAATCCCAATTATAACTTGTGGCAACTGTAATATCGAGCACAAAATCTGTTTATTAATCACACTGTAAAACTAGTGTAATATTTTATGTATCAATTATCTTTACTTAAGGAAATCTTTTCTATAAGTCAGCTCTTGGGAATTCATTGGCCAAACATAAATGTTTAAGAAATATGACAGAGACAGCTGCATTAAGCACTTTGGTCTCAATCAGCAGTCTAACATGGTATTGCCAAGGTTATTAATGATCAAACTAACCTCCTTCACAACCTATTTCTGAGAGAATTGTCACTATTTTATGTGATAATCAGTTCTTTATAAAATAATCCTTTTTTAAGTTTGTGCATTCAGCATGCATATCTATTGTCTATTACAAAAATAGTAATTCCTTTTCAGTTAAGAAATTGTACTGCAATCTAAACACAGAAGATACAATTAAAATTCAAACAATAATTGGAACAACTTGTTTCTCTTTAAACTACAGATTATTAAATACACAAAATGGAAATTACAACATCTGGCCTCTGGAGAGAACATGTACACTTATAACATCTTCATAGGACTTCCTTGGTTTAGAAATACAGAACCTTTCATTCTGCATTACTCTTTCCCTATCCATTGGAAGAACCAGGCTGAAAATAAGGATACAACTGCTCTGGGAATCTTTCAGTTTCTACTATCCAGACACTACTGTTTTAACCATTCAGGAAAATAGTTTGTGCTAAACCAATCTTCTCATCTCTGCGGGTGCATTTGTCACTTGCTTTGCCCATCTCAGGGTAATCACAATAAGTATTATTCCCTCATCTCCCTTTAAGTGGTGGTTCTAATCAAAAATTAGGGCACCATTTCTACAGTCAGTTCAGTAATTATATCAGTCATCAGAGTATGATATTTCCATGATAAATATTGTTTACATGCCTTTTATTCTCAGTATAGTCCACTTCATTTCTCACATTTCTATTTTTCCATAGTACAATCTAACAACTTTGAAGTTAATGCTGTCCAGTGGTTCCCATGAAAAGTCAACACCTGCCTGTACAATTTCTCCAAAATGATATTTGAAATACAGCAGTTATTTTCCTAAGCAGATAAAAAGAGTATCCACATACCTCAGACATGAGTAACTAAGTAAATGTTGACTTCATAATGGGAACATATGCCTTTTACACAAAAAGCCCTAAAGAGTTAACCCTTATTAGAGCTGGTCTGAGAAAAGTGTGAATTTTCCATTACTTTTTCATCAAAATTTCATTTAGAATTACTTTTTTCTGATCATCTCTAACCTTTGTGTTGAACTGAAATATCAATTGTTAATAAAAATGAAATCTAGTCAAGTTTGCTATAACCAAACTGAACTGCTGTGTCAAACTCAGTCAGCAGGTTACAGTTAAATCACTTATGAAGTAAATTCTGATTTTTTTATATTGGAAGCATAGTTTGAATTACTTGAACCACAAATGAAGTCTCAGTATCAGAAAAGCTATTTAAAATGCATCATAATCATCTTATCCTGAACATCAGTGCTGATTTCTAGGACTTACACTTTCCCATCAGTCTCTTTTAAAGTAGAATCCAACTGTTTAAATTTGTTATCAAGTGTTTCCTGTAGAGAATCAAACCCATACTCAAAGCTTAATTTGCTCGGGCAATCAGATTTGAATTTTTATGCCAATTTAAGTTACCAAAGGGGCTTAAAGAGGGAGGGTAACTCACATAATATTTGACAGCAGATCCTCAGTCCATGCCTCTTTTGGCAGGAAAAATTGTTTGAGATTACAGGTTTGCGTGGTTTGTTTCTTTTTCAGTCATACTAACAAGCACTTGGGGCAAAGACAGTGATCAGAATCTGAAAATAATTACAGAAATAACCTAAAAATGGAAAAGAAATAGAACACACAAATTTCAGAGCTGGAGTTACAATACAGTCCATATCATAATATCCCTTGTGGAGTTATATCTTAAGCTTAATAAAAAGTCCACAGTGGCAACATCCAGGAACAGTCTACCAAACTCTGTATTATTCCTTCCATAAGCTTTACCCTTGCACATGTATTCCTTATAAAAGATATCAACTCCATGGTCAATTCTATACAATACTCCTAAGCTCTCCACTGTTTACAGCAAAATCCTGTCCAGTTGAGGCTGAAATTGTCTGAAACATTTCAATTGTTCACTCACAGACGCCATGAGAATTGGTCCAGTTCAGAGCTCAGAGACAGACTATTGCTCAGCTAATTGACCATACTGGACATAAAGGTTGACTTCAGTTTTCAGTTCTCACCTGTCAGCACTGTTGATCCTAAATCATCTTTTCCTTTCATTGTCCTCACAAGTCATCCTGACCTACTGACAGCCTATGAAAAATTGTAAGGACAGTGTTAAGCCCATATTCATCTAACCCTACGGCTCTCTTGTATGGGCCCTCAGTGTTCTGTTGTCACCCCTCCTGTTCAGTGTGTACATGAAGACATTCAGCAGATAGTGAGAATTGTACTAAAATACTATTGTCATGGTAATAACAATCATCTATAGGTGATGCAGGACATATGTGAGAGAAAACTGGCTGTGGCACAGTCTAGATAAGTTGAGAATGCTGGTGGGGAAGAAATCAGAGAAAAAAACAGAGGTGATATTTGCCCCTTCTATGGAGAGGGAGTGCTTGCCTTTTGCTGTCCACATTCACAAGCCAGTTCTATTTCACTTTTGACAGCTTCTGGATAGTCAGAGGACGGTAGACAGAGAGCTTTTAAAATTTCCTTGCTAAGCATGCATGAGGAGGTTATTTACCTGTAACTGGAGGTTCTTTGAGATGTGTGGTAGCTATCTGTATACCACTGTAGGTTATGCATGCGCACCATGCGCTCGGAGTCAGAGAATTTGAAAGTAGTGTCCATTGATCCACACATGCACCCTAGCTCATCTTGTGCCTCTGACCAAGGCGACAAAGGGAAAGGCAGACTGACCACCTCTTCAGTTCCTTCTCTACCATGAAGGGGAAGGAGAGTGGGTAGTGGCATACAGATAGGGATCACACATCTTGAAGAACATTCAGTTACAGGTAAGTAACGTCCTCTTCTTCTTCTAGTGGTCCCAGCCAAGTCCTGCACCAGGACATAATGCCTTGCAAACATGTGGCTGGAACTCCATGTGGCCACTTTACAGAGGTCTAGGAGGGTATGTCCCAAAGAGATGCTGTGGTTGTTGCTTGAGCTCTAGTGGAGTGAGCTTGTACCCTTTTAGGGAGAGAGAGGTTCGAGAGCTGATAGAGTAGACTATAGCTAGATATCAGACTCACAGGCTTAGAGGCCAGAAGGGACCATCATGATCATCCAGTCTGACCTCCTGCCTATTGCTGGCCACAGAATCTCACCCACCTACTCCTATAATAGACCTCTAACCTCTGGCTGAATTACTGAAGTCCTCAAATCAAGACTTCAAAAGAGAACCCATCATTTACACTAGTTTAAACCAGCAAGTGACCTGTCCCCATTCTGCACAGGAAAGTGAAAAACCTCCAGGGTCTCTGCCAATCTGACTCAGAGAAAAAATTCCTTGCCCACCCCAAATATGGCGATCAGTTAGACCCTGAGCATTTGGGCAAGACTCACCAGCCAGACACCTGGGAAAGAATTCTCTGCAATAACTCGGAGCCCTCCCCATCTAGCATCCGATCACCGTCTACTGCAGATATTTTCTAGTAGCAGTTGCAGATCGGCTACATGCCATTGTATGCAGTCTCATCATACCACCCTCTCCATAAACTTATCAAGTTCATTCTTAAAGCCAGTTAGGTTTTCTGCCCCCTCTGCTCCCCATGGAAGGCTGTTCCAGAACTTTCTTTGCAGTCAGCTTTGGACTTAACTATCTTGAGTAACTTTATATCGTCAGCAAATTTTGCCACCTCACTGTTCACCTCTTTTCCAGATGATTTATGGAAAGCTTCCAAAAGAGGCCTTACTGGTAGAATATATAGCAGGAATATACTGCATCATAAATCCCTTAGCTGATGTAACCTTGTCCCCTCCCCAGCCAGTATCACATACTTCTCAGGCTATTCAGGCTGCCTTTGGGCCTCCCGTCAGAAGGGTGATAGCAGTCACTATATTCCCTCCAACTGCAAAGGACTTTATGCTACCAGGGACTTTGCTCCCTGGTTTCCAACAGAAGAAACAGGTATAATTCAGAGTCAAGGTAGCCCAGAATATTTAAATTGCAAAGAACATATTTACAAATCCAGAACATATTCACCCTTATTAGAGCAGATTCTTTTAAAAAAAAGTGACTAAAAATGGATTGATACAATAGCAGAACCTTTACACAATAGAGTATGAACAGACAAGACAAATGTTCACAGTAAACCACTAAATTTGGGTGGGGAAAATGCATTAATTCATCATATTCTGTAGACAGCCACCACCGGAAAGGCCGCTATAGAGACTCTGGTGGAAATTAAAACTGCTCCGCACAAATCCTAAGGTAGAGCACAAGCACAAAACTGGGTGACTGGGCAACAAAATGGCAGATGAAATTCAATGTCGATAAATGCAAAGTAATGCACATTGGAAAACATAATCCGAACTATACATATAAAATGATGAGGGTCTATATTAGCTGTTACCACGCAAGAAAGACCTTGGAGTCACTGCGGATAGTTCTCTGAAAACATCCGCTCACTGTGCAGCGGCACTCAAAAAAGCTAACAGAATTTTGGGAATCATTAAGAAAAGGATAGATAATAAGACAGAAAATATCATATTTCCTCTATACAAATCTTTGAATCTCACGTGCAAATGTGATCGCCCTATCTTAAAAAAGATATACTGGAATTGGAATATGGAACAGAAAAAGGGCAACAAAAAAGTTATGGGTATGGAACGGCTTCTGTATGTGGAGAGATTAACAAGACTGGGATTTTTCAGCTTGGAAAAAAGACGACTAAAGGGGGATATGACAGAGGTCTACGAAATCATGACCAGTGTGGAGAAAGTAAATAAGTGTTGTATACCTCTTCTCATAACACAAGAGCTAGGGGTCATCAAATGAAATTAATAGGCAGCAAGTTTAAAACTAGTATTTATTCACACAACACACGGTCAACCTATGGAACACTTTGCCAGAAGATGTTGTGAAGGCCAAGACTATAACAGGGTTAAAAAATAACTCAACGAATTCATGGAGGATAGGTCCATCAATGGCTATTACCCAGGATGGATAGGGACACTGTCCATAGCCTCTGTTTGCCAGAAGCTGGGAATGGGCGAGGGGATGGATCACTTGATTATCTGTTCATTCCTCTGAAGCACCTGGCATTGGCTACTGTCAGGAGACAGGATACTGGGCTAGATGGACCTTTCGTCTGATCTAGTATGACCGTTCTTATGTTCTTAAGCAGAGACACTATCTGCTCTTCTTGTATCGAATCCCCCATGGGGTGCAGCAGGCCAGGCTTGTGCAGTTTGCACTTACCTGAGCCAACTAGATGAATTTGACCTCATAAATGTTTGTATTCACATAACCATAACAGGTCTATTACAGCAGTTGTTATTACTGAGATCCTTTTTCCTCTAGGTTTCAAAACTGTTCCATGGACGGCAGAAGAATTAAAATGTCAACATTTGCCAACTGCTGCCATAAAGCTAACGGTATCATCTCTTATTGTAAGTAGAAGAGAAAACTGAAGTAACTGCACTTACAAATCTTAAGAAGTGTTAGCTTTTTTAAATGGCCAGCACTGTAAATTGCCAAAAGCCACAATGTTTCAACAGCTTTCTGATAACTGCTCTTTCCCATACAGGCTCTCCCTTAACAGCAGAAATGTGTAGCAGGGAAACAAACCGTAATTTGAGATGCCAAGTTTCCATAACTTTGTGTAACTGTATGGCCAAAATGTTCTTGAATATGACGTAAAGATGCTATGTAATAATATAAAGGGGAAAAAATCATCTGGTTAGAATTCAGTGGTTCTCAAACATTTGTACTGGTGACCCCTTTCACATAGCAAGCCTCTCAGTGTGACCCCCCCCTTATAAATTAAAAACACATTTATATATTTAACACCATTATACGTACTGGAGGCAAAGTGGGGTTGGGGGTGGAGTCTGACAGCTCACGACCCCCCATGTAATAACCTTGCAACCCCCTAAGATAATAAAGGGGAGAGATAGTTCAGTGGCTTGAGCCTGCTAAATCCAAGGTTGTGAGTTCAATCCTTGAGGGGGTCATTCAGGGATTTGGAGATTGGTCCTGCTTTGAGCAGGGGATTGGACTAGATGATCTCTTGAAGTCCCTCATAATCTATGATTCTATAATAGTCAATATGACATCACTTGTTTGCTGCACTGTAAAAAAGAACCAGGGTTGCTAGAGGTTATCATCAGATCCTATCTGATCATACTGGAGCAAGCCAGAATGAGAGGGGTTATCCCTGGGACTGGTCCTTTCATAAATATTCTGATTAAATGCTTATGAATGTGTTTATTGTATGGGTGTAATAACTGCTGATTGCTCAAACTTTTAGACATGTTTGGAGCAATTGTATATATACACACCATTCAGCCCTTGGATTTAATAAAGGAATGTATGATTAAATTATTGTCTGGTCATATTCTGCCTAAACAATGGTATCAATAAACTTCCAAGAATACACATACCAATAGCTGAGAGTAACACTTTCTACCATTTCTGGCTGGCTAAAAGACTCTGTCTCAACCTGGCAGACAAAGACCGTGCCTCAATTATTCATGCCTTTGTCCCCTCTTCGCTGGACTACAGCAATGTGATATGCCTGAGCGTGAAACCATCAGCACTTAGAAAACTCCAAGTAGCACAGGCTACTGTGAGCACATCGCACATGTCCTCTACTCTCTGAACTGACTTCCCTTAGAATTTAAAATCAAGTTGAAGGTCTTGCTCCTTCAAAGCGCTCCATGACCTGGGCACAGGATCACTAAAGGACTATCTAAAGTTCTGGGACAACTATACTCCAAAGGCACAACTGAACTCTCAATAGTAACAGTAAAGCTCGTCCGCCTGGGAAGCAGAAATTTTTCTGGAGGTGGCCCAAGACTGTGGAATGAACTCCCCCAAGAATTAAGGGCCATCACAGTCCTCACCACCTTCTGCTCCAGTGCAAAGCACATTTCTTTGAACTTGTGTAAAAGGGCATGCTTGCCCTGTAGTACCACCTATAGGTGTGACTCTGCTGAGGCTTGCCGCAGTTTCCAATTCACGCAGGGCCCATTAAAAAAGCCACACAGTCCAGATGTTCAAAATATTCCCTTTCTGAGGTCCAATTTATTAAGTCCCCTATAAAGTCATTCAAAATAGAACTCAATTCTACAAAGTTTTCATGCTAGTTTCAGCTGGGCCCAGCTCATCTTCCCTGAGGGTCTGTTCTCTCTTTAAAGTTATTTCCCTTTGCCCCAGTCCCAACCTGGGGCACCTTCTCCTTCCTGAGGGTCTGTCTTTCTGCTCTCCCAGCACCTCTTGCCTGGAAGTTTGGCCTTCTCCATGAGCGTCTTCCAATGCTATCACAGAGCCCTGCAGGAGCCTCCTTACTCCCTAGTGTCTGCAGGTATCTGCCAGCACCCATCTCCATCTGTCTCTCCCTTCATAACACCCTTCAGCCCAACTGGGCAGCAAGTAATCAGTTCAGGTGCACTGGACCCTGTTCCCTCTTAAAGGGGCCAGTCACCCTATAACATACTTCTTCCGCACTCCCCCCACTCCCAGCCTTCCTATACTCAAAGAGAGACTCCGTGGTCATCTTTTGGTCAAATTCTAAAACCAAGTGGGCACATCTTCCACTGACTCCAAAAGGTCCCATAAAACTTAGTCAATAGCCTGAGTCTTGCCACTCACAAAACACGTGACCAAAGCTCATCCAGCACTATGTCTGTCATAAACAGATAGTTAAGGGTTAACATCTCCTTTGCCCGTAAAGGGTTAAGAAGCTCAGTAAACCTGGCTGACACCTGACCAGAGGACCAATAGGGGACAAGATACTTTTAAATCTTGGTGGAGGGAAGTCTTTGTTTGTGCTTTTTGTTTTGTTCGTTGTTCGCTCTCGGGACTGAGAGGGATGGGACATCAATCCAAGCTCTCCAAATCTTTCTGAATCAGTCTCTCAAGTTTCAAACTTGTAAGTAATCAGCCATGCAAGGCGTGTTATTCTTATGTTTGTTTTCTCAACTTGTAAATGTTTCTTTTTGCTGGAAGGATTTTACCTCTATTTGCTGTAACTTTGAACCTAAGTCTGGGGGGGTCCCTCTGGTCTATAGGAATCTGATTACCCTGTAAAGCATTTTCCATCCTGATTTTACAGAGATAATTTTTACCTTTTCTTTCTTTAATTAAAAACTTTCTTTTTAATAATCTGATTGATTTTTCCTTGTTTTAAGATCCAAGGGGATTGGATCTGGACTCACCAGGGACTGGTGGGGGAAAGGAGGCAGGACGGTTAAATTCTCCTTGTTTTAAGATACAAGGGGATTGGATCTGGACTCACTAGGGATTGGTGGGGGGAAAGGAGGGGGATGGTAAATTTCTCCTTGTTTTAAAATCCAAGGGGTTTGGATCTGTGTTCACCAGGGAATTGGTAAAGTCCCTCAAGGCAACCCAGGGAGGGGACGATGTTTTGGGAGGACAGAGAGTGCTCCAGACACTAAAATTCTGGGTGGTGGCAGTGTATACCAGATCTAAGCTAGTAATTAAGCTTAGAAGTGTCCATGCAGGTCCCCACATTTGTACTCCTAAGTTCAGAGTGGGGAAAAAACCTTGACAATGTACAATGCACTTTATATATCATGTAGTTCAAGAGTTCTTGGCATGTCTGAATTTATAAAGTTCTGAACGTCCAGTCCTTGGACTCCCTGTGAAGCAGTTAATGACAGCATGCAGTTACTCTGATTTAATTTGTCTAAAGCCATTTCTCAACTCTTTGGGGCAGACCCTTCTAACATATATACACATGCACCCCAGTAAGCACTATGTCCATAAGAATATCCAGACCCCTCTTGTGGTTTCCAAAAACTAAGGTCTGCACAGCCTTGCCTGAGGCATTTTGGATTTCATTTAACTGAACTCACTTCTGTTCTTCCTCCACCTCTGCTGGTCTGTGAGAAACATCTCCCCCTGTAGACTCCCTGTGTCCTTTCACTACTCTCTTTTCTTCATGGGTTTGCTCTTCCACTTCCACAGCTGGGAGAGATTGATTCTCAGTCAACAAGTGAACCACACAATCTCACCCCCCTATCTTTCTGCTGGTCTTTGGAGCCATTCTTCTCCTCCTTCATCTGCTTTAACTTAGTTCTGAGGTGCAGATCTCAGCGCACCTCCTCCTGTAACCATTCTGAAGCTGAGATTCTAAGGCAACCAAATTCTCTGCTGACTTGAATGGCCTGCTTTCTGATCGACTCTCTAGACTTATGACACTGCCTAGCTCAACCTGTAGTCTGGTGGATTTCTCAGCCAGCTCAAGCCACGCTCTCTCACTTAGTATATTTTCCTGTGGCTCTTGGAGCTGGACTTCTGCTTGTGTTCAAGTCCTCTTTGCCCTACCAAAGTATCTTTGCTTCAGTGGATAGTTTTCTAAATTCACTGCTCAGAGCCTGCTTTGCTTTCTCAGAGCACACTGTCACCCACTTGGTTTGTTACAGTTGTTCCGCCAGCTCCTTCACAGCTTGTGAATGTCTGTCTCATCTCCTGGATTTGTGCCTCATGGGTCTTTGCTTCATCATCCAGGGTCTTCCTCAGAAGAACCAGTTCATGTTCCCATTTTGCCCTGAGTTTCCACTGTGCAACAGTGGACTCTAATGTGTCTTCTAGCTCTACTTGCAGTGGCTCCAGCTCCTCCCTTAGCTCCTGCTTCTGGGTTTCCATTTTGTCCCTGGCTGCTTACTCAGATTTCAGGTGTCCCCGAAGTCCAGTGATGTGAGAACCCAGCTCACAGACTGTCTTCTGGGACATGATCTTCTGGGTTGCTTCCTCTTCCAGCTTAGCCAAGAGTGTTTGTCATTCCACTTCCTTCTCAGACAGCTCTCTTTTGAATTCTGTGATCTGAGCCTGCAGCTCACCACTCTGCTCTTGCAGATCAGTGGAGTCTTTCTAAAGCTTCCTGCAAGATATGCCCAATTCCAGCCACTGTTCTTCCTTGTGAGACAGGCACTTTTCCACATCTGTGACCACAACCTTATGTCCATTCTTGAGTTTAGCGAGATTCTGAAAGAATGTCTACAGAGCTCACAGCAGCGAGCCTCTGAGCCTAAGTCAACAGACTCGGGCTCTTACTACCACATTAAAAATAGCTGCACAGATATTGTGGCTAGGACTGAAACTCAGGCTCTGAAGCCTTGGCTTCAGAGCCCAAGCTCCAAACCAACCCACAATTTAAAAGTGCTGTCTACATGGCTATTGTTAAAACGGTAGTGCAAGCCCAAGTCTGTTGATCCAGGCTGAGAGGCTGCTGCTGGCTGTGTAGAGATACCCTTAGACTTCTCTTTGGTGTCTGTCATCACCTTCTCCAACTGCAGCTTTTGTCCTACACTTTCCTCTCTATTTATGTATAGGGATAGCTCAGTGGTTTGAGCACTGGGCTGCTAAACTCAGTGTTGTGAGTTCAATCCTTAAGGGGGCCACTTCAGGATCTGGGGCAAAAATCTGTCTAATGATCGGCCCTACTTCGAGCAGGGGGCTGTACTATATGACCTCCTGAGGTCCCTTCCAACCCTGGTATTCTATGCTACAAGGCACCCTGGCCCAATTATGCCCATTGACTCGTGGTGTACTTCTTCCTGCACTACGAGTCTTAAAAAGGGAACAAGGCCACCTTTGCTTTGTAAAAACATCCTCAACTTTCCAAGGACTACCTTTATTTGCTTAGTCCATTCTCATTGCTCAGCCAGCCCCTCCAAATTCTGGGAACACCTCTGACTTATTTCCCGGATCTTGGCTTCAAGTGTTTTTGTCCTATCAGCCAGTTTCCGCCAAAGAGCCTTCATCTGATTCATCTGACGAAGTGGGTATTCAACCACGAAAGCTTATGCTCCAATACATCTGTTAGTCAATAAGATGCCACAGGACTCTTTGTTGCTTTCATCTGATCCTGTAGTTTGTGAAGGTGTTTGGTGCTCATATCAAAGTTCTGGTTATCAGCATTTCCCTGAGTTTCCAGACTGTTTGAAACAAGTTTTACCCGTTCTCTGCCAACCCCAGTTAGGAAACTCTGTTGTCCCACTGTCAGGAATAAGGCCCTTCAGCTGAACCTGTTCAGATTCCTGACAGCCTAACAAGCACATCATCTAGACCTGGTGACAGAAAGCCCCACCTGACCGCCTGAGGAAGTTAACGCACTTGCTCTTAAGCCTAGCAGTAGCAGTTTGGTTGCTGCTCAAAGCATATGCCCACAGCTGCGCTACCTCCTGTACCTGCTTCTTTCCCGCCTCGTTCCCCCTCACTCCAAGTAACTTGGCTTTGACCTACAGTTCCAATTCCTGACTTCTGACTACAGATTCAAATCTTGGCTGTGGCATCTCACTCTAGCTCTGACCCTAGGCTCCTATTACTGGCTACAGACTCTTGCTCCAAAAATTAAGCATGACTGCCCATACCCTGGTCCCCTGACACCCTCATTGGGCTCTTCTCCAACAGAATCTTTTCAGGTCCTCAGGTACGTTTTGCTTTCATAAAGAAAAATATGGGCATTCCTCAAAGGTTCTCTCCCTTCAGGGCTGGGATCACAGTTTGGTTTTCTCCTGCATCAAAAGGGAAGTTGGAAAACCCTAACTGACCTCTAAACTGAGGTCCCCAGAACTGCTTCCATAGCTAGTCCAAGTTTACCCATTACTGTGAAGCCTGGTTTCTCCAAAGCTGTCCTGCTTCCTAAAGTTTGAGATTTCTTCAGGGCAACATCTTTTTATGTGTCTTGTTTTCCCACAATCATAACATACTATCCTTGGGGCCTCGTTTTCCCCTTGTCCAAACTGGTCCCTGCAGTCCTTCATTTCAATCTCATTACAGTTGGGTTCCCTTACCACCAAAAAACACTATATCTTTAAGATACTTGGCTTCCCCACCTTTCATGAGAGCTTCTGTAGTGGGGCAGACCTTACAATCATGATGCATGCAGGGCAGAGCCACCTTACATGTTCCTGTTGCCCACAATTAATTTATACAGTTGGGTAAGTCCCATTCCTCTATTTCCCTCTTCTGGATATTCACAATTCCTCACTTCCCCAGGGCTGATAGTTTGTCTGCATTCTCCATCATACTATCCTAAGATGGCCTCTTCCTGGGACCCGAGATTGTGACAGGTCACAGAATGACTGGTGCACCTGTCTGTTTCCCCTTTCTACAGGACACCACAGTAACCCCAAACAAGCTTTCTGAGCCTAAATAACACTTGCAGGATTTATTTATTACAAATGTCCCAAGCACAAAAACCATAACAAAAGTCCCACAGCCATTATCCAGAATTCCCCAGTACAGTCCAAATAGTACCTTAGCTCTTTCAAATCCAAATCCATCAACACTTGTGGCGTCTTTCATCATGCACTCTCAGATGTGACATCGACATCTCTCATCACACCTCAGATTAGAGTGCTTAAATTCGCCCTGTTTCCCCCCAGCTATGATTCCAGCTCTTGCCAAGAGACATAAGCAGGGCTCACCTCCCCATTATTCCCCAGACTTCGGCCCTCTTGGGCCCTCAGTCTTCAGCTCTCTAGCCCAGAGATCTAGCAGGCATGTTCCTCTGTTGCTCTTAGCCTCCAGCTCTTTCTGGCCATGGGAAAGCTTGTAAGTTGACCCCCAGCTCCCTTCTGAAGTTATCAGCCTCACCTGGCGCCACTGCTCAACTAAGGAACTCTCACCATTCATCCCTTCAGTGGCATCCCCTCTCCAAAGTTCTCAACACTGCTCTGCTCTTCTTCTGGGTTGTCTCTTGCTTTTTGACTGTCTCATTTATATCAACCAGGGCAATCTCGCCCTTTTCATTATGCCAAACTAGAGCGCACCTAGTGTGGAACCGGAGAGCTAGACCCAATTCCATTTAAGGAACCAGCTACTCTGTTACACTTGCCTTCTCTAATATAAACATATAGCAACAGGGATATTTATTTTAAATATAAACCAAAATGAGACACTCCACTGAGTATGCCTCTCCCTCTAGGGAAAGGATGAGAGAACAAACGACACATGACAGATAAGTACATCATTGCCTGTTGCACTACTGAAAGGTGCTCAGATACTATGGTGATGGACATGGTATAAAAACGTATACAGAATACAATACGTCAATATACAGAATGAAATAATCATTGCTGATTAAAATGGACATTTTTTAATTTTAAACAATTCAACTACATTTCAAGGAGCATGACTAAGAATAAGGTTGCTTTAAGATTTCAGTAGAGAGTTCTTCACAACAGAGGTTTTTGTTTATAATATCAGTATCTTGTCTAATTATCTCTGATATTTTCTCCATCACACTATGATGAAAGAAAATCCATCAATTTTCAAAACCTTAGCTGCGACAACAAGAGAGTGCAGCCTTTGACTATCACAGCTAACCTTTACAGTCACTTTGTTCTTTGCTCTCAAGGAGACAAGCAGCACTCACTTTACTTACAGTAAACAACCGCCCTGTATGAAAATTCAATCAGGAGAGAGCCTTGTATGTGTGTGTCTGTGTGTGCACACGCTTCTAAAGGCAATCTACACTTCTATGCAACAAGTCTGCAGAATGTGCAAAAATAAAATGTCTGTGTCACTTCAGGCCAAGGTCATCAGTTTTCCGAAGAAAAGCTATTTCCTACAGCAGGTAATCTCCTAGGTAACCAGTACTGTTTACTCTAAGCTTCTCTCTCTCACTCCCAAGAAGCCTTCTAAACCAAAAAAATAAAAAACAAGCCCCCCAAATGTTTGTCAGATGGTAGTAAAAATATGTTTTAAGTAGATGCAGTATAAGATGTGCATGGTATTTCATGTTTCAAGTTCTAAAAATAACAAAACAGATTTTGTACTAGGTCAAATGAAAAGAGGTGTTTCCAAGCCCAGCAAAACTAACTAAATAAATAAAAATGTAAAAAATGGTTTTTAGTTTTAGCAAAGTCATGGAAAGGACTTTCAAAAATGTTTTTGCCTTTTTTTCTTTTAAAGATGGATATATTTTTATTAAAATAAGTCTCTTTCACTATCTGCTGTAGATCATGTGTCTTGCAAATTTACTTCTATATATCTTCACTGGGGAAAAAGTATACATTTTGCAGTAAATTAGAAAATTAACTTAAATATTAAAGCTAACTTAACTGTGCAAGTAAATTAGACAGTTTGAATATTCTCTAAACTAGAAAATCAGTTCAGAGCAATTCTCAGAGAATGCCACCTACTCAATCTCCACTATGAGCCATAAACTACAAGAAGGACATCATCACAACAAACTTTCATTAACCAGTTAGTTATCCTGAGAGTAGTATATTGGCAAACAATTTTTCAGAAATGTCTTTGAGAAATTAATTCTTTTGTGGGTGCCATTAATACCTGAAGCACAAGCCTCATAACTATTACTCTTCCTTTAAGAGTGTTCCTCAGTGATTGTTGCTATTTCCCAGAAAACAGCCCCACTCTCGCAACCCCAGACTCATAAAAGGCCCATTTTCCCTCCAGTTGAGCAGAATGAGATATGGACAATTCCAACATTGGTCAGTGCTGCTCCAACTGGGGTGTCCACTATAAACTCAAACCTTCTCACTGGATACCACAAAGCTACCACAGGTATTTCCTATTCTAAAAACAAGGCTAAAGGAAAAACACAGGTGCAGGTATGTGGTAACCATTGGCCAGTTCTGATTTCATAATGGTGACCACTGTGTATTGGTTAGAAGGGATAGCCAATGTTTGATATGGGGAGATCCGTTCTTCAAGAAGCTGAGCATGAAGCCTCTCCATATCACTCCTCAGTCTCTGCTACCTGTGTACTGAGAAGCCAAGTGAGAATCCCAAAACTCAGATCCCTCACATAGCAGCAGGTTGGGCTACAATTGAATGTCATCTTAGCTTTCCAGAAGGATTTTTAATATGTAAAGTTACTCCGCCTATGTGGATTAAACATATTACAGTGTATTGTGATAATAACCCATGACTTCAGGACACTCTAAACATTCATTGACATGACCTACCTGAAAAGTTCTAAATGGTGATGGTTTGCTATGTCATATATTGATCAGCAAATTAACTACTCGTTGGCATGTTAGGCCACAAAAGTTTGACAGGCAGTAGTTACAGTCATTAATATCAATGACCTGTGGATAACATGCTAATTAGAGCCTTTTTTTGAACCATAGTTTCAATCCATCCCACTGTACTCTGAGGACACAATAGGGTATACTGCCAGTGAAAACACTTGACTGCAACTATAAGCATCTGCTAAGCACTAAACTAGGGTTGCCAACCCTCCAGGATTGTCCTGGAGTCTCCAGGAATTATATATTAATCCTTAAATTAAAGATTATGTCATGTGACGAAGCCTCCAACCAAAAATACTTGCTTAGGTTAGGAATTTAAGCGTTGCCAACAACACTAACAACTACAGGAAGTTATTATTTATGTATGTAACAAAAGAAATTAGGCTCTGATTCAGCAAGTTGCTTAAGCATATGCCTAGCTTGAGGAACACAGTCATCCCATTAACTTGAATGGAACTACTCATATGCTCAGAGTTAGGACCATTCTGAAGTGGGTCTTCAAAGCACAAAAAAGTCTATCAGAATAACATCTATTATTCTAACTTATACTTTCAAAAGTCAAGAACAAAATTAAAGTTTAAAGTTTTTATCCCACCATATCTTGTATACTAAAAGTATTATTTGTATTATCACAGTGCCTAGATATAAATTGGTCTATGGATGGATAACAAACCATACATCCACAAATATTCAGGAATTTTAATAGAGTTCATTCAAGAAACACTCACTATCATATTAGTGGGACCTCCAAATAACTGCCCCCAAGTTTACTAGCATTACCTTCAAAGTATATGAATAGGCTAAGCAAATATTTGAATGAAGAAAAGGAACACATTGATGAATGTGACAGGGATATACTCCTTCACAAGCTTTCATAAACTCTGAGATGTGCTCTGCCTAGTTTTCTGGCACTTTCAATCCCCAGATAAAACATTTTGAGGCAGAACCTTCTCTCTGTGGTTAGTCCATGTGGTGCAGAGCTCAGGGATTGTGGACAAAAAGTGCACTACCTTCATTTCAGCTGGATTGCTGATGAACAATAACTTTTTTGAAGAATATGCTTGAGCAGAAACCCAGGGTTACAGTCAGCAACACAGCAGCAGAAAGTAGCATATTATTTTGTGTGAAAAGTGAAGAGAACAGTGGAGACCCAGTGAAACTGTTACTAAACTTGACTGAATTACAGTGAGGAAACACTGACCACATTACACATTGCTTCAGTGCATGCAAAAATACACATCACACAAACACTATTTGAAAGAAAGTTAGTCTGGTCTGCAAGAAAATCAGTCTGCCAAGTGAAGGCACAAGCACAATGGTAAAGTTCAGAAATGGTACTACTGCACTTTTATGCAGTCTGTTTCCTTAATTTTAATATGGTATTTGTTCATTCACTTACCTCTTGCAAATCAGTGAATTGTGTCAACCACATCCAACATTTATTGACCAAATGAATGCACTGTATAATCATCCCAAATTGTGTGTTAATTTCAGGGTACTGCTGTCATAACCTATTCCCAGATTTGGACCTTAGCGTCTAAAATATGGGTGTTAGCATGAAAACCTCCAAGCTTAGTTACCAGCTTGGACCTGGTAAAGCTGCCACCACCCAAAAAATTAGAGTGTTTTGGGGCACTCTGGTCCCCCCAACAACCTTCCCTGCGGACCCCAAAACCCAAATTCCTTGAGTCTCACAACAAAGGGGAATAAACCATTTCCCTTCCCCCTCCTCCTTCCAGGTGTTCCCTCCCTGGGTTCCTGGAGAGATACACAGACGCAAGCTCCGTGAATCTAAACAGAGGGATTCCACCCTCCCTATTTCCAGTCCTGGAAATAGGTACCGAGAGAGAGAGCCAAGCTCCCCCCCACCCCCCTCCTTCACCTAGAGGGAATGCAAAGTCAGGCTAGTAAATCTAACACACACAGATTTCCCCCTGACTTCTTCCTCCCACCAATTCCCTGGTGAGCACAGACTCAGTTCCCTGGAGTTCCCCACTAAAGAAAAACTCCAACAGGTCTTAAAAAGAAAGCTTTATATAAAAAGAAAGAAAAAGTACATAAAAATGGGCTCTCTGTATTAAGGTGACAAATACAGGGTCAATTGCTTAAAAGAAATATGAATAAACAGCCATTTCAGAAACTACACACATGTAAATACAAAAGAAAACAATATAAACCTTACTGCCTTACTATATTTGTACTTACAATTTGGAAACAGAAGATTAGAAAGCAAGAGACAGAAATCCTCTCATAGCCGAGAGAGAGAGAGACAGGCACAAGACCAAGAACAAAGGACACACACACAAACTTCCCTCCACTCAGATTTGAAAAAGTCTTGTTCCCTGACTGGTCCTCTGGTCAAGTGTTTCAGGTTACTGCTTTCCAGGTGAAAGAGACATTAACCCTTAGCTATCTGTTTATGACAACTGCTTCAAAATCATAATTAAAAAAACAGAGATAAAAGTTTCCCCACTGCTCTAAGGAGAGAGTGAAACACAACAGGTCTGTATCTGAGGCAACACACAGGCCCTGATAGGTCAGCACAGCAACACTGCCCTTTGTATATGGGGTGGGGGGATAAGGGGGTGGAGGTAAATCAGGAAGCTGCAGCATGAAGTGGCTCTGTGGAACCTGCTTCCGTTCTAGTCCTGTTTCCTATGATGTAGGCAGCTGCTCCTGAGTAAGGGAGTGGCTTATGTTCCTTTACTTTCTTGTATTGATGTGCTTATCAAGCCAAATTTTGTTCCTTAGTTTGTAAAAGCATCTCATGACAACAATCATGGTTATATTTATCAAACTTCATTTGAATCTGACAATGAAATCATCCTCTGAGGCATCTGATAGTCTCTTGGAGCTTTTTTGGCACCTCTAACAACCAAACTAATGTCAGGCAAAAGCCATACACTGTTTAAGGACCAGAGCCCAGATTTTTAAAGGCATTTAATCAATTCTGTGCTCAGTGTTGCAATGCCTAGCTGATTTAGGAGACTACATCTTTTTTTCAAAAATGAATTAGCACTTAGAGCCTAAATCTCTTTCATTGTCAATGGGATTTAGACTCTAGGTGCCTAAATCCTATTTGAAAAAAGATTTAGGGTCCTAAATCAGTTAGGCATTGTATTGCATTGCTGAGCACAGCAAAGCCTAAATATCTTTAAAAATTTGGGCCCCAGGTCAGCAGAGTTGCCTCAGAAAGAAGATCTCAATGCTAACTTCAGGAGAGGCTGGGTCATCAGTTAGATAACAACCTAGCTAAAGGGTAGTTGTAACAGGGCAACTCTCTGTTCCCGTCCTCTGATACCCCAGAAACTGCTCAGACTCACCTTCTTCTTGAGCACAGACTGTATGTGATTCTAAAATCATCCACTAACACCAGTGCAGTGCAACGTCACAGTTTTAATTTCTACTTCTTTCAGACCTTCTTCACTAGGGCCATAAGAGGAAAGGACATCTCCCTCACTCTGGGGAGCACTTTCATTCCAGGCTCAGCTAGCCCTCCCCTCCCACACTCTAGCACACACTTCCTGGCTTTTTATCAAGTTGGTCAGCTGAATGGTAATTAGTCCCTTAACTCTCCATTGTATTTGGATAATTATCCAATCAGCTATTGCTCATGGGAATTAATTGAAGCTATAGTGATCAGAGTGCTCACCCATCTGTCCGATCTCAGCACTGTATCTCAACAATCTTGAGCCAAGACAGGCACAGCACAGACTACAGTGGGGAGAGGGAGAGCCAAGCAACCTAAAGGGTATGAGCCTTGTAACAGCCACAGTGGTCTCAAATTGGGCACAGAATTGCTTCCTTAGAACAGTATGAAGTAGAAGCAACTCTCTCCTTTTCAGAACGTATTTAAATCACTGCTTTAGGGTGCTTTTTATCCCAAAGATGCGACGTACTTAGCTGTATCCCCACGCAGTCAATGAGATTGCACAAGGTGTACATCAGCTCAGAATTTAGTCAGATACGTATAGGGTTTGCTTTGCTCATTCTCCATTATACCCACTGTACTGTCTCAAAGTGGACAGAGAAGTTATCATTTGTAAGATGTTCATTTATTTTCCAGTGAAAGCAGTGAGCTCAAAGGACTTACGGAATTCTGTTTATTTGTTAGTGTTAAGTACCTATCAGTCTTGTCACGGGCTCTCCTCAATCTTTGCTGCAGAAACAATTTCTCAGTCACATGAAGTACTGAAATCCAGCTTCTCATCAAATAAAGAAACATCTAAACTTTTTGAAGTCTATTTCAACAACTCTGTCACTGAAGCATATCTAGAGGCATGTTTACAATCAGCTATGCCTTTTTACAATGTAATTCTATTCTGAAGACAGAGAACAGCACACACACGGTGGTTGAGGAAGCTGACATAATACAAGATGTACTGGATCCAGTGCAGTTGGTCACAGAAAACAAAATGACTTTCTAAACATCAAGGTAAAAATTGTGTTCTTAAAGCTTGAACATGATTCCATGGCTTATGTTTTCAGAAAGAGCTCACTGGAATTCTACAAAATAATGCACCAGCAATGGGGGTGACTTCCCTTCTTTCCACTGGATGACTAATAACTTAAGAAGGAACTTCCATGGATAAAAAAGGGAAGAAGGGTATTTATCTGAAGAAGGCATTGTGATCTCTGATGTATTTTTGTTTGATCACTTATCAAACAGACATTTGTCCAGGTCCAAGTGGGAGAAGTAGTATACATACAGAAAAGATAAGCTACTTTCTTTAAGGACATTCAATACAAAGAGTAATTCTCCAAGCTGCTCAATGTTCATTAGTATTTCGGTGCCGTTCCAGCTCACAATACAAACAAGAAAATATTTTCACTGTTCAAGGGAGAAATGAGAAAAAACTGAATAATGGAAGTCAGTAACATCAAGGCTATCTTCCAAGCACAGAACAGCTTTAGAGACCTGACTCGCTGTCACAATTTTATGACTATGGACTGACAAAATATGTACCGGCTGGGAAAAGTCTTTTTTCCAGAGAAGTAAGTACTGAATTAAAAGGAAGATTGTTTCACTTGTGAGTATACATCTACTTGGTCTAAATGGCATTTGTTACATTCATTGGTTGATTTTAATATGTAAGTACTTGTTCTCCTACAAGATTTCAGAAACTAGCTTATTCTATCTTGCTGTGAAATTAATCTTATTTTATAATTTAATTTTTCACCTGCCATTGCTTTCAGCAATTGAAAATTGATAACAGAAGTTCCTTATAAAGGAGAGACAAATTGATCTACTCCACAATGTGCTTATTTTTAGAATATCTATAAAAATAGATCTAATTATAACAAGCCCAACAGATAATTGAAAAGGTCAAAAATGTAGAGTGGAAATAATTTGTTACAGCAATGCATCAAAGAACTCTGAAACATATTGTTATGATCCATTAAATGTTTAAAAAGCCAGTTGCCTATCTTGGTTTTCTTTAACTGTTTGTGTGTCTGAAATACTTAAATCTATTTAGCAATTATTATTAAGTAATTATAACAGTAATTTATCATAATATAAATATATCATAGGTACACATTTCTGAGCTTCTGTAAGTTCTGTATGCCTTCTGCTCTTATTTTTCCAATTGGAAAATATGACGGGGAGAAAAAGAAAACTCCCTAAAGACAATTTAAAGTAAAGAGCTTTATGGAAATAGAACCAGATCATGCCCTATTTTAAGGCAGCTTTGCACTAGTTGTTTGCCAAAAAAGCCAGGTGCTTTAGCAACTTGAAAATTCCCCAGTGTGAGGGAACCCCTGGGTGATGTCTAGCTGTTGTAATATCTTCTATACTCAAGTGGATATGTCTGGGTGAAAGGGTGTGTTGCCAGAAAGACTAGGCCTCAGAAACTTCTGGTTGCCACAACAGTTAAACAGGGTCATAAAGAGCGAAGACAAGTTAGAGCAGACATTAAGCTATCCTAAAAGTTGTGCCTTGGGATTCAAGTAGTTGCCCCATAGCTGAGAGAAAGGAAAGCAGCAGCATGCAGCAGGGCTCCTCCTTCACCTTGTTGGCCTCAGAGTTTCCCCCTCAGGTGGTGGAGAGCCTGGAGTAAATCAGTTTGAGTCCAGAGGGTTTTTCTCTTCATTCTAATTTTATTTTTCCCTATTTACACAGTGGGCCACAGAATAGCCTCAAGAAGTTCTCTTAAGTAAAAAAACAAACAACAACGAAAACAACCCAAAACAAACATTTTTTCCCTGCCCCCTTCCTGGGGTATTGCCTTACTACACTGGCTCCTAGTTGCCAGCCCTTCCCCAAGCAGCAGTTTCAGTCTCATTGGGGAGAAGAGAGCCTTCCACTGAGTGGAAGCCTTTCCTTCCTCCTGCCACTACCTATGTTGCAGCTTGTCTCTCATCTATCCCCTCCTCTTTCCAATCTGAAGTGGAATTTTTAAACTCAAGTGTCTCTATTTAACCTGAGATTACCTTTTTTCAGCTGACAGGGAACAGGGCCTTCACCATTCTAGGGCTGATGTATCTGCCCTACACCACTCAGTGAGCACTGTCCAGGGTTTTCTGCTCGATGTTCTCTTCAGGTTCCCTAGTTATGGCCCTTTGACCACCACATCCATCCTGTTTTTTCCTTCGTTGTCCCACAACTTTAGCTGAGGTCTGGACTCAGTAGCTCCTCCCCAGGCTGGGAGAGGGGCCTTTAGCTGTCGGCAGGCTTCTGTCCACCTACTTCCCAATAGGACCACTCAGTGGCCGCTGTCCGGGGTTCTCTGCGCAGTGTCTTCTTCAGGTTCCCTTTGTTTGACCTTTTGACCTTCCCATCTACCCCTAGTACATTTTTGGTTGTCCCTCATAATTATTTGAGTTCCTGAACTTTGCGGATCCTCCCCTCACGCCTGGTGGAGGGTCCTTAGCAGAAGACAGGCTTGCGCCCATCCACTTCCTGGAACCCATTAGGACCACTCTCATGTCTGTCAGGACTGACTCAGTCACAAAGCCACTCCACTTTTTGTCCACAATCCCTGAGCTACACCACATAGACTAACCACAGAGACAAGGTTCTGCCTCAAAATGTTTTAACTGGGGATTGTAAGTGCCAGAAAACTAGGCAGAGCACATCTCAGAGTTTATGAAAGCTTGTGAAGGAGTATATCCCTGTCACATTCATCAATGTGTCCCTTTTCTTCATTCAAATATTTGCTCAGCCTATTCATATACTTTGATATTTTAAATACTACTTCAAAGCAATTGTTTTCAATTGTATATATTTGTATAAACACTGGTATATACCCTATCATAATTAATCAGTTCTGAAGTTCTGGTATGCTTACAAATATAGGAAATAGGACACTGTAAAAATAAAATCACTCAACATATGTTAAAATACTGCAAAAACAACTATAATCTCAGTCTTGAATGTGGCCTTCTGCATTTATCAACTTAGGAAACAACAGTCTTCAAGTCTAAACATGTGCTTAGGTCTCGAATAGCATATTGGTCAACAGTCACCATGCCACTGGCTAAGGGGTTATTTATACTTATTTTTTAATGGTGGGTGTGATGCAATGTCCGTTCCACACTGATGTTTTACTCAACCTACTGAGAGCAATGTCAATGCATAACTCGTATGTTGTTCTAAAATATTAGTGGAAGTTATCCCACTGACTTTCAACATTGTCCTGTTTGGCTAATGAGGTATGTAAACATAGTTGCCTATAGGCACTATCATCTTTTAAAAAGCTTCTCCTATTATTGTGCAGAGAAGCAACCTCATTAGGGTGAGCCAAATTATACTCTCAGCTACATCAAAGAAACTGCATTCAACTCAATGGTTTTGCATTTATGGAAAAGAATTTGGCTTAGTATTTGTGCTGCTCCCCAGGAGTACAGAGGTTGTGAGTCACCTCACCCCTACCTGCCCTCTGTGTGAAGCAGCTCCACTCCCTGAAAGCAACAGTCTCTGCCACACAGAAGCACTTCCAGGTGTCCACAAACCTTGCCTTCTCTGGACAGTTTAATGATAGACACACACAACCCCTGAGTTCTAGGAACGCTCCCCGCACTACCCAGCTCCTTACCAGGTAAGCTGTCCTCACAGGGTATGCCTATCTAGCAACTAGACACCCGCAGCTGGTCCATGCCAGCCGACTCGGGCTCATGGGGCTTGGGCTGAGGGGCTGTTTCATTGCTAGACTTCCGGGCAAAGTATAACACTGTTGTTTGAGTACAAACTTCACTTTAACAGGCTAAAAGTCTTGTCTAAAGTAGTTTCTCACCTATAGCAAACTCCCAGTGTCACCAATGCACCTAGCTGAGATCCTCTATTCATGGATACAAAAAGTGCTGTCCCTTCTGCTCCCTCAGTGATGGAATAAAAAGGTGTCTTTTTGCCTTTCTTTTAAACCCCAAACTCCATTGTCTTCATCCCCGAAGCCAGATGGCTACCTGTGTTTTTTTTCCTGGTGATGCTGGCTCAAACATATCTTCAGATATTCCTGTTTAGTCTGTATCCAGATGTGGCTTTCACTGTATTGACTTACAATTCTTCATTAACACCTGACAGAGAGATACATATCTTATCTCCTGTGTGAAAGAAACCTGTTTGTCAGCCCCGTTTGACAGTCTCTCAACATATTTTCAGTACATACAAACTCTTAAATATCATCTGTATATACATCTCACAATGAGTATGAAGATCAGTATGATAAAAGCTTTTATTAGACACCTTACATGACCCTTTTAAGATAAATACTAAGAAATTAGTGTGGGGGGTATAAAAAGTTGGCCAGGTCTGACAAGAGTTCCTGTTACAGAACAGGGAACTCTTTTCCAGTTGGCATTGAAGGGTTCTTGCAGTCACAATATTCACTACAGAATAGGTGAATTTAATGTTAGCTCCAGTTTTGTCTGGTTTAACCTGAATCATTTAAATTGATATTTTTCCAGAGCAAATGGATGGGTTTTTTCCCTAACTTATTTATTTATTTGGTAAAAAATATGAAATGTTTTTGACAATATAGTGTTTTTACCAGGATTCCAGTTCTGACTTCCTTTGATGCCCCAAGATATCTAGGAGTGCTAAAGCAAGAATTAAGAGGATAGCCCTGGAGAAAGTGTTGCTTTATTTTGATAGACAGAGTTTACTTGTAGCTACAGAATATTCTTCTTACTCACATGGATGTCAGATATGTTATTGCTATTGGACAAGAAAGGTTAACAGTGCCTGAATAGTGAGAGTGATGGCCTCAAAGGCTTCAGTAAGTATGAAAAAGGCCAACTTTATCTTTTATGAGATTTAAATCATTTTTTCTTTTCAAGGTCTGGTTTAAGAAGATGCCATAATCTTACTTCACAGAGATTATGCTGTGTTACAAGAACTGTTATCCTGCATTTTAATAAGTAATGCTGTTTCACCATGCTCACTCTGAAAACTGCATTTTTTAAATAAGTATATGATAAACTGGATTAATCCCTAATTTGTAATGCAAACTCTGAAGAGCAGTAATGGAAGGGAAGGACTATGAAGAAAAAGGTTATGAGTTTCCTTCTATACTAAACACAAAGCACTGTTTTTATTTTCTATTATTTATATTGCACCCAAAAATGTACTAGATGCTTCACAGAGCAAACAGAAAGGCATGATGTGCTCCCTGATTTGAAGAATTTACACAATAATTTTAGATATGAAACAATAACCACAAGTAATGTGGCCAAGTAGGAGGTGAATTACAGTAATGGGAAAAAAGTTACTCAATTTTTGCATGTGCATATTGCGATGGTGCCATTCAGTTTTCAATTTAGACTTGGCAATTTTACTGTTAGAGAAGGATAATTATACTCTGGCCTGATGTGGAGACAAATACTAGGCTTTGGAGCTCAAAACAGCAAATCTGAGATGTGTAATGAAGGAAGAATTTATCAAAATGGGAGTTTCTAAGGAATAGCTGTGGATCCTGGGCTTGGAGGTAAAGGGACTTGGTGAATCATGTGTTTCGAGCTCTGTGAGGCCCATGTGACCATTCAGTCTTTGATCAGACCAGGTGTTTGAAGCAGGAGTTGTTAATGACTCCCCATTAGTAAGGAGGCACAGCTAACCAACAAGGCTAAGTATTTAAGTCAGTTGCCAAGGTAATACCCAAGCAGGCTAACAGGAAAGTTTCTGAGGGAATCTGCAGGATGGAATTCAGGAACTTTTTTCTACAGTTGCAATGATGGCCAGGAATGGAATCATTACTGTGAGCTGCTAAGGATGCGCCATGTTCTGTCCCCTGAAGATAGAAATCTTGCACCACAAAGTGCAAGTTGATGGCTTTACTGGAGGAGAAGATTGGAGGTCAGGACTCTGCATAGCACAAGAGGCAGAATAGCTTTTGAACCACCGGAGACAAGTAGCACTATTCACGACTCAACTGGAGAATGAGTACATTTCAAGACAACAGGAGAGAGTGGAAAACCAAAGAGGACTGACGGTTTATGAACAAACGAGGAAAGAGAAGCAGGAGAAATGGCAACACATATGGAGATATCTAACCACTTTCAGGTATTTGGTGCAGCAGCCACAGAGAAGGTACTGGAAGATTCAACTAAAGAGAAAAGAACACGGACCCCCACAAGACACACCTGAAGAGAGATGCTCAGCACAATCCTTGAGGACATTAATCATCCCCAAAAGAAAGCCACAGACCATCCAAAGATAGAAAATCTTCATCAAGGACTTGACATTAAGGAGTGTATACAAAATATATTTGCAGAGAGGAAAAGGACAGCAGGACTATGAGCTATCTTCCTGGAATGAAAACAGTACATGTCACAAAAGGACCAGACAAGATTCTGAAGACTGCAGACGAGGATTTGTTTGTTATGATAGACATTGGCATGAATGACTCTGCCTCTGAGGACACTTCACAGATCATTGGAAGCATTAGGGATCTTGGAAGGGAGATAAAGGAGAGAAAAGTACAGGTGAGCTTCTCAGAGATCTTTCCTATCCCACAAGTGAAAGAAGACAGACAGAAAAAGATACTATAGGTAAACTGTTGGCTAAGTAGGTTTTGTAAAGTAGAGGGTTTTGGTTTTGAGAAACATTGGACCACCTTCTAGGGGAGAAAAGAATATATGGCTTAGATTGCCTCCATCTCAATAGAAAGGGAAGCAAATTTCTGGGCAGGAGACTGGCTACAGTAGACAGAAATGCTTTAAATTATCATTAAGTTGGGAGACTGCTAAGGAGGTAAAACTCAGACTCAGGGTAGCATGAATGTAAAGAATCAAGACATCAAGAATTATAAACAAGGAATTCTTCAGCTGCACATATATTAATGCTAGAAGCCTGGGTAACATGATCTGATTGGTATTACTGAAACCTGTGGGATGAGTCTCATGACTGGAATGTTAAAATCATTGGGATACACTCTGTTTAGGAAAGACTGTGGTCAGAAGGGAAGAGGGGTGGAATTCTACATTAAAGATACCATTACTTGCTTTTAGACTAACTCACAATTCAGAAGGATAGGACACTGGAATGCTTATGGATCAATGTACTAACTGATAAATTGAAACATAGAGTACTAGAGAGATTCTGTTACACCAAAAAATGAGACAAGGGAACAGGAACACGGGAACAGCTCCTTACACATAAATTCTATAATGTGTAGAAAGTAAAATTGTATCATAATGGGGAATTACTAGAGGTATCATGTTGCTACTGATAGAATATACTTGGAGTTTTTAAAAATTAGAGAGGAGAGGATAACATTCTAACACAAGAAATATTCCAAGTAATTTGATGTAATTCTATAATCAGCCTCATTTTGCTGACTAAAGATGATTGCTGAGCTAAAAATTGATAGTTCCCTAAGTGCAAGACAACAATCTCATTTCATTTGTTAAAACAGAATTAGTTGGTGCTTTTAAAAGGCCAATTTTTGAAAGCTGAAAACAACAAGAAGTCATGGTGGATCACCAGCTGAGTATAATCGCCCAGTATAATGCTGTAGCTAAAACAGTTAATGTGATCCTTGGATGCATAAGCAGGAGAATCTCAAGTGTCATTACCTCTTTCTAGGCATTAATGAGACCATTACTGGAAGAGTGTATTCACTTCAAGTGTCCACACTGCAAAAAGGATGTTGAAACATTGGACACAGTTCAGAAAAGAGCTCAAGAATGAATTCAAGTCTGGAAAATAGGCCTCTATCTAGTCTATCCAACAGAAGGTTAAGAAGATCACAATATACAAGTACCTTCATGGGGAAAATATTTTTACCAGAAATCTATCTTGACTCTAGTAAAAAAAGGCATAATAAGACCAAAGGTTGGAAGCTGAAGCTAAAAAATTTCAAACTAGAAATAAAGATTCAAATTTTTAGCTGAGTAGGTAATTAACCAACAGAAGCAAAGAATCCTGTGGCACCTTATAGACTAACAGACGTTTTGGAGCATGAGCTTTCGTGGGTGAATACCCACTTCCTCAGATGCATGTAATGGAAATATCCAGGGGCAGGTATATATATGTGTGCTAGCAAGCAAGCTAGAGATAACGAGGTCAGTTCAATCAGGGAGGATGAGGCCCTGTTCTAGCAGTTGAGGTGTGAAAACCAAGAGAGGAGAAACTGGTTCTGTAATTGGCAAGCCATTCACAGTCTTTGTTCAATCCTGAGCTGATGGTGTCAAATTTGCAGATGAACTGAAGCTCAGTAGTTTCTCTTTGAAGTCTGGTCCTGAAGTTTTTTTGCTGCAGGATGGCCACCTTAAGGTCTGCTATAGTGTGGCCAGGGAGGTTGAAGTGCTCTCCTACAGGTTTTTGTATATTGCCATTCCTAATGTCTGATTTGTGTCCATTTATCCTTTTCCGTAGAGACTGTCCAGTTTGGCCGATGTACATAGCAGAGGGGCATTGCTGGCATATGATGGCGTATATTACATTGGTGGATGTGCAGGTGAATGAACCAGTGATGGTGTGGCTGATCTGGTTAGGTCCTGTGATGGTTTCGCTGGTGTAGATATGTGGGCAGAGTTGGCATCGAGGTTTGTTGCATGGATTGGTTCCTGAGCAAGAGTAAATATGGTGTGGTGTGCAGTTACTGGTGAGAATATGTTTCAGGTTGGCAGGTTGTCTGTGGGCAAGGATTGGCCTGCCACCCAAGGCCTGTGAAAGTGTGGGATCATTGTCCAGGATGGGTTGTAGATCCTTGATGATGCGTTGGAGGGATTTTAGCTGGGGGCTGTATGTGATGGCCAGTGGAGTCCTGTTGGTTTCTTTCTTGGGTTTGTCTTGCAGTAGGAGGCTTCTGGGTATACGTCTGGCTCTGTTGATCTGTTTCCTTATTTCCCCGTGCGGGTATTGTAGTTTTGAGAATGCTTGGTGGAGATTTTGTAGGTGTTGGTCTCTGTCTGAGGGGTTAGAGCAGATGCGGTTGTACCTCAGTGCTTGGCTGTAGACAATGGATTGTGTGATGTGCCCGGGATGGAAGCTGGAGGCATGAAGGTAGGCATAGCGGTCGGTGGGTTTTCGATATAGGGTGGTGTTAATGTGACCATCACTTATTTGCACCGTGGTGTCAAGAAAGTGGACCTCCCGTGTAGATTGGTCCAGGCTGAGGTTGATGGTGGGGTGGAAGCTGTTGAAATCATGGTGGAATTTTTCCAGAGTCTCCTTCCCATGGGTCCAGATGATGAAGATGTCATCAATGTAGCGTAGATAGAGAAGGGGTGTGAGTGGACGAGAGCTGAGGAAGCGTTGTTTCAGGTCGGCCATGAAGATATTGGCATATTGTGGGGCCATGCGGGTGCCCATAGCAGTGCCACTGATCTGGAGATATATATTGTCATCAAATTTGAAATAGTTGTGTGTAAGTATAAAGGCACAGAGCTCAGCAGCCAGTTGTGCTGTGGCATCATCAGGGATAGTGTTCCTGACAGCTTGTATTCCATCTGTGTGGGATGGAATACAAGCTGTCAGGAACACTAAAGACAGAATTAAGTGCTTATACTTATGCATCCAAGCTCAAAAATTTTGTCCTTAGTCTCAGAACTTCTACTCTCATCCATTCATAATGAGTAATCCTTAATATTTTCATCCAGCCTCTGCATATTGTACTCAATTTAGGGATAATTTTCTAAAACCAGGAATACATTTTTCTTAAGCCTTCATATATGACAGTTGTACCTTGGGATGCATAAAACGGGTATGAATAAAATAATGAAGAACAAACTTAAAATAGCAGGTGTCATAACCTAGTCCCAGATTTGGACCTTAGCGTCCAAAATATGGGGGTTAGCATGAAAATAATTTTCCCTTCGCTCCAAGGGTATTTGAGAGGCATCTGGGCCTGGGGATCTTTTGGGTGATGGAGGTGTAATGAACTGCACTCGGTTGGTGGTCTTTGGGCAGCTGGCCTTGATATATCCCAGTTCATTACACTTAAAGCATCTTCCATCTGATGGACCATTGGGTCCAGGTGAGTTACTGGAGACCGGTGAGGTGGAAGACTAGGGCGTCTGTGGCTTTACTTGGGTTGTATGTGGGGTCTTTGGCTGTCCTCGGTTGTAGGGTTTATGGTCGGTGTGCCCTCTGGGGTATTCGTTCCCCTTGACAGTAGCTTTCTTGCTTTCTGCCACTTCCATCCATCTGGCTCCAATCTCCCCCACCTCGGTGAGATTTTTGGGTTTTCCATCTTGTATGTACCGTGTTATGTCCTCAGGAACACCATCCAAGAACTGCTCCATTTGCATGAGGAGGTGCATTTCTTCCAAGGATTTAACATTGTGTCCTGATATCCAGGCCTCATAATTTTTCCCAACGTAGTAGGCGTGTTTGGGAAATGACACATTTGGTTTCCACTTTTGGGTTCTGAAACGCCTATGGGCATGATCCTGGGTTATCCCCATTCTGTATCTGGCCTTGGTTTGAAAAAGTTTATAGTCGTTCATGTTCTCCTTAGGCATTTCAGCTGCCACCTCTGCTAAAGGTCCACTGAGCTGTGGCCTCAATTCTACCATGTACTGGTCTTCAGAGATGCGGTACCCAAGACAGGCTCTTTCAAAATTTTCCAAGAAGGCCTCAGTGTCATCACCTGCCTTGTAGGTGGGAAATTTCCTGTGATGTGGAACCATAATTGGCGAAGGGTTGTTAGGATTGGCTGGAGCATGTTGCTTAGCCTTTTCTAATTCCAGTTCATGTTTTCTCTGTTTTTCCTTCTCTTCACTTTCTTTTTGTTGTTTTTCCATTTCTCGGCGGTAGGCTACCTCTTCTTCTGCTGGTTTCATTTTGTGGGCCACCTCTTTTTCTTGTAGTTTTCTGTGGTGGGCTGCATTTTTGGCTTCTTGTTCTCTTTTATGGGCTGCCGGTTTGATCTGTTCTTCTCTTTCTTTCATCTCCATCTCTTTTTGTTTTATTTCTAGTTCCTGTTTTTTTTTCCATCTCTTGCCTGTGCTCGGCGTCTTGGATTTGTTCTTCGGCCTCCATTTTTGTCTTGGTAGGGATGGTTCCTGTTTTCTTGTGTTGGGGTGCCCTCTGGTGTTTATTGTCTGAACTGCAGGCTCTGTTGCCTCCTGGGGTCTGCCTAGCAACAGTGACTTTTTCCCTTTCTTCCTCTAGCTAATCTTTTCAATGTAAAGTAAACGAGAAAAACCACTTTATTTGCATGTGTATAGTGCTGGTATTTGACTCCTAATGGGAGTGCTATTGTGTCACAAAAGATTCTTTTGTCATAGCTTAATGGTTCCTTGCTTAATATGCAAGCCAGAAACTGCAAGAGAGAGCAGAGAAAAAAAAATTCTTTCTGGTTCCTTTTAAAACCAAACTGTTTCTCTCTGCTTAAAAGCCCCTAGCAGAGAAAAGAAAAATATAGTATTCCTACTGGCTTCTGGATTCTATCTATCTCACCACTGCACACCATGTCATAACCTAGTCCCAGATTTGGACCTTAGCGTCCAAAATAAGGGGGTTAGCATGAAAACCATCCAAGCTTAGTTACCAACTTGGACCTGGTAAAGCTGCCACCACCCAAAAAATTAGAGTGTTTTGGGGCACTCTGGTCCCCCCAAAAACCTTCCTTGGGGACCCCAAGACCCAAATCCCTTGAGTCTCACAACAAAGGGAAATAAACCTTTTCCCTTCCCCCCTCCAGGTGTTCCTGGAGAGATACACAGAAGCAAGCTCCGTGAATCTAAACAGAGGGATTCCACTCTCTCTATTTCCAGTCCTGGAAACAGAAGTACTTCCCTCTTCACTCAGAGGGTATGCAAAGTCAGGCTAGTAAATCTAACACACACAGATTTCCCCCTGACTTCTTCCTCCCACCAATTCCCTAGTGAGCACAGACTCAATTCCCTGGAATTCCCCACTAAAGAAAAACTCCAACAGGTCATAAAAGAAAGCTTTATGTAAAAAGAAAAAAAAATACATAAAAATGGTCTCTCTGTATTAAGGTGACAAATACAGGGTCAATTGCTTAAAAGAAATATGAATAAACAGCCTTATTCAAAAAGAATACAATTCAAAGCATTCCAGCAACTACACACATGTAAATACAAAAAAAAAACCATATAAATCACTATCTGATCTTTTGTACTTACAGCTGGGAAACAGAAGATTAGAAAGGCAGGAAACAGAGATCCTCTCATAGCCGAGAGAGAGATAGGCAGAAGAACAAGAACAAAGGACTCACACACAAACTTCCCTCCACCCAGATTTGAAAAAGTCTTGTTTCCTGATTGGTCCTCTGGTCAGGTGTTTCAGGTTACTTCTTTCCAGGTGAAAGAGACATTAACCCTTAGCTATCTGTTTATGACAGCAGGAGAAAGGAAGAAGTATATAATATGAGGCTAGCATGATCATAGTAACACCCACTGGAAAGGTGGGAACAGGGTGAGAAGGAAAAATGTTTACGATGAATCCCAGAAACTGTCAATATAAAATAAAAATCCAGACAAGGAACTTGGAAAAATGAGTAGAGATGATAAGAAAATTTACACACACACACTCTCTCTCTCTCTCTCTCTCTCTCTCTCTCACACACACACACACACACACACACACTTTGATGTGTTTAGGTTCCTTTGAATGTGCATCTAATTTTTTAGTTTCAAACTCGTACAGTTACAATGTATGCACACATTGTTACAAAGAAAAAGTAGCCTATTACTCGATCATAAATATATCTGGGGGAAAAATAAACTTTACATTATTGGAAAACAGGAGCTTCAGCTATAATTTGCCCTGGGCATGGCAGTTTGCTATACAATACAGGTTGATTAGAATAGGGAATAACATTTAATGATTCTTATTGTTCAGTGAAATGCAGGAGCCTCCCTAAAGTCCTGTTACTTCTTTTGGAACTTTTTGCTTCAATGCATAACATATAGTTTGGGGCTTGGAGCAGCTGCTACTCCACAGATCCTTATCTAGAAAATGGAAATGCAATTTGGCTATACTTATAACTGACTGCTGATATCTTGAATTTGATATTCCTGAACAGAACTTTGGTCCACCAAGAGCACAGCAGTGAACCATACTTCAAACTGTAAATTTATATTTCCATGATATTTTCATTATTCTGTGTGCACAATGGTGCAAACCTCAACTGACCCTACAACTGTGTCAGACCCTTCTATAACTGATTTTATCCCTGTCAGACATATAGGAATTCTTTCTGCCCACCAGGTGATAGAGTCTCAAGAGCACATCTAGACAATAATCCAGCCCATATGATCTTAAGGGCCCAAACAAAATATGTTCTGTATTTTGCCTCCAGGACTAGGCAAATCTCTCCTGGTGTTTGATGCATCCTCTAATATATGGTCTAGTGACCCTGTTCTATCTGAATTACTCCACTGCCATTCTCAGTAAGGTCACAGTTCTCTCCTTAGTCATCTACTCAAAAGACTAAACTGTCAGTGATTCCTAATGACCTTTTGACTATCTTAAACTTGAATAAAAGGAAGAAGGCTGCTTAATAATTGCCTGACTTAAATTGAGATGCAATGCAGTCCTTCCTTTCAGGATCAGGAGTTTACTCTGTTGCATTATACCATTCTTCTTACATCTATCATCTTTACATTTTAGAGAATTACAATAAGAGATCTATGCAGTTAATATTTTACCTAAAAAGATAGGTAATTTATGCATTGAGTTATAAGAAGATATTTGGTGTAAGCCACAGGCAGTTTGCACCTGAAGATATGCATTAATTAATTATAGGCGTATCAAAAATTACAGTCCCAATCACTTCCAGAAAAAGCAAACATTAATCCCAAAGCAGAATAGTAAGTAAATAGTATTTCGTGTGAGGTACAGTATTTACAATTTCTGTTTAAGTCCACACAACAGCTGTACACTTTCAGCAGCAACCATATGTTTTAATTATTACCATTACTGTGCAAAACCACAAGAGACTGCAGTAGCTCTGACTCAAATTTGAATTGAAATTAGTTGATAAACAGCCCATTTTTATGTTGTCCTTGAGCTACTAGGTTTGATCCATTTAAATGGGCTTTAGAAAAAGTGTGCTGATTTTTAACAGTGTGGTATGATATAATGTGAGGTTTCACTGAGTTGTTTAAACATTTTGTCTTCATAAAATGATTCAATTAAAACCCTTATTTTTGAAAGGACATCTAGTCCAAGCTCACTACAGAGAGTTTATTAACTACACCATCTTCACGACAATGACAAGCTAAGATATTTTGGGTAACCTTGGAGCAATTAATTTTTGTACTTAATACCAAGAACATTTAGGGGCAAATTTAAAGACTTTTTAAAAAAAAGATTAAAGAAATGTTTAAAGAGCCCGTTTTAAATAAACCCACCCTTGACCGCACTTGGCTTTCTAACTACTGCCCCATCTCCCTTCTACCTTTCATCTCTAAGCTCAGGGAACACACTGTTTGCAATCAGTGTCTGGAGTTCCTCTATACCAGTTTCACCCCAGACCCTCTCTAATCTGGCTTCCATTCCTTGCACATCACTGAAACTACTCTCACCAAAGTCTCCAATAGCCGTTTCTTAGCCAAATCTCAGAACTACTATTCCATGCTCCTTGACCCATCAGCTGCCTTCAGCACAGTCTACCATGCTCTTCTTCTTGAAATCTTGTCCTCCCTTAGCTTCAGTGATCCTGTCCTCTCCTGGTTTTCCTCCTATTTCTCTGTTCACTCCTTCAGCATGTCCATCAGAGTATCCTCCTCTTCAGGGCCATCCTTAGGCATACACAGCTGTGTAGGGCACCATGAAATTTGGGGCACCAAACTGCCCCAAATTTCATGGTGCCCTATGCAGCTGCATGCTGCATACATGGCAGCACCAGCCCAGGCGATCAGCCCTATCCCTCGGTCAGCCCCCCTGCAAGGAGCAGGGTCATCCCTAGGGGGGGTGTGGGACCCCAGACAACTCCTTCCACCTTGCCTCTTACCCTTCCCCCTGCTCCGCCCTTGGCCTGCTCCCATTCCACCTTTTCCCCCAGTGACCTTGCACTCACCAGTAGCGGCAGGAAGCGGAGCAACCTGGCCCCAGCCCGCTCTTCTCTGCCAGCACCCAGCTGCAGCGCTCCGCTTCCCACCACTGGTGAGTTCAGGGAAAGGCCTGAGTGACAGTTAGAGTGATCCACAGTGATTGAGAAAGGAGATGGCAAGGAGGGTTTTTTGGTGGGAATGGAGAATAAGAGCCCACCCCAACCCACTCCACTTCCCTTGCCCCAGCCCCAGCCATGTTGCTTGGGTTGGGGAAAGGACTGCCCCAGCTCTCACCAGTGGCGGGAGCGGAGTGCCGCAGCTGGGAGCCGGCGTAGAGCAGGCTGGGGCCGGGTTGCTCCACTTCCTGCCACTGCCAGTGAGTGGGGGGATCCCTTCCTCCAAGACTCATCCCCCGAGCAACACAGCTGGGGCCAGGGCGAGGGAAGCAGAGTGGGCTGTTCCCGGCCCCTGCTAATCCCCTGGGCCACTCTGGGCCTGTGGGGCCCCCAAAAGTGGCCCCCCTCAGCTCCTGCCTCCTAGACCCAGGAGGTGAGGGGAGGCCTGGGGCCCCACACAGCTCCCTGCCCCCTCCCGCAGAGGGGCTGCGGAGGGCACCCAAATGGCTAGGGACGGCCCTGCTCCTCTTCCCTCCCTTCCAGCTTTCTATGGGAGTTCCACAGGGCTCTGCCCTTGGTCCCCTTCTCTTCTCCCTCTAAACCTTATTTCTGGGTAATCACATCCACAAACACAAAACCAACTACGACGTGGACAATTTCAGGCCTACCTCTCTACTCCAGACCTGTTCTTTCTCTCCGAACAAAACTCTCAGTCTGTTTCTCTCTGACATCTCCTCATGGATGTCTAGCCATCAGCTCAAGCTTAACATGATTGAAACAGAGCTCTTATCCTCCATTCCCACAAAAAAAAACCTCCGTGCCATCTCCTTTCTCAATTACTGTGGATCACTCTACCTGTCACCCAGGCCCATAACCTGAGTGCCATCTTCAATTTGGACTTCTCTCTAGTTCTTCACATCCAGTCTCTGTTTAATTCTTGCAGATTCTCCTTGAATAACATCTCTAAGATACGGCCTTTTTTATCCTTCCAGACAGCTAAGAATCTCATCCAGGCTTTCATCATCACATGTCTTGTTTATTGTCCCATTCTTTTTTCTAGCCCTGACAAATGCAATCTTGCCTTGCTCATATCCATTCAGAATGCTGCTGCAAAGATCATTTTCATGGCCTGCTACTTTGACAATGTCACCTCTCTCTTTGTCCCTTTACTGATTCACTTTTCTCTATCATATCAAACATAAACTACTTGTCTTCACTTTCAATGCCTTTCAGGGCACACACTCACTTTCTCATTCAGTATTGATAAGTTTACTGCTGCTTCCAGCTGATCCACATCAGCCTCCATCACCCACTTATTAAATGTTTAAACAAGGACCTTCATGCTTTCTCTCATGCTGCCCCTCGTGCTTGGGAGAATCTCCCTGAAATATCTGCAAAACTAACTCGTTATCCTCCTTCAAAACGCTTCACGAAATGGTAATTTGTTCTAACGCCTACAAAAAACTTGACAATGATTAGGTTGCTGGTGTGCTGAGACCACTGCTAGTCAAGCTGAACAATGTTGTCTTACTCTTTCCTTGTACTCCCCCCCTCTGTCTGTACCCATTTGTGTCTCTTTTCCTATATTTAGACTGTAAGCTCTTTGGGGCAGGTACTGTCTTTTGTTGTGTTTGTACAGTGCCTGGCATGATGTGGTCCTACAATAATACAAATAATAAATAATAAAAAGAAAAGAAAAAAATCTTACTGCCCTTCTAAAGAGAATGAGTTTATCTATGAGACTCTTTCTCCACATGTGACTCTCAGTCCCCTTGGCCTTTGGTTAGATTGATGCAAGTCTCTCACTAGGGACCACTCATGAGGAAGCCTAGTAAAGTAACTGGCAAATAGAAACCAGAATGGGAGAATTGAATGGGTCCTCCCCTTTAAAAGAGCATGACAAATTTCTATTGATTTTCCTAGTCTGGTGAAAAAGAAAACAATTGGTCAGTAATGAGATTAGGAATGCACTGTCACAAATTGGCTCTTCGTCCCTTTAATAATTACAGAACAGTTGAGAAAGACAGAGGCATACACTCTTGTATAAGGAAATAAGCATCTGGCTATGTGTCTGTGGAATCAGCTTGCATCAACTTCTGACTATAATTAGTGTCCTAAAAATTCAGTATACGGGCATAGGACTGGAAGGACTTGAGACACAGAACAAATTTCTTCCCCTTGGAAGCAGCACTCTATAAACCATTTGCACTAATTAACTTCAATGGTAAACTATCAGTAACATTTTCACACTTTTATGGGACTTTGATGCTCAAGCAAGGGTTGCATTCTGCACTGGACAAGGTCACCTCTGGCTGCTTAGATAAATGACAAAGGCTCAAAAGCAATTCAAGCTCTAACTCAACTACCCTCAAGGACGAGTAAAGCCTAGCATCCTGGAGACTAGAAGAACGCTAATTTCCACAGGTTTTTATTCAACCTATTCAAGAAAAAGAACAGAGAAAGGAAAAAACAAACCAGAGAAACTCTTAATGGATGCAATAATCTCTTTAAAACAAATGCTCTGTGCTGCTGATTGAATATGCCATCAGAAAGCTCATGAAAGACTCAGGTTCTTTCTTATTTAGGAAGGATTCCTGGTCAATGAAATAGTTCTAAAGATGTCAGGGTGTCTCACTTTCCACTTCTCCGTCTCAAATCAAAATGTGTCTGTGAATCAGCAGCAGAAGGCAACAGTAGCAGAAGAAGATGAACTACACTTATGCTCTCTCCTTGAAGTAATGTGGAGGTTTTTTATACAGGTTTAGTGTGTTGCACAGTAATAGCATTATCTGAGTCCAGAAGAACTACAGCAACTCAGGAGAAAAATCTTGGAGTTCAGTGCATGCATTGTTTGTAGTGGGCCAAGTTTGCATCCTTTGAACTTTTTGTCCACTACTTCACAGAGCCAGGAAGTATTCAATTGTTTTTGTACAGAGGGCTGCCCTCTATCATCAGCTCAAGATGAGCATGTACTAATCAAACTTTCTTTTTTATGAACTTTTGTGCGCTCTCATCTTTCTTGGGATATCATCCTACAACTTAAGACCAAATACAGAGATACTGTCACGTCACATAGCCAAAAATTTTACTGAACTAGAAGAAAGACTGAGAAGAATATTACAGCAGTGTAACAGTTTAACTCTGAGGATGATAAAAGACAAACTTTGTATGATTGGCTCTTAGAGCCTGCCAGTTTCATGAAAGGACAGAGCAGTCAGTCAGTCATGAATAGGTATGTTAAGGGTGTATTCTTTATCTTTTATACATTCTAGTTGCCCTTAATTACTGTATATTATAGAAAAGCAATAGCAAATTCTCATTTTCTATTTCTTTTGCACCAAAGACTCATATCTTGGGATCAAAAGCACAATAATACATGCAGTAGATAATATGAAAATAAGTTCATTTTAGTCTATGATGAGCAAGTGAGCCATGAAGATTAGTCAAATAATTTTCACATTTTTGAGTTCACTGGAATATATATCCTCCATTACAATCCACTGTATCATTAAGGCACTCACAAAATCATTGCTGAAAATTGAAATATTTTACTTAACTTTAAATTGAACTTCTGATTTCTATCCTTTTGAATGTTGTCAATTACTGTATTTTCATATTTCTATCTAACAAAATTAAAGTTCCCAATTTCTAGCAAGAGAGTAACTTTTTGTTGAAATATCACCAAATTAGTATTATAGAGAGAACATGCTGTATCTTGAAGTTATGGCACAAACCGAGATTTATAAGTAGTGGAAACTGATCAAATAAAACATTTACGCAAAACTCACACTTATATTCTAGTTGAGTTTAAGGACACTACTTGCTGCTTGTTGACAACTGAAAATAAGCAGTCCTTACAAATCTTCATTACTCATCCATCAGAAAGAGTGATAAATGGTCTACAGAAGCTATTCAGCTAAAGAGACAGAATAATCCTGCTTTCCTCCTTCATTAAGTCCATCATCAGGACAATCAAAAGCACATGGCTAGGGAAAGGAAGATCTGCATCAATGACAAGGCATTACATAAATATTGTTTCTGCTATGAATACCATCATCCAACATAAAACAGGAGTGAGCAAAAAGACTATCTCATGCACTATCCAACATGGAGTGAAAGACAGAAAAACAAGATTTCTATCACTGAATGGAATTGGATTCACTGGAAGCTAAAGGTAATCAAGCTTCTCTGAAAATCACTTAAGGTGCCTTAGTATGGATTTAAATGCCTAGCCATTAGCATCCAAGTTTGAAAGATTTGGCCTTTAAAGCCATTTAATTAAAGAATATTGGAAACAGAGGTCATCAACTAGACTTCACTGGTTTATAACATTAGGAAATCAATTAAATACTCACTCTGACTTTTTCCACACTATTTTTTACCCATTTAATTTGAAGCATCAATAGTTTTCCCTATATTCTATGGAGCACAAAATACAGATGTAGATATGTAATATCAATGTCTAATTTTGGTAGACAGAGGAAGCGTCCGTGTCTGCCTTTGTGTGGACAAATGTTCAAATTCTTCCTCTACAAAATTAAAAAGTTTTGTCTCAGATTATAGATATTTAAATAAAAATAAAATTTAAAATATTTTAAGGATAAATAACAAGGCAAATAGGCTTCATGGTTACTGGTCCCAGCTAGAAGGTACCTAGAAGACAATGGTGCAGGAACAGCTCATGAAATCATTGTAGTTATGGTTGCTTAAGCCATTGATGAAGTTGGTCAAATCTTACAACTTTCTTTCACAGAGTAAAACAAATGGTTCATCCATTATCATAATTTGAAATCCTAGAATACTTTGGTGATGTGTCAATCTACAGTTCAGATCGTCTTAATCAAGATGCTAGGTTAAAAAAGTACACCTTCGTGCATCTCCTGCAACTCTCCCACAAGAAACAGGAACCACAACTGTCTTCAAGTATTCTAGTTTGAAAAGTCTTGCTTCAATTAAAAAAAACTACCACAAGGATTGGACATAGTTTTAAAATATTCAGTATGTTCATGTCCTGATTTGTCAGTGGTAACCCCTTGAACATGAACTAATCTAAATAGTATTTTCTTTAAAAACTTTTGTGGGAAACTGGATACCTCAGAGGATTGATAATGAAATACAGAATATCATCTTCTGCTGGTACAAATTCAAGCCGAAGTGGTAGCAATAGCTGTTTGGTGTACTAAATTCAGTTCCCAGTGGACAGGTGTCCCAGAATTGGGTATGTGCATTTGTTGGAAGTCTCAGCAGATAGAACGAGTTTGGGCATGTGGACCCCATACCAGATGCACTCACCTCATCCACTAACTATGACATAATCTCGGATTGCCATGTCCCACAAGGGACCAAAAGTGGACAGAGACTGCCATTCCCTGTTCTCTATCTGGAAAATGGAGCTTCAGTTTCATCTCCTGGCTTTCTGATCCATGTACGAAGTCATTAAAAGTACAGAGCCCTGTGAATAGGAAAGGAATTCTTCCACTGTCGAAGCAAAAATACAGGCAGGTAGGCAGCACACAGAGATGCCTATGTGGAAGTAGATTAACTGATAACAGATAAGGAGGGATTACTACATGTTATTTCACATAGGCCTTTGAACAACATGGGTGCAGCTGTTCAAATCACTTTGTGAACTATCAATGAAATCAGAGCTGGTACTAAAGCAGTATCTTTATCTTGGTACTACAACTATCTCCTATGCCATGAAGGCAAATTTATACATGATAGTTAAGGCTAAGATTTTGTCACAGATAGGCCTGAATAAAGACTGGGTGTGGCTGGGTCACTACAAAAAATAATTTTCCCTCTGTTGATATTCACCCCTTCTTGTCAGCTGTTGGGAATGGGCCACGTCCAACTTAACTGAATTGGCTTCGTTAGCACTAACCCCCCACTTGGTAAGGCAATTCCCATCTTTTCATGTGCTGTATATTTATACTTGTCTACTTTTTTTTCCCCACTCCATGCATCTGATGAAGTGGGTTATAGCCCATGAAAGCTTAGGCCCAAATAAATTTGTTAGTCTCTAAGGTGCCACAAGGACTCCTCGTTGTTTGTGCTGATACAGACTAACATGGCTACCCCTCTGAAACCTAGGCCTTCTAGGTATAACTACAATACAAATAGAAGTCCAGAAGACAGACAGAATAATGCCATCTGAAAAGTCAGCTCGGGTCTGTCCAAAAGGTATAGTTTGTGATTTCTGAAGAGGTTCCACCTGGGCTGGATCACAGATTTGTAACAAAACACAAAGCCCAAGAAATTCCAATTCATTTATGTTTCATTAAGAAAGTTTCACACAGCTTTGTTAATTATTCTGGCAAATCCAGCTTCATAAAATGAGTCAGATCAGAATACACAGGGTACCCGAAAAGAATCTACCTTAGCTAACAATACATTGGACCCATCCATCCTGAAGAAAAAGACTAAGAAGCAGAATGAGTGAACAACAGTAAAAGAAAGATATGAACCCTGAAGAAGCATATATAATCTATATTTAACTACCATAGTACCTTGGGTTGCTGGGAGGGAGGTAGTACATATCTATGCCAAAAATGAAATTAGTTTATTGTAGTTTGTCAAAAAATAGGTTAATCTTTAGTAAATCCTCTTCCCAACTAACAAGGAAGCTATAGCCCTTAATGACACAAATATTATAAGGTATATTTTCTCATGTTGGGCAAAATACCCATAAGAACTATGGATTTCATAAATGCAACATGCATATGTATTTGAAAAGAGAGTGGGGAGACAGGTTTTAATTACATGGAATTATTTATTAAATACAGCTCTTTTCCAGAGGACTTAATGCTGATGATTGGTTATTTTTCGGGATGTCAACAAAACAAGAATTCTGCTTTACAAAAAGTGTCACGTTTTCAATATTTGTTTTCTTTCTGATGCAGAGAGAAAAACAAGACCTTCTGAAATGTATCATGTAATCAAACAACCAACCCCCATCCTTCCCTCCCTCGCCACACACACGAACAACACCCCAGAATAGCTAACAGCCCAGTGGTTAGGGGACTCATCTGTAGGTGGGACACTCAGGTTCTACCTGATTTGGGGCAGGGACCTGAACCTGCATTTCCCAGCTGAGTACCACCAGGTTATAGAGTCTATAGAGTTTTTTTGCAACAAAAAAACTTAAAAACAGACTCCAAAGAGAGACTGCTGAACTCGAATTAATATGCAAATTAGATACAATTAACTTGGGTTTAAACAGAGACTGGGAATGGTTGGGTCATTACACTAATTGAATCTATTTCCCTATGTTAAGTTCTCCTCACACCTTCTATGGGTCATCTCAATTATCACTTCAAAGGTTTTTTTTCTCCTGCTGATGACAGCTCATCTCAATTGATTGGCCTCTTCCAGTTGGATATCCGTACTTCCACCTTTTCATGTTCTCTGTATGTATAAATATCTTCTGTCTGTGTGTTCCATTCTATGGATCCGAAGAAGTGAGCTGTAGCCCATGAAAGCTCATGCTGAAATAAATTTGTTTGTCTCTAAGGTGCCACAAGTACTCCTGTTCTTTTCGCTGATACAGACTAACACGGCTGCTACTCTGAAACCTGTTATAGAGTCAGTCTCTCTAACTGGTACAAGGAATATTTAACTATTTATACGGAGTAGAACAGCTCCAATAGGGAAGACTGAGGGAGAGAGAAAGAGCCCTGGATAGGGGTGACTAGCACCATTTGACTTCTGTCTTACGCACCTAATGGTGTTCAAGAAAGACAATGATGTTGAAATAGAGATTAAAACAAGAGCACCACAATACTGATCATCTAAAACTGAAAAATATATCAAGCCCTGAAGGTTGTTGGGCTGGACTCTGCTGGGTTGAAAATTAAACTGATTTCCAAGGTGTGACGCTGGGGGAGCACTCACCTCTTGTGGGTGTTACCTGTCAGCAGGGTGTGACAGTTTGTGTCCATTTGTTCCACATTGGCACTTAACTTAAATAGCTCCTCTCCCTCCCTCATATTTATCCCTCTGATATAATTTATAGATAGCAGTCATATCTCCCCTTTTGGTTAGGCTAAACAAGCCAAGCTATTTGAATCTATTCTCATAAGGTAGGTTTTTCATTCCTCAGATCATCCTAGTAGGCCATCTCTGCACCTGTTCCCGTTTGAATTCATCTTTAAGTATTCCAGATGAGGTATCACCAGTGCCTTGTATAATGGTACTAACACTTCCTTGTCTCTACTGGAAATACTTTGTCTGATACATCCTTGGGCTCCATTAGCCTTTTTCACAGTTGCATCAAATTGACGGCTCATATTCATCCGTGATCAACCAATACACCAGGTCTTTCTCCTCCACTGTGACTTCCAACTGATAAATCCCCAGTTTATAGCAAAAATTCTTGTTGTTAATCCTTAATGCATGATCTTGCACTTTGACTGTTAAATATCATCCAATTTCTATTTTTCCAGTTTACAAGGTCATCCAGATCTTCTTGTATGATATTCCAGTCCATATCGGTATTGGCAATACCTCCCAACTTTGTGTCATCTGCAAATTTTATTAGTGCAAACATTTTTTGTGCCAAGGTCAGTAATAAAAATGTTAAATAAGGTTGGTCCCAAGACAGATCCCTGAGGAACTCCAATAGTAACCTCCCTTCAGCCTGACAGTTCACCTTTCAGTATGACCTGTTGTAGCCTTCCCTTTAACCAGTTCCTTATCCACCTTTCAGTTCTCATATTAATCCCCATCTTCTCCAATGTAACTAATAATTTCTCATGTGGAACTGTATCAAATGCCTTACTAACATCCAGGTAGATTAGATCTACTGCATTTCGTCTAAAAAATCTGTTATCTTCTCAAAGAAAGATATTAGTAACTTTGTTACCACCTCTTGAGTACAATTGAAGCAATGTAACCTATCATTTAGGCTATTTACTTTTTGCAGTTCATCAAGCTTGGAACAGATCATTTAACTTTAGGAAACATCCTAATAGGCCTTTCTTATCTTAATTACCTATTAACCACATTGCTCATAAACAAAATTCTGACTCCCTGCCTCAGGGGCACAAGCTGGAAGCAGTTGCCTGTCTCCCCTGTAGAACATTGCACATGCCTGCCTGAGGCTTGCAGTTGTGTGGGGGAGGGGACAACACCCTCCCATGTCCCCCCAAACTATGCCTATTGTTTAGGGGGGCAATGCCTCCTTCTGCCCCTCAAACCATCTATGCTCTTAACAGCTCCTTTAGATTTAAATCAATGCAGTCAGACAGAATATCGGCAAGCAGGTAAACTGTGGTACATATATTCATAAAAAATATAAATCCCCCACATTTTCCACAGGGCGATAATGTTATTTTCTGAGCAGTGACAGATATCCCACTTTTGTAACCATATTAGAAGTACTCAATTAGACATAAATAGTAAATTGCCACAGATTCTATATTTTAAACAGAATTAGTGACTTACAGCAGTAATAGAACAAGTATTTATTTCTGCAATGGGCTCATTACATGGAGTCTTGGAGAAACATGACATTTAACAATATCTTACCGCTATATCTCCATGGCAGTTTCGGGATTGGCAAGTGCCAGCTATTCTGTTTGGAATCAGCACATCCTCCCAGCAAGATGGACCCTTTAAAATAACAATTAGATTTTAAAAGTAGTTTGGATTTGAAGAAAACATATAGAAGATCCTCTTTACTGGAACTTTGCTAAACGGGAACTTTATTATTCTTCTGCTAACAAAATACGGTCAAAGCTTCTAAAATTGCCAAAAAGACCTTTGTCATTAAAGCTTGAGCATTAATAGAAAATGTAGCTCCTTCTGTTCTGTACCTAATGTTCCTAAGAGCTCTCAGATTCTCAACTATGTATTTCCAAAGCTTGAAGTTAGCCAGTGATACTTTCTTCATTATGATTTAAAAAGCTACAGAAGACCCATGTTCTGTCTGAATAATATTTATCTGAGCCTGCAGCTGATCGACTGAAAATGGAAAAATGACAACGTTGTTCAGAGGAGGATATATGGAATATAAGGTTGGGAAAATATTAAGTGGCTTTCTTATATTTCTTTGCTTAACCATTTAAGTGGCTTCTGTTTTACTGAGATGAAAGTCAATGCACAAGGGAGGACTTGGGCTTACTTATAACATGGACTTTGATAACTTTTACTTTAAACCAACAAGAGAATTGCTTCAGACTTTCTTCAATCATCTTCATCATCACCACCACTTCTAAGTATAATACACATTAGTAATTTAAAAGTATACAACAAGGGAGTAAGACCATATTGATGGTGTTTAAATTATCATCACGATACCTCATCTAATTATTCTGTTAAAGAAAAAAAGTGATTTCTAAAGTAATGACAGCAATGACCATTCAAGATTTTCTACAACATGTTGAATGGAAACAATATTTATGGTTGTGAGAAAAGACAGTCAAAAAGAATTAACTTTCAAGTTAAAGACTACAGTCATCATTATTAATATTGCAGAATTGCAAAGTATTATATCCGTAAGCTACGCAAGTATCCCGTGGTACCCAAAACACTGGAAATTACAATAAGGCTTCCAATTTTACGTTAATCTCAAAACTACTATTAACAAACAAATGATAGAATGGTGTGATAGAAATAAGAAGCTCACGCACACAACTGATAAGAACAAAGAATAAAGGTTTAACCATTCAAAAACCATTATTAACCAAATTTAGATGCTGCATAGGATAGTCACTGCTGATGGAATTAAGTAGTAAACTATACGAAACCCTACCACGTGAAACGTTTATTTATACAAAAGCAAAAACTGGATCTCAGTTTTTGGGAAATTAATGACCATGTAAACTGTGGCCAGATTGCAAAAATCAAGTCCCAAAATTTACCCTGAACTCACAATGAACCATATCCTTTCCACCCACTCTGACTCTTAGACAAAGAACAGCCCTTTGGCAAGCTCTAGTGATTGCATTATTTGCAGTTACTATTGGGTATGAATAAAGGTTGTTACAATGAAGGTCCCATAGTGAATGCCAGGTTGCCTCCACGAGAAGGGGATGCAGTCTCACCTCTCTAGCTTTCTTAGTTCCGCGCTTCACAGCTCTACGGCTTTGGCACCTGTCCCAGATGTGACCCTCATCTAGGCACTTTCAACAGGTGTAACGAGGGTCACTTACCCGCACAGACTTCTTGCAGCCGATGCAATGCTTAAAGTCTGGAGACAGAGGCATTCCAAGGATCGAGAGTCGGTACCCAGAACCAACTCTCTAAATCAAACAAGTAAAATAACAGATGAAACTTATTCTAAAGCTCTACTAGCTAACTATTCATGGAGTACACTAACTATATAGAGGAGAAGCAAATTCCCTGGAAGGGAAAACATTTGTAAAGCAAGCCAACATGCTCTGTCTACCAATCTCAGCCAGCAAGAAGGACCTGATAGGGCAGCTTCAAACTTTATGCTACCACACAGCAGCCTGAGGCAGGGGAAAGTGCACACACCACTCCAAAGGCTACCATGCACTGAGCATGCATGCACCTGAAGTGGAAAAGGACACATGCAACATAGCTCAAAGAACAACAGCTGCAGAACAGGTTAGTAACTGTTTTTTTACTAATGGGTGTGAATAAAAGTCTTTATAGTGACTTCTCAATTACTTTGAGGGGAGTAAATCAAAACATATCTGGTGATTTAAAAAAAATTCTGCTTTTAACAAGGAACCAAAAATTAAAAATAGATGAGGTAATGCAACAAAGGAACCTTGCTCAAGACATCCTTTCCAATAGTTAGAGTAGAGAGAATCAATCTTATTACTGTAACTTCACTAGGAATCAGACATAAAAAGACATTAAGGATTTATAATTGTATATTTATTGTATATTGCCAGATCTTAGTGAAGTTAAAATTGCATATGAAAGATCGATTTGAAATCCACTCTCCCATTATTCTTTGTGCTCGGGATTTTTACCCTCATTTATGGGAATTTAAGTGATTTATATACATTGACATAATCACTTTAGAGGATCCTTCTCCAGAAAGAATTACATATGTTTATGTGGAGTACTATATGTGAACACGGTGCTTTTCAAAATACTTTGATCATGATCCTATTTAATATCAATGGTAAAACTCCCACTATCTTCACTAATGTAAGATTGGACCTAAGACACCTAATTCTTCTCTCACCTATGCCATTATAAACTAGTGTAACTCTCTCAAAGTCAGTGGAGCTATACCAGTACAAGTGACAGAAGAATCAGGCACAATGTCTCTACACAAGGAAGCTTATAATCCAAATAACCTATCCTGGAAGGACATTACCAGCCATAGCTCTTATTATCAAGGCTTCATGAGTAGCAAACATTACAGGTCAATTTTTGTTTGCTGGTGAACTTCACTGAAATCAATGGATGCACACCAGCATAAAATTTGCCCAAACATCTGGAAATAAGAGTTTCCGGGATTGATCTCCAAGCCAAAGAAATATAAAACAAAGGACAGCAGTTCTGATGCAAGAAAGAAGAGATATAATATACAAGGTATGAGATTAATCCAGGAAGGTTTGGAAAAATAAGTAGCTATTAAGTAGGGATTTGAAGGAAAGGACAGTTATGTTGACTGTGCCAAAGTGTTTTATAAATATTACTTAATTACAACTTTCACTTTCATTTTTTATAAGCAAAAAACTACCCAGAACCAAAAGGAAAATCATATATATTTTGCCCCTTTTGATAGCATATTGTCTGATGGAACTTGCACTTCAAGTCAATAGTCATGTTTCAGTTTACACTGATAGGTATTAAAACAGGGGTGGGCAAACTACGTCCTGCGGGCCGGCTCACGCTCCTCAGGACTTTGGATCCGGTCCGCAGCACCGCCGGCACCACGTCCCTGCGGCCCCCGGGGGGGGGAGCAGAGGGCTCCATGCATTGCCCTTGTCTCCAGGGACCTTCACCTGCAGCGCCCATTGTCTGGGAATGGGGAACTGCAGCCAATGGGAGCTTCAGGGGAGGCACCTGGAGGCACGGCAAGGGCAGTGCACGCAGAGACCTCTGCCCCCTCTCCCCTAGGGTCCGCAGAGCTTCTCGGAGTGGTACGGGGTGAGGGATAGAGCAGGTATGCAGGGAGCCTGCCCTGGCCCCGATGTGTGCCACTGACACCCTGGAGCCACTTGAGGTAAGCGGCACCAGGCCGGAGCCCAAACCCCTCCTGTACCCCACACCCCAACTCCCTGCCCTAAGCCCCCTGTCTGCACTTCACCTCCTGCACTTCACCTCCTGCACCGCAACTTCCTGCTCTGAGCCCCCTGCTGCACCCCGCACCCCAACCCCCTTCTCTGAGCCCCCTCATACAGTCTGCACCCCTCCTCTGCCCCAATTCCTTGCCCTGAGCCCCTTCCTGCACACTGCACTCCCTCCCACATTCCGCACTCCCTCCCGCACCCCAACCCCCTGCCCTGGACCTGTATACAACTTCCCCACCCAGATGTGGCCCTTGACTCAAAAAGTTTGCCCACCCCTGTATTAGACTGAGCATTTAAGGAAACAGAGTGGTCTAGCAGCTAGAGACTGTAGCAAGGAGTCAGGAGATGTTGGTTCTGTTCTTGACTGTCACTGACATGCTGAGCGACTATGGGAAAGTCACTTAGTCCATATCTAAACTGACCCATAGCAAAATGAGGTTAATACTTATCACCCAAATCTGTGAAGAAGTTGCAGCTCTTCAGATAAAAGATGCTATGGTATGTAAAGTGTTGTTAATAATAATTTCACATATTTTAAAAAGATACTGTTTAGCTGAAATCTTACATCTAACTTTCCATGTTAGTACAGCAGCAAAAATTATAAACCCTTGAAAATACAATATAATTAAAATGCTGACATTTGTTTAACAATACTGGTACTAAATGTCATTGGTATAATTGTGCCAAAATAACAACACAAATTCAAGTGAGATAAGCTCTTTGAAATGCAATTTTTGTTTTGTTCTTTCTTAAGCTTTAGAAAAATCTATCAAATTAGAAATCAGCCAATCAGTCACACTGTTGAAACACATTGCACATTAATGTAAACTAATAATTATAAACACTGTAATCAGAGTGTATTATGAGGAGAAAAACCTCCTGACTGCAAGATTAAAGAGACTGTCCTTCATGTAGTAGTCACATGGCTTCTAGAGAAAGCTGCAGATCAAAATAAAAACACCATTTTTTTCTCCAAATGTCTAAAAGGGAAAAGAGCAGAATAAAAACTAAGTATCAAGACTGGAATACAAATGAATAAGAAAAAAATAAAAAGTACAGTTGAATTTACTTTTACTATTAAAATATGTGGTTTTTTTTCTGTTTTGTGGCTTTCTGAGGAGGGGGTGGGAGGCATACTGGATCGTAGGTCTATGATAAAGACAGCAAAGACAGGGAGGACTCAGGTGCCCTTAAAATGTATCAGCAGAACCTTCATTATACTGGGACTGCATTCCAGCAGTAGCAAAGGTTTAACTTTGTTTTAAAAGCTGCAGCTGCATTGTGATCCCTTGCAATCCTCACTTTAAAAAAAACGAAAACTGGAGAGGTGTTCTAGAGATCTCAGATGACAAATTATTCAAAATGCAGTAGTTAGATTGAGTTGTTGACCTGTGAAATCAGAGAAAGGTCGGAAACAGAGGTCAACAATATAATTCAGTGATTCATCAAATAGTTTGAATCTTTTAGAAGGCTGGAAACTATCCATGTATTAATGCTTTGTATTTTCCCTGCTTTATATTCTTCCCCAGTGAACAATATGCAGTAGAATATCATTAAAACACATCTTTGTACCTACTAATATCTACATAGGTGACATAAATCATTAAAATGTTGAGCAAATGACCCAACTGAGGGACAAACATTAATGCAAAAAAGATTTTTCAAGTAATGTAAGGAATAACGTCCGGTGCGTAAGAATTCAAACTAGAACACAAGTCACTAAGGAAGTGCTACAGTATATCTAAGCCAAGTCCAGTGGCAACTGCTCACATTCCTTTGGAGAATATCCTCTATTGCCTCTGATATTCTAGATAAATGTGGGGTGCTAAGCACTGCTTGGCCCTCCCAGAATGTTTCTAATTCCTTGCACCCACCAACAAAATATCTCCTATATAAAAGGTGCTGACACCACTCTCTGGAATAGGTTTGCTTTTTGTACTGTGTGATTAGCCAGTCTCTACTGCTACAGGTCCAGCAGGGAGTGTGGTCTCTGGCATCACAGATACAATTGTGGCCTTTTCACCATTATCATCCCTCAGTCTCTTGCTGGCGACTTGTCTGTTGCACTTGCTGCACTTCATTGCTCAAGGGGTTAAATTTGCCAGAAATCACTTATCTGTGCAAACTGTGCTGAACACAAAGTAACAGAAATCAGTGCAAAAAGTCTAAAAAATTAACCATATGTCCTTGCAAGGAATTACACTGGACACTATGGCCAAAGCATTTATGTTACAGCTGTCAGCCCAAGTGTTCAATTGTTGCACATTCTTAACATGCTGCTTTATCTACTTGCAATATATTCCATCTTTCATGGGCATATTCCAACAGCAAAATATTGTACAATTTAACACAGGCCATGAGTGTTGGGGGAATAGTGACACTGCTTACCCAACGTGCTGTAAGACATCAAGTACATTTTATAACATCTTACCAGAAAACAATTAATCTTAGCCATTATTTTCTTCTAATTCTCACTACTTATGTTTGAAAGGCTTTCATAAAACAGGCATATGAGCCTTGCAATCACATTTTGGGGCAATGCATTTTTTCCTACACCTGCTTATATGCTCTCATAGATTCTCTATTCATGGAGCTGGTCCTTCAATATTACCTCTCAGAAAAATTATAAGGCAATTATCAGCCTTTCCCTTCCCCGTTTTGAAAATTGCCTCTGCTCTCATTGCAGAGATCCTTCACAAAGCAATGTTTTTCAGCAGCCTATTGGCGTTCAGTAAGTAACCTTTGCTAGTCCAGTTACACTGATAGCTTTCCTCTCCTCCTGCCCCTTTGCTAATCCTATTGCTGCAATAATCTAGTGCCTCCACACCTCTTATTCTTATACACTGTGAGAATTCTCATAACAGTTCTCAAGTCCAAAGAATGAGTGCCTTGCAAGAAGGCACTGGAATTTGAAAAGGAACTAAAATTATTACTTTTATTGATTTTTTCAGGATTTTAATGGTCAGATGGTATTGCTATGGTATTAATCATCGTTTTGTATGTTTCACTTTAATGGTCCCTGCAGCTTCATGGATGTCCCAGAGAAAGGTGTGAGAGACAGACAGATGATCTACACAGGAGTGGACTGGCTAACAAAACGGAGGTCCATCCATGAAAGGGAAGAGCAGGGAGGATTTATTCCTGGAGTTGCACAGAGAAATGAATAAGGATTTGGACTGAAGGTATGACATTTCTGTCAATGCAATTATCTAAACTACTGTATAGTAGGTGTTATGTGTCAGAGCTATCATGTTGAGAATGTTCACCAGTGGTAAAACAGCACCTTCACCCAGTCTCAACTCCCCTAAACAAGAATATTACTCTCTTCTAATAATCCCCATGTACACCAAATTTCCATTGCTGAATGAGGGCACGTTTGTTCTGAGCATGATACAAGGATGGTACATCCAAATAGAGCCTTTCATTCTTTTTACTAAAGCAGTAATGCAGAGAACAAATTAAGACTTACAGACACAGCAATTTATTTTTATGAATTCTTTAACAGTTTTAATTTAGGAGAACCATCTGATTATCTTCAGCTTTTCAAGCTCTCTTTACTAAGAATAATCTAGCTGCTGTGTGAGTGAAGTTTGCAGTTACCCAGATCACAGTTGGGCAAAGACCACATGATGTGCTTTAAGTGTTAAGAGATTGGAGATCTCATTTAAATTCAGAATAAGTAAATCTATTTGAATAACAACATTTATTATAATGTAGAGCTTCATATTTATTTCATCCTTTATATCTTGATAATTATGCATACAACTGGACTGTGTTTATTAAATGAGATAAGGTGCTTATTATATTTCTAGTCAATGCCCAGATATAATCATCATCATATAAACATTATTACTTTGCTACCACATAAAACCACATAAATAACAGCTTCCAGTTTTATGGAAAATATATTGCTCTAAATCCCCAAAGAGCAGCCGAACAATGTTAGACACCTTGTTTAAAAGAAAGAAAGAAAGAAAGAAAGAAAGAAAGAAAGAAAGAAAGAAAGAAAGAAAGAAAGAAAAAGAAGGTATACAAAAGTTACCAATTTAGCCAGGAGATTTTTTACTAGTCTTTTTACAATTTGTTCCATTTACAGTACTTTAAATGTTATCATAAAATAATTGTCAGTGTGTATGGGCAGGTGGAGACCGGTGGCTGCTGGCTGGGAGCCCAGCTCTGAAGGCAGAGCAGTGCAGAAGTAAGGATGGCATGGTATGGTAACATCACCCTTACTTCCCCACTGCTGCATCAGAACAGTGACCTCAGTCAGCAGCCGACACACTCTGGCCACCCAGCTCTGAAGGCAGCAGTGTAGGAATAAGGCTGCATGGTACGGTATTGCCACTTTTACTTCTGTGCTGCTGCTGGCGGGACGCTGCCTTCAGAGCTGGGTGCCTGGCCTGCAGCCGCTGCTCTCTGGCCACCCAGCTCAGAAGGTAGCGCAGAAGTATGAGTGGCAATACCACAATCCCCTCTAAAATGACCGTATGATCGTCTGCAACTCCCTTTTGGGTCAGAGCCCCCAATTTGAGAAACTGTGGTCTTCCCCATGAAACTGGTATAGTATAGGATAAAAGCACATAAAAGACCAGATTTTTCACAGGGGGAGAGCAGATTTCATGATCCGTGATGTGTTTTTCATGGCCGTGAATTTAGTAGGGCTACAGTCATAGAACCTGGGCAAAATCATACAAATTCTCATTTACATGAATAATCTCCTCAGTATCAATGAGATAAGCCCAAGGCTGGCTCCAGATTTTTTGCCGCCCCAAGCAAAAAAAAGAGTGCCGCCCCTTGAAAGGTGCCGCCCCAAGCACATGCTTGGAACGCTGGTGCCTAGAGCTGGCTATGGGTAAGCCACCTGAGTAATGACTTACTCGTGAAAATTTGCAAGATAAAAACTCTTATACTAGCAGTGTCCTATATTGCTCTATACAAAATTTTCAGATGTGAGTTCTGGCTCCAGTAGAGGCTGGCATCTGAAGACAAACATCTTGAGAGAAGAATGTCTGGATCTCGCCCACAATAAACTGATTCTAATGAACCTGTCATGGTTAATGATGACAAGCCATGAAAACACACACACACACACACACACACACACACACACACACACACACACACACACACACACACACACACACACACTTTCAGAAGAAAAGCAAATCTGCCCCACTACCAAGCAAGATGCTGCTCTAATGACCAAAAAAAAATTTGGAAGGGATTGCAAATACAAGTGTTTAGGAAATACAGTTTGTAGCAGCAGCTGGTTTGCTTGAAATCAACATATTTCTGCAATGAGATATTCCCAAAAGAAAAATTATACTCATTTATATAAGGAAAACACAATGCAGACTGACCATTACCTACCGGCTATAGTATGCACGGAATGCAGAGTTAAGCATTTTGAATGGCTAACAATTTTCACAAAACAGGATACTTTGGGTACCTGCTGCAACTCCTTATTTGTTTGGACAGTAACAAGTACCCTTTCATAGCTCAATAAACAAATAGTAATTGAAAACACATTCATTAATTTATTATCTGAATTTCATTTATTTGCAGCTAACACAAGCAAATCCCAGATGATCATAAATGACAGTGTAATGGGGTTTATAAACCCATGTCAGGGGTTAATACATACAGAAGAGACAGGAAATGGACTATCTGGGCTCAGCTGCAGCTGCTGCAATAGAAGACTTAATTTTCATGGTCAAAGGGAGGTTGAGAAGGAAATTCTTTCTAAGAGTTCTGCTGGATGGCCTGAGATCTCTGTGAGCGAAAGGAGCTTGCAAGTCACTGAGGCCATGTCTACATCTAAAATTTTGCAGCGCTGGTTGTTACAGCTGTATTAGTACAGCTGTATAGGGCCAGCGCTGCAGAGTGGCCACACTTACAGCAACCAGCGCTGCAAGTGGTGTTAGATGTGGCCACACTGCAGCGCTGTTGGGCGGCTTCAAGGGGGGTTCCGGGACGAGAGAGCAAACCGGGGAAGGAAACCAGCTTCGCCGCGGTTTGCTCTCTCGGTCCCGGAGCCACCCAGCAAACCGCAGGGAAGGAGACCTGCTTGCTCGGGGTTCCGGGACCGAGAGAGCAAACCGGGAAAGGAAACCAGCTTCGCCGCGGTTTGCTCTCTCGGTCCCGGAACCCCGAGCAAGCAGGTCTCCTTCCCTGCGGTTTGCTGGGTGGCTCCGGGACCGAGAGAGCAAACCGCGGCGTTCCCGGTTTGCTCTCTCGGTCCCGGAACCCCGAGCAAGCAGGTCTCCTTCCCTGCGGTTTGCTGGGTGGCTCCGGGACCGAGAGAGCAAATCGCGGCGTTCCCGGTTTGCTCTCTCGGTCCCGGAACCCCGAGCAAGCAGGTCTCCTTCCCTGCGGTTTGCTGGCTGGCTCCGGGACCGACAGAGCAAACCGGGAAAGGAAACCAGCTTGATTACCAGAGGCTTCCTCCTTCCACGGAGGTCAAGAAAAGCGCTGGTAACTGTCTACATTGGATCACCAGCGCTGGATCCTCTACACCCGAGACAAAACGGGAGTACGGCCAGCGCTGCAAACAGGGAGTTGCAGCGCTGGTGGTGCCCTGCAGATGTGTACACCTTCAAAGTTGCAGCGCTGTAACTCCCTCACCAGCGCTGCAACTTTCTGATGTAGACAAGCCCTCAGTCAGAGAGATAATACATTCAAAAGACAAACTCCACCTCTAGTTAGCAGGCTGCATTTTTCACTGAGGTTGGCTAAGTTACCCTGGGACTTTTGAGGATACAATGAATTACGGTGTGCTAAAAGTTTGGGAAGGATGAATTAACTTTGGACAAAGAGACTCCCCTTACTTTTACTCTATAAGGCAGCTATGATTCTGAATATGGATTGAATATATTTTATGTGGTATTCAACAAAGATACAGCTTCCTTCAGCATGTGAATGGGACAAACACCTGAACTTGCTTCACTCATGCTGATGATTAAGGATGCCATTTTCTCCCAGTTCACTGATGTCACCATTCAATCTCAGGCACACGATCTCTTCATATAAAACCCAAATCAATATTAAATTTGGTTGGTACAGATGGTAACTACGTACTAAAAATCCTGAATATAGGAAGAAATCCTGTATTAAGCAGACACAAAGGGATGACTGGCACAAGAAGAACATGCGGAAATGCAAACAAAAAGGAAGAGTCATTTTCCATAAATTGGCTAGAATAAGCAAAGAGTGCCATAACATATTCCATAAACAATTGTATAGTGTAAGGCCCCTGTACCGATAATATGTCATTATAATAAATTCTTCAACAATTATAAATGTGTCTTCATACCTGATAGGTAGGTAGCAAAATACCTGCAATCAACACTACATGGGTTATGGGAAGAGAAATATAATCATGATCTATTTATTGATCTGTCACATGCTGCAGGAAAGGCTTTAAACAGAAAATAGTGAGTAAAATCCTCAGCTGATATAAATCATCATAATCCCACTAAAGTAAGTGAAGCTAGAGCTGAGGACCTGGCCCTGAGTCTATCTTCCTTTCATATTACAAGCTGAAGTATCTACCTTCTAGTTAATAGATTTCAAAAAGTTCCACACTTACCAAACACAACCGGAAACTAATTCTGATTCTAACACATTCACATTACAAAGACAGACATTTTTTCTTCTCTCCTCTTCTTTTGGTCTCAAGGCTTAATGCTGCTGGACACCAAAATCAGGGTTTACACTGTAGTTAAGGAAACTGAAAGTGCACCTGGAACCAGGGCTGGCTCCAGGCCTCAGCGCGCCAAGCGCATGCTTGGGGCGGCATGCCACGGGGGGCGCTCTGCCGGTTGCCGAGAGGGCGGCAGGCAGCTCCGGTGGACCTCCCGCAGGCGTGCCTGCGGAGGGTCCGCTGGTCCCGTGGCTCCGGTGGAGCATCCGCAGGCACGTCTGCGGGAGGTCCACCAGAGCCGCGGGACTGGCGAGCGGCAGAGCACCCCCCGCGGCATGCCGCTGTGCTTGGGGCAGCGAAATGGCTAGAGCCGGCCCTGCCTGGAACTCTAAAAATTATAGGAGATACTTTTCCCCAAGCTGTCTGAATCACCACGTTCAATTCCTTGTTTTTTTTCCTAATTTTAATTACTTCAAAGTTTTCATTCTACCTTCAAATAAAGTGGCGGTGCATATGGTACATAAAGAGTTGTCCCTCAGCACTCTGCAATGAGGAGATTTTTAACTGTTTGCCCAAAGTGTTTACACATCACTCTGAATCTATGATCAGTGGAGAGAGCGCCAAAGACAATTGTGGTAAATAATTTAGAGCTGATGATCTGTAAGGTGGGTGAGCATCAACAAAATGTTATCTGAAGCACAATTGAAATATTCAATGTTTATTTAGATTTAAAAGAATCTACACCAGAGAATACCCATCCGGAGCTATGGAGGCCCTTGGTTTAATTCTGAAAGCCCAAGGAGAAGTTTCACAATCAATCCAGCAGCAGAGCTTATTCCTGCTCTCCTCCCAACCACATCACACTGATCAGCTGTCAGCAGACTCAAAGTGAATTCGAAATTCCATCCCATTTCACATTTTCCTCAAAACAGAAATCCTACTCTAACGGCATCAGCCCTCCTCCAGTGCTCCAATAAATTGGCTCTGCAGCCCTGCATGAGCGGTCCACTACTTCAGGCTATTTTGGACTGTGTGGGACAGCACAGCCAAGGAGGCGCCCCCTCACCAAGAATGCTGTTTTGGCAGCCCCATCTCTTTTACACTGAAGGAGCCTTTGCTCTAGTGTCCACCTTGACCTCAAATGTGATAGCACGGCACAGGGAGAGAGATGATCTCTTAGGTAGGAAGGTCCCAGGCCATGTAACTATTGTGCTTCTTCTGGAAATCAGTAAATAGTCTTTCTGCCAAACCCTTATTTTATAAATATTATTTTAATTCATGATAGGTTTCAGACCGATTGCTCTGGAAGATGAAGCCTCCTCTTCACTCACAGAAGAAGTACAGCACAGCATGGGCAGAGATTGTGGAAACTTCCCATCACTTCACCCACTATGCCACAATCCTGTTCTGGAGAAATCACCTCTAGGGCTCAGTGGGGTCAGTCTCTATGCCCATTTACTCGTTAGCCTCTCTGTTGAAAAAGCCAACAAGGATGCCAATTAGTGCCAAGATTGGCAGTGGTTTTTGCAAAATGGACACTTGTCCAGTAGGTACTAGAATGAAATCAATTATTTTATGTCAGTTCCTCATCAGCTATCAAATGTCTACAAATGTTGGTCACTAAAAACCTAGACTACATTCAAGAGGTGAAAGTTTCTACATCCCAGTCACCTGATCCATTTGGTCCCATTCTTAGGTTATTTTTAGATATATATTTTTGATGGGCACAGAAAAACACAAAAGAACACCTGTATGAATGCTACCAGACACTACTCTCCCCAATGCTTTAATATTTTGCCTGTTCTTCACTCACCCAGGATTCAATGGGAACTTCTGAATGCACAATATTTTTTGAAAAACGAGCCGTTTATTTAGATGCCTAAATATGTACACACCACTTTAGGCACCCATTTCTGAAAATACTGGTCTAGATAGAACTTGCCTCATCTGCAGTCTTGGAGTACAGAAGCAATTAAAAAGATCTTATCAATTCTAAATTTATTTGGTATTCCAAAATAAGAGGCCACCATTTCAAGCTGTTGGCACCCGGATAAACACTTCAAAGATACAGTGAATCAAAAAAACAAACAGCAGCTCCATAACCACAGCGCTACAAAAACAGCCCTGCAGCACATTTTACAAAATAGCTATGCAGCTATTCTCCACCTGCCCTAAAAATCACCCCAAAACTATTTGCTTCTTCAGCAACCCTCATAAGAACATGTGCCTCACAGTGAACCCTAGAGGTCAAGGGATTTGAAGGAGGAGAGCACATTTCAAAGGATAGGGGCTCTCACAGGCCAGTATGATACATCTCTTACCCTTTACTTGTAAACCCATTCTCTTAGCTGTTAAGTTTTTTCCCTTAGAGACCGTCCTTCAAAAAAAGAATACATCTTTGATGTGGGGGAACGGGGATTTTTTTCTTTTTTCTTTTTTTTTAACAATGATGTTTGTGATTTTGTCATATCAGCACCCAAGTCATCATTGTGTCCTTAGTTTAAGCAAAAAATCAACAACGTTAAATTTTTCAAGTAGAGATGGATCCAATCAGACCTACACTTTGAGGAATTCATAATCTGTGTCTAGATCTAACTTTTGCTCTTAGGTTTTTGTTGCTTTTTTGAAGTTATTTACATAAGAGAAATCCCTCTAAAGAGCTAACTAAGATAAGTCAATACACAAACCAAGGACTTTAAGTAGCACTTCTGTTAATAATGCTAACTAGACACCTTGTCATGTAAATTCATCTGTGCTGTACGGAACCATACAAGAGATAATAAACCAAAGATTTCAGATAAGAAAAATATATCCCCTCAACTCCATGAATATCCCCAAATAATTATCATTTAATTCAAGTGTGATAATTGCAAATCATTTTGTTTTACATATTTTTGTTTATGAAATGTTTTGTATCTTATGAAATGAGATGAAATCCAAGTCTTTCCATTGAAGAGAATACCGAGAGAGCTCATCAGCAGAGTACTTTTCAGACTCTCTGATACTGTCGTGACAAAGCTGAATTAGTGAGATGCTGGATAGATTCTCAGAACAAATGTCTTAACTAATCAAAAGAAAGGCTTAAAATAAGATTGCCATTGGTGAAGACCCAACTTTGCAAAAGATGGTCAGCCAGACTTTTCAGCTGCTGCAAAATAAAATTGTAAAATCAAGATTACACATACAATACCTGTAGAAAACAGACCTGTACATAATTAATTTCAGATTTTATACATGTTCAGCAATACTGACAGACAAAAGCTTATCAATTTCAGCAGGAATGCCCTCATGTTCCAATGGAAAGCTCATGGGAGAATGAAAACTTTAACATACCAAAACTTAAGATGCAATGTATTTTAAAGCCTGAGGACACCTCTCTAATGCTATTTTTTTCCCCTGGATGCCACTATTGTTTTACTGCAGTACACACACACCACCACACACCATTTAGAATACAGGTCAATGTGAACTAATTCATTTTGTTTTAATAACAGGATTTGCAGAAACAAGGATATGCATCAGATGGGTTAAATTAGCTTCAGACATTATTCCCATATCTATCCGAGGTTATGTTGCCAACTCATTTTCTTTGGAAAATACAATTTTCACCCAACAGCATAATTCCTACTAACCCACACAGAAGTGAATAGAGCACTCTTCTGAGAATTTTAAACTAGCACTTCACTAGCGTTACCATACCATGGACGTAAGTGAAAATTCTAGTGACAGGATCCCTTGATCAAATAAAATGTTCAACTGGCATGTAGATATTTGAACGAGCAAACATTGCCTAAATGTACTCTTACATAAGTCCAGAGGGAGCAGTGAAAGGGTGAAAATGGAACTAAAAGCTGGAAAATTAGAAAAAACAAGAGACAGAAATGAAGAAGAGCAAGCAGCATCCCCTTTTCAATAAAATCTATTTGTTCAAGTGCGAGAGGGATTAAACGTAGGGTTTCTGTTCATTGCACAGGGTCCAAAGGTCAAGGAAGTTGGAGAGCCATCTAGCACATTAGATCCTTTCAGGTAAACACACTAAGAGTATGGCTTCACTGCAGGTAACCTGGGCTCCTACCAGCTTTTAGAACAACTTCTCTCTCCCTACTGTCCATATAGAGAAAACTCTAATCGGGGTCTGAAGGTGATTTAAGCTTCAGCTAGGGATGTGGGTTAGAGCTCAGGCTACATTATAATTTGGGCAGGAACCTGCCCACTTTGCAGCGAGGATGCAGACAAAATTTACTTGATTACTCACAGTTCTCCAATGCTTTCCCCATAATATCCCTCAAAGGATATTATAAGTTTGCCCATAATTGACTGGGAAAAAATCCTAGAGTGTCTCAGCACAAAGAACCATGGGATACACCCATTGGGCAGTGTAGAAACAATAAGTACACTGTAATTCAGGTAGAGCTTTTGCTGTAGGGATGCTCACATCCAAGCTAAGCTAACCCAGATGTTCAGACCTGGGTGCCAATCACCCTGGTTCAACTGTGCAGTCAAAACATACCTAACATACAAAACTGAAAACATATGTGGTCCCTAGTCCAGATATTGTGGAAGGAGGTATTCTCTTAATTCCATAGATGGCACACATACATTCACTTCAGTTTTGCACAGTGATGATATGTTGGAATGTTTGTTAATAGCTGTCATATTTTAAACTACCCCAAATCAAAATATTTTGAGAGTTATACTAGGAACAGGTCCCTTGTAGAAAAATAAAATGTCATTTATTGTGTGCAACACATCTGAGTTCAATCTGTACCAGATTATATTACCAATCTATTAAATCTTAATTTTGCAATTATGGTATCTATTGTGTCATTTATGGAGGTGATCACTTACATCCAAACAAATCCATTTCAAACTAAGTCCACACATAAGAACCTCGTCTCCAAATTACTTTTTTTAGTTTGAGAGCGACTGTGGCCTCAGAGATAAACTTAGGCTACTACTATTAATATCTTGACAGCTATTGGAAACTAATCTGAATTTCTAAACCAGACTTCATTGCATTTTATTCTGAATAGAGAGTTTGCTTGTTTGTTTGTTTTTATAACATTTTTTGCTAGTATCTGGTTCCTTTTACATGTAATGAAAGACATGACAGATTCATTAAAAAATTCTAAACACTCTTGAATAATGTTCTAGCTATCACCACAATGCAGTTTGCCCTGTTCGTGGTTTAATTTAAAACATGACACAAACAAAAAGAAATTGAGGTGATTAATTAGAATTAATACTATTAATATTTCACAAGTCAGTGTCAATGAACTAGCTTAACCATTTATATCATCGTCAAGTTTAGCTATAACAAACTTATGATTTACAAAGAAATCAGTGTCCATGTGTCATAAACAGATAGTTAAGGGTTAATGTCTCTTTTACCTGTAAAGGGTTAACAAACAGGGACCAAAACACCAGACCAGAGGACCAATCAGGAAACAAGATACTTTCAAATCTAGGTGGAGGGAAGCCTTTGTTTGTGGGTTTGGGGATTGTGCGTTGTTCTCTCTGGGTCCTGGATGGGACTAGAGGTGCAACCAGGTTTCTGCCAGTCTCTTATCTATTCAGAATAGTGAGTAAGTACAAAGGCGGTTATAGTCTTTTAACTTGTTTTTCTTTATTTGCAGATGTGTACTTGCTGGAAGTAGCTTAAATTGTGTTTCTGCTGGAGAAAGCTTCTTTCTATTGTCTATAAGCTATAAAAACCCTGTATATTTACCATCTTGATTACAGAGACAATTTTTATGTTTTTCCTTCTTTATTAAAGGTTCCCTCTTTTTTTTTAGAATCTAATTGATTTTTTGGTTATCTTTTGTAAGACTCCAGTGAAGGGAGTCTGCACTCACCAGGGAATTGGTGGGAGAAAGGAAAGGGAGGAGGGAAGAAAAACCTGCTCTCTGCGTTTATCTCTGTATCTCTCTCCGGGGAAGAAGGGAGGGGGAAGATAACATTCCTCTCGGGGTGGGTCTCCTAGTGTACCCAGGGCAGGAAAGAGCTGGGAGGAAGAAAGGAGGGGGAAGGGAAATGGTTTATTCCCCTGTTTTGAGACTCAAGGAATCTGGGTCTTGGGGTCCCCAGGGAAGGGTTTGGGGGGACCAGAGGGTATCAGGCCCTGGAATTCCTGATTGGTGGCAGCGCTACAGCATCTAAGCTGGTAATTAAGCTTAGAGGACTTTAGGTTAGTACCCATATCCTGGACGCTAAGGTCCAGAGTTGGGAATTATACTATGACACCATGTAAGCTGTAATAATGTGAGAGAATCTAAAGTTGGCAAGTCAACTTTAAGAAGAAGTGTGCAGTATAGCATATCATGTATTAGTAAACAAAATATGCGGCATTTCTTTGAACACACATAGTAGTAGTCCACTCCAGTCATTCAACTTTACAAAGTTATTCTTTATACTCAGGTAACTTTTCAAATGGTCAGTTTCCATATAATGTGCAAGTCTAAGACATATTTCATGGTTATTTTATACACTGTACTTTAAAACAAAGAAAGACCAGAGATCACAAAACACTACAGAGCCATTGCCTGTACAATTGTAAAAGTGTACAATTACACTTGTGTGTGTATGGGGGTGGGGGGAAAAGAATGCTACAAAGTCTATAACTACAGGAAAGTTTTGCAAGTAAACTATTTTTAATTGCCAGTATAGTTGATATGGTGCATCCCTTTATCCTGAAAACTAGTACCTGACATAATTTGCCCTGAGATACGCAGAAAAAAAAGACCATCGCACTAACAGCCCAGGCCGGAAGAACACACAAATAGTTCAAAGTCACCTTTGTATACCCACATATACCTCCTCTGCCAAGATGCACTGTGTCTTCTTTGGTGATAATTAACAATCTGTGCCTGAAAATCAAGGTGTGTAATAAAAAAAAAAATCAGAAGTCTTAATTTAACTTTTTATTTTTTGATAGTCAAGCTGAAATGGAATCTAGCTGGCTCTCTCATAGCAGCATTACTTCTGCAGTGCCAACCAGACTCCAAAGTAGTAAAATATAATTATATTAAAAATAGATATGACTAGGAATACAGTGAGCAGATTTGTTGAATATGAAACTGCACTTTTACATAGTTGAACTGTCCTTTTAATTCACTTGTTAGGGATACTTATTTCTTTAACAATATCTGAATTCTCAATACAAACTTATAGGATTTTCTCTTCTAGAATTTCTAGAACTCCACAAAACATTCTAAGCCAAAATCAGTATTCCTGAGCTACTGTCTATTGAGGCAATAGACTTAAATCTAATAAAACTATTTAACAATTTAAAAACAAATTTAAAAAAAACATTCCCCAAGTTCTCTGATTCCTGATATATGGATAGGACTTAACTTGCTAGGGTCCTTACCCATCCTACCCAAACAAGAGACAAACACTGTGTAAAGGTGCCACCCAACCTGCGATATCACCCATCACAAGAGCAAAGATTTATACCCATGTACAATAACTATTAATCTGCACACAGTTAGAGAGTGAAAAAAACATTAACATACTTCATTGGTTCCATATTTTTTTTCCTCTGGGGGAGGAGGCGATGGCATATTGGCAGTATAGTCATGCATAATGGTACAGAGAGGCAGAATGGTCATGTGTCTAGACCCCTGGACTGGGAATCAGGACACTACGTTCTATTCCCAGCTCTGCTAGGGGTCTGCTGAGTGACCTTGGGCAAGTCTTTTTACCTCTCTGTGCCTCAGTTCCCTGTCTTTAAAATGGGTATAATGACATTTACCTCCTTTGTAAACTGTTTCAAGATCCGCTGATGAAAAGTGTTATGTAAGAGCTAGCTGTTATTGTTACAGAAAACCTGGGTTTAGCTAATCAATTTTATTATTATTATTGTTGCTAGGCAAGAATATTTTGTATTAAATTTAATGGAACTTTGGCAAGTTTTTTTCTTTACTGGTCTTTCATAAAAAAAATAAAAATAAAATATAAATTCCATACCCTAAGCAAAATTTTGCATGTGTGTATGCATATTTTACTTCTGTTGAGCAGATTTAAACTTAATTGAGATTATACTTCCTATTACACTGGGGAAAATCTGACATGATTTTAAACACGGAAAAACAAATTGTTAAGTCTTTTATAATCACAGTTTGCAATTAACTTCTCATCCCTAATGCAAGTACAGCACTAATCTATTAACTCATGCATTGTTACATTTGTCTCATTATACTGCATGATCACAGAAAATATACCACATTATGGAAAATACGTATGTGTTGGTGGGTCTCCACTTAGCCACTATCTTAAAACACTTCCCTGAAAAAAGCTAAATGGGCTTAAACTGAGTGGAAATAAATTATTATAGTTTCTGTCTAGTGTTTTGTTTTTCATGATAGCAATCCCTGTTATCTCAAAGTGATATGCATGTGCCAACCACATTCAGGCTTGCCTCATTTATTATAAAAGCACTGACCTTTCAAACATTCTTCTGGTCTTCCTTTAAAAAATAAACAAACATGTCAGTGTCAGTGAAGTGGAAAATTAGCCTTTTGAAACAAAACAAAAAACACCCACATTAAAAAAAAGCCATAACTAAACGAAAAATGCATGCTGAATCATGTAAGGCTGATTTTATTGTGCATACTCCAGAAAAGTCCTTGATATCACTAATGTTTGCCTTATGCATAAGTCCCAGAGCAAAAACTCCATCTGGAAGAGATTTGAACTGCTACCCACAGGCATTTCAGGATCTGAACCGAAAGGTTTACGGCATTACAATCCAGCTAATTCTATTGCTTCTAATTCCAGCTGGACTTAAACTCTTATCTCTGCACTTCAGGCCTTCAGATATGTCCTATCACAGTAGCACCAATTCCCAGAGAATACTCAACTCCATGACCCAAATGAGATTAAATCCCTCCAGATAGACCAAGTAAATGGCTCATAACTTGTTTCTGTCACTTTCACTAATGCCTTTGTACCGTGAAAGAAACCAGCAAAGGTGTAAATATCCACAAATGATTAACTGTGCTTTCCCCTGACTTCTATCAGTGATTCCAGTTGTCTGCTTCCTGCTGAGGACATCACAGAGATATGCAGTACCTGAACTTTCTCCTTAAATACTGTGTTAATCAACTGCTAGACAGATATTTGTACTTTATCAATTTACTGGTTGTTATTCTTGGTGATTTTATATATATATATATCCGTTCCTCTCCTCTCAGAACTGTTACATTTATACTTGAAAGGAGTCATACTTAGACTCTTTCAGATCAAGCTATATCATTGCACAAGCTATACCATTGCACACTTCCTCAGATTACACAGGTTCCACCCAAAACGAGGAAAAATGGACTGATCAAAGCTTAGTCAGAAAGACATAGGTTACTTTCAAGCACCTAAAGACACTGTTTCCAATCAACTGTCAACAGTTTCTTTAAAACAAGTGAAAGAGAAAGCAGTGATTCCTCCTCTAAAGATACTGGGATACAACTGAGAAATTGCCTTGAGAATCAAAATCAAAACTACGAATATACAGTCCAAACTAAGGAGTTCTTCTTAGAAACAGCTCCCTAGGATCATGGCATATTTATTTTGTGAGGACCCAGCAGCTAACAAAACAACAAAATAAAGGAGCAAAGAATCCTGTGGCACCTTATAGACTAACAGACAGTTAGTCTGTTAGTCTATAAGGTGCCACAGGATTCTTTGCTGCTTTTACAGATCCAGACTAACACGGCTACCCTCTGATACTTAACAAAATAAAGAAGCTTCATTTCATAACTTGGTCTGTGAAACTGGAACCAATTCTACATTGGCACAAGTCATGTGAAGATTAAGGTGATAAAAAATAAGGAATGATTAAGGGATCTGGGGCTTTGTAATTCCAACTCCTTGGCGATGTCTCTAGAGGACTGCAGAGAGGCAGACACCACACAGAAAGCCTCCAACTGGAAACATTCTCTGCTGACCTCCCTTTATAACAAAAGGATAGACCACTTACACTCTACAGCACCTAAATAGATGGAAATAGTTACCCAGATAATCCCTGTATATTGGAGCTCAAAAGTGCCACACATGAACTTATCAGATGTGAATACCAGCTTGGGAAAACTGCTATGCAAATTGGAAGCAGCCTCTGTGACTCAGTCAAGGAACCATAACTAGACAAAGCCACTGATTAATATATGAAACCCAAGCATCAAGTGAGCGCCTTTTAGTCTGCGGTTCAAACTGTCCTCAGTATCAATGAGGTTATCATGTGGTAAAAATAAAATATATTTATCTAGATAAAGAATGGCCTCCAAGTGTTTGTTCTGTCATTAGAAGTGAGAAATCTTAGCCATCAACAGAATTTGATCATGGTACATATTTCCACTAGATGTTTATAACCTTAGTATGTCACCAAAAAGCCATGCAGCCTTCAACAGCAAAGATTTTTTTATTTTTAAATGCAATAAAACCAGAATTCAGTAAATACACACACACACACACACACACAGACACAAATTATAACCCAGACCAACTAAGTCTTTAACAGTGTTAGAAGAAGGTCCAAATGTATGTTTTCCTACAATCTTTCATCAGCTGCATTTATACTAATGCAGAACAATGGACACTGCAATGAGTTGAACCAAAAATATTATCCTATACATGGGATGAACTAGATGCCCTGACTTTTCTATATGCTACTTCTACTCTATGAGTGCAGGATATGCAAAAGTAGAAGCTTCCCTTCACCACCCCAACTATGTGCTTCAATTATGATTTTGAGGAGCCTCTCTGGGGGGCTCTCTAGAGCCGCAGCAGGTAAACTTTTTGGCCTGAGGATGCATCAGGTTTCGGAAATTGTATGGAGGGCTGGCTGTGCCTCCTCAACAGCCTGGCATGGCCTGGCCCCTGCTTCTCGCCCCTGCTGCCCACCCCTCTAGGACTCCCTGCCACATCCAACTCTCCCACTCCCTGTCCCCCAGAACCCACACCCCGACTTCCCCCTGCCACCCCATCCAACCCCTCCTCTCATTCCTGACTGCCCTCCCCTGAAACCCTTGCTCCAGACTCCCCCCCGCTGCCCCATCCAACCCCCCCTCCTTCCTGACTGTCCCCCGGGACTCCTGCACCCATTCAACCCCCCCGATCCCTGCCCTTTGACCGCCCCAATCCCTATCCACCCCCCACCCCCTGTCCACCACCCCAAACTCCCCTGCCCTCTATCCAACTCCACCTCCTCCCTTACCGCGCTGTCTGGAGCACCAGTGGCTGACGGTGCTACAGTCGCGCCGCCCAGCTGGGGCCAGCCACGCCACCACGCAGCACAGGGCACCGGGTCAGGCTGCGGCTCTGCAGCTGTGCTGCCCGGCTGCCCAGAGCATTGCACCAGTGGCGCAGTGAGCTGAGGCTCCGGGGGAGGGAGAAACAGCGGGGGATGGACTAGGGGCTAGCCTCTCGGGCCAGGAGCTCAGGGGCCAGGCAGGAGGGTTCCATGGGCCGGATGTGGCCCGTGAGCTGTAGTTTGCCCACTTCTGCTGTAAAGAGTGCCAACAAAGATACTAACTTAAAAAGAAATGTCAAGACCTTGCACAATTTTTATGTATGCTGGTGACTAATTGTTAATATCCTTCAGCACTGTATCAACATCCAGAGCAACTGGACAATATAAGCTTTGAGAAGTTTTGTGGTCAGGTATCTGGTCAATATTTGGTTCTGCTTTACGGGCTGAACCAGCTCCATAAAGTTTAATAGAAAGACTCCCACTGTCTCCAAGATAAATTGGTTTGGGCATTTAATGATTTTTAAAACAGTGGTTTTCAACCAAGAGAACAGTATCTGTGGAAAACTTCCCAAGTCTTCTGCTGCACAAGTATATTACTCTTACAAATCCTGCTAGAAACCTTACTCCACTATTCTGTTTTTGTTTCTGCTCTGCTGTCAGTGATAGTGGCAGTACTTTTCAAAGAGATATTTCACATTGGTAGATATTTCTACAGTAACGAAAGCCATGGTCTGCAAGCATGTTTTGTATTCATTTCCACTCTGTTTCCCTTTCATGAGTGCTTGAATTGTTTAACCAAAAACACCTTTGAGCAAGGTATTATTCTACCTTATATTCACATTCACCATCCACTTAGGAGTAGAGGCCCAGATTCTAAAGGTATTTAGGCCTTGCTCTGTGATTAAGTTTGCTAGGTGCCTTTTCAGAAGTGAGTTACCTTCTCTCTCACATATCCTGAGACCAACACAGCTACAACAACACAATAAATAACCTTAAGCATGTAAGTTGTGCTACTGAAGTCATTGGAAACTGGGCATAAACTAGAAGTTAAGCACATACTTAAATATCTTGCTGAACCCTGGTCATATTTAGCACAATATCATGATATGACTCAGGGCCCATCCAAATTGCTTTATCTTGTCAGGTATGTCAACAATAGGGCTATTTCTCACAACAAACAATAAGGCAATTTGAATATCAGTAGTACTTTGCTCTTAAGCTCTAGTTCCTTCCATTCAAGGATCTCAATGTACTTCACAAACAGGAATCAAAATGTCTCCTACTACTCCTCTGCAACAAAGAAATGTTATTTATGGTTTTACAGAGTTAACTGAGGAAGTAACATTAAAGTCAACAGTGTCAAACATGGGATCTTACAAATGGGCATCTAAATAAAATTCGCCTGACCTTCAGAGGTGCTCAGTACCTATTCTCATTGATCTAAGTTTTGCAGAATCAAACCTGTTTTGTTCAGATAAGTAAATATAGATTTAGATACCTCGCTTTCGATATCCAGAACCTGTTTTTCAGAGATGCTGAGCACTCGCAGCAGTTGACTACATAGCTGAAATCAGTGTGATCTGAAGGTACTCAGCACCTCTGAAAAATCAGGCTTCCAGGTCTGAAAATTTCAACCTGATCAGGATCAGAGAATGAATTGTTGGAAACCTGGGAATATAGCTCAGTCAGAACCAGAGCCATCAGTATGCACTTGAAATTTTGTTCTGTGAATCTACATTGCTCATCTGTAGGGTTCTGTTTGAGATAACTGCCTATTAGGTATAAAAAATATTCCAAACAAAACAAATCACCACAGATCCTCTGATTAGTTTCTCCGGAAATTAATAATTACATCCTCCAAGTCACTCATCTTGGATGTGACTCTTCGCTATTTTCCATAATGCAGATCTATGTAAATCCCAACATAAAGAGATTTACAATCTATTTCAATTACATTTACTTGAAAAAAAGCTTCTTTTCCCTATTCTCTTTTACTCGTTTTAAGATGTTTCTTTCTTTGGCAGCTACGCACTGATGATCTAAAGTAATTTTTTTCCAGCTGTGAATTACTGCCTTTCAAAAAAATCTGACATATTTTTCTTTTGTCTTCCAGTTGGTTGCCATGGCTTTCTTCTCCTCACCCCATATTCTAGGAAACATAGTGCTTCCTTGTCCCCTGCTCCTAAATCAAGAGAAAATTAGTGGTTATAGCATTGGGGCAAAGGCTCTCTTTCTTCTGGGTAGAGGCATAGCTTTCTCACTTCTTACCCCTGGAAAACAAAAACCCAGCAGGTTCTGATTGCCAAGACTCGTATCCAGAAACTCATCATGAGCTAAAATGCATCTGGCACCAAGGAACAGAAGGTCTGGGCACTAAAGCAGGGTATTACTGATGTGCCAAGACCAGATTTCTGTTGATGAACCTTTATGGATGTCGGCACTGAATAGGGTTGGCTGAAGACACTCACAAAGCGGAGATTTGTTGGCTCATGTACATCATTAATGAAATGATAGCATGTGAAGGAGAGAAAACCTCAATCAAACTGATAAAACTGTATTTCTGGTATTTATTTCCCACAATGTTAAATTAAGCATCCCTTACACCCCTCCTCTCTGCCCCCTTTCCTGGCTGCATAACAAACATCATCAAAGGGCATTGATTCTCAAAGGACTGCCTTAGAAGTGGTTATCTTCTAAATCGCAAGCAAGGAAATTTTTACTGAAACCTTTGTGAAGTATAAAGAAGGTGGAGGTGGTCATGCAGAGAATAAAATGCAGTAATAGACTAACAGAAAAAATGCAGTAAAGTAATCCATAATAACTGCATTGCTTTTGAAAATCTTGCCTCACCAATATAACAAACATCAAGGATAATAAAAAGTTGTTAGGCATCATCTGTTGCATTCCTGTTGCATTTGTTATCTGGACTTCTAAAATAGCTAAGGGATCAGTTAGTTTGAGCTTTTATGGTGAGTTTTAAATACAGCTAGGCCACTGGGTGAAGTTAATGTAAAAATAGGTAGTGCAAATAAATGTCTCTTTTCATAATTAACTAAATAGCAAAAATTCAAAGAAATAGCAGCTGAGATCATAATGTTGACTTTACAGCAAAGGAGACATTACCTACTAATGAAAAATCTGCCATGAATCATTCATAATTCGCTCAATAATAATTTACACTTGGCTGCATTTTATTGTGTTGAACAGAATGTAATCAGGCCTGATGACCTTTAAGTACTCTTTTAAGTCAGGTATCTCAAAATGTGATCTGTACTCAGCAAGGTCTCTGAATTCCATTTTACTCAGTGCTATGAAACAGAAAGCCGTGCAAAGATACAATTCCTATCCATCCTGTGGATTGACAGTATGTTTTAGCATTTATTCATAGCTTTACATATTAGCATGAACTTTATTTTATCCAAATTGAAATGCATTGTGTCATTGTCCAGGTGTGATTAAGATGATGATACTGCATTGGATCCAAAAAAGGCCTCTTACAGAAAGAAAAATGCATCATGTGTATTTGTGAGCAATTTTAAAATAATAATGCTAATAAGAAGTCCAGATACCCTATGTGAACAGTTTGGCAGGATACATCAGTAATTTGGTCGGTTTTGCTTTTATGGAAACCAATACATCATAAGACTTGTTAATTTTAAAGGGCTTTGGGACAAATTATTTGCAGGTGTAAATGAGGAAAATTCAGTTAAAGCCAGAAGAGCTGCACCTGTTTGCACTAGCAGAGAAATTAGCTCTCATTTGAGGGTTCTGGTATTTTGTTTGTTTGGGAGGGCGGGCTCAAATGCCAATAAACCACTGGGAAGAGCAGATTTGTAATTAGCATAAATATACAAAATTGCCAAAAAAAAAAAAAGCAATTTTCAGGGGAATATTCTAAAATTAGAGTTGTAACTTAATATCAGTATTCAAGGAAAATACAGCATGTAGGTATTTGTATATAATAATTACCATAAGATGTTTTGTTCAGGGGCTGGGTCCCCTAAGTAGAAGAGAGAAAGAGTGCATCCAGTTATGCCAAGAGAAGTAAGAGAGAGGAAGAGGTAGCAATTGTGTGAATGAGTACAGCCCTCTTCAGCAGCATCTCTGATTGCCTTGGAGTGGTAGAATCCACTTGGCTCCTCTTCCTGCAATGTGACTCCATGGCTAAGCTTGTGCTACTTGGGTTGATGGCTGCTCTCAGCTTGCTGGTCTTCTTGAGCTATACTAGATACTTAATGCATGGTGCCTCTATTGAGTAATCAGAGGAATAAATGAATAAACAGCCCTTATGACTTCTGGGACAGTAACAATTTCTGTACTTTAAAGGAACCAAGAAGCAACCATTTGCACAAAAAAATCAAACATTTAAAGGAAAAGGTAGGGTTAAATTAAAGGGAGTAAGGACAGGGATAACGGGAAAAGGCAAGAGACTCAAAGTTAACAAAAGAATGATTATCAAAACCTATAAAAAAAACAAACACCCCTTCCCTCTAATAAATATTCATAACACAGCCCTATTCTGAGCAAATTATATATTTGTTTAGGCTTGCATGACTTAATTATAAGGCTGTCTTGAATATTAAGATTACTAAATCCATAGAAAGGGTTCTCAACTGAAGTTCCCTTTTTTAAGTAATGGGTGTAGAAATGCTGTCCAACGGAGGGTCGCACTTTTACCAGGAACTTGAGAGCAGCACAGTTTACCTAGAAAAAGGCAAACTGAGGCCAATTACAACAAGATAGCAAATCAAATAATAGAGATTTGTGGTCTCTGTGAGCTGCATCTTTGAATGAAATAATGAAGGTGGCAGTGTGCTCTGTTTTACTTCATAGACACCATGTGGACACTTCTTGGTTATCTTTATTTTAAGCAATACTAAATTTAAAAGAAGAGGTCATATTGCTAGCAAAAAAAGACCACCGTAAATTTGCTAATGAAACAGTGTTAAGTTTATGCATCAGCAAAGTTGTTCTAAAATACAAACTCTAGAGCTATGATTGTGTGTGTTGGTGCACCAATGAAACAGACAGTTTGCAGTTTTCTTTTCTGACTATATCAGTTCTTTGCTTTTTGTTTTCATTGCAGATGGTTTTCACATATGCTTTTTGTTTGGTGCCCAAGTGTTTTGCACATTTATTTTGGTTAGAGTTTTGGCTTAGCATGTCAGTGAGTGAACTACATGAATGGAAAAGAGAATTTGACAGGATAATGATGGGGGAATGGGGATAGCGAGAGAGTGCACAAATCTGGATTTAAAAATACTTTATGAGAGTCTTTGGGTGTTGTCATGGTATAATTCCCCACTCTGAACCTTAGCGTCCAAAAGATGGGGTACCAGCATGAATTCCTCTAAGCTCAATTACCAGCTTAATACTTGTAGCGCTGCCACCAACCAGAAATTCCAGTGCCTGGTACACTCTGGTCCCCCTAAAACCTTGCCCGGGGACCCCCAAGACCCAGTCCCTCTGGATCTTAACACAAGGAAAGTAAACTCTTTCCCTCACAGTTGCCTCTCCCAGGCTTCCCCTCCCTGGGTTACCCTGGAAGATCACTGTGATTCTAACTCCTTGAATCTTAAAACAGAGAGGAAAATCCACCTTCCCCCCCTCCTTCTCTCTCCCCCTCCCAGACTCCCCCTGAGAGAGAAAGTAATCCTAACACAGAGAGAAAATTAACCTCTCTCTCCCCCTTCCCTCCTTTCTCCCCACCAATTCCCTGGTGAATCCAGACCCCATCCCCTGGGGTCTCACCAGAATAAAAAAAAACAATCAGGTTCTTAAACAAGAAAAGCTTTTAATTAAAGAAAGAAAAACAGTAAAAAATTATCTTTATAAATTTAAGATGGAATATGTTACAGGGTCTTTCAGCTATAGACACTGGGAATACCCTCCCAGCCTAAGTATACAAGTACAAATTAAAATCCTTTCAGCAAAATACAAATTTGAACTCCTTCCAGCCAAATACACATTTGCAAATAAAGAAAACAAACATAAGCCTAACTCGCCTTATCTACCTAGTACTTACTATTCTGAGTACATAACAGACTGTGTCAAAGAGATTGGAGAGAAACCTGGTTGCACGTCTGGTCACTTTCAGAACCCAGAGAGAACAACCACCAAAAACTAACAGCACACACACAAACTTCCCTCCCTCAAGATTTGAAAGTATCCTGTCCCCTGATTGGTCCTCTGGTCAGGTGACAGCCAGGCTCACTGATCTTGTTAACCCTTTACAGGCAAAAGAGATATGAAGTACTTCTGTTCTATTAACTCTTACTTATCTGTTTATGACAGGTGTATTATCAGTACTTGGAGCTGAACACTCTACTACCTGCTACCCTCCTCTGGGAGAGCATCTGCAGGAGAACAGATTCCAAAAGCAGGATAAATATGGGAGCTGCTGGAGAAGAAACATTGTCTTATGTTTCAGCATACCAAATGAAGGGAAAAATAGGTCTTGCTTACTTCTATTCAAGATGTTTTATGTCTGTTATCTTCGTGCTAAAAAATGTCCACATGCCTTTCCAATCTTGCACAAACTAATCTTCCTTCTTCTCTATACTGCCATGAATTAAAAGGCTGGTAAGCTAGGTCATAAAATTCATAATGATCTTGCACTGAATCTGTGTCTATTTCAGAGACAAGGGGATTTTTCTTTACATTAATCATAAACAAATATAAAAAAAGAAAATGTAATCTTACCACAACGCTAGACATCAAAGTAGGCAGTGGAAGCTATTCATAGGCATGATCTAATTGCACTCTCTACTATCAAACTGAAATGTTATACAGTAATTAAAAAGGGGTTACAGAGCAACACTATCATTAGCTCGGGTTGAAAGATGCTTTCCGTTATAAGCCTGATTGTTGTATATGCTGGTCCAAAGTTCTCAGACAAACCCGTTTCAGCATGAGGTTTCTTATGTTTATCCTCAAGCCAGAGGAAATATTTCTTGGTGGTGGTTTTTGAAAATTGGATGTTAACCAACTTGTTTTTTGCATTATGAAACTTCAAAAACGTATTCTTTCTCCTGCTACGAAAACCTCTTGTTAGCCATTTCACGTGCACTCAAGAAACCCCAGGATTCCAACAGTTCCCACCTATACTCTACATACTGGCCAATAAGCTGCCACTCATCCACAACATATGGGTGGGAGACTTGGGCCCCACAGTCTGGGTCACCCACCCAGTATAAGCAATGAATGCCAACTTCTTACCTCTCCTGGATATGGACCAGAGTCATCAGCCACTGCTATTCACTATACACATGTAATCTGCAGACTCCACTATACCATGTTCACACTCCTTTTATGAGTTAAATACCCACTCGCATATTGTCTATTCTAGGCATGAGCCATAGATACTATAATACCCTAAATATCCCCCTAATGTGAGCTGATGGTCCTCTCCTAATGTATGCTGTAATATTAGCATTCACTGAAATGAAAATGCGCACTGTTGTAATTCAGATACTGTATACAGTAGAGCAGATTTAAATTTCTTCTGTGTGGGAGCTGGCAGGGGTCTCTAACCCAGATTTTTTAAAGGTATTTAGGTGCCACTCCACTAATTCAAACCATTCAAAATGAAGTGGGCAATTACCACCTCTGCAGTCATAGGACAAAGAAGAGATGGGCTATGTCTACATCACAGCCTATGTCGGAATAACTTATGTCGCTCAGGGGTGTTAAAAATCCACACCCCTGAGTGACATGTTGGCGTAACATATAAGTGCTTGTGGGCACAGCACTATGTTGGCAGGAAAGCTTCTCCCATCAACATAGCTACTGTCATTTGTGGAGGTGGTTTTATTATGCTAACAGGAGAGTGCTCTCCAGTCGGCATAAAGTGTCTTTACTTGATGTGTCGCTGCAGCACTGTATGTATAGACCTGACCTTAGTGGGTTACAGACTGAAGTAATGAGACATTAAATCAGTCTGTCTAGCAGCATTATGAATGTATGCTCCCAGGCTCATCTTCTGAAGGTGTTCTGAAGGTTTCCTTTGTGGATGTGGACTGAGAAGTTAGATAAAAAGTGATCAATTTGTGAAAAGTGTTTACCCAGGTGTTCTAGGGTATTTTTGCACACAACAACTATTTGGGTGAAACTAGGTGATCACTATGCTCTCTAATGAACATACACAGAAAATGGTAAGAGACAAAAACACCACTTCATTTTGAATGGCTTCTTGCAACATTTGTTAATGCCTAATATTTAACAATCTGTTCCACCTTATAGTTAGCTGTGACATTCTGAGTACCTTTCTCAGACCTTAAGAAGAGTTCAGTGGAGCTGGAAAGCTTGTCTCTTCACCAACAGAGGATGGTCCAATAGAAGATGTTACCTCACCCAACTTGTCTCTCTCATGCTTAGTCAGTCACATACTTAAGTATCTTGCTGGTACAGAGCCTAAGCAAAGAAAAATGCCACCCCATTGTCAATGAAAATGTCACTTAGGTCCCATCAAAGCTCAGCTTCCAGCTGAAGTGCCCCCCCAAGTGAAGTGCTGGAGGAATGCAAGCCTGGAAAGCATAGCTGACAAATGTGCAGTTTCATAAACTACCATCTCATAAGTTTGAAAAGTCAATTATTCACAAGACTTTTAGGAAAATGCTTGCAAAATTAATCTGTTAAGTAACACATCTATTTAGTTTTGCTAATGAAAAATTAATTGCACAAAGAAACAAAGCACCTTAGATTCAAAGAGCAAGTTAATGTAGCCTTGAGAATAAGGTTTATGATCATATCATCACTGTTTGTTATTTGCTTTCTTAATACCGCCACACATACACACATGCTATTTCCCTCTTCTTATTTAATGGAAGCAGCTATTCAAAATCTCTATGTGCTTTTACAATAAATAAAATATGTAAAAAGATGAAGAAAATCCACAAAATCTGGAGTACAGTGCCCAACCAAACCCACCCTCACTAGAATAATATTCAAATTAATTGCAACACCCACATTTTACCATCCACAGTCCATATCCCACTCTTATCAAAGACCCAGTACGGGGGGGAGTGAAGAGTTAGTCCAGAGTTGAGGATGCCTAAGTGAAAAATATCTGCCACCAGCCCCTTCTCGTGTAAACCAAGTAACTATTATAATGTTTCCACTTACCTCAACAATGGTAATATCACAGGTGGAGAGATGGGCTCTTATGTATTAATCCAGTGATTTCAGTGGAGTTACACCAGCCTTACACCATTACAAATGAAATCAGAATCTACTGAGGTCTACTTCTTGGCGTGCAGAACACCCTTTTTTCAATGGGAATTACACATGCAAAGGATTTTCAGAAATGGCCACAACACTTATGCTGCCATTCTCTGTTTCACTATCATTTTCATCATTATGTCATTACCCTGGGCAGCGGTAACACAGATAAATTTAAGTTTAGTTTTGCCTTTTTATAAAAATTGTCAGTTTCAACTTGGGGCTGTAAAACAAGGGTCCTCACCAAAACTACATATAAATTGTTGACAAACATTTTCTATGTCAACCAATAAATGTATTTATCCATGAAAATCATTTTTATGCAGTCAGTGCATTCTTAGGCCTCACTCCAGCAAGAGAGTTAAGTATGTGCTTATCTTTAAACACAAAGGTAGTCCCCACTTAAGTCAAGAGCTTTGCTGGATCAGGGCTTTAGACTGTTATGTTTTCTGAATCTTATTTACTTCTTTAAAGTATGCAGCTGTAGCAGGGTCAAAGTTAGCACAGACAGAAATAATGACTGAAACTAACCATAAAATGCCACAAGTCTAGTCTGTGTTTCAGCCACATCTCTAAACCTGTGGGGGTGCCAGATCACTACAAATAAAGAGGAGATAATCTTGCAAAGGACAAATCTTTCATTCATAAAGAATTCTTATCTTGGTTTAAATAATCAAGAAGATGAAGTCAAACAATGAGCTAGGAAGCAGTTCAATACAACGTATTTGTACTAACAAACACCAAGGGCCAGATTCCAGAGTACAGGACACTAGTATAAATCCTGAACAACTGCATTGACTTACACATAATTATTCTAGATTTACAATGGCATAAATAAGATCAGAATGTGACCCAACAAACTCATGGAATAGTTTCACTAATCCATCTCATTAATCCTATTGTGTTTGTGTTAACCGTAATTACATTGCAATAGTTTTCTACTTGGCTAAAAGAGTAATTAAAACTGAAACGTTCTATAATATACAGGGTTTTCACCTGAAAGAATTTTTAATTAAAATATTTTTGAAAGTGCTGAGATATTACAGCAAGAACGATTCAACTAAAATAGGAATTAAAAGAAGCAATGATCAAAACAATGCTGACGGGAGGGCTAAGGCCCTGACAAGACTTTTTTCAGGGTTGTTTGGCAGCTGTAAAGTGGCCTGGGCAATCTCTTTCAACCAGCCTACAAGATAGAGCTATTTGATGCAAACTGTAGACCTGAAGGCAACATAAATTATTAGACCTGCTGTTCAAACGTTTCAGAGAGCTAGGAAGAAAGGTCATTGTAAGCAGTGGTACTTTAGCAATATCTGAAGAAAGTGATGAATACCAGAGATGAAAGAATCCCATCTAACATAAATGAATCTTGTTTGTGGTTGGGCACTAATGCCATTTCATTACAACATTTTGGTCATACATTTTGTTAAATCATTTTAAATTGTTCTCTTACTGTGTCTGTTGCTACTTTTGTTCTCTTTTTTTTCCTTTTTCCATTCTTTCAGCCCTCTTTTCCTTTCCCTCTATTTTATGTCTGCCTCTATTCCTCTATCTTTCAAAAGTCTGCCATTTCCTTTTTCTTTTCCTCTACCTTCACCCCCTCACTGCTCAGCATTCTTCCTCTCTTCCTTATATTGCATTTTCTCTCTTCTTCCTCTGATCTCTCTGTTTCTTCCCATGCCTCTCACTTACTTTCTCTCTCACTTTCACATCTCAGTCTCCATCCTCTCTCTACTTCCCTCCACCTCTCTCGCTTCAAATCCACTTTCCTCCTAGGTCTGAGCACCAGTCATCTCTCCTGCTCTCTCTGCAGGGTCAAATCTACTCCCTCATCTAAATCTTACTTCTCTGCTCCCCTTTCTTCTTCCATCTCCTTCTTCCTCACAGCCCCACTTCTCTTCTCGCTCCTCCTCCAACAGCCTCCCTAATCAAAGAGAGCAGCCTCTCTGACAGGAACCTTTCCTTGGCAATACAGTTTGACTTTAAGAAGATTATGACTTTACTGCAGCATGGAGCAGAAAAAACAGCTCAGCAGCAAGAAGAAGAAAAACCCAGCACATAACCCCTCTAACCCTATGTTGCTTAAAGAGGTTTCTCAGACTTGGATATGTGAGGATTCCCCAAGGTGTCTGGGGAACACTCTCTATGATCCTGAGAATCCAAAGCTCATGATAGTGCAAATGAGAAATCTGAGAATGGAGCTGGTGACTGACCATGCTGTGAGAAACTCGGCCATCTTTCAGATCGTTCCTGCTCTTTACTGAATGTAGAATTAGAGGGAGTGAAACTAGATGGCTCCTGCATCCACTTCTTGACTTCTCCTTTCAATAAGGATCAGGAAAGGTCAGAGCTGGGTGGAGGCACCTTAACTCCTCACAACTCAGGCAGCCAGCAGCTATTTTTAGAGGCTCTCTACCTGCACTAACCTAGGTCATGGAGCATCAAGATCACCAGGGAGGCATCAAAGGAGGCCTAGCTTGAGACCCCCTGATCTAATCAGTTTTTTTCTATATTATATAGGGCTCTAGGAAATAACCGAAAAAATATCAAAAAGAACAAAAATTACTGGATGAATCAGTTTCAACTTACAGAAATGCTTTCAGGTTGCTGGTTTTTTAAGTTCCACTGAGAAAGGCATCTTTTAAAAGGCCACGTAAAAATACTCCAGGACCAGATTAATGACTTTCGGAGCACAGCAATTTTCCCTAAGACTATTGTTGACATGAAATAAGTAGGAAGTAAATTAACAAGGCTATTTAGTTAAATGTTATAAAAGGCAAAAACTTAACAAAGAATGCATGTATAAATCTATCAAACTCCACAGTGGTATGCACTGTAACATCTGCAAACTCCTGAGACACTTCCTTTGTACCTGCTGGAAAAAAAAAAACTTTAGAAGAAGGGGAAATAATCCTGCAAATTAAAAAATTATACAAGTAACACCTGACATCAAAATTTCTTAACACTCAATTTGCCATGTTTCAAATTCCAGCAGAGATGTCTCAGCCCTTCAAGCTTTGGAAGTAAATTCAGTTCCACATAGTTTGCTATGTGGGGATCTTCCCAATGAGACCTTAAAAACCAATGACCCGATGTTCGGAGGTGCTGAGAACCGGTAGCTCCAGAAGACTTCATTGAGATCTGAACTTGCTCAGCCCAGATCTGTCTGCTCAGTGGGAACAGTACAGATAGCACTACACATTCTACAAAAACATTACTATTACTGTTCTATACCTCCCCTGAATCAGGCGCATTTCAGTGATGGGTGAAGCCATCCCTGCCACCGACTCTCTGCACAAGTCACTTTACCTCTCTGTATCTCAGTTTAACCACCTGTAAATTAAGGATATGGGATAATTACATCTCCTTTAAAGGGCTATTGTGAGACTTTAAGTGATCAGAGTTCAACACTCAGCACTGGCTTTTGGAAATTCTACTGTCAATAGCTGGAAAATTGCTTGAGAACTTCCAATTAAAAGTGCTGTAAGAGTGCTAAGTATTAGGGGTGTAATTTGTAAAATAGTTCACAAAACTTTCTCCAAACCAAAGACATTTACATGTATTTTCTTCCTTTTCCTACTGGCACAGCATGATTTTAAAATACAATAATAAAAAAAATCCACCACTCCAATTCCTTCCTGGGACCATGAAGCCAGTGGACTTTTATGGTGGAGACTTGGCTAGCTAAGAACAGGCATAGTCACCTTCTTCTACCATTCCTGTGTTAGGGTCACAGATGAGGAAAAGGGGTTGTGGCTGAAACAGTATAGAGTTCACTGGCTGCCTAAAAGATGCCAGGACCAGGGTGCTGGAAAATCTACCATAAAAGTAGAGTTGCAGTTGGCTTCGTGTTCCTCTTTCCCGCAGCTGCATCCGGTAGATATCTGGCACAAGTGAGAAACCGAGCCATTAGATGTGATGTCATTCTGGGAAGCAAAGCCCTAAGTGTGAAACTCTTTCGCAAAGGGGATTTTTTTTGTAAAGGCATTAAAACTTGTTCCTTTAATAAACGCCCATAACTAGCACAGATAGTGTGCATATTCAAAAATAACAGGCTTCATTTCAAGACTGTATTCAGTTCTCTGCTGCTATATAAAATTAACATGCTCTAAAATATAGGTACAGCATTGTTTAATTTTTTATTAAAAATACTGTTTTCTGTGTACAGGTATATACAGAGGTGAAAGTAAGCTGGTATGGTCCGGTACGGCGTACCGGCAAGAGCCAGTACACCGTGCCGGACCGCATCGGCTTCTGCAGTGGGGATTTAAAGGAGTTGGGTTGGGGGGACCCGGAGGGAGACCCAGCAGGGAGCCCAGGGGACCCCTTTAAATCCCGCCTGCAGCGCCAGCGGCCAGGCTGGGGCTGGCATTTAAAGGGCTCCTCCAAGCTCCCTGCTGTGGCAGGAATCCCAGAGGACCCCTTTACATTCTGGCGGCAGCAAGGCCAGGTGACAGGGAACTCGGAGGGGCCCTTTAAATCCCGCCTGCAGCTTTGGCGGGTGGGCTGGGGCCTGCATTTAAAGGGCCCGGAGCTTCACAACGGCTGGAGCCTCAGGCCCTTTAGTTTGCCCCGGGGGCTACCAGCCACCTCTGCAGCTGGGAGCCCCCTGGATGATTTAAAGGCCCTGGGACTCCCAGCCACAGCTGGTGCTCCAGGGCCTTTAAATCTTGAGGCCCCGCCTCTTCTGGTTGAGGCCACACACCCCCAGGACTCCGGCTGTACCAGTAAGTCCTGTGAGTCAATTTCACCCCTGGCTATATACAACATTTTTCCTAGTAACTAGAGGTTCAACCCTGCAAACTCTTACTCATACAAGTAATTCTGTGGCCATCAATGCAGGATTGGACCCTGTATACATGCACATCATTCCTGAGCACATGTTAACTGTGGAGGAAGGAACAAATGTCTCAATGTTAAAAATGATCCATAAAGCAAAAAGCATAGTCCAGAAATCCTGATATTCAGGAACAAGTTATAACTCTTCCAATAGAGAAAAAAAAACAGTTTGCTTAAAGTATTCCGGCTCAACTAACAACATAAATTATTTTGTAGGTTTTTCAGTAAAATATCCTGGTTTCAAATTTATTTATTTATTTTTTCATTTGTGTGTGTATATTCAGGCTAATACTCTTTAAATGACTTCAGAAATGTATAAACACTATAATTTTCCAAATTCATTAATAAACAATTCAGTACGGTAAAATGACTGATAATGCCTAAAAGTGTTTCAGTAAAAATCCTAATGAAATTTGAATATGATTAAAAATCGTCCTACTCATTTTCTTTTCAATCTTGTTAAAATGTAAATAGCTGTTTATTTTCTCCCCCTAATTAATTCCATGGTGCCAGGATTAAGCCTTCTGAAGTAGAACTTAATAACAGAAAAAGGGAGGCTGCCAATACTAACATACGAAGATGGCCTTGAACCAAAATTCATATTTTAAATATTGCTGAATGTGGGGTGTTTGATTCAAAGTCTTCCAAATTTCTGGGTGTTCAGATTCGTATTAGCTGTGAAATGAGAATAAAATTTGGATCTGCATCTGACAACTTGGAACTGAGCTTCTCTTACCAAACAAACAATGGTTTCCAAATCTACCTGCATCAATCTGTTCAGATCAACAAAGGGTCACAGATGTAGGCCCTCATTCTGCAAATACTTATTTGCTTGCTTAACCTCAAACATGTGAGAGTAGTCCCTCCCAAACCCCACTTTTGCTTACGGGCACAATGTCCAGTCACAATCTGGACCTAAATGTGTGTCCATAGAACAAGAGATGGACAAAAAGTCACGTTTTTCTGTTGCTGAAAACAAGCACTTCTATGATATATAAAGTAGAGTGGTGGAATGGCTAAAGTTGATAAGGTCACAAAAACACATCACAAGTGGCACTAATTGGAACCCTTGTTGGCAGTCTTATCATAGAGCCAGTAGGCCATGCAGACTGAATATCCCCAAAGGATACTTCTGTATTCAGGTCAAGTTTGAAACTGAGTGGCTGGGCGGTTTGGGAGAACTTTCACATCAAGTAATTGTTCAGTGGATACACCAAGTACTTTCCAGGATGCCAATCTTCCATCTTTTTCAAGCACATTTTCTTAAATAATGGGTAAAGATGGCAAAGTCAGATGCTGCCATGGCTGCTCACCCAGAAACTTGGAAAAAAATCAATAGCTGTGCAACAGTATCAAATTTTACTGAAAATATCTTTAACTGTTCCTGATCACAGCTCATGCCTATGTTACCCTTTTCTCCATATTCTTTCCTCTTTTTGACTTGCATGGCTATCCCACCGCGCCAATGCACTCACTGCTGATGTTATTGTGTGAGGCCAAGCTAGTAAATACTCATTTTAAGTTACATAAAACAAGTAAACTGAAGACATTTTTAATGCAACACTGATTTTTTTTAAATCAACCTCCAAACACATAAACAGTCACGTCATTCATGAAAAGGATGAATTTTCCAATAACTGTAGAGAAAGTATGGAACATGGAAATTCTTTTCAAAGTCCCTTTTACAATGATATGTAGACAAACGCAAGCTGGGCTAAATGATTAGAGCTTCTTTATTCCAATGCATTCTAACTGCATCACCACTTTCTCTTCCTTTCCCTCACACACACGGTACGTAACTTGGAGACATCCAGCACTAGCTAAACCAATCCGGGTCTATGATTTTGAAGGCTAGATGATGTGTTACAAGCTAAACTTTACACTGACAGTGGCAGACACTAAAAAAGGCTGTAAAACATTGGACTATAATTTTCATATATACCTCTACCTCAATATAACGCTGTTCTTGGGAGCCAAAAAATCTTACCGCGTTACAGGTAAAACCGTGTTATATTGAACTTGCACCAGAATGTGCAGTCCTGCCCCCCCAGAGCACTGCTTTACCATGTTATTCCAAATTCGGGCTATATCGGGTGGCGTTATGTTGAGGTAGCAGAGTACAAGGATAAGACAAGTTAAATTGTTCTGATTTGGGGTTAGTTTTCACCACTGATCCCATTAGTCATCATTTCAGCACAGTTCTACAAAGAAGCAACTTATACATTACAGTCTGTAAAAACAGATTCAGCCATTTGCATATCTCATTTGGATTTTTGAACGTCTTAATTTCTGGTCAAACAATAGTACATTTGGATATTATTCCCTTATGCTGTCAATTCATTTTTACATTATTCCAACTACATCTCAGTGTTCAGAAGACTACACTGTTGGTTTTTAGGATTTACTTGGGCTAATATAAAATCCTTTAGGTGTACTATGGAATTTTTTAACATATATTTTTGAGTGAATTTAAGGTGCTGTGTGGCAGCATCCAAAACTAAAGTAACCGCACAATGCTAAAAACCTCACGAATTAATGTCCAACATCTATCCTCTCTTCTGTAAGCAACATAATCAAGAAGCTATCAAGAAAACAGTTTCCAGCATCACCTATCAAATGCCAGCATTCTGGATGTCTCTGTTAGTCAGTTATCTGCGCAGAGTACAATGCAGACAGCACCACTTGCTCTGGTGGATTAACTTCTCCAGCCCATAATCATAGAAACATAGGACTGGAAGTGACCTCTAGAGGCCAGTGGGCCCTGATTCCACAGGTATGCTCAGAGCACACCTAAGACTTGATAGGTGTCACAAAGGACAGCCAGGGGCAAACATGTTTGTGGGAGGGTCCGTTTGTTCATCTGTGTTAGGGCACTCACCTGTGATGTGGGAGACCCAAATTCAAATGCCTGCTCTGCACATTCCAGAGAGTGCTGTAACCACTGGGCTAATAGATATTCTGAGGGGGTCCCTCTCTTGGGTTTTTCTATAGGTCTGGGTTTTGACTACCTAAACAGTTTATCTGGCTCATGCACCTAACTCCGGGGAAGGGTTCACAGCTGAGTATCTCAAGTGGAGGGAGGTGGCTACTTCTGGCCCAAATACCTCTGAGGATCTGGGCCTATGCCTTCCCCTTTCCTCTGCATTTTACTCACAGCGAGCTTAGGCAGCTCTCTGCTCAGCTTGCTGGTAACAGCACAGGAGTCTATCTCCCCATTGCACATATATTTAAGGTGAGCAAAGTGAAAACAAGGCAGAGAATGAGAAAACAAGGAGCACCAGCCAGGTCAAATGAACAAGGGCTTCATTAACTCTCCCACTGCTCCCTAAGACACAGCTTGCCCAACCTTTCACTGACACCAGCAGCAATACAGAAAGTAATGGTTTTTAAGCATGAACTGTTCTTGAGCCGTGTCTCCAATTCATTAGACACACATATGCCTCATTACAAAATCAGGCATTAGTTTCCTGTTATTCTATCTTTTTTTAATTCCATTGCCATAAAGCAAGTGGCAGTGTTCACTGAGCTTTTATAGCAGTAGCTCTGTTTTCAGGGAATTGAAACAGTTCTCTAGAGTGTTTCTATTGTTCTGTTGCATGAGAACATGAAGTAACTAATCAGAGAGGATGCTGAGGTAACAGCTTTTTAAGAATCACAAGCAGCAACCTCAAAAGAATTAGTTGAGCAAGAATATAAGTTAAGAGGACATTATCAGTAATTTTTAACAGTAAAATGCATTACAGAATGTTACAGTTATACCAAAAGCATGCTTTACAAATCCACGAACTTCAGAGCTAAGGTTCAACTTTAAGATGTTTAGATTTCTTTTATGGTCTGGAAATGTACATTTAAGGCACTTAAAAAGCATTAACAATCCAATTATGGTTAAGGCATTTTGGTGTTTAAGATCCCAGATTACACAATTAAGCTGATTTTTAAAACAAATATTCAATTTTTTTTTTACTTTTTCCTCTTCAGTGTGTCTTCACTAAAAAAGAGGTTACTCTTAACTCCAGTTAAGTAAACACAAGGTAAAATCCCAATGATGACAAGGTAGTCTGAAGTTTTCACAAGAGTTAACAGGTCCACATAAATCATAGCTTCACTTCCCCTCAAAATCTTTACCTTGACATGCTAAGACATGAAAACTACAACTACTTTGTTGTTTTTTTCTAGGATTTACCTCATGTTAGCTTAAGTTAAAATACCTTTTTTCAAAATGAGACCAACGTGTCACCTCAGCAATTCAGTCACACCACTGCCACCATCAAGTCTTCTCTGCCAACTTTTGAGGGTTTATGGATGCAGAAGTACACATGCAAAACAACGATCGTATCCATTTATCCATCAAGTTATGTAAATAAATTTTCCTATTTTTGCCTCAGTCACTTATCTATTCCACCTGTTTTCATAACTCATAATAAACACATGGATATAGCTGATTCTGAGGCTTAGGGTCTTCTGACAATGAGCACTGCTATCGATATTAAAAGTGTGTAAGAGTGCACAGACAATCACTTAACATGCTCTCAAGTGTCCTTTTTCCAATGTTTGTTTGAGGATCTCTCATCCCATCCCCACTGGAATGGCTTCTAGTAATGAGAACAATCTTTAAGGATGCAAGAAGGTTTAAATTATAGCTCCAGTTTGCACACACTCATGTTTTTTCCCAAATGTTTATGTTTTAGTAGAAATTTCCCATGCCACTGTAGAAAAATATCTAACTACCCTTAAAAACTAGTTATAATCTTATTAATAAAAATTACCTCTGAGCATACGCAATAGCATGCTATGATTTTAGCAGAGCTTAATGAAGTTCTGCTCCCCATATTCCCTTGTTACATGCATGTACATTTTGTGTGCCATCTGTGAAGGTTACAGGAGAGGCCTGTAATATTTAATTATGTCCACCTGTTTGACTGTTATCATGTTGTTTGCTATGATTATGAGGGATAGTTCCAGCAGGAACTGCATGTAGAAAGGAAAATGGACAATTGCTTCTGATAGTCCTATTCATCAATTCTTAATGGACAAAGCAAGTATTCACCAAGAAGTTTTACTTTTGACCGTGCTGAGTTCTAACTCCCCGGCTTGGCCCAGGGGAGGGGGAAATCCAACTAGGAGACTGGAACAAAGAACTTGAGCATCTAAAGCACAGAGAGAGAGACTGCAGAGAAGTCAACTGAGCCCCAGTCCCCAGATGTGGGGTGTCTGGGATAAGCTAAGCCTACTTAAGCTTTAGATAATAAAGAACCTGTTTGTTGTGTTAAAACCTTTTCTCTTACTCTGCTTTATTCCTACCGGTGGGAATAAACAATATTTTGTTTTATAAAGGCTGTTTTGGGTCACTATTCACCTACTGGTTACAGCGCCCACAAGGAAGTCTTGCAGACTCCAAACCACGCTGGAGTTGCTAAGCAATCACGGTTGGTACACACAGGATGCTGGTCTAAGAGCAGGAAAATTTCAGGATTACACCCTAGGATGGGTGAAGGCAAGAGACCTAACTGCTGACCAGAGTGCACTCAGAGCCCACATAGGGATACAACATACAGCTAGCCCAGTAACTGAGACACCAAGCCTCACAGACTCAGAGGCTGATGCAGGGACAGTTTGGATGAAGCAGGCTGTGAAGTAACTCAATGAAACACACACAGCAACTTTCTCAGAAAAGTTAAAAAAAATATATCAGGGAGGAGAAAATTGCATGATCTCAGGGAGACTGACATTTTAGCATACTCTGTAAATCCCATGCATACACTAAAAATAAACACAAATAAATAAAATTAATTTCTACCTTTTCATGTTGCAAAGATACAGCCATCATGTTAATCAACATGCAGCTGTTCTGTTAACCCAGCCTTGCAGAAAAGGAGTCTCTCCACCTCAATACCAGCTGCAAATGAGAGGAGAAACTCATTCCTCTCCAAACCTCTTTGTATACTTTGTAAAGTATAACTGTGACTATGATAAAGCCTTTATCTAAATATCAACATTAAAAAAACAAATAATAAAGGTGCAAAATAGGAAAAGGAATTAAAGAAATGTGCTAATGCCACATAAAGGCTGCACAGTTAAAATCAAAATACCAGGAAATGCAAATATTGTTGGCAACCAACTGCAAGCCCCACTAGTCTGCACATGGCTGAAACTGCCCAGACACAGTGCTGTGTATGGACAAGCCTAGCATTCAGAGGAAGGGAGTTAGCTACTACTCCGGAGCAAGGAGGTGCAGAAGAGAGAATCCATTTGCCTCTTTGCCAAAGGGGTCTTTCCATCCACAAGCAACCAGCTTCACAGGGGATGTTTCTATCCACTAGCTGTTCCTGAAACTGTTTTGTTACTGAAAGCATGGATCAGGGAAGAAAGCCCTCCCTCCCCCAAAACTACCAGCCACAAACTGAACCCAACAGGGAGAAACGGAGCCGTCAGACTCGACATCAGTAGGAGAGGATCATCTGCAAGTCTCACCTATTAGGTCTCCCTTGCTTCATAAGCTGAGAGAAGGCCAGGATTTGAGCAACCTATGGATCTGTTCCACCAGTAAGAGATTGCCTAGTGTTTCACCCTCACTCATAAGACTGCGCTTTCAAAGGAGGACGTTGTTTGGATTCCCAGAATAAACCTTTCTCCTTTAGGAGCTTCTTGCAGGCAGAGACCTCCCCAGTGCACAGCTAAGCCATAGCCAGACACATGCTCACTGAACTCCCCAACCCTGCAACAACTCACTCCCAGTGCCCCCACTGTATGCTTAAAGGGACAGGTCCCATTTATCTGATATAATGTATAGAGCTATTGACAAAAACACCACAACTAATATGCAAAATGATTACTAAACATAAACAATATGAACTTGTTTCTAAAACAACTATTCCAGGGACCTCCCATTTGCAGCTGAATATCTTTACAGTGAATAATGAGGTGGGGATAGTTTACCTAGCTAATTAGGAAAGGGCTCTGGGGTAAGGAAAATCCTGTTCAGTGGGTGTCACAGCCAGGTGAGGGCACACACAGGGTCAAAGGGGTGCACTGGTGCCATACCAGATACAAGCAACCATCTGGCCTGCAATGTCTATTTGATTATTTTATTGTTCAAAGTTACCTTTGTGCAGTCAGGCCTAGAGACCCAGTACAAACTGAGCTGGCACCTGTGAACAAAATCTAGGATGGAATCCACTTGACTTTATATTCTGTGAGGCATTTTGATCTAGTCGTTAGAGGGGATGTTTTATTTGAGGGATAATCTGATTATTGTTGTAGGGTCATTTGTTCATATATTTATCTGTTCCCTCAATTCCTCTGACTTCTCCTTTTACATTTACTCCTATCTTTACCCATTCTTTAATTTAATTCTAACTTTTCTGCTAATAAAATTGTTCCTTCTTTAAAATTGTTTGGTCCTCAATTAATTTTAATATTCATTATACATCCACTATGACTACCTGGACATACATTTATTCACCTGTCCACTAGGTACACAGAATCAAATTTAGCTCCAGCAACTAGCCAGTCATGGACTGAAACCTATCATGAGCCCAAGGAGTTGAAAAAAAATGTAAGGTCCATTAGTCTGAAGCTGGGACACAAAGTCCCTGGGAGGAGCAAATGTACTCTACAATCCCTAAAAGGGGCTACACACAAAATATTTTCCATATGGCATTTATCTGCTATTTCCACCCCCTGGTTCAACCTGTAGCTAAACGTTTTACTGACTGATGTAAATTATATCCAGTAAAACACACTAAATATGCAATATGATCAAGTCAATACTGCTATTAGAAACTTAACTCTTGCTTTTCCTGGCTTTTTACCCTTTTAACCACAATCACATTTTATTACATCCATGTTTGGCATTTAATAGACAATATTATAGCATGCCAGGCTCTATCAAACATGACGCAACTGGCAAAAATAAAGGAGGACTCAGGGGAGGGGAGTCACTAAGATCCAGGTGGTGCCTTCCACCTCCCCCTCCAGCTATGTGGCTTTGGGTGAAAATTGCAGAGAGGAGCCAGCCAGACACTCCAGGGTGGCAGGTAGGAACAGAGGCAGTCAAAGCAGGGATCACTTTAGTCCTTTCAGTCAAAACGGTAAACAGTTTGAGTTCCTCTGCCATGTGCCAACTGGCAGTTTACTTCACCTCAGCATCACACCACACCTGCCTCTCCTTACCTTGTTCTCCTCTACTCTGTCCCCTTCAACCTCCTTCCCATCCTTTTTATTTTCCATTTAGCTGATCGCCTCCTAACTAAACCCACCTTCCAAAATATTGTTAGAACTAACATGCCATTTGCCACCACTTCATTGTTCATTCTGAATGTGTCTCTCTCCTGTCTATTTAGATTGTAAGCTCTTCAGGGCATGGATCACCTATTATTCTGTGTTTGTACAGTGCCCCATTCTTGATTGTCCCTTAACACTTCTTATCATAATCTTCTCTGTGAGCACCATCATATATAAATTGCACAAACCTGTTCCAATGAGGTAGTCACCGGCAGGGGAAGGCAGGAGATGTTTGCACAGCCACCAGCCCTAAGAGTCTGACCATCAAGAGAAGCACCTCAGTGTCAGAAACTCCCCAGAGAATGTGCATATTCTATAAATCCCCCAGCCTCCTAAACATACCCTCTCTCCCAGGAGCATTACCCACTTCTGAGACGGAATCAGCAAAGTGTAGTCCCAAGTGGAGTGGGGTTTGAGGTGCCTTGTAATGGTGCAATACCGCTCTGGGCAGACTTTCCACCATCAGATAAATCTCATGACTGAATCTGACCCAGGGTCTTCAGTTTTAATGCTCATGGTATTTCAAAATAAAACTCCCAACTGAATTGAGGAATGCCTTACTGAACAATTCTGAATATGATGCAATTCACCAAGATCCTTTCTCTGCAGATTATTTGCCGTAAAGCATTGTCTCATTTAATTTCAAAAGGGGATAAGGAAATCATCCTTCCAATTTACTGGATCTGTCTCAAAGAATACAATGACAAGTAGCTCCCAGTGGTTTTTAACCTGTGGTCTAAGGATCCCTGGGGGTCCGCCAACTATGTCGAAGGGGTCCACAGACAGTTTTCGTTAACATAGAACAGTGATTTTCAACCTGTGGTCTCTGAACTCCCAGACTATGTCTAAAATTTCCAAAGAGGGAACCCTACCTTCCTTCAACATTTTTTAGGGTTCTGTAAATGAAAAAAGGTTGAAAACTACTGTTGTAACCAAACTTGTATTCCATCTGTTATTCTCCACAAACCTTCACTTTTCAGGGTCAGACCTAAACAAAAGTACCAACCAGAAGCATCTTCTAATGAGTAAGTATTTGAGCTCATTCAGTGAAAGACTCTTTTGAAGACAGAATTTCCGGATTTAATCTTAAGATTCTGCACGCATGTCTTCAAGAGCCTTCTGTAGGTAAAGGTCATCAAGGCTAGATAAAGAGAGAGTGTCACTAATGATGAATTAGTCCTTAATACCTTTGATTTCAACATATTATTTTGAATTCAAATATGTGATATATTTCTCATATCTTCAAGAAGTACAACAAAACTCTTCTTCTTCCTGGCTTTAAATCATGCTTTGAAAGGCCAAGAGCCACCTTCCTTCTCCTTTCTAGCGTAATGTTTCAGCAATGTAACAAAATCCAAAGAAACATATTATGACAGGTAATCATTTGCAAACACACAACTCTTTCAACATCTGCCATGTTCAGCTTCATTTTATAGCATCTGTCTTGGCAATATAAATTGTGCTTGACTTCAGAGGTGCAGTCTGAAGTGCACAGTTCAGTACAGTGAAGAAAAACAATCATGACAACTGAAAAATAAAGCACAGTATGGGGGGAGCTGGAAATGTAAAAGCTGTTTGATTTTTCCTAGCTTTCTTAAAAGAGTAACAGGGTTATGTTAGTTTTCTTGTCTTCTTTAAAGAGCAAAGCATTGTCACTGGAAGAAAAGTGACAACAATCACATTTTCCTGAGAGGTGCCAAACAAACTGAAGACTTAAAAAAAAAAAAAATCCCCTTAAACAGCTGGACAAAAAGAAAGAAATTTAGTTCAGCACATGCAAATGAATTATGTCACTAGAAATTTCCTGCTACAAGAGGTTTGTTCTTTTTCTAAAGAACAAGAGGCTACATTGCATGCATTCCAAAAAAGCAGCAACTGAAAAACAGGCACTCAAGATTGAATTAATGGGGGGAAGACAACACATGTGGCATTACTACATCATCCCCATACATTTTATAATTAATTGCTTTGCCTTAGTTTCCTTTTATATACACCTTCATGTTATGTTCCAAAATGTATAACTGTAAAAATTCACTCTGGACTGAAGCTTGACAACTTAATACTCAAGGTGCTCTGGAATTTTTGTTGTTATTTTAAGATAAAAAGAGGTCATATTTTAAATCTACTTACATCTTACACAGGAATGTAAAAACACTGAAATGTACTGTCATTATTTCCAGTGGGTTTGGCGTGGTTTGTTACAATTGTTTTCCCAAATGGCTTTGTCGGGGGGGAGGGAGGGAGGAGGCGGAACTATAACACTAGATATGGTTCCCTACCTTGTAGTGGATAGCACTCGGGCAGATGGCTGCAGGAAAAGGGGGGGGGGGGGCTCTGCTCAAGCACATTAGTCCGAATCTACACTATAAACTGCAGGATCGAGATTTCAATAAACAATCAATCCTTAATAATAAATTTAACAGAATTTCTTTAGGTAGGAATGGGTAAATGGTTCAATTAAAACAGGGGTAGGCAACCTATGGCACGCGTGCCGAAGGTGACACGCGAGCTGATTTTCAGTGGCATTCACACTGCTCAGGTCCTCGCCACCGGTCCAGGGGGTTCTGCATTTTAATTTAATTTTAAATGAAGCTTCTTAAACATTTTAAAAACCTTATTTATTTTACAAACAACAATAGTTTAGTTATATATTATAGACTTATAGAAAGAAACCTTTTAAAAACGTTACAATGGCATGTGAAACCTTAAATTAGAGTGAATAAATGAAGACTCGACACACCACTTCTGAAAGGTTGCCGACCCCTGAGTTAAAACAACTATTCTTGGAAATTCAGCAAAAAACCCTGAAACATATGTATAAAGTTAAGCCTACATTTAAATCTGTCCCTCTTCAGCAAAGCAATTGAACATATGCTTAATTCTCATCGAATTCAATGAGACGTAAGCACAAGGTCAAGTGCTTTGCTGAATTGGGTATAGAGAAAGAAAAGAAGATTGATAAGGTCCTAACATGGCAGCTGCTTCTTCCAATGTCCCAGTGATCCTCCAATGGGCCTGGCTTGTCTCCCCACACACCTTGTTTGCAAACTTGCTTGCTAGGCATAGGTTACTTCTTAGTTCACATTTATTTTGCTTTGTAATCCGCTGTGCACTGTAGTTCAGTTTCAATTCAGCTGAAGCAGGGTACATCAAAGTTTACACAGCACCCACATACTACAGGGACTAATTAAATTTCCCAGATAGAGTAGATTAATTAAAGCTACATAAGAGGCAGACAGACATCCAGAGTGGATGGGCTCTTTCCTAGTCTAGCCCTATCTTAAAACCCAAATGTTCGCTGGCACAGCGATAATTTTTCCTGTGAAATGACCACTTAAAACCAAAGAAGTTCATAAGGATATGGTTAAACCTGATTTAAAAGAAGTCTTCTAGAAAATGACTTTGGGTAAAATTTTCAGAAGTTCTTAAAGTGACCAAGGACCCGTATTACCATTTTCTAAATGACCTGGGCATTTAGGAGCCTAAGTCCCACTGACTTTCAGTGAGACTTGGACTTTTAAGTATCTGGGTCCCTTTAGAAAATGGGAGTCAGGCTCTTCTGAAAATTTTATCCATGGTCATTTTTAAAAAATCATTTTTATTTTAAAAATCGATGTTAATATGGAGAGGCTATGATGAGTTCTCTTTTCTACCTAACTAATGAAATACAATAATTTTGTATTTACACACCTTACAGGTCATATGGTTTTTTTTGTTTGTTTGTTTTTGTTTTTTAATCTATGCTTCCTTTCAGATAATATTCTATTCTTAACACAAAAAATCAATATTTTAATGATAGTCCAGACTGGCCCCAGGCAACATATTCCTGTTTCAAGATGCAATTTTATTCATTTTATGTGACAGTCCCTAATTTATTTATATATATTAAAATAAATATATTTAAAAATCTACTGCTTGGGTCAGTCAATTTATTTTCTCCAGATTATGTCCTTTAAGTAAAGCAGATTACATTAATAATACATTAATTTAACTAAAGCAGAAAGGAAGGCTGGTCCAGAGTTTACAGTGTTAGCCGGGAGACTGCAGTCCAACTCCATGATCTGCCACAGACTCCCCACTGTGACCTTGGTCAAGCCGCTTAGAGTTTCCTTCCTTCCAATAATCCCCACTTCCTCCTATCTCTTCCTGATTTAGTTGGTGTTGGTCCTACTTTGATCAGGGGGTTGGACTAGATGACCTCCTGAGGTCTCTTCCAACCCTAATATTCTATGAGTGTATATGCGATTAAGTGATTTCAGAGCACAAGTCCCATGACTTTCAAGGGGAAATAGTATCTTTCAATACAGTAGGTGCTTTTGAAAATCCCACCTTTGGTCTTTCTGGCTATCAGTTCCCTATCTCACAGGGATACTGTGAAGGTAAATACATTCAAGATTGAGTCACTCAGATACTACAGTAATGGGACCCAGAGATGTACCTTAGACAAAGCTTCCATAGTGCCATGCCAAGAGGAAACAATTGTTACCTTAGATCACCCAGCTGACAGGTAAAGTTCACCTCCATGCAGTCTAATAGGAACATTTAAACCTCACTCTCAAAAGACAGGTGTCACTAACTGCAGCTATCCAATATTTTTATGGGTGTCACAGGGCAGGGTTCCCTCACCCTGGATTTCTTGCTGCAAATGGCCCTCACACATACCAGTGGCAAGTTCAACACCATATACTTTATTTACAATATATTTTGCAAGTGTTTGTTCCCCACAACATAAGGCTTTTCCCCAAGCCTTTACCTACTACTAAGGTGGGGGTGGGGTAAGAAAGAGATCTCACCTCTCTGAGATCCTGGACTTCTTAGCCCTTCCTTCCAACAATCCCCACTCCCTCCTATCTCTTTTTGTCTCTCTTTTAACCCTCCTCAGCTGCTGAACTGTCTCTCTTTGTTGACTGGTTAATCATTTTGTAGTTAATCACTTATCCTGGCCCTTTGGTTCATGTGGGGATGCTTACCAAGTCTACAGAATAATGAGTCACCTTTAGGCTACTCACAGTGTCACAAGGGGATAAACAGAAAGTCCACTATAAGCCTGCTTCCAGGTTTTGCAATTCCCATCCTGTGTTTGAGCTACAAAAATGAAGGAGGCAGGCTGCCATCTTTATTTATCTAAGTTTCTGATCTCATGATTGGCTCTGTAGAAGTGGAAACCTGGATAGAACCCTATTCTGGTTATGGGTCTGTCCATATGAATTGGATTGCAGGATAGGGGCCCAAGCACGCAGTCCACTGCAGACAGCCTATTTTTCAGTCTCAGATCTGACATCTTTTCCAGTAAATAAAATATAAATTACTGAATGCATAAACAGATAGAGATTAAAAAAAATAACCCAAGCATGCTAGAAATGAAAACACTCATCTGAGTTATAACTCATGTGTCTAATCCCTAATATACACATCTATCTTAAAAGGACACTGACAGGATGTTCTTTACAACTTTTTGAATATTTGTTTTTAAATTCAGTGCTTGTGGAAATTGTGGGATTAACAGTTCTAGAGACTAACATATCCACAGGGCAGATATGGCACCGAGTGCCAGTAAAAGGTTCCTCCCCACCAAACCAACAAAGTTCCTCAGATATAAATTAGAAGGCCACCTCTGGGGACAAAACAGCAGCACATCCCCCATTGCTCATTCAACCCATTGGCCTGCTAAACCCAGGGTTGTGAGTTCAATCCTTGAGGGGGCCATTTAGGGATTTGGGGATTGGTCCTGCTTTGAGCAGGGGGTTGGACTAGATGATCTCCTGAGGTCCCTTCCAACCCTAATAATCTATGATTCTATGACCTCTCTTACTGAGACTAACCACTAGGCTTCCAACCACAATATCAGGTGAAAGATAATTGCTTACTCATTTCACCCTTAAAAACTCTACATTAACATTTATTTCCTTTAGAGGAAACTCCTCCCCCCCATCTTTGTTTACATGTGTCCATCCTAGTTTGTCAATGTAAGGAGGACAGTAAGGTATTCATTTTAGACATGATTACAGTGTAGACATACCCTTAGGCTTTACAGCCTACTACCAATACAACTATATTTTTGTAGCTATTTCTGCAGTCATCTAAACAATTCACAACAAACGTAATTGAGTTTTGCCCATTCAACAGTTTTTTTCACAACACAGTCTTTGTAAACTCTCAAACTCTAGCCATGTCTGTATTGCTGTGTTTTATGAAAATCTGGCCAGCTCTCCCAGTGACTCAGCAAGGTATATATAGTCTCCAGAGGACATGCACACTGAGTGGTATCAGCATCACATGATGCAATGGACTGTGGCAAGACCTACTGCACACAGAACTGGAAGGAAGGAGGACAAGCCAAATAGGTTGCACAGGCACAAACTAGGTAGCCCTGTCCAAACCATAAGACATTGATTACAGGAAGACAGTAGTGCAAGATTAAGCTTCTAGCATGGACAAAATATGGTTAGCAGCTATGGTTACTAGTGAGTATTATTCGTGTAGTGTGCAAACACAATGTTTAGAGGCAGCCATGCCACAAAGGGTTACAAACTTGGTTAAAAGGGGTACTGTTGACAGGACCTGTAATGGACTTTCAGTAACCAAGTAATGTTGAGAGACTAAGAAAGAAATATAATTCTGGTTCCCAAAGTATCAAAACAGAAAGATACAAATTAGATTTGTGTGATTGGCATTGATTTGAGGACTTTAAACTTGAAAATACTTCAGTCTCAAGGATTTAAATAATACAGCAAGTACAAGCAAAACAAAGAAAGGTCACTTCTAGTGAGTACAAAAAGACCAATTTGCATTTAAGGATTGGAAAGAAGTGGGGAATCACAAGGTTAAAAAAGGGAAAGGAATCAATTCCATGTAGTGCTGCTGTCAATGATGCAAGAATTCTGATTTTAAAAATTGGCAGCAGGTAACTACTGCTTTCAGTTCTCATTACTCAGAGAATCACACTATCTAGTACAGCTATTCAAATGTGGCAAAAACTTTTCCCCAAAACATTTGTTAAAATTCCAAATGCCTATTTGGTTTGATCATGTTCACACTCCTTTTTTATTCGCTACTTGCAAATGTTTTTGTGCAGAAATTTTTCTTTGTACAAATGTTTGTCAAACAGCTGTAGTTCCCATAAGTGTCTGTCAGATATGGACACAGAAGCAATGAGACACAAACACCAAAATATGCCTAAATGCAGACCCTTCAACTTAATTTAATAATTTATACCTAAGTGGGGTAATCTCTTAGCAGGGTTCCTCTAGTGCAGACCTCAATTGGTATCAATGACTCATGATTTAATACAAGTCTGAGGATGGGTGTGAAGGCCATGCTGCCTCTACAACTTCAGACCTGCCAAGAGAGCTTGATTGGATGCCAGAGTCCTGATTCAGGAAGCCTACACAACAGCTCTCACATTTGTCAGATATCCTTCAGAGGTTCAATGCCTACTACTATGCCCACATATCCAGACATCCAGATATGTATCTCTGGATTCATATTCACTCCTCATCATTCCTTATTATATTTAAGCCAAGAGTTTCAATCAATCAGAAAGAAAAACAACATCGTGTGACTTAAATGACCAGTCTCTCACCATAAATAACAAATTGTGGACACAAAAAGTGAATACCTCCTACGTTGAACACTGCCCATCCAGACTACCCTGCTAATACTTATGAATAACTAATATATTTACAAAAATCAGGATTGTTTTGTGAATGAAACTTGGGCACAGAAAATGGGCTTGATTTGACCCCTTTATTGTACATAGAATGATGCTGGGGTAAATCAGGTGCATATAGCAGCTTTGGATATTCTGCAGCAAGTTAGCTCCAACGTTCATTGCCATCGGGCAAACAGGTGCACTATCACTTCATTCTTCAATCCCCAAGGGCACCTTCTTAAAAGAGACATTTCATGCTCAGTTGAACTTTGGAAACATGATTTAAACATATGTCAGTTTTCCTATGTATTTGCAGCTTTTTTTCTTACTTCCCAAAGTAGTGTTCAGATGAAGATAAATGAATTTTAACAGAAGTTTTCAATCTGTGGATCTGACCTGTACAGCAAATTTCTCAAGGATCCTTGGAAATCTCAGCTGCACTTAGGTAGGAGAGATTTTAATTTGAGATAATTTAAAAACTGACTTCCTTTGACTGGCATTTAAACATGTTATTTATTTGTAACAGATGATTTTTTTTCCTATTTGTAACATGAATTTACCCTTAGCTTCCAAGAATGACCTTTCCTCTGCCTCTTTGATTGTGGTATAGGCAATGTCATCCCCTCAAGGATGGAATTCATCATAGGCAACTGACCAAAAGAAAGGTCCTAGGGCTTTTAACCATTCCTTTGTTTTTTTGCCATTTCAACCTGAGCTCTCTTCTCCCTTGAATTAACTGCCACAATCACTGCACAAAATTGTCTCCAAAAGGGTGATGCTGATCTGTAAGCATCTGCCAGAGATATGTGGAGATATAATTTATGGTACCTGCTCCCCAAGTGTGAATAGTTGTTCTGGCCCTAATTCCTTAAACCAAACCACTGAGATTCTATAATAAAATCAAGCAAGGCCACAGCAACAATTGTTGGCTGAGGATGTTAAGAAGGCATCTTATTTTGAGTATCTTGGCCTTGTAAGACCACTGTGTATATTTATGTAAGCTTCTACTGTGAACATCATTTTGGTCATTTATCCTATATTAACTGGTACATTTTTAGAACTGAGCACAGTAGTAAGTTTATTTACTTTATTAAAATATCACCAACACACTTCATGCCCCGTCACATTGCAAAATCATTCGTAATATTTAATGAAACAGTCCCATTCATCAAGATAATACAGTAGAATCCACACACTTGGGAAGCCCTGGTGGAGAGCGGCCTTTTGCCCCAATTAAGTAAAATTTCAGATTAATATAGGATGCCTTTTCAATATGACCGCTACTGCCCTGGGAACTGCACAACTGGGGCAGTAAGCTGTCACTTTACTGGACCGACACGTGGAGCTGAGAGGAGGCATTAGCTACACTGATGGGGATTCAATCTTCTGGTGGCAGGGTCAGCTTGGACCATCTGGCATGGTGGCCAACGCATGCAGGATACACAGAAGGAGCAAGCCAGCAGCCAAGAGTGATGAAGCTCTATATATATTATCAAGCACTGTCTGCATATATCACAGCTAATGAGGGAATGAAAACTTATAAGAGCAAATGGAAAGAACCAGCATGAAAATCACACACACACACACACACACACACACACCTAAGCACCACTAACTTCCTTGAAGGTGTCCCAATTAAGTGGAATTGCCAATCCTATTAAGCACTAGTCATTGTCGTTAAGTACTGTATCTTTAGGTTCAAACTGGTTCTCTGGGAGATGTCCCGATTAAGGGAGTTGTCTCGATTTACTGATTAAATGCATCCCAATTAAGTGGAATGCACGGCACTAGACTTCACACACAGCCTGGGGTTTAAAATACGATCTCAAAAGTTTTAAAGGTTTCTCAAAATTCAGACTTCACTACAGAGTCCACTTTCTTACCATTATATATAAAATGTGGAAGGAAGAAAAAAAAGCAGCAAAAAGCCGACAAACTTGTATTTGACATTCTAGTTTTGCATTATGAGAAAGATTGTGATGTTCCACATTTGTGTCCATGTCCTGCTTATGACATGTAAATTATGAACAAGCTGAATGACCCAGGAGGGGGGCACAAGCTAGAGGGAAGAAATGGGAAATACTGATTTGTGCCACCAGACAGACATCCAACTATGGTAGTCACACATAATAAGCAACATATGATTCGATTTTGACTGCAATTTCATGGGTTCTCTCTCTAAGAGGGCTCATTGGTTTTGATTGTTTTTTTTCAGGGTAATTTGACAAAATTAGCCTTTTCTGTCTCTTCTTTTTGTTGTTATTTTGCACAACACTTTAGGAAAAAAGTGAACTGGCAAAATGTTACTGATCTTTTTGAAGTCAATGATATCCAAGCAAATCTTAAACAATTCATTTGAGCTGAAGACAAATGTAACATCCCACACTATGATGTGATGTCCTGCAACTCAAATCAACACTAAATGTAACTTGAATGCTCATTTTTATCCAAACAACTTGAATCAAGATAATGAGACAAAACAGCTTTAATTCTTCAGCTCAGCTTGCATTCTCCATCAATGTCTAGTAATATTTTCCCCTTCCCCCTCCCCATACAGTATATAGCAATAGTAACTTCTCCATCGGGATAACTGAAGCTGTACAGTCCAAGTTCATGCTGACCTAGCTTTCCAAACATCAACTCTGTGGGGAAGCAGGGGAAAGCATAAGAAACTAGTGCTTCTGACCATGACTGCTTCCACTTGTCATCTGATTGTATCTCCATTTTTCCACAATGCATAAAAGTTTCACATCTTTTGCACTGCTGCATGGAGTCTATCTACATACCAGAACATGCACATCAGTCATTGCTTATTAGGAGGTGGTACTGTCCCATTTTTATAATACATTGCTACAAACATTTCCTCTATCATACATCCTATATGGGAGCATATGGCCTACTGAACTGGCCAACTGCAAAGAATGTTAGCAAGATAGTTATCTAAGGACAAATTGACTCAAATTTTGAATCCATAATGTTCATTTATCTCAACCTTATATATACTTCTCAAAGAGCTCCTCCTTGACTTTAAATTCTCTCTAGAAGTAACCCAGACTAGTTACTGGATGGAGTGGCAGACAAAGCTAATATCTAATTTAATCTAGAAGAGCAACAGGTGGAATAGAACAGTCTTATGCCTGAAATCTCAGCAAAGTTCATAATAAAGTGCATCCAACTCAAAAAAGTAGACTGGAATCGTCTCAAGGGATGAAACATCCACTACAGCTTCAATTCTCCAGAAAATGTTCTCTTCATCTAATTTGAAGGAACAATTTTTAAAGTACACAGCAGGAGCCACGTACAGATCTAAAAATCCAAGACTCAGTAAGCACTCTAGCAAACTTCTAACAAGAAAAAGGCAGAGGGAATGCATAAAGACTCAATTAAAGGAGGAAATAAAACCACAATTCACATCTGATTAGGAAACAATATTTAACAAAAGCCTAAGAAGAGTTGGAAAGTCTAAAATGCACTAGAGACTTTTTTTGTTTAATTGTTCACCGATTCTAAGAATATATATAATTTTTCAGAAAAGGAAATTTCTCTTTGTGAACTATGGTTTTCCTTTTACTAGAATTATATAAATTTCATGTGTGTGTGTGTATTTGTGTAACACACACACACACGATTTTTTTTTTTACACCATGGTAAGTTTGAAGAGTGTTTTATTCTGTTACTGAGATTATTGGGCAAAAAAGGGTCTGACATGGGTTGTGAAATTTCTGAAAAGACCCAATTGGTGAGTCTTGCCCGCACTGGTGAGTCTTGCCCACATGCTCAGGGTTTAACTGATCGCCATATTTGGGGTTGGGAAGGAATTTTCCTCCAGGGAAGATTGCCAGAGGCCCTGGAGGTTTGTCGCCTTCCTCTGCAGCATGGGGCCCGGGTCACTTGCTGGAGGATTCTCTGCACCTTGAGGTCTTTAAACCACGATTTGAGGACTTCAATAACTCAGACATAATTTAGGGATTTGTTACAGGAGTGGGTTGATGAGATTCTGTGTCCTGCATTGTGCAGGAGGTCAGCCTAGATGACCATAATGGTCCCTTCTGACCTTAAGTCTATCAATCTATGAGTCTATGAATCTAAGAATTTTAATTCCTAAACTAATTACTGGATTTATTTGTAAATTCTCAGAAAATTCATTCAGAGATGAAAGAGTAAGTACTGTAATTTTGGGGAGGATACGCTGTATTTTTCATATAAAACAAAGAGGCCGAACCCTAGTGTTGAATCTCAATTCAGTCAACTCTGAAGTCACTACACATGCCTCCATAATAACAGAATTAAATATATAAAAATTGACGGCAAAACAGTTATATGGTAAGTTACCCTTTTCTAATACATCAGTTTAAATAAAAAAGACTTCGGAGAACACCAGAACTGGTTAAGAATTGCACTGAAACTGAATGAGAGAACAGTGATGAGTTCAGGAAGACTAGCATGCGCGATATTCTGCAAAAAAGGTCAACTCAAATTATAATCAACCCATTAGTCTCACTTGAGAACTCAGTGGACAAGTACAAAATGTGGTCATCCAGGACACCTTTGAGAAGCATCCCTAGAATGTTCCCATTGTAAGTTTTGTGGGGCTGAGAAGATTGCAGAGGAGAGGCTCTCAGTTTCTAGGAGCAGGGAGAACATAGTCTGCTTAAAGCATAAGCACAGTCATTGATTTAGGGCCTGATGTAAAGCCCACTGCAGTCAGCGGAAAGATTGCCATCTGTTTTTTGGGTGTTGGGTGGGGGGCTAAGGCTAAGATCCAGATTTTTAAAGGTATTTAGGCATTATTGCGTTCAGTGTTCCAACACTGAAATGATTTAGGAGCCTAAATCTCAATTTCAACAGAATCTTAGACTTGTAGGAACCTAAATCCCATCAACTGTCAATGGAGTTTTGGCTCCTAAATGCCTAAAACCCTTTTGAAAAATGAGATCTAGGCTCCTAAATCAGTTAGGATGATAGCATGGCCTCCTGAACACAGCAACACTTAAAACATTTTTACAAAATTGGTGCCTATGTTACCAGCAATATTGTTTTCTCAAATAAAGCTTCCTCTCAGGGACACTGTAAGTTTAGAATCAATGTAGAAGGGAGAATATAATTATCAATTAAAAATTGTTAGAGGTAATTTAAAATCTCACAAGACCCATTCAAATGAGTCAATATCACAGCCTTAAGAAAATAAAAGCCACGTTAGCACATCCTGTGGTTGGGTTTGTTGGGAGAAGATGGACCCCACTCTCCAATGCTAACATACCTGCTGCCACCCAGTCATACACAAAATAATTCAAACACGATACTCTTGGCAAAAACAAAAACACAACACAATCACATTACTTTGTTCCATGAAAGGAGCAATGTATGCATCTTCTCGGAGAACTTTACAAAGGGGAGGGGAAAGTAGTATTATGACCCCTAATTTATGGATGGGCAAACTAAACCAGAGACAGGTTAAGTCAGTGAAAGAATGGAGAATAGAATCCAGATATCCTGACTCTCACTCTATGGCTGTGAAGACCAGGGGATGCTATAATCCTACAGCATATACATACAATAGACTAGATATGAAAGAGCCCAAATATCTGAGTAGCCTCTGGATAGATCTAATGTGTTCCATTACTTGGCTCTAACATTTAAATGAAGTGCCAAGTATTCATGTCATCATATCATATGGGAGTGTGTCTGCAATGAAAGATTATTATTTAGGAAACTATATGAGGAATAACTTCAGAATGAACCCTGTTAAGAATGGCTCCCCAAAATCATTTTCAGTAGACTGACAATCTTCCTAATTCTAGTTTGAAAGCTTTCTCTGCAGTGGGCTTTGCTCTTCTGGAATTTCTACTTGTAAGTTACGGATGATTATTCAATCTTTCATCAGCTGCCAGCTTCAAAACTGTGTTGTGATTTTGTGATTAGGTGTAATAAACTATTATCTGATTCTCGACATAGTGTAACACAGAGAGATGAAACGTGATGACTAACATGATGCATTATTGAACATGCAAAATTAAAAAGGAATACAGTTAGGGATGACATCCATCCAGATGATGGATGCTCTCAGGTTTCTTGTTTTTAAATCATGAATCTAGGTTTTGGTCTGTCTTGTAGTTCCTACTCAGAAGATTTTTACATGTTTATTTCCAGCAAGCTGGCAGCTCCTTCCATCATCATGACCTCTGATATTTGAAGTCTGTCCCCATATCCCTCTCCTGTTCTGATATAGAAAGCAGAAAATGCACATGGGAAAAGGGCAGGCTTTTAACTTTAGAGGTCACTGTGATCACAGGAGCTGGCAATCCAGAAGAAACTGCCTGGAAAAAAAAAAATCCTTTAGAGGAGCTTCCCTTACTGTGACAGTAAAAATCTTCAGACAGGAACAATGGAAATGAATTCCTTCATTTAAGGAACAATTCCACCCTCAAAACACATTTGTGATGGCAGGAAAATCAGGAAGTGGCCCAGGAGGGAATCTTACCTACCGTGTGTATTGGGCAACATTAACATCTCTCTCCAGAGTCTGTAGTTTCCCTTTTAGGTTAACTAAAAAAATATGACAGTAATATCAGACCCTTATAACCAAGCCACAGTAAGCTTTTTTATTTATCCTGAATACTTCTATTTTATAACAGCTAAGTGAGGAATATCAAATACAGCTGAGCAAACACAATAAGCTACACTACAGCACTCTTATAATTTTCTTTGTTATATTCATAACATAGTCATGATATACAGGTACTGAGAAAAGTGTAATAATGTCTAGAACTTTGAGAAGCTGGTAACACATTTCTTAATAATAAACAGATCCAGCCTTGACATTCAATGTTGAAGATGTGGTATAATATCTCAAGAAATCTTACTCTCTCTATAAACTTAGAAGGTTTAGGAACTTTGTAATGTGGGATGAAAACAGGTTGAAGGACCATACAGAAATGGAAATGACTAACAACATTTTTACTTGTAGAGAGGGTACTACATGAAACTGTGTAAGCCTTGATCTTATTTAAATCTTCGTTATGATTTCGAAGAGGGAGTATATTGCATGATAGTGAAATATTACATTAGAAGAAATTTCAAACACCAATAAAGCCAAAGCATAAGAAGAAGAAACAGGGGCAGAAAAACAACAAAATATGATTCATCTTGGAAAAAAATAAAGCTAACATTTCTAGGAGAAAATAATCTGACATGCGTATTCAGCGACAAAGAGGAGCTTGGAAAGTAGTAATGCTGAAAAGAGATTCTAGGCCGACATTGGACAACAGATTCAAAATTAGTATGTAATGGGATATGACCACAAAAAAAGTCAATGCAAGCTTGAGATGCATACACAGAAGATATGTTTTTTCACAAGAGAGGAAGGTAAAATTCCCTTTCTCTATGGTTTGTGTATGACCAACCTTGTGTTTAATTCTGGGCACCTTGTTACCAGAAAGGTATTGACATACATGTATAACATTACCTAAATGTCGATTAAGGTAATAAAAGTCTACATATATTTTAAGGATTAAAATGCCAGGGAAGAAGAGCAATAATTTAGTATGCTAAAAAGGAATATAAATTGGAGCAAAACGATAAAATTCAACAAGGGAACAATCAGACTATAAATAAACAGTTTTCTGATATTTAGATTTTATATTCATCACAATAAAGTCTGACTCCTTCACAAACATTAATAAATTCAAAATATCCTAGTGAGTTAGGGAAGTATTGCTGCCCCCATTTTACTGATAGGGAACCTGGGCAATTCAGCAAAGTATTTAAACATTTTAAGTACATGAGAAGTCCCTTTGATTTAATGGGACTGCTCACATGCTTAAATGTAAGCATACGCTTAAGTATTTTTCTGAGTCAGGGCCAGAGAGATTGAATGATTGTTCAAGATCATACAGGAAATCTCTGGCAGAGCCAAAAATTAAACCAAAATCTCCCGAGTTCTAGTTAAGTGCTGTAACTACAAACCTATTGAATGATCTCCCAAGGGGAGCTGTAGAAGCCACAAACATGTTCAAAAGGTAGAGAGAACAAAATAAAACACTAGTAAATGCACAAGACTGAACAATCCAGCATTAAGGGGGAAATGGGCTAGTTGACCTAGATCTTTTCCATCTCTAGGTTCTATGATTCTATATTTCTTAGAATACTGATACAAAGCAAACAGTGCTCTATAATGCACCCCTTAGGGTGTCCACAAGCTTGGAAAAAGATGACATAGGCAAAACAAAGCATATGATCTACTGACATGCCTCTGAATACACAAGGTATGCTGTAAGGTATCTCCTTGGCGTTTGTGTACTGGGTACTCTGTAATCCAATAAACTAGCCCAGGATAGAGTGAAAAGGATGTAATCCTTTCCTACATTATTTCTCTGGAAAATCACAAAGAATATTCAAGTTGGTTTAAAAAACATGTAAACAACTGTATATTTTAAAATGCTAAAATTTAACCACCATCTGTTAAGCCTTTAAGCCAGCTTTCATTAAAGCCATCACCTCTTCATGAGTCACTACAGGGAGCTATCATTAACATTAGCTATGATTAATGAAGATGTTGCCAATTGCAATTATTACATTCTAAAGTTTAAGAATACTCTGGCAATATCACAGTTTAGATTAGACTATATTACAAAACCCTAGCATACCTGAAGGGTCTGTATTTGTTGGTGGAGAAAGATGGGGCCAAATGCACAAGCTCAGGAAAGGGCTATATGACAATTATTGCAAAGAAGACAGTGATCCACTGAAACATTGAGATTTTGGAATAGGGAACTTCATCGTATCCTTAAGTAAACTCACCCCAAAACTATTATAATAATTAAATAAAATCAATCAGCATCAGCATCATGATCTTATATGGCATTTGCTGCCATCACATTATTCACTCTGCGGGAGTGTTCTGTTGCTTCCCCTCTCTCTTGTCTATCTACCATAAGCTCTCCGGGAAGGACACTGTGAGCTACTCGGTGTTTGTACATAGAGCATAATGGGGCCTCATTTTTGTTTGCACCGTAGGCACTACCATAATAAACAGGATTAATAATTCAGGGTTCAAGTGATGTATGAAAGTTCTAGTTAATTCTTATTTTTCCCTGAACCAGTTCCCTCATCTCTAATGTTTTCACACAAAGAAAACATAACTTGAATCGCCAGTCTCAATTTAAAGACAAGTGTAAAGAGTACACATCAAGGGCCAAATTGTGCTTTGAATTATAGCAGTTTGAATCTACAATGAACCAAATTCTGAGCAATTTATACTGCAACTTTGTTGGGGAGCGAGGGAAGGCTTTTCTAGGTCTTCTCCCTTCTCATTTCACACATTTGATTCATTTGTTTACTGAACGTGCAGCATGGAGACAGAGGAAGGATATTACAGCCTTAATCAATACACAGGTATAGTACTTATAGCAACTCAGCAAAAATTAATTATATATTAGAAAGCATTTGCCAGACGCTTCTTGATGCATAAATAGTTTCACAAGTGGCTGTACACTGCCATGTTAGAGGATAAAATTGTGTTACAGTCAAGACAACAAAGACATTAAATAAAAATCAGAATATTAGTGATGGTAGGGAGGTAATCAGATTTTCTCTGGCTCCATGAAAAGCCAAACAATGTGGGGCTCGGTGTTTGAATCCTTTGATAGGGGAAAAAAAATGTATTTTGTTTTGGTTTCCCCCCCAATAGCAGCCCTCTCCCCTGGCCAGTAGGAAAGCTATATAAAGGTTCAGCCTGAAATAAAATACTAAAGTAAAAAACAAAACCATTTCTCATGGTTTCCCATGGAAATATTCTGCCTCATCTTACCTTGTGATCCACCCAGAACATGTGGTCCAACAGCAGCCAACACTGCCTGAAGCCTCAATATATCAATTAAATAATTTTTAAAATATAAAATCAGTATGATGTATGTTCAATGTATGTCTTCAGGGGTCAGAACCAATTAGGGCAGTGGTTCTCAAACTTTTGTACTGGTGACTGCTTTCACACAGCAAACCTCTGAGTGCGACTCCCTTAATAAATTAAACACCCTTTTTTATACATTTAACACCATTGTAAATGCTGGAGACAAGCAGGATTTGGCATGGAGGTTGACAGCTTGCGACCCCCCCACGTAATGACCTTACGACCTCTTGAGGGGTCCCAACTCCCAGTCTGAGAAACCCTGTTTTAGGGAGACACCCAAAAACATGTTAGGAAATGAAGGCCTTCATAAAAGGAGAAAGCAGAACTTGGAACCTATGAACACCTCAAAAAACAAAAACACCTTTAGTTAGTTAGTTAGTTAGTTAAAGTACATTTTGTTACGACAGGGACCTAATATTTGTCCACTGGACAGGGGATGGCTGAATACAGAGAAACAATTAAAAACTAAATGAACTAATAACTATACATCACATTTTTTTCTCCTTTATGTTGTAGTCAAGTACACTAGTAAAGAGTATTTTGTTGCAGCCAAGCATTACTATGAAAGTAACAAAAGTGCCCACAAAGTAGACTTTAAAAAAAAAAAATTGCTTATGCTGTTTTGCTGAGGCTTTCTAAAAAGAAGTCTCCAGCAAGTAAGCAAAGCTCAAACTTTCATTCCCTATTACTGTAAATACAATAAATACATAATAAAGCCCTTAAAATGTAGACTCCAGGATTGGCCTGGAGTCTCCTTGGATCAGCATCAATCTCCCGGTGACTACTGAAAGCAATCTGGGAGATTTTAATAGGATATTTTAAGAAAATGACATTACATCATGTTGGAAAAAATAATATCCTGGAATAGCTTCAGTTAGAGTTGGCAACTCTATAAATAGTATTAACACTCTGGCTTAATCCTACAAAGGAAATTCACACAGGTAAGTCCTGAGTGGTTCCCTGTCAGAGAGACTTCATAATACTATTGGGTCTTACTTAGGCCCGGGTTCTTCAAAATACTTTTCCTTTGTGCGTAACTTCTGATGTTAGAATGGTATTTCATCCCCTGTTCTGAGGCACATTTGACAGGAGACCAAATACTATAAATCAAATACTTAGTCAAATTAAAGTTACTGAACATGATCACATGCTCCCGTGTCTTAATCCCTTGACACCTAGCCCACCATCAGCACCTGTCAAAACTCTCTTTACTCTAAAATTCCTATCCTTCGGTATTTTAGGAATCAGCAGGGGTATGATGCAAGAAGCCCTCCCCTCATCACTTACCCAAGCATTGCTGGAAGGCGTGACAGTCCTGGCCCTCTGTCACTCAAAGAACGGCTCCAAGTTAACATCGACAGCAGTGCTAACCTTTCTTAACAGAGGTAGGCAGAAGGTGAGGTCATGGCTCAGCTACCCCCTGCAGTGTGCATTCTTACTTGTGCTCTTCCTGGAGCCACTGTACAGCAGGGAAGCACAATACCTCCTGCTGCCCCTATTGTGGGTATGGCTTAATGCAGAGGACTAGGACATAACTGAGAATGTAATGACTCTAGACACATCAGTGACAATGTCAGTAGAAGTAATCCCCCAGTCCCTCCAATCCATTTGTCATAGTTTTTTATTTACTCTGGGTTTCTCTCTCAGTTGACTCACTGCCAGCAAAACTTCAGTTCTGTAGTTAGTTCCTTAAATTAAAAGGGACACTGTGAAGATAATGGTAAAATATTTGAGAAGTTTTCCTAACCTGACATATACTTATAAAGTTTTAAATCCAATTTATTTGCACCAATGTTTGTTTACATTCTGCATTTTGCTTAGCTTGTTCAATAAAATGAGTCTAGCTTGTTTCATGTTTTGAGTCTAATGTGCGAATACAATGTTGGATATTTAAGACTACAGTGGAATATTTAAACACATTCCAGTATTGCATCTTTTATTTATATTTCAAAATTAGCATGTCAACATTTCTCATCATATTACATATAAAGGTCTCTCATCTTTTTTCAGCCACCTAGCTTTTGAACTAAAACTATTTGTGTCGCTTTGAATATTTCAGCTAGAATTTGTGTTAGCAGTTATGAAGTTTTCATAAGCATTCCTCGCCATGTTATTAGAGTTAACCTTAAAGAAGGAGGAGTTTCAGATTAGTGTCAGAAAAAAGACATCTTTACACAGCATCATTTATTTTAACAGGCGCTTTCTGCATATTCCTTGTGATCATTAGAAATATTTGTGTCTGAATGGCAGTTTCTCCTCTTTCTCATCTACTTTGTGCTTCTAATTGAAGCTACAGTGCACGGGATTCTTCTGTCCTTAGTGCAGGACTCTGCACTTGTCCTTGTTGAACCTCATCAGGTTTCTTTTGGCCCAATCCTCTAATTTGTCTAGATCCCTCTGTAGCCTATCCCTACTCTCCAGCATATCTACCACTCCTCTCAGTTTAGTGTCATCTTTCAACTTGCTGAGGGTGCAATTCATACCATCATTCAGATCAGTAATGAAGATATTGAACAAAACCGGCCCCAGGACCAATCCTTGGGGCACTCCGCTTGATACCGGCTGCCAACTAGACATGGAGCCATCGATCACTACTCGTTGAGCCCGATGATCTAGTCAGCTTTCTACCCACCTTATATAATCTTGATTTAAAAATTTCCTGTGACAGATAATCCGCCACAAACCTTGGTAAGTAGTATAATAGTAAAAAAGAAAAGGAGGAAGAACTGCTGAAACTCTGGTAAGCAGTGTTCATCTTTATTCCTCGTTAATAAAATTCAGTGTTTAAACTGCCACGAGCCCCCACAGCATGTTTCTAATGACTATTACTTTAGACTACATACCCTGCTGTTTTCTGTAGCCAAAATCTCTCTCTTAAAATCCATCACCACTAGCAGATATGCAGGCATCATTAATGACAAAGCTCCAGGCTGAGAGAAGTGAGGTGGAGGGAAAGGAGGAAAGCAGGTAACTCCTTCAGCAGAGTGATAAAATTCTGAAATCATGCTTCACCTGACTACACAAATACTACTAGGAATATTTTTAACGGTTTTAAACAAGGCAACAATCCAGAAAAGGATCACAACACATTGTGCTGCCCTAGGCAGCTCTATAAACCAGTACACGACCTCCAGAAAAGAAAATTCAGTCCAATAGGGCTGTCACTATAGAGAATTCGCCATGTGAATGAAAGAATTCCACTCTACATTATTACATACCTTCTGCTTCTTACTCTGACTCATGTTGAGCTGTAGGTCTCACTAAACTTATCCAGCAAATGCATCTCTCCCTAATGATTCACATGGGTAGATGCTTAAACATTTGCAAAGCTAATAGAATAGAAAATAACCAGACAGTATGTGCACAAGTGCACGCTGGAATGAATACATTATGTGAGTTAGAAAGGGAATATATGTGCACAAATTAAAATGTCAGTCAACAGACACAACTCTCTGTGTGGAGACAGACGTGCCTTAAAGAGCTGGTGCCAACAGTGTGCACAATTTCACATAGTGTCCTGGGAATGTGGTGCTCTCCAAAATATTTTTTAAATAAAAGTTTGGTTTTGGAGGGTATATCAACTGATCTTGTGGTATGGAGAAGAGCTAGGTTCATTATTTCACAGTCACAGTCCTCTGCTTTCTAGGTACACCGACCCAGAGGACAGGGGATAACATTTGTTACTCATCAGCAACTTCTTCAGATGACTGAAAGGTGGATTAGTAGCCTCTAAGCAGGGGACTAGAAGAAGTATGGTGGACCAGGACATGAGCCCATCTTATGAGGAAAGGGAGCAGAGTATAGCAGTGAGGTCATCAGGACTTGGAGGCCTCTAGAGAGATGGGGACAACTTTAACTAGATAGGGACAGAAGCAGAGTGGATTAATTCACTAGCATTTCAGTTCAGAACTGCTGTGTCTTGGGTCACAAATTAAGTGATTTTGGTATCCTTAGCAATGATTTCCCCATGTTACCAAAACAGCACAAAAACTGAAACAAATGGTAGTCTCTGTACAAACAGTAGAAGAGGCAATGCAGATCAGGACTATTATGCTTTAAAAGGCTGTATGCAGAAGCTCCGCTTCTCATGGCAAGCTGAGAGGTACATTCTAAGTAGGAGTCTGCTGTGAACTCCACAGTCCCAGTGAAGCTCTATCTAGTAGCTTGCCAGCTCCAGCACTTGACAATCTCAGTAACTTTTCCAGCTGTAATCCCAGGAGAGCCATGTGGCCTATAGTGGTGAGGGGACTTGCTAAGGCATTCTGCAATCTTTGATGAACTCTTCAAGGTAGCCTGCAGTCCTAAGAATATTCTTGGAAACAGCTGGTAGCTCAAGATGCTTTCTATAAAATACCATGTAGCCGTAAAGGGGGTGGGAGTGTCTTGAAATGACACAGTCTGTAAATCCCAAGAGAGTCTCACTTGAAGAAATAGAGCAGTCTGCAGTCTTGGAAGGAGAAGGAAAAATAGAAATCTGTTTTAAAATTTAGCTGTTTAAGAAAAGCTCCTTTAGGTGATCTAAAGACTTGGAAATGGTTCCTGCTGTTGTCCTGACAGGCCTCTATAGCCTGTAAGTGAGACTCGCCAGGGCTCGACCCTCCCGGATGAGGAGGGGACCCACACCGGCCTCGACCTGTCGTCTGAGAGTCTCGGTTCTCTGAACTGTCGCCCACCGCCCGGGTAGCTCGATCCCTGTGGATAGGACTGGGTAGTGGCACAGTCCAAGGGGGCCCAGCCCTTGGTTCGGGCGGGGCACCAAACACACAGGTATCTCAGCTCCGGCCCTCTGGTTCAGGGGCGGGCTGGCAGGAGTGCGGGTTGCTCGGGCCCTTTGGGACAGGACCGAGCAGTGGCACAGTCAAAGGAGGCCCAGCACTTGGTTCGGGCAGGCACCAAGATACACAGTTCTCTCAGTTTAGCTGGCCTCTTCAGGCCGGGGGAGGCAGATTCTGCCACCCGTGGACGGGTGGCAGGGGGAACGCAGGCCCACCCATTCCACTGTGTTCCAGCCTGGAGCCCTAGTAGTGGTGATCACCGCTGCAGGTGGTCAGTGGGGATCGTGACCACAACATACTGCCATGGGTATCGGGGAATCGGCAGCCTGACTTGGGTCGGCTGCCCCTGGGCTACTTCCAATATCCCCCTCCGAGCCTACCTGGTTCATGGGATCAGCTTTAGCGATGTCCCACCACATAGGCTCGTCATGGCCAGGGCTGGGCGGTAGATCCGGCAGCTCCTCCAGGAAGTCCGGCCAGGCCTGTTCCGGGGTGTCCTCGGGGCTGCAGCGGGGACGGGGCGGTTCTGGCTGCTCCTCGTTGTAGCGTGCGCAGGGAAGCTCTGGCAGCTCCTCATTATAGCGAGCGCAGGAAAGTTCTGGCAACTCCTCATTATAGCGAGCGCAGGGAAGCTCTGGCAGCTCCTCGTGATAGCGAGCCGAGGGAAGCTCCGGGCAGTCCGGACACTGGCCTGTGGCCTCAGCGGCTTTCCAGTCAGGAGCTCCCGCGGACAGGTCTGCTCCTGATGGTGGGTGAGCTCCAACTGAGGGCTGAGGGCCAGCTTTTATCCTTCCGGGTCGCCGCTTGACCCTCTGAGGGGCGGGACTTCCACTTAGAGGCCCCACCCCTATGGATGATTGACGGGGCTCGACCCTCCCGGAGGAGGAGGGGAGCCACACCGCCTTGTTACAAGCCCCATGGAGGATATTATGCAGTGGTATGGTGCAACAGTGGGCACCATGCAGAAAGCCACTCCCTTCTCTCCCCACTCAGGAAATAGCACAAAGATAACCCTAACCCATGAGCCACAACATCACTATGACATGACTGTCTTTGTTGAAACGTACACATATTCATCTGGACTGCAAAACTCGGAGTCATGACTACCATGTTCTGTTCCCAGCTTTGCTAATGATTCTCTGCATGGCCTTTAGCAACACCCTTAGGTCCAAATTTTCATGAATGGCCTGTAATTTTGGTGGCCAACTTTAGCCACCTGTGGCCTGATGTTCACAGGTACTGAGCACCCAAAAATTCAACTCAACTCACTGGCAGATGTGGATGCTCAGTAACTCTGAAAGTTGGGCCCCTAAAAACTGAAGCACCAAAATAAAAGCTACTTGCAAATTTCAATCTGTAACCAAATTGTGCTTTAATATCTTCACCTATAAAATGTGGATCATGAAAAAAAGCTCTTTTTGAAATCATGGAGCTTCCTCAAAAATGCAGTATTTCCTAAGACATTTTAACACTAGTGAAAACTTAGATGCTGGGCACAATTTTTTCCTCAATGATCTTAATGTCAGCGAACATTTCAAGTCAGGTGTGCATGATGCTGCAACAGTTTTGGGAATAAATCTGCATCAATTTATATGTTCCTTTTTGTGTTATGAATAGCATTTATGCTGGTAATAGTCACTGTGAATTAGACCATCTATCTGGTAACAGAGACCTTGCATGACCCTTCTATGTTTGGAGAAGTGTGATAAGCATCAAGGGGCCCTCAACAGCTGAATAGTTCTATCATGGAAAAAAAAAGCCAGTGTGGTTGCTACTGGCAGAAATATTAACTTTTAACGACTCTTTGTCCAGCAATCCCACAGGGGAATGGAAACCCTCAGCAGAAGGAGACACTGAAAGGTTGTTTGACCTTTCCTTTTTAAAAGTGACACTCACTCTAAGTAAGGGGACCAGTCCATTGAAAGAAACAGAAGACATCACTGGAAGTTTTGAGCAGGAAGTGCGTTGCCTTCTCTCAAAGACAATGACCAAAATCCAAGGACTCCAAGGACTGGAGAGGACTCAAGAGGTGGGAGATTGTGTTCAGGCATTTATTGTTTTGCGTAGATCTGTAATTTTCCTGTGCTGTGTGTGTGCACAGACATGCGTGTTTGTGTGTTTGAGAAGTTCCTTTACAAAGCTTGTGTGTTCCTTATTTTATCTGCCACGTGTCTCCAGGGGTGGAGCTCTGTGGGAGTGTGCATAAGCGACTGGGGAACTTGGTAAGTTCAGGGTCACAGTCCAGATGAACTGGGACTTCTACATTCTAAGGAAGGGGGGCAAAGAGAGAGGCTGCACCCAGCAACTGTGTCTTGGAGATCCAAAGGCTGGATACTGCCCAGACCCAGCTCGCTTAAAAGCATGTGGGACTAGAGCTGAGCAAAACATTTTGGACACAGTTTATTTGTGAATAATTGCAGTTTCAAGTTGACAGAAACTATTTGTGAATTTTGGTCTAATTTGGTGAATAGTTTAACCCAGAAAAATGGTTTGTTTTTTTAGAGTAAAAATGTTTCATTTCAACATTTTCATAAACAAAACATTTTGATTGTTTGTTTCAAAACAATGTTGTGTGTAAAAATTTAGCTGCAATTTTTTAAAACAAAAAGGGTTAGACATCCATAAACGAAATGGAACGATAAAAAAAGAAAATTTGTTTTGGGATCAACATAAATCAACTAATAAAAAATTAGTTAGTCCCTTGCATCTGTGAGACCTAAAAGTTGGATTCAAATAACACAGCCAAGTGGACAGTCCACTAGCAGGGAGGGGAGAGGAATTCAGCTAGGGCTGTAACAGATACAGTAACTCCTCGCTTAATGTTGTAGTTATGTTCCTGAAAAATGCTACTTTAAGCAAAACGATGTTAAGCGAATCCAATCTCCCCATAAGAATTAATGTACATGGAGAGGTTAGGTTCCAGGGAAATTTTTTTTACCAGACAAAAGACTATGTGTGTGTGTATACATATATATACACACACACACACAGACATACATATACACAGTATAAGTTTTAAACAATTTAATACTGTTGTGACAAGATGGCCAATGTAGTATGGTGGATCCTGTGCTTTTCTTGGTGAGGGGCTAAGATGCCACCTCTTGCCCCTGCTCTTGGGGCACCGAGGGCCCCGCTAGTGGCCTGGGAAGGTGGTAAAGGAGGGAAGCAGGGGAAGGGGAAGGGTCTGGGTTTCCTCCTTACTCTGAGTTCCAGCCCCTTTCAACTCCTGCGGGTTCTTACCCTCTTCCCTCTTGGGTGTGGTACCTTCGGTCCAGTCTTCTCTCCTTCCTCCTTCTCCCCTGACTGCCTGAAGCAGGGGGTTTTATTAGGTTGCTAACAGGGCATTAATTGACTACCGGTGCTCCAATTAACCTGTAGCAACCCTCCCTAGTCTACAGGGAACCATGCCTTAATTAGCCTAGGGCTTATATACTTCCCCGTTACCACTCTCCCACTGCTCCCAGGCCCTCCTGTATTACACTGTACACAGCAATGATGACTGTGAAGCTTGGTTGAGGTGGAGGAGTCAGAGGGTGGGATATTTCCCAGGGAATGCCTTACTGCTAAATCAGGGTTTCTCAAACAGGGGTCGCCACTTGTGTAGGGAAAGCCCCTGGCGGGCCGGGCAGGTGTGTTTACCTGCCCCATCTGCAAGTCCGGCCAACTGCAGTTCCCACTGGCAGCGGATCACTGCTCCGGGCCAATGGGAGCTGCTGGAAGTGGTGCCTCTGCTTCCAGCAGCCCCCATTGGCCCACAGCAGCGATCCGCAGCTAGTGGGAGCCGCTATCGGCCAGACCTGCGGACAGGGAAGGTAAACACACTGTCCCGGCCCGCCAGGGGCTTTCCCTACACAAGCAGCGACCCCTAGAGAAACCCTGTGCTAAATGATGAACTAGCACTTGTCTGAGCCCTCAGGGATTAACACGTTGTTGTTAATGTAGCCTGACTCTACAAGGCAGCAGGAATGGAGGGAGGGGAGACAGCATGGCAGAGAGAGACAGAGATATACACAGAGAGAAAGAAAGAGAGAAAGAGAGATGTGCATTGCCCCTTTAAGAATGCTGACCCCAGTCTAAGTACATTGATTGCCTTTTTAAGTAGATCAGCAAGTTGAGACAGAAGCTGCACCCGGCAAGTTCCCTCCATTCTGAGCCCTGTCATCCTTGACTTTAGCAAATCTTTTGATACGGTCTCCCACAGTATTCTTGCCAGCAAGTTAAAGAAGTATGGGCTGGATGATTGGACTATAAGGTGGATAGAAAGCTGGCTAGATTGTCATGCTCAACGGGTAGCGATCAAAGGCTCCATGTCTAGTTGGTAGCCATGTCAAGTGGAGTCCCCCAAGGCTCGGTCTTGGGGCCGGTTTTGTTCAATATCTTCATCAATAGGCGTGGACTGGAGGATGGCGTGGACTGCACTCTCAGCAAGTTTGCAGATGCCACTAAACTTGGAGGAGTGGTAGATACGCTGGAGGGTAGGGATAGGATACAGAGGGACCTAGACAAATTAGAGGATTGGGCCAAAAGAAATCTGATGCGGTTCAGCAAGGACAAGTGCAAAGTCCTGCATTTAGGGTGGAAGAATCCCATGCACTGCTACAGACTAGGGATCGAGTGGCTAGCCAGCAGTTCTGCAGAAAAGGACCTAGGTTACAGTGGATGAGAAGCTGGATATGAGTCAACAGTGTGCCCTTGTTGCCAAGAAGGCTAATGGCATTTTGGGCTGTATAAGTAGGGGCATTGCCAGCAGATCAAGGGATGTGATCAATCCCCTCTATTCGACACTGGTGAGGCCTCATCGGGAGTACATGTCCAGTTTTGGGCCCCTGTCATAAACAGATAGTTACGGGTTAATGCCTCTTTTACCTGTAAAGGGTTAATAAGTTCACCTAGCCTAGCTGACACCTGATCAGAGGAACCAATGGGGGAACAAGATGTTTCAAAAGGAAGGAGGGAAGTTTCCTGTGTTTAGTCAGTTTCAGTTTCAGATGGAGTGAAAAAGATCAAGGAACCAGCCTCTTTATCAGAGTAGAAAGTTTTAGAAAGGAATAAATAGGTTTATGTTTATTTTCTTTGTAACTTGTCTTGGTGCCATTAAGGGAATTATCAAATTGGGTATTCTTGTGTGTATTAAGATTTTTGCCCAGGGGAATATCCTGTGTTTTCAATCTATTGTCTGTGAGATCAGCTGATATGTTGTCTCCCAGAGGGTTTATTTTTTTCTTTCTTTTACCTTTCTTTTCTTTAATTAAAAGCCTTCTTTTTAAGAACTTGATTGATTTTTCCTTGTTTTAAGATCCAAGGGGATTGGATCTGGACTCACTAGGAATTGGTGGGGGAAAGAAGGGGGGATGGTTAAATTCTCCTTGTGTTAAGATCCAAGGGGTTGGATCGGTGTTCAACAGGGCCTTGGTGAGGAAGTCTCTCAAGACTATCCAAAAAACAGAGCTAGTTCGAGAGTAGTGGCAGCGAGACCAGATCTAAGCTGGTAATTAAGCTTAGAAGTGTCCATGCAGGTCCCCACATCTGTACCCTAAAGTTCAGAGTGGGGGTGAGACTTCTGACAGCCCCACACTACAAGAAAGATGTGGAAAAATTGGAAAGAGTCCAGCAGAGGGCAACAAAAATGATTAGGGGGCTGGAGCACATGACTTATGAGGAGAGACTGAGGGAACTGGGATTGTTTAGTCTGCAGAAGAGAAGAATGAGGGGGGATTTGATAGCTGATTTCAACTACCTGAAAGGGGGTTCCAAAGAGGATGGAGCTCAGCTGTTCTCAGTGGTGGCAAATGACAGAATAAGAAGCAATGGTCTCAAGTTGCAGTGCGGAAGGTCTAGGTTGGATATTAGGAAACACTATTTCAGTAGGAGAGTGGTGAAGCACTGGAATGGGTTACCTAGGGAAGTAATGGAATCTCCTTCCTTAGAGGTTTTTAAGGTCAGGCTTGACAAAGCCCTGGCTGGGATGATTTGGTTGGGAATTGGTCCTGCTTTGAGCAGGGGGCTGGTCTAGATGACCTCATGAGGTCCCTTCCAACCTTGATTCTATGTGCCCCCCCAGCTCCATGGAGTTGGTCTGATGGGGTAAAGGCACAGGGTGGGGGACACACCCTGACATTAGCACCCCTCTTTCCCCTCCCACCCTTGCACAGCAAGCAGGAGGCTCCCAGGAGCAGCTCCAATGCAGAGGTCAGGAACAGGACATGGCAGTGGGGGAAGGGACAGCTGAACTGTCCAGCAATTGCTAGCCTGCTGAGCGGCTGCCACACAGGGAACTTAGAGAACTGGGGAGCTGATGGGGGGCTGCCCGTCCACCCTGGTTACAAGCCCCCACCAGCCAGCTGCAATGAGCTGCTCTTTCTGCAAGCAGCGGACAAAGCAGGCGGCTGCCAACCAAACAACATTATAAGGGAGCATTGTGCAACTTTAAATTAGCATGCTCCCTAACCAATCAGCAACATAACAACAAAACAACGTTAACCAGGACGACTTTAAGTGAGGAGTCACTGTACATGGTTGAACTTTGAGAGTTGTTGCTAGGAATTGAAGTCACATGATATTTTTTACCATCACTCAGCCAAAGTGTTCAAGGAGGTCAGCAGAAGCCTTTTTATATAATTCCGGTCTATGAGAGAGCGAGGAAATATGCTCCCAAAAAGTAGGCAGTGAGAGGCAGGTCTGACATCCACCAAACCTGCCAGATGGGGTTAGCAGCCTTGTGGGACCTCCCCCTAGAAGGACAATACCACAAAGGGATAGATGGTGGGAAGGTTAGAGAATCAGATCTGTCACAGGGCCTGTTTATGATGCTTCGCTGCGTTGAGAGGCACCTCACCATCACCTGCCCTTAGAGTGCAGAAGTCTTGTCTGTGCCTGCCCTGGATTTTCTCCCTGAAATCACCAGAATCTGGGAACATAATCACTTCCTTCCAGGCCACTGCAGGACTTTCTCTCTCTACACAGCTAGCAATAGCACACACCAACTCCTGAGTCCTCTGAGCATTCCCTTTAGCATCCAGTCCTAATCCACTGAACTCTCACAGAATTACCAGACTTGCTGCTCTAGAAGGAACAGTACTCTGCAGCTTAGTACACAAATCTGCTGAACACACCGCATGTAGATATAATTTCAGCTTAATTTGTTTGAGACTCCTTCTCATAAGATCAAGCCCACTGACAGCTTGTCCACACAGCCTGAAGGAATACTTAGGGGCTCATCTGTACCCCAGACACAGTTTCAAAGTTCATTCCATTACCTGTAAACATATTAACTCCTGCAGTTTACCTCTTCCTGTTAATTTCCTCTTGGTGAAGATTTCACAATCCTACAATAGCATTAGGCTCAGACTTATGAGTGAACCACACAATACTTAATTTACATGTAAACAGATAGCTAAACATTTCTTGCCTAAAAGAAAACTTGCTTTCCATCTTTCCTGATGATCAGTCCCTAGACATCAGCCTGAAGAACATAATTTTCAGTGTATATATAGAACTCTTTATACAACATCCATATATGTTTTGCAATGGTACTGATGACCACTGTGATTCAGGCTTTCATTAGCGACCTCATGACACTCTTTAGTGAACTAGAATGTAAATACTAGACCAAGCAGATTACTATAACCTTTAGGCACTCTGCCTGTTGGCATCAAGAGATCTCTGGGTCACAGGCAATATCACAAGGGACAGACAGGAGGAGGAGGGGCTTGGGGAAGAGAGTCTGTAACAGGGCCTGATGACAAATGGGACTGTGTGGGGATGGCAGCGTCATGGGGCCCAGTAGGCTTCTATATGTTTGGATGCCAATTTGAACTCTGTTTAGGTTCTCCCAGTATAAATTTTCCAGTGTTGAGGCTGTGTTACCATGTGGTTTTATGTTGGTTTTGCGTGATGCTGGCTCATTTGTTTGCTTACCGACAAAACTCTGTTTCATTGGAAAATTTCCTACCAGCTCTAGGCCTCACTCCTACAACCATCTGCAGAAGGGGAACAGTGTGCTGGTGGAAGAAGGCTATATGTCAGGAAGCTCTGTGAGTCTGTCTGCTTCCTGGTTACTTCTCAAAGAAGTGTGGCTCCTATACCACGCTTTACTCTGGGACGTGCCTGTCAGGCAAGATCTAATCTGTAATGAGCACTTTCAAGTGACGTTTTGTTGTGGTGGCTCATAATGTTTTTATATGCACAGTGGTCCCACTTCAAAAGTTCCTCATTTTCAACATAGGGAATGTCTCTCAAACTTTCTAAATGGAGAAAATACTACTAGTGCAGCAAAATGACTACGTGGAGGCACTGTATTACTATATTATTATATATGTAACTTTTCTACTGAGGGAGGAAGGGAGCACTGGATCTGGAAGTGTGTTACACGCATGTTTTATTATGTACTCCTTTGTAGTTCTGCTAGAATAATGCTGGCGTTTGCCTTTTTTATTTTATTTTATTTTTATTGCCCCTGTGGTCTTCAAAGCAGAAGAAAATGTACTTAAAATTGAAAAAGGAAAGTGTTACTTCAATTTCGAAGTCAGGGTTGTACAGAGGAACCTTGGGAAATGTAAAATTACATCTCTGATGCTGGTAAACCAAGTGCCAGCACTTCAAGATAAAGAATCCCTTACTATTCTGCAGATATAGTACTTACCACCTCACAGGAGTTTTGGGGCAGCTTTAAATAATGTTAGGAAAGCTTGTTACATTCCTACAATGAAAGCTGCAATACATTTTAAAACCTTTCTATTGGACTATATCTTGAGATTTTTTTTTCAGGAAAATTCCCAATGAAGTCCAATATGAGACATCTCTGAATAAGGACTGAGCACAACCATTTATACATAGACACGGCTGTAACAGATATGACAATTTCCTGTAATATCCTTAGGAGAACTTACTCAATTATGTTTACGGATCTTTGGGATCCATTTAATGAAATGAATGAGTTAGGTATTACTGTGAGGCAGGATTGTATTAAACTTCTCAGAGATGAAGATGTGACAAATGCGAGACCTAAGAGTTGAAAGGACATTATTGAAAAATGTTCCAGACAAGAATGGACTCTTGGAACAAAATGTGGTAAGTGGTTTTGCTGGGAAATGTTTGAGGGGAGGTGAATACAAATGCCCCACCTCCCGTTATGCAAAAACAGCCTTTTGAAGGCATGCCCTGAGGAGTGAGCCATTGTCTGCTGATCACCTGTTACATGAGGCCAAGATCAAAGGGCCAAGTTGTACAAAGGAAAGCCTGAACTATTCATGGGTCTGCTTGTAAGGCTGTTATGAACTTATAACCACAGAAAAAAGACCAGTTCTGGGTTTTGAAGGGCTGACAACTACCAAAACCTGAGGCTGGACTTAGGGTGACCTCTGGTAAATGTTTTAGCATTAATGTAGGTCCTTTTGTTATTTTTAATATGTTTTCTCTGCAATGCCTTCACCTTAAGAATAAAGGTGCTTGCATATAAAGAGCTGTGTGGTAACTTATAACTGTGAGCCATGACACTGTGTCATAGTCATCAAAGAGAAAGCAAAGTGCAGATGCTGGGCTGCTTAGGCAATCTTGGCTTTGTGGAGATATCATTGTGTACACTGGGAACTGTGCAGCCTAGAAGACTTCCAGTCTGGAGTCTGCCCAAGAGAGGTGATTGCTGAGGAGCTGGGAGCCAAAAGTAGGTGTCCTCAAGGGTTCACAGTGAGAGAATACAGGGGCAGTTGCCCTGAACTGTAACCAAATGACTTTTAAATTTTACAGATTATCATTTCTATGTTTTGACAAATTAAACTAAATCTGAAACTTTTAAAGTATAACTACAGAATAGGTTAGCCTCTTAACATGTCATATCCAGGTTAAATTGGGTGTGGTTTAAACTAGTCTCTAAAAATCTGCCAGAACAGATGTTTAGAATGGAAACATCATAACTCACCCTGAGTTACTGAATGCAACTGAAATTGAAGAAAAACAGCACAGCTCCACTGCTATACAGAACACCTCCCACTAGTAAGCATCTTCACTGGCATTTAGCTCAACATCTTTCTGCCAATGCAACCTCCCTTATCTCCACCTCTGCCTCCCACCAGCTGTATGAACTAACATGCTCACTGTCCTCTACATTTTTTCTCATTATTGACTCCTATTTTCAAAGGAACAGTCAAAATTATCTAAAGCTTTCTTGTAAAGCATATGAATCATTCCACCTACTCAGCAAGAAAGCATTTGGTGGAAAATCCAGACAATGACAGACAGGACTACAAGTTGACAACTGGTTAGTAGTAAACCTGTTCCTTCAGTTAACAACATATTCCTATTCATGTTATTTTTTATATCTAGAAAAATCACAGCTAATGATGACAAACATTATCCTCTATCATTGCAGGTACTACATACATTTTCAGAGCCACTATTGCAAAGTCTCATTTATGTCCTTTGATGTTTCACTGAGGACTACTTTAGAATCCTTTGATACAGTAGATTACACACTCTCTCTCTCTCTGTTTCATTTTCTATAGTAGAAGAATGCTGTCTGATGGCTATGCGGAAGAGAAGTAATTTAGTTGCCATGTGGCCTGCTGGAGCAGCTGTGTCCTGGGCCTTAAAAGACTGAACTGGTTCTTCAACTTTGGTGATCGCATTGAACCAACCAAATAAACAAAAAATCCATTTAGATCTTTGGAGAGTGAAGAGTGGTGTAAAACAATGAACTATGCATAGGAATGGAATGGCAAGTGACCAGAGAGCTTATGAATAAGTGACTTTTAGTATTTTATACAGTTTTACTGAGTTTCTCTAGGGGGCATATGATTTACTTTGAGGTATTGCTTCATGTTAATAAATGGCTAAAGTATCAGAGATGTACTAGCAGAATTGGCAAAGGAAATAAATTCACTTATTGATAACTGAGCTGAATTTCTCTAGCTTATTCCCATAAACATTGATTTTGTAAGTTGGCTACAGTGTACCTATGATATTTTCAAAAATAAAATGGTTACTTGATGTTTAAGTTGACTCTGGGCATCTGATCTGGACTCAAAGAGTGTTTTCTGCAGTTTTAGTCAATGCCTGCAATGATGTTGAGACTGTGTCTTTATTTTAAGAAAAAAAAAGTTTTGGTGCAACTTTGAAGGATATAGGCATTTAAAATGAAGGCAAATACTATTTATTATTTTAGATCAAGTAGGTAAAAAGCTCAAGCACCACAAATCTGACTTTTATGTATGTTTCTTTCACATCTTATCATCCTGTTATTTTCTGGCAGATTTCCCTCACAGAATATTTCATTAAGTTAGATGTAGCATGCAAGCTCCCATTAAATAAGATCCCTTAAATTCTTTACTGCTTGGAATTTAAACGGATGACTTGATTTGGGAGAGTGTGGGGTAAACAACAAGAAACATATTCAAGTTTTTAGTATAAATTGAATGAGGAGAGTGAAACTGACTGCTTTTATGTTAGCAAAATTTTCCTTCTGCACACATCTCTATGGGAATTATATGGCTGATCTGTCAATATCAATGGTCTGTGACACTTTCACAGTTTTGTGCATTTCTGTGATACAGAAACCTGTGTATACATGATTAGTGGATACCTGTTCTTCTCTGAGGGATAGCAGGCCAGAAATATATGGTAGGGGTATTTCTCAGCAGCTGTACATTACACAGTTTATGGGTTGTTCAGGACTGGGGAGCTGCAACCATTCCCTCCGGTCTCCTCTCCTTTACCGTATCCAGGCAAAGCTTGAGCAGAGTGGAAAATCTAGCCCTTTGTGTATAACACTTGTAGCCCTACCACCCTTATTGGCATCAACAGGAGTCAGCGGGAATTTTGAAAGCTTTCAGCAGCATGGGTGTTCAGTCCTAATCACTTGTGCCTATGGTGAGGTTCTTGCACCTTCCTCTCAAGCATCTGGTGCTGGCTGCTGTCAGAAACAGAATACTGGACAAGATGGACCACAGATCTGATCCCATGTTCCTATCAAACCAGCACTCCTTCAAGACTGCCTCATATCTTCAATAGCTGAGCCACTGGACAAAGTTTCTCCTGCAACTACAAAACTGCTCACTACATTTGCCACCGCTTGAAGCCACTGAGTCTCCTTATCCCACTGCAACCATGAGGAAATACTCTGCCTGTAAAGAGACAATGAACCCTACTATTGCCACAAGGGGGCAAGGAGAGAGAAAGCCCCTTCTGAGAAAACATCTGCCATAGCAGGCCTTAGGGAGGACAGGAGAGGGAAGTAAACCCATCATGGTGAGAGGAGAGAAAATGTGCTAGTGGAAAACCCCGGAGCATTTTTTTCTCCAAATTGCCTGCATTTTAAGAAGATTTTTCTGCACGTTAAGTAAACTCATATGCATAAATACTATAGGTAATGTTCTTTGTGCAATGTGAGGCAACTTTTGTTATGGCTTAGCAGCCTTTGGGAAATGATGACATGCTTCAAGAAAACACCCTTAGAGGATTCATATGTTTTCTCAAGCAGTTTCCTTAAAGGATTGAATCAGCATTTCAGGAGCTTATAGAGTAACAGAAAAACAACAAAAGGTTTTCAACACTAATAGAGTTGGCAAAATGGCAACTAATATAAACATCACCCTCTTTTGTTCTGAATATTACACCATAACCATTCATGATGCCATTCTTATCAGTCTGTCAGCATTTCCATTGTAAACCAGAATTTTCAGTGGTTTAAAATAGTCATAACATGGGCTTTTTAGCTAAATCTTAGAAGTCTCAGTTCAAATGCAAATCTTTGTTGCAATTTTACAAAAATCCATTTAGATTTTGTTAAATTGTATGCCTGCATAGGACAAATATAGTTTAACATAAACCAAAGCTTCTTTTAACTCATAAATACCGTTTTTATTCCATCATGTTGGGGAGAGATTAAGTGAATGTTTTAGTACTTGTGAAAGGTGTTGGCTCTGTAACCCTGGAGAATGTAAAACTGTCCCCACTAGGCCCTGCTTGATGTTCCCCAATCATGACTTGGAGGGTAAAAGGGCTATTCAGTCTACATTCTTTTTCTATGTCCATAACTGCCTAATGGGTAAATTACGTATTAAAGGGATTTGTTGAATGTTATATCAGCTACAGAGAAGGTTAAAAAAAATGTTCATATGGTCAAATACTGCAGTGTTTACTCAGTCAAAACTCATACGGACATTGATGGGAAAGATTTCCAATGGAAAAGACTGAATGAAAAATGCAAGACTTTGACCTACAGGGATTTTTAATATGCATGGGAAACTTCTAAACATATATTTACACAAAAGATCACAGCATTGTCTTTTGGGTAAATAATAGTTAATTATAACTACTCTGGGAAACTCATTCCAGTCTATCACATACTGCATTGTAGATCATATGCATTTTAAAACACTGTCCAAACACTTATTAGACCACAATGTCTCAGAGAGGAAAGAATATTAATTTTTAACAATTGGCCTGTGTGCAGTACCTTCATTTGAAAAGCATGGTGGATTTGGCGGGCAAAGTGCAGGAATGGTGTTATGTCCCACAGGAACCACAACAGTGCACAAGTTATTGCAGAGTCCTTCCTCTTGAGAGCTAATCTTAGCAGCCATGTTTAAAGTTTAAAACTCTGTCTTAATCTTTAAAATGTCTGAGGACACAAGTCACGTTGACAGCTACACAAGTCTAACAAAGGCTTTGATCTCTAAACCTTTTAGGATTCATTAACCATTACCCAGGAGGCAGGACTACTCAGGGAGAACAGGGTTTAAAAAGACAGATCCTAAGTGACCAGAGGAGCTAGCAACCAGCAGCAGCGAACAAGGAGTCTTGAGAGGGAATTCTCCAGGTGAAGGAGGAGTGACAAGGTTATCCTGAGGGCAAGTTTGTTGTCTCTTTCTTTCTTTGTTGTGTGGTTGCTGCTTAACTGAGGTCTTTCCGGGGGCCCGTGTGCTAAGCCTAGTGGTCTGCTAGGCAAGGCTGAGAGCTTTTCACTGAGGCAGTGATCCCTAATCCCTTTAGGATCCATTAACTGTTAACCTGGAGGGCAGGACCAATTAAAAAGCCAGCTCCTATACTACCAGAGGAACTAGTGAAAAGGAGCAGCTAACTGGGGAGTTTAACAAGGGAATTTAGAGGGGGAGCCTTAAAGCCAGGTACACCTGATTAGTGGAAAGTGCAAGTTCATGCACTTAAGGACTAGAAACAAGGATTTTTGCTACAAGCTGGGAACTTAAGAGACAGAGGAGGAGAAAGACCTCGGTATACTGGTTGATCACAGGATGCCTATGAGCTGCCAATGTGATGTGACCTTAATAAAGGTTAATGCAGTCCTGGAATGCATCTGGTAAGATATTTCCAGTAGAGCTAGGAAAGTGTTAGTGCCATTATACAAGGTACTGGTGTGACCTCATCTAGAATACTGTGTGCAATTCTGGTCTCCCATGTTTAAGAAAGATGAATTCAAACTGGAACAGGTGCAGAGAAGGGCTACTAGTATGATCCGAGGAATGGAAAACCTACCTTATGAGCGTAGACTCTAAGAGCTTAGCTTGTTTAGCCTAACCAAAAGAGGAGATATGATTGTTTTCTATAACTGTATCAGAGGGATAAATATGAGGGAGGGAGAAGAGTTATTTAAGTTAAGTGCCAATGTGGACACAAGAACAAATTGACACAAACTGGCCATCAACAAGTTTAGGCTTGAAATTAGATGACCGTTTATAAACATAAGAGGAGTGAAGTTCTGGAACAGCCTTTCCAGGGGAGTGGTGAGAGGAAAACACCTATCTGACTTCAAGACTGAGCTTGATAAGTTTATGGAGTGGAGGATATGATGAAACTGTCTACAATGGCATGTGGCCAATCTGTGACTGCTAGTAGCAAAAATCACCAATGGCCAGTGATGAGACACAAATGGGGAGGGCTCTGAGTTACTATACAGAATTATTTCCCAGGTGGCTAGCTGGTGGGTCTTGTCCACATGCTCAGAGTCTAACTAATCGCCATATTTGGGGTCAAGCAGGAATTTCCCCGTGGGTCAGACTGGCAGAGATCCGGGGGGAGGGCGGTTTCTTTCCGCTACAGCATTGGGCAATGGTAATTTGCAGATTTAAATGAGCATAAATGGTGGATTCTCTGTAACTGGAATCTTTAAATCATGATTTGAGGACTTCAGTAACTCAACCAGAGGTTCTGGGTCTATTACAGGAAAGGGTGAGTGAGATTCTGTGTCCTGCAATGTGCAGGCCAGACTAGATGATCATGATGGTCCCTTCTGGCCTTAACCTCTATGACTCTATGTGATAGAGGTCTATAAAATCATGAATGGTGTGGAGAAAGTGAATAAGGAAGTTTAATTTGCACCTTTCCATAACACAAGAACCAGGGATCACCCCAAAAAATTAATATGCAGCAGGTTTAAAATAATCATAAGGCAGTATTTCTTCACACTACACACAATCAACCTGTGGAACTCATTGCCAGGGAATGTTGTGAAGGCCAAAACTATAACTGGGTTCAAAAAAGATTTAGATAAGTACAAGGAGGATATGTACATCAATAGCTATTAGCCAAAATGTCAGTGATGCAACCCCATGCTCTAGGTGTCCCTAGCCTCTGACTGCCAGAAGCTGAGACTGAATGATAGGGGATGGATCACTCAATAATTGCCCTGTTCTGCTCACTCCCTCTGATGCACCTGGCATTGGCCACTGTTGGAAGACAGAATATTGGGCTATATGGACCATTGGTCTGACCCAGTATGGCCGTTCTTATTGCATTTTAAAACAAAAAGTTTCAAATGAGGCTGCAAATCCAGGATGATGGCCACAGTCAACTTCTGAGTCTTTTGTGCCCTATCAAGCTAGATTTTAGGGAACCAGTCACTTTCCCACTTTTAAAGAGGCCACATCACATTTTTCTACGTATTGGTTTTTCAGATAAAATCAAAGACTGCCGAACACTTCTGCAATTTACCCCAAGAGGTTCTTCTCTGTTTAAATGGGTTCAGCTACCATCTTTAAGATGATGATTCATACTACACACCTCACCTGTCTTTTGCTACCCAATCTGGATTGCTCAGCCTGACTCAGAATCTACACTACTAAAACCAAGGTCCTTATTTATTCCAGACACACACAGTCATCCTTATCTTTTAATTTTCTGGGTTTTTTACATTCATTTTGTGTTTTCTGTAGTATTATTTAAACACATTTTTTTCTTGATTTAATGCTTATTTTGCTTCTGCTTCCCCCATTTTTACTCTTTCATCAGAATAACTTTAATTATGTTTGGAAATTCAGTTCTATGAGAGGAGGAAACCAAATTCATTTTAGTTCTTCTTGGAGATAGTAAAATTTCCAAAACATTTGCTGTGCACACAGTTGTCATATGCTACTGCTTCTGTTTTCTTGAATGCTGAAGTTGAGTGACTTTGACCAACTGTTCATCAGTTATTAACCTTTTTATGTTAGGTCAATGGTTTGTCAACAGCTGCTCCACTGTAAAAGTTTCCATTTATTGGGGAGTATAAGGAGAAGAATTTTAATAAAGAAGGTGGAAATTATACTCTGGTGCCTGAGAGCAGTTAAATGTGATGGTAAAAACACCAACTGAGTGTCCTAGAAAAGGAAAATGATTTTACCGCATGAATGCCTACCTCATTACACAGTGAAATATACTATCATGCATTTTGTGCCTTCATCATGTACTGCAAAACCCTGTGTTTCATATAATAGCTGTTCCAATGAATCTATCAAGTACTGCATCTCCACCTTTTTTTGTCTTTCTCTCTCTTTTTCAGGCACCAGCAAAACAGGGGTGACTAATTCTGTTTTCTATCTTTTCCATTAGTCATTTATTTATGTCTGCTCTGGGGCCAAAGACGATGATGGGAGATGTGGGAGTTCTTTTCCGAATCAACGTTTCAAGATAGTACTAGTATAAATGGCACTGATATAGCAAAGTATCTTCCCATAGGCACTAATTAAAAAGCAATAAGCTCACTTGAGAAGTGGTTGGTTCCGTACTCAATGCACTACAGCTCCTTTCCCCCTTCTTTCCCCTAAATAGTGCTACGAATTAAAACATGAAACAAAATAAAGGTGGAAGAGGTGTAACTCATTGTCACAATCCAGAAAATAATTTCTCTGCTCCTGCTATCCAGCACACAGCATCGTACAACGAGCTATAGGCTACAACTAACATTTTCAAACTAATTAAGTAGCCTTACTTTGAAAGTGCTGAACTCCTGCAACTCCACTAGCCACAATGTCAGTCGTTGGTGCTCAGATCAAGCCACTGTAGCCCATAGAGTTAGTTTTAACATTTATTTTATTTAGCAGTAACACAAGGAAACTCCAGGCCTCTATCTTGTAGGACACTGGCTTTAGCAGTTAGCATAAGGCTTGCAGTCTGTGAACTTTGGCACAGATAAATGGCCTAACGGTCACCCCTATATTTTAGGGAACTGGGAATAGAGGGCTTAAGGGTGAAGTTTGTCTGTCAAGACACTAGCCAACCACAGGAACATGAGCTAACATCATGTTTTGGGTATTTTAGGATAGAACATCTGCAGTTGACTAACCACAAAGTGCCATGGCAACAAATTGATGTATATGATAAGTTAAGATCATTAATACACTAATCTACAGAAGAAGGGCACCCCTACATTAGTAGGGTGAGGAAACACAAATAAGGAATTGGGGAGAAACCCCTAAATAAATATGCATCAGGCATAGTGGCATCATTGTAAGATATTATAAAAGTTGAATCACAGCCTATGGGCAGGAGGGGAGAAAGATGTAACCCTTGGGAGGAGCCAGGATGACGGCCACTGGTAATTATGAGGAAGATGATGGTATGAGGAAGATAATGGCTAACATTTCAGGTTGTTCTGCATGGGACGGTATGTGTATATGGATGTTCAGATGTACATTCTGTATTATCTCTGTCTACCATGGTGGGTTAAAGTGTTCGTGACTTTGCTAAATGTATTAATAAACTCTTATAAATAAAGAACAGTTCCTAAAGTGTGAGTGTTGCAACTGTGCACATTGTGGTTCCCAAGCAAACAATAATTTTAATAATGCTGGGCCTGATCTTGGCATAAGAACCTGTCAAACCTCAGAGTGCTGACTGAAAATTTTTAAGTATCAATATAATTAAAACTCTATCCATAGACCGTGCTACACCACCGAGTCTGATACCTAAATATGGATTTAGATGCCTAACTTTCAGCAGTCATATCTGAAAAATTTGGACTATAGACATTAGGAAAATTGTTAACTTCCATAAGAAATCATCAAGCATTTGATACTATCAGAGACAGGATTTTGCCCTAGATGGAGAAATCCTATGCCCCAGGCCTATTTGTCATAAAGTGGGTTGCCAACCCACTGGAGAAGGGTGGAATAAGACGTTCCAGATTTGGAGTCCAGGGGAACATTTTTTCTCTTTCTGGTAGTGGTGATGGCTTAATGGCCTCAGCTTAAGGGTAGATATACTTTGACTTCCTAGAACCACAAATTCAACTCCTTTCAGGTCAGCTCAGGTCTCCATCTTCCAGTCAGAGACATTCTGAGTTCAGTAAAATGCATTTCATTAGACGAGCAGTTTTCAAATGAGACTTTAAAAATGAAAGCTCCAATTCCTCATTATGGACAACTGAACATTAAAGAGAATGGCTCTGTTTCTCCATCTCTGACTAAAGATTTCCCCTCCTAACCCTGTGCTGGATTTCAGTGGACACATTACTCATGCATATATAAATTATAAAGCACTTTGGGATAAAAGGCACTATGTAAAGGTACTATACTTATGATAATAAGTGGGGAAGCTGCCTGGTGGGGAAAGAAGTCTATTTACGACATAGAGCTTCTCCTTAAAAGAGAAATCACTGAAGCAATACCAGTGAAACAGAACTTATCAAAGGATTGTATAGCTGGTCTGGTAATATAACAGGTTCAGGAGCTGCTTGTCTGTTGAGGACAGCATATGTTCTGGAGGTGATATACTTGGTCTTGGGGGAGGATGATAGATGGTCCTGAAAATATCCTTAACAGATGCACATTAGAGAGAGATTTACAGCAAATTTGGAAGTTGTTTTACAGTTCATCCTTCTGCACAGAAGTTGTGGATTGTGCTGGCAGCAGTGACTGGAGGCAGGATACACAGCTGTCACCACAAAGCTGGGATTGAGTTCTGTTCATCCCTCTAATCCTTAAGGTGAACTTCATTGGCAAGAACAGACTAGAGGGAGGAAATGAATGGCCAAGTTCAAATCCAGACAGGTGGCAACTCTAAATCTAAGACGCTAAAATACCATTTCTGTAAGTCTCATGGTATAACTAATGCCAGCTTTGTTTTTCCCATAAGGCTTTTCAAATTCCATCACTGTTACTGGTGCCTGAATTGCACATACTAGAGTAAAATAAGCTGGTTACGTTAACCAATGGAGCCTTATCTTTATCTGTTCCACGTACTATTTTTCTTCTACAACAATCATAGCTGTAATAAGTTTCTGTTTGCTGCTTTCTTTGGTGATGGAAGTAGTGCTGCAGGAGAAGCTATTAATTTCTAAAACCTATTCCCAACATTTCCACAAATCCAAGGTGGAAAGTCTATTTCACAAACTTGAGGGAAGAGGGTTCCTTCACACAGTATCATTTCCAAAGATGAATCACTCCAGGTATGATAAAACCTCTGCAGATAAACTGTACTTGGAGCTCATTATCCTCTCACACCCGCAAAAAATTACTGAAGTAAATAGCTATAGAGTAATCTGCTTTCCCCTCGTATAAAATGGGTGTAATTAGAGGAGAATTAGATCCTATGCCTTTCCTGAATATTATAAACCAAAATATATTTGTATTCTGTTTCTAAAGGGCTAAAATAATTACTAGTGTTAAATTTGTAATATTGGTAATATTACTGCAATATTCTTAATAGTTCATTGCTTCTACATTATCATTATTCCCCATGACCCTGTCCATGCAGAGATCCATGTAGGTCAATCTCTGGGTTTGAGGGGAGCCCCCATGAAGTCAATGGGGTTTCATGTAGGCACAAGAGTCAGACCATGTGGATGTCATAGTAGGGCCAGGATCCCAGGCTGTACAAGAAGAAAATGTGACAGTAAAAATTATTTGTACTACACTACCGTTTACACTAAGTAAAGAAAAAAACACTCTCTTTTTAAACCAGTTAGGTAATTTGCATTGATTTGTCTCTATTGAGGTCATTGTGAATGCACTCTAACTAAGCCCTTCAGAGTTAGAGAAACTCTATATATGCTTACATAAAAAAAAGTACGAGTGGAGATAGATATCACTTCCCCCCAAAAGGACCCTATGTACACATGAATCTCCCCTTCCTATGAAGAGAGTTTTTTACTGCCTCTTCCATGGCACTATCCTTTCCTTCCTGAAGATTGCATGGGGTGGGAATAGGGGCAGATTGGGTGCATTGTAGCTGGTGTAGACACTCATCTTCTTCCTCTTCTGTTCAACCCAGACACAAACAATAAATCCATCCAAAAGGGTGGCAGAGGGCCATGAAACTTGCATAAATGGTCCTCTGCTTGCACTGGGTCCTGCAAGATTTGCAACCATCTTGGAGAATGATGGACCCCTGGCTCATTTTAGAGGGTTGTCTACCTCTGTAAGAAATAGAACTCTATTTGGAGAAAACTTTGTGATTGTCATGGAATTTTCTCCATCCTCTATTTACCCTACCCGTCCACTTCCTTCTTTTGGTTTGGGTATGTGAGGAGATCAGTTTATCCCATATTTCTGAATGACAGGAGAAACATTCAAGAAAAAGAACAACATTGCACATGAGCTTTTCATACAACACTATTCTCTCTTGTGGCTACCTATTTCTTAATGAATATCAAAGTCAACAAAACTTACAAAATACACACACTCCATGTAACAAACAAGAATGAATAAAATGAATCCCCAATCTCCTTGTTTCTTTTTATTTTACTTTTGGGGGATTTTTGTGTCATTCCATCAGGTCTGGAAACCAGATGGTCAGCTAGAGAAAACAGTGACTAAGTGATAGACTTGCAGCTTCAGCAATCTGGAAATGAACAGAACCATATGTTTTCCTCCCCACCCCTTTTTTTGGGTCAAAAACTAGTCACTGTAACACTGCTAGCATTTTCTTTGCTCAAGATGTGGGATTTTGGGGTATATCCGTACACTTAGAAACTGAACACATAGAGGTTAATTGAAATTCTAAACAATGTGAAGAGTGTGGGGAAAAGGTGTGGGGAAAAGTGCAGCCAGAACCTCAACAAGAGGTTCTGGAGGAGCCGGAAGAGGGGCTGCAACCTGGCACGCTGCAAACAGACATGCGCCAGGGTCTCCCTCACACTGCAAAAAGGGCAAGCATCAGGAAGAGAGGTGAACCGCGCCAGGTACACACCCATGCTCATGGCTCCATGAAGGAGCAGGGGAGACAATGGAAAACCCTGCACCAGCAACCCCCTTCACAGTTTTACAGGGGGTCCCTTCCCCCTCACCAACAAGAGGGGAATGCTGGGCCCGCGCCCCCTCCTTACGGCGCCTCCCTTGCACAAGTTCCCAGCTCCCCGATGAGGAGAATGAGCAGGTCCCTGTTCCCCGGATAGCCAAACAAAGTCTACTCCAGGCCAGTTAAGACACCTGACACCAATTAACCAATTAAGGCCATTAGGATAATGGAAACAGTTGGAATCAATCAAGGTCCCACTTATACTGTTTAAAAGCTCTCCTTCCAGTGTCCTCCAGAGAGATGAGGTGAAAGGAGCTGGAGGAGAGGAAACATTGCTCAATCCTGAGGTAAGGGTGAAGATAGGAAAAAAGGACCATGGGGGAAGTGGCCTAGGGATTCAAAGCAGCGTCACTGATGAAGAGAAAGCTGCCAACGGCTACTACCATTAAGGTCCCTGGGCTGGAACCCAGAGTAGAGGGTGGGCCTGGGTCCCCCCACCCTGCATAATCTACAGAGATCCCCTGGAGAAGAGAAGCAGGACTCGGTCCAGGCAGGAGGCCGAACTGCGCCTACTGAGCTCTACAAAGCAACAGAGACTGTGAGGTATTCCCCCTTCCCATCTCCCATACTGGCTGGTGACGAAAGTAACTCAGTAGGCTGTGACTCTTGTCACTACACTGAGAAAGAGAGGTCACATTGGGGCCTTATTGAGTTTCTGAGGCCACTGAATCCACACAGAAGCACAGGACCCACCAATACAGGTTCGGAACTTTGTCACATGATCTATAATCTGTGCTTCTCTACAAAGTTAGATCCTGATCCTACATTGGGGTAGACTATTCCTACACACTAAGTTTAGAATCTAATACATAAACCATTTATATGAGCTTTGTGTAAAGAATCTTAGCTTCAAAACATTAGGCAAGAAATGAGGCCCCTCAAATATACTGGAAAAGTGGAATTGCATTTGTTTGAATATGCTTAGATCTCATCTGGCTTTAAAAGCTAAGTAAGGCTTGTTAGTCCTCTATTACTACTTCGATGAGACTCTTCAAAGGGAAAAGAGCAGGCAGATGAATTATTTTAATACCCTTAGTTACTTGTCTACAGGCCACACATAAGATACTACCAGAAAGAACAGACATTGCTTTAGCTCAATAGGTATGGTAGCTTCCTCTCCCCCCAGCCTTTTTTTTAGAGAGGACCTCAGTCCAATTTCTTGGTGGAACGGATTCTTCATAAATAAGGATAATCCTTCATTTAACATTTACACCCTTGGTTACCTCTCAGTACTTGGCCATGTCATATCAGGCTTTACAATTTTTACTTAAAATTGACAGAACTCATTTATGCATTACCTGGTTTTATTATAGTTATGGACAAGAAGGCACTCAACATATTCCAGCAATAGCCATGATATTATCAAAATTTGCCATGATGCATCTATGATTTTACCTATATTTTCTGACACATTACTACCCTTGTAATGACACAGTCAGCAAACATCATCCAAATATCTGTTGGTCATATGAAGTTAAAGCAGCTGGGCCTAGATTAATTGTTCTCCTTTTTCCTTCTTTGTCTCCCATTTTTAAATCACATACACTCATGTTCCCTTTATCCCAGAAGTATGGAGCAAAATTGATATGTGGCTAATATTGTCACCTCACTTCACAAGCACAGATCCTTCTCAGTGCACAGCAAATCCTGAGAAGTCATGTTTTGAATAAGAGAGACGCAAAACACCACTATTCTTCAACATTATTGAAATACACTAGTGCCATGTCTACACTACAAAGTTATGTTAACTTTATGTAAGTCAACATCAAGCCTTCGATTTAAGCAAGTTGATCTTGTGTGTCCACACTACACTCATTGTGTTGGCAGAGTGCATCCTCGCTAGCAGAGCTTGCATCAATGCACAGAGCACTGAACTGTGGTTAGCCATCCCACAGTGCATGTAACCAAGTGGAATTTTGGGTTGGGATTGCAATGCCTTATGGGACCAAAACATTGGGACGGGTGGCTATGGGAACATGGCATTAGCCTCCCTTCTTCAAATCAATGGCAAAGAAAATAGGCCTTTTTTGCACCTTTTTTGTAAGCCTGGGTTACCTGCGCAGGCACCATAACATGATAAGCATGGACCCTGCTCAGCTGTTGTCGTGAGCATTACAAACACCGTAGGCCTTATCCTGCAGTATTTACATAGTCAATACAGGAGTCACCATGCAGAATACTGTGATGCCACCCAAGTAGCACTGCTGGAAGACATAGAACAGAGTAATTCGCAGTTGCTGGTGATAGTCACGCATCACCTTGACATGGTGGGGCACTGTTTCTGGGCCTGGGAAACAAGCACTGACAGGTGGGACTGCATCGTTATGCAGCTGTGCATAACAAGGAGTCGCTGAAGAACTTTCAAATGCATAAGGCCACTTTCCAGGAACTGTGTAAAGAGCTTTCCCAAGCCCTGAAGCACAGCAATGAAATGAGAACTGCTGTGAAAGTGGAGAAGTGAGTTGTGATAGCTCTGGGGAAGCTTGCAGTGCCAGACTGCTATGGTCAGTGGGGCATCAATCTGAAGTGGGTAAATCTTCTGTAAGATTTGTTGTGATCCAAGTTTGTAGGGCCATTATCAGACTTCTGCTAAGAAGGGTAGTGACTCTAGGAAACGTGCAGGACATAGTGGATAGTTTTGCCATGATGGGGTTCCCTAACTGTGGCGGGGTGATAGACAAAATGCATACCCCTATCTTGGCACCAGACCACCTTGCCAAAGAGTATATAAACCAAAAGGAGTACTGTACTTCTCAACGATGTTGCAAGCATTCGTGGATCACCTGGCCTGTTTCACCGACATCAACATGGGATGGCTGGGAAAGGTGCATGACATGTGCATCTTGAGGAACACAGATCTGTTCAGAAAGCTGCAAACAGGGACTTTCTTTCCAGACTGCAAAATAGCCATTGGTGATGTTGAAATGCCAATCGTGATCCTAGGAGACTCTGCCTACCCCTTGCTCCCATGGCTCAAGGAGCCATACACCGGCAGCTTGGACAGCAGTTAGGAGTGGTTCAAACATAGACTCAACAAATGCAGAATGGTGTTGGAATATGCCTTTGGATGTTTAAAAGGTTGCTGGCACTGTTTGCTTACTAGGTTAGACCTCAGTGAAAGCAATATCCCCATTGATATTGCTGCCTGCTGTGTGCTCCATAATATCTGTGAAACAAAGGGAGAAAAGTTTCCGGTGGGGTGGGGAGTTAAGGCAGATTGCCCGGCAGCCAATTTTGAGGAACCAGACACCAGGGCAATGAGGAGAGCACATTGAAGGGCTCTGTGTCTCCATGAGACCTTGAAAACCAGTTTCAGCAATGAGCCAGAGTAATGTGACCATTATCTGTGTTGTTCCTTAACAAACTGTTCTCACCACACAGAGATAGCAAAGAAGACTAAGATAACCTGGGGCAGAAGGGCTGATAACACTGGGGGGAGAAACAAGGAAAGTTTGCTTATAGATGTACTGCAATAACAATCAAAGATGTGGAATGGGTGCCTTCTGGTCCTTGTACCTTCTCCTGGTGTTGCATGCAAAGGATGCCGAACTTCCTCCTCCCCACCCTCACTTCATAGAACATTTGGGGGAGATAGATGTAGAACTGGGCAATGATGGCAGCAGGTTCAGCATAGGTTGCAGAGGGGCTCTAGCATCCAGCTGCTTTTCTTGAACCTCAACCAGACACCTCAACATGTCTGATTGCGCCTTCATAATCCGCAACATTTCTGCCTCCATGACATACTCTTGCTCCCTGCAGGCTCTCCTGTCCCATCCCCTCCACCCCTGTCCATGTCCAGGTTCTCAGACAGTGTAATCCTCCATGCTCTGAGTTCTGTCTTGTCACTCTCTGAGGCATGCATTAACTCATTGAACATGTCCTCCAGAGTCTTCTTTTTCTACCTTCTAATCTGAGAAAGTCCCTGTCCTGGTGTGGAGGATGTGATGACAGACAAGTTTTCAGCTGCAAGGAATACAAAGCACAAGGGTAGCATTGACAGTGCACACATTGTTTCTGGTACAAAGTTGTGTGTGTTTGTTTTTTTTTAATTAGAAAAAAATCCCTCAATATACCTCAATGACTGTTCGCCTCCTTTGTCTTCCGGTATGTTTGGTGAAGCTCCTTTGTTTTCACGTGGCATTGCTGCGTCTCCCTGGTGTAGCCCTTCTCCCCCATGCCCTGCACGATCTTGGCATAGATGTTAGCATTTCTTCTGCTGGACTGGAGCTCTGCCTGCACAGACTCTTCTCCCCACACAGCAATAAGATCCACTACCTCCTGTGTGGTCTATGCTGGAGCACATTTGCAGCCTTGGGTCTCCACGATCAGCTGTGCTGGTGAGCTCTCCATGCTCATCAAACAGGAAATGAAAATTCACAAGTTCCTAGGGCTTTAATAGGGGAGTGGCTGTTTACCTGTGTACCTGACTGACATGCAGTGGAGTTGAAAGTGCTCTCTAGAGCAATCACCGCAGAGCACTGGTGAACACCTCCTGGAGGCCAATTCATTCAAATTACACAACACTGTCTACATTATCCCCATGTTGATCCAGAGATGTCAAATCAAGCACTACACCTCTCGCGGAGGTGGAGTACAGAAGTCAACTAAATAGGTCACATAGGTCGGTGGAAGCGACTTGGTAGTGTAGGCACATACATTATGAGATCGACTTAATGTGGCTTATGTCACCCTATGTCTGTAGTGCAGACCAGGTCTAGGTAGAAGTAAAGGCAAAGAAGAGCTCTTAAATGTCAAGCGAAGCCAGTAAAGGAAAAATATTTTACCTAAATTGATACCTCTCCCTCTGTAGCTGAAAGGGAAAATAAAATAATAGTAGTTGGAAAATAATGCATTTTTAAGCTACTTATAGCTCAGATACTTAAGTAAAGGAAACCATCTAAAATCTCATTTTCTTTTTATATCATTTTGTCATTTAAATTTGAACTCCATAAAATAAAGCATCCTTCACTGGTATTAATATTGCCAAAGTGTGAGCATTGTTACTGTTTTCCCACAGACTTTGAAAGGTCGAGAAATAGCTTTTTTATACTTGCATAAACTCAGCACAAAGTTCAGAATCTGACAACAAAAACCAAACAAGTCACTGTTGGTTACCTACTCATTTCTAACGACAACTTAGACTCAGAGTCTAGTCTCACATTCCTTTTAATTAGCTTGGCTGTACAAACATGTCTAACTTACTATAACAGCAGCTAAATAATTGTGAAAGCATGTTAAGAGATTGTTATCATGAGGTCAAGCAAATTAAAGGAGAGAAGAAAAATCTGGCCCTTAATGTTAATTCAAAAGTGTGACAGTGAAGAACATTTAGTTTATTATTTATATTCTAAAATCCCTGACTTTTATAACTCATGCTACAGTTGGTATAAAGAATTCAGGTGTTCTTTGTTTATTGGCATTCCATCTCACTGGAAGGAAATTGCATGGTGATCCAATAGTAATAGTTTCTGCTGCTTAAAATGTATTCTGGCAAATTTTAAAAAATAAGAGTCATAGGTCCTACACTTCCGGAAGACTACTTGCTTAAATTACCGTATATACTCATTCATAAGCTGAATATTTTTGATAAAAAAGTGCCACATTTTAAAGAGCAGGGGTCAGCTTATAAATGGGTCTACACCAAAATTTGATAATTTTAAACTCTATGGAATCATTGAATTGAATATCTAATACATTGTTGTTTTGTTTACGTGGAGTGTCTGCAGGCATGGAGCCCCTCAGCTCCCTGTGGCCATGGTTCGCCGATTCCAGGCAATGGGAGCTGCAGGAAGTGGTGTGCCACTGGCTGGGAATGGCGAACCGCGGCCACAGGGAGCTGAGGCACTCCATGCCTGCAGACGCTCCAAGTAAACAAAACATCTCACCAGCCCAGTGACTTACCCTGACGGGCCGGGAACCAAAGTTTTCCAATCCCTGAAATATAGGGTTGGCTTATGAAAGGGTCACACAGTTTTTGCTATTTTTACCTATCCATTTTGAGGGGTCGGCTTATAAATTAACAGGTTAATGAAGGAGTATATATGTAATCAGTTTTTTTCTCTCATTCTCTCTCTCTCATAATTGTGAGTATATTTTGAATACTTTATAATGTAACAGGAGCATTTACTGATTTTTCTTAGCTTAGAATAGTGAACCACTGCTATCATGATGTCTTATTAGTGTATGTTATACTCATGGATTCAGTTTCTGCCTTTTACAGGACTGAGGTGTAAAGTTGGATGAAAAATGGAAATCTTTTTTTGCAAGTCCTTTTCCTAGCATTTTCAACCTTCTGCCAGTTGCCATCAAGAGGTCCTTGGGTAACATACCTCCTAGCAGGTAATTGTTCTCACTTTATTCTCATTCACTTCACAGTTTACTAGTCCAATTTACGATAAACCTCTCCCAACAGAAGGTCATTGTACCCTTCAAATATTAGAACACCAAAATGTACATGAAGCTGAGGTTAGGGTCATACTGCTTTCCTAGATCTTTGAGCTTGTTTGTATCCTTAACCCATTTGAAATGGAGATCTTCAATTCCCAGTGCCAGAAGTATTCAAGATATGCTAGCAACAGCTAATTACTCTGTCTTCTTCCCAAAGCTATAAGCTAAAAAGCCAAGTTAAACAACCAAAGCACAAGGCCTAGGTGCCGAGGTTTTTTAATTCATATTCTTTCAGTATTGTTTGTCCTCTGATTCTCTTAGACACGTACGGCCTGAGAATTTTTAATAAAAACATGTTCTATGTACAATATATAGCATGAATCTTTGTAAAACTAACACTTTCAGATACTGAGTTTTGATAAACATTTTATCAAGTCTCTGAAGTTTAAATATATAGTTCAACCATTGTTATGTACAAGAATTTGGAGGCAAAAACCAAAACTAACAAATAAACCTTTCCTCATGCAGCCATACTACCTTAGGCCAGATCTACATTGCAAAGTTTTTACCGACACAGCTGTTTTGGTTAGGAGTGGGGGACGAGAGGGAACCACACCCATAACCAAGACAGCCATTCTGGCAAATCCCTCACCCGATCTGTTTGTCTATCTAGTTTGTCATTCATGGAAGTGTTTAACTATGCCAACAAAAACTCCTTTTGTCAGTATATGCTGTGTCTTCAGAGGAGGTTTTGTTATAGCTATACCGCCAAAGACTTAGTAGGTAGACTAGCTCTTAGACCTTGTTTAACCCCAAAACTTATGTTGCTTTTGCTATACTGGCATTGTTAAATATGGTAAGAGTGATACAAACACATGAGCATGGATGCAGTTATACCAGTATTAAAGTGCTTATAGTCATATAGCTTATTTCCATATGGAAAAGGAAATGAGCTATACTGGTATAAAGCATCTGTATATTGCTGTAGCTGCATCCACAGTAGAGGTTGTACTTGTATAACTATTTTTGGTTAAGAAAAACACAAAACAAACTAAAAACCGCACACACTAATCAAAATAATTATACTATTATAAAATCTGTATGTAGATCAGGCCCTAGACTGCACACATACCCTATGGTCATAACCAATATATTTAATACCAGTACAAAATTTAACTATAGATCATAAGTCTAATTCTTCAGATAAACCAGTCTGACTTTGTACTGTACCCTAGATTTAAGCAGTCTGAACTGGTTCAGGAGGGCTAAACCTGATCTATATTATGGCTCCAACTGGTTTTAAAATAGATTTGCATTTTGGGGGAAATTTCTGCAGTGTAGACCTCGGGGCTTACTTACGTTCTTTTAAGCACTGAGCTGTTACCTTCATCTTATTTTAGAAAGGTGCTCAACTGTAGCCTATTTCAATTAATTTATTTTCAATTTGTTTTGTCACTTCTGTCATAATACTTTAAGAAACAGTTCTCTGTTATCTGTTAGCCCCATGCTAACTGATGCTTCAGCAACCTCCTGTTCTTAAAAATTACCAAAAGTTACTGGGGCCTTAGAAGTTCTTTAATATCCATCTTGATGAAAAATGTTGAAATAATGAAACAATAATTAAGCTTGAGCACATTCTTGTTGTACCTGCAACTATCTAAGGAATAATACTAGAACAGGGAATCCCAAACTTGATTCACAGCTTGTTCAGTGTCTACCTGAGCGTCCGCAGGTACGGCCACTCGCAGCTCCCAGTGGCCACAGTTCACCATTCCTGGCCAATGGGAGCGGTAGGAATACTTTAATAAAGAAACACTGTGGGAGGCGAACACAAATATTTAAAAACACAAAGTTTAAGATGTCAACTTGCACAATATAGAAAACATGACACTAATATTTAGATGTAGCACTAGATTCATCTCAACAGTCACAGGGAAGTGCTAGTTGCACCTTCCTACATCAGGGAGGGCCTAGGTATTGGAGGGAGGATTCATCTCAAAGGAGGGCAAGAGCTTTTCTATGGAGAGAAGGCACCCAGTAGGGATAGCCAAAAGGACCACACTGGCAGAGGCTGCCAAACCAGCATTCTCAGCAGATGTATTTTCTGACACCCTAACCTCCTCCTGCCTGGCCAGTACATTCCACTTTCTGGGTCATGCTATCTGTCTGCAGACATCCCACAGGAAGGGAGATGGAAAGAGCTTTGTGTCCTAATTCACACCAACATGAATTAGGGGTGAATTCAGCCTGTACTCATTTCTTCCTTTGTTCCAAGTGTTTATAGTGTAACTAGAAATAAAGCATGATTTAATACTGATGGTTATTCATGATATGTGTACATTAGGATAAGATGTGAGTATTCAATCAATGTTCTTACACCTGTCTGAAATCAACACATGCATAATGCACTACTATTGTGTCAAGCATCTAGTTTTTGTATTATGTGTTGTTGGTATCTATAATCGAAATGATGAATTGGTCTTGCTTTGACAGGAAGATTAAACAAATTGATTCAACAATATAACCTGCAAGGGCAGAGAGCCTGATCCTACCAGATGGCAAGTGCCCTGATGGATTTCAACAGGAGTTGAGAGCGCTGAGCACCTCACAAGAGGTGCCAAATACTTTCAAGGATTGGATCCTTGGATTTGGAACAGAGTAACTGAAATGCAACAAAGCTTTCAAACAAATAGAAAAAGACTTCCCTATGGTTTTGAACTTGGTATTTTTTATCATAAACTTTGGGTGACATACCAACTGTTGGGGGCGTGGGGGAGAGCAGGCAGACAGCTACACATTGAATTGACTAGGACACACCTTCTTAGTGGCCCAACTGTTTTTGCCAGTCATTGGGATTAATAGAGCATTTGCTTCAGAAGCTCATGGAAAAACATAATCTGCAAGTAAATTAGATGCTTCTGTTTTCCTTCCTCATTTTGTCAGTTTTTACCTAGGCTGCAGAAACCTGATCCAGGCTCCATTCCAGGGCATTTTTACCTCTCCGCATGGCTTGAACTGGTGCATAATACTGAATTCATTTTTTCTCTTTCTAAGAATTGGTATCTTTCCAGATTTTAAAACATTTTGTAGCATGTAATCTCACTGGGACCACATACCATACTAAATTGCCAAGTACTATAAATCATTCATAGCCACAGCCCTGTACTTGTTTACCCAGTTTAGCTAATGAATTAAACGTAAAATGTACTGGCTCTTGTCCCAAAGAAAACCTGCATGTTATTTTCCCTCCAGAGGCAAGACTGTTTCCTTTGCAAAGCATATTTTAAATCTAAGATTTTTTCTGTTGTCTCTAACAGATAAACTGTTCATATTAAATGAAAATTGCCTTTGCAAATAAAAACCCACTTATTTTTATGCACTGTATGTATATGCATTAAATATGTGATCAAAACAATTTATGTTGCACATAATTAAACATGTCTTAAGCAACTACCCAAGGGATCAGGGAAAAAAGGCAGACACAAGTTTTACTCAAATTGTACTGGAAGCCATGAGGATATTTAAAGTAGTCTCTTCTAACAGTGTGGCTTTTGGAGGGGAACCCTTAATGCAAGTTTCACTGTATAGTACAAAGATGATATTCTGGATTGAAGCGACACAGCACAGAACTCCCAGTCTGCAGGAAGGGGAAGCTAAGGTTACCTTTAAGACATCTTTGTGCCCTCCCAATCTCAGGCTGCCCCAGGGGATGATAACATAACAACCACCCCAGAGTTAAATTACGGCAACCTTCCCAGGCTGCTCTGTGGGCCATAGCCCTGAGAATATCTGAAGTACTACATGCTGCATCCTTGCCCTGACATGCCCTTCCTTCCCACCCCCTATATCCCAGCTTGAGAGAGGGTCTTCAGAAAACAGCCTTATGGCTGTTTTCCACCATGTCTGCACTAGGGTAAATCCTTCCCCAGCTGGAACTGAGGCCCAGATTTACAATGGGACTTACACACCTAAAGAAGCCAATAAGCATCTAAGTCCAGCATTTAGGTACCACTGATATTCATAAAGTCATCACTTGGATGCTACCTAACTCTGTAGATGCATAAATCTCCACGGGCACCTAAGTTTCAATTACTATGTATGTGCAAAGCCACTCAAATCCTAATGCTGGTATCCTACCAAGATTCTCAAACTAGGAATTCCCTGCCTATCTCACCTGCAGGGCCCAAATCTGGTTGTTCTGCTCAAAGCATACCTACCCTGCACAACAGAAAGCCAGGGTGAGTAGATGGGGAATTTTGAGGATGAGCTGGGTGGCATGTATCCCATAACAGCCAACAGCACAATGGGTGCGACATTCACCACCACAGTAAAAGAGCCAGGTCTGAATCCCCAATCTACCTGACTTGAACCTGAATTTTCAACAACTCAAGTGAGTGTTCTTACCACTGGACTATAGAGTCTTTTTTATTTTTTTAACTTTAGTCCAACGAATATGGAATTACTTATACAAAGTGGAGCAGCTTCAATAGGAGGCTTTAAGAAAGAGCCACCGCATCGTACCCACTAATCTGGTGGTTAGGTTACTCATGCAGGATGTGGGAGACCCGGGTTCAAGACTTTGCTCCAAACGAGGCAGAGTACAGATTTGAAAATAGGTCTCCTACATCTCAGGTGACTGTTCTAACCAGTGAACAACCGGCTATAATAGGGTGGATTTCTTTATTGTGGTCTCCTTCTGAGTTTTCACGTAAAAGGCATCTAAGGCAGGTCAGCCCTAAGTCCAAGAGAGGATTCACAGCTGAGAATCCTGAGTGGAGGAAGGCATCTCCTTCGGACTGTCAGTCAGACACCTAAGATCCACATCAATGGCAGTTAGGCACCTAAGTCCCTTTGTTGGCCTGGGCCTTTAGCCCTCTCCTTTCTTCTGCATTTCATGTCTTGCTAATTTAGGGGGCTCTCCACTCATCTTGCTGGCTTCTGAAAATCCCTTTCTTAGCAGCTAAGTCTCCCCATACAATGCACAGAGTTGTGGAAGTAGGGAAAGAATTGACAAGGATTTGTAGGGGATCTTAATGCATGTCAGCTTGTTAGCAAGAGTTAGGCCAGCTGTAACCCTAATGACACGAGACCTGTAGAAGCGAGGATGGTGTGAGGCAAGTGGAAAAGAACTGTGTGAAAAGTTGTCACGACCTTGCACTAATAACCAAATCTGTAGACTGGCATCTTCTAGAAGTAAGGAAAATAAGATAGCAGGATAGCCTATGTATAAACAAAATGCAGCTGTTGCTTATTATTGTCTGTATTATTGCTTGTTATTGTCTGTAACAAAGGTATAAATGCTTGCTGTAATTGTTTACCTGTTGAGAGACGTGTCCGGGACTGGCACAACCCTGTGTCCTAGGGCACTCCCTCTCTCTATTGCAATTGCTGTAGAAATAATAAAGTATTTGATTTTGCTGCACCCAAACAAAAAGCAAGAACTGAGTTCTTCTCCGACAGGGTGCCTGGGCCCCTAATGTGGGGCTGTGAATTCCACTGGGCTGCAGGGCACATAGGAGTTAGGTGCTGCAATGCCTATTCCCCTTGCAAGTATAGCCTAGGGCCTTTAGAGCATTTTTTATGCTGCTCTGGCTGTTTTACCTTCATAAAGGGGCCACAGTAAGGGTGAGGATCTCACCTTAGATGTTCAGTGTGGATAAGGAAAATATTACATATAATATTCTCTGTTAGCCAGAATGACAAATTAGCATTACAGAGCCACTTCAAAGGAGGCGTGGGGCAGGGGGAGAGGGACTGAGAGTCAGAAAAAAATCTTAATTTGTAAACTCTTCGGAGCAGTGAACATGTCATTTATACGTATATGGCACTTAACAGGATGGGGCCTGATCATGATTGGAATCTCTGACTGTTACAGTAATATAGTTTAGTTATTATTATTTCCTTCGTGGTTGCCTTTGTGGGGTAATAAATCAGATACAGAGTAATCTAGCTTCCCGGGGAAAAACCACAAGTATGTAAGAGGCTGAACACAATTTCTCTTTTTAAAAAGAGAAATGAAGATTTTTGAAGGAAGACACTGAGGCTATGTCTACATTGCAATAAAACAGCAGCAGCATGGTCACAGCTGGCCCAGGTCAGTTGACTTGAACTCCTGGGGCTTGGGCTGCAGGGCTATAAAACTGCAATGTAGACAGTTGGGATCATGTTGGAGCTCAGGCTCTGAGATCCCATGAGGGATGGGTCTCAGAGGCCAGGCTGCAGCCCTCGCATGAATGTCTACACTGCTATTTTCAGCCCCATAGCCTGAGTCCTGCAAGCCCAAGTCAACTGACCCAGGCTTCGCAACTTGTGGGTGCAGGGTTTTATCTTTTGAGAGCCTAGCTGTTTATACTGGTGTAAATCAGATGCGACTCCACAGATGTCAAAAATACAGGTTAAATGACATCAGAATCAGACCTGGAGGGTTTCGTTTCTGACACCATGTAACAGTTCTTAGATCACAAATAATTCTCACTAGTCATTCTGGCTATGTTGCTTCAAAAAATTATATCACTTTAATTAAGAGAGCAGTTACCAATGATCTTCCTCAAAATCCAGGGTTAGCTCCCTGAGGCACACTAAAATCAACAAGTAGACAGTAAGGAAGACTGTATGGTAGACTTGGCATGAATTCTAGGAATAGAATTCTGAACACAATACCATGTATAACTGCAGTCATAAACACTCTGTGCTCTATCGGGGTTGGGTTATATAGCTGTGGAACTTACTTTAGTATGTTAGGAAAATATCCCTCCTGAGATGTCTACATACATGTGTATCCAACCAAATGATTCTCTTTCCTAAGGGCGACCCTGCCCACCCCATCTGTTATATGACAAAAGGGAATGAGACAGGGAGATACTCAGAACATGCTCACTTACACTAATATCCTACCCATGCTGGGCTTGAATTCAGCTGGTGCACAGCAATATGGCTTACCAGAACTTCTCTGAAGCTGCTGTCTTGTTCTCCAGAATCTCAGCTTTCATTAAAAATAGAATAAAATAAACACTACATCTCTAGCTGTTATAGTTGAGAAGAAAACATAAAAAATGTCAAATGAATATAGCCATTGCAGAGATGTCTGTTTGAATCTGTAGAGAGCCTGGAAAAACAGCTCTGAGGTGTCAGTTACATCATTCATCTCAGTGAAGTGTTAACTCAAATTCTCAGTGATGATAATTTAAATATCAACACAGGTAACTGAATAGTTACCAGACTAAGAAAGGAAAGGGTGAATCATAGATCTGTACAATTTTACTGTCAGAGATCTCTCATTGGCTTAATGTACAAAGGGCAATTTAATACTTTCACACATATTTGCTGCTGTGGTCAAATCTAAGAGGAAGACCAGGGTTTACTTAGACCAGCTAATACACATTAAAACTACAACTTGCCTGTCTACACATGAATTTTAATACATATGAACATACTAGCTAACATGTAAAAAGTAGGGCTGTCAAGCAATTAAAAAAATTAATCGCAAATAATCATGCGATTTAAAAAATTAATCATGATTTATCACATGATTAATTGCACTGTTAATAATAGAATACCATTTATTTAAATATTTTTGGATGTTTTCTACATTTTCAAATATATTCATTTCAATTACAACACAGAATACAAAGTGTACAGTGCTAATGTTATATTTATTTTTATTACAAATATTTGCACAGTAAAGAACAAAAGTATTTTTCAATTCACCTAATACAAGTACTGTAGTGCAATCTCATTATCATGAAAGTGGAACTTACAAATGTAGAATTATGTACAAAAAAAAAACTGCATTCAAAAATAAAACAATGTAAAATTTTACAGCCTGCAAGTCCACTCAGCCCTGCTCTCTCTTATTCAGCCAATCGCTCAGACAAAAAAGTTTGTTTACATTTGCAGGAGATAATGCTGCCTGCTTCTTGTTTACAATGTCACCTGAAAGTGAGAACAGGTGTTCTCATGGCACTGTTGTAGCTGGCGTCACAAGATATTTCTGTGACAGATGCGCTAAAGAGTCATATGTCCCTTCATTCTTCAATCATCATTCCAGGGGACATGCATCCATGCTGATGATGGGTTCTACTCAATAACAATCCAAAGCAGCTTTCTTTTTGGTGGTTTTTAGTGGTCTCTAGTTTCTGCGTTGAAATATTGCTCTTTTAAGACTTCTGAAAGCATGCTCCACACTTCATCCCTCTCAGATTTTGGAAGGCACTTCAGATTCTTAAACCTTGCGTCAAGGGCTATAGTTGTCTTTAGAAATCTCTCACTGGTACCTTCTCTGTGTTCTTAAAATGAACAACATATGCTAAGCCATCATCCGAGACTGTGATAACATGAAATATATGGCAGAATGCGGGTAAAACAGATCAGGGGACATACTCCCCCAAGGAGTTCAATCACAAATTTAATAAATGCATTTTTTTTAATGAGCACCATCAGCATGGAAGCATGTCCTCTGGAATGTTGGCTGAAGCATGAAGGGGCATACGAACGTTTAGCATATCTGGCATGTAAATACCTTGCATTGCCAGCTACAAAAGTGTCATCCAAAAGCCCTGTTCTCACTTTCTGGTGACATTGTAAATAAGAAGAGGACAGCATTATCTCCTGTAAATGTAAACAAACTTGTTTGTCTTAGCGATTGGCTGAACAAGGAGTAGGACTGAGTGGCCTTGTAGGCTCTGAAGTTTTACATTGTTTTGTTTTTGAGTGCAGTTATGTAACAAACAAAATTCTACATTTGTAAGTTGCACTTTCGTGACAAAGACATTGCACTACAGTACTTGTATTAGGTGAACTGAAAAATACTATTTCTTTTGTTTATAATTTTTACTGTGCAAATATTTATAATAAAAAAATGTATACTTTGATTTCATTTAGAACACAGAATGCAATATATTTGAAAATGTAGAAAAACATCCAAAATATTTAATAAATTTCAATTGTGATTCTATCGTTTAACAGTGTGATTAAAACTGCAATTCATCACGATTAATTTTTTTAATCGCAATTTTTTTTTAGTTAATCGCGTGAGTTAGCTGCGATTAACCGACAGCCCTATCAAAAAGCATTTTACTTATTGCAAACAAGGTCATTTTTGTGCCTCAAACAAGGGGCAGTTAAGAGATACCATCACTTATTTATACCCTGCTCCCCTGTTAAGAAGAAAGTAGGCTGAATGGGCCTAGCAGAGAGCAAGTGGGCATATTCAAGCTTCACTGTGTGTGGGCCAAACTCAAAGAATACTGAAACCACACTATCATATTTTGACAGCCACACAGTCTACTGTGAGTGATATCACATTTTGGTGACTCACATGGCTGGAGATTATTTTGTAGGTTGAACTTGGAAGAGTATGACCAGAATTTTTCTCCCACAATCTGATTCCTGTCCCTAGCTGACTGTTACTCATTCCAAAAAGAAGCTTAAAGAGGCCACAGAATCCAAAGACATCTCCCTGGATGGCTGTTCTGAAAAAGCTGGCCAAAGAGATATGTCCCATCAGATTCAAAACATCTCCAAAGACAACCAAGAATGAGGGAACAGGAAAGTGCTCAGTCCCTGTCCCTACCCTCACCCCATAAAAATTAATATATTCAGTTCTTTATTTTTAATAAAACTAGAAGGAAATCACTCTTGATTCCTTCTTTGCCTGCTGCCTGTACCACATAAGGGTATTACTACTACATTCATGGAGTTGTAGTAATTTGCTATATGGCTTCAGCAGCGGAGAGAGCCAGATGATCAGAGAGGTCATGTATATTTGCTGTCCACTTCCAAGCAGCTCCACAACTCCATTCCAAGCAGTGGGGCATTTTTCCCTATCTCCAAACCAGAAATTTGACTCCAACAGCTATGTAACCTGTAAGTAGGTCTAGGTCTAAGAGATGGCATTGTGGATACAGAGTGTTATGACAGAGTGAGAGGACAGAATTAAATTATATGGCAAATACTATATCAAGTAGCAGAAAACATTACCAGTTTTCAGTGATTATTTAAGTACTTATTCTCCTCATTCAATTAAAGTCATTGCTATGCTATTTCGTATTCCTGAAAAAGGGCCCATTGTTTATATCACTGATATAGAAATGTAACCATTAACAAAATTAAAAAAAATAATGTTATGAAGTATGAAATAAAATATTGGCAATAGTAAGTGTGTTTTCAAGATAGGAAATGTGCACTTACTATGTAAATGTGCACGTATAGTGCAAAATACTATATTTTCAGTAGCTTATTAGGAAGAATACTCAAATTCTCACCGATCAGTTATTTGTCATTCATTATAAGGGACTTGGAGTATTTTGGCGCCTTCTTCCTGCCACAAATGCCAAGTGACAGGCAGCCTACTTTAAATGAGAAGCTTTCCATGGCATTAGAGGACCAAAATGCACCTACTTTCGTCTCTTAATATTGTGAGATGGAAAGTAATAGGTAAATATAATATCTGTAACAAGACATCCAACAAAACATAGCATCAGCCTCACAGCTCCATCAGCATCCATCCATCCATGGACAAGAAAAGGGACAAAAATGCATCTCAGGTCCAAAAACAAGCTGACACAGCTGTACAAAATATTTTAAATTAAAAGAAAATCCTCTTGGATTCTGAAGGGAGACAGAGCAGCAGGAGTATGCAAGGAGTTACTCAGTGGAATTCAGATACAGTGGCAGCAGATGCAGTTCCATTAGTTTCAATAGGGCAATCACTGTTTTCATCAGATGTGAATATATCCCATAGTGTCCAGAGAAGCTAAACTCATTTCTAAAGGATGAGGCACACCTGAGAACCACAGTAGATTTTTTTTTTAAGTTCTCTTCAGCTTATAGTAGATGGAAATGTCTCAGATAATGTGAGGTCCTCAAGCAGCACTACGGAGGATATTAGGACTACAGAACATCAGTGGTCTATCCCTGCAATATAAGCATAATCCATCATAAGGCCAGTAACTAAGCGTGGAATCTTAAAGTCTTTACTTACAGCTTATTTAGACAAAGCTCCTTCTTTACTTTGTTTTCAATTTTTACTTACCTAGTTCCAATATCACTTACATCTGCAGCACTGCCACAGATGCCAATGGAGTTACAATAGCATGAAGCCACTGTATAAGCCAGTGGAATCAGGTCCAATGGCAGTATTTGAAGTCAATGGGTACTTGCCTGATAAAGACCAGGGCAAAGTTTTATTAAGGACTTCAGAATTTGGCCCTAAGTGCAGGATCCTGATACTGAGCACCCTCTGCTCCCTTTGAATTCAACAGTTGAAGGAGGACACCGCACTTTGCAAAACTGTCAACATATGTATTTCCTTTTTCCTAGGTCATGGCCAAGAGCCCATGACCCTTTCTTACTTTTGTTTTTTTCACTTAAGCCCACAGTTAACTTTGTGCATTTGCTTTGCATTGTTAAGACTTAAAAAAAAATCTACCTCTGATTGTTATCACAACTCATTTCTCCACAAAGAGGGATCTCTGTGTACTTATGACCTGAACAAGGGCTACTGCTAAAAACTGGGATACTCTATTATTAAAAAGAACCTGAATGCAACAAAATGTCAAAAACTGTATGAAACTGGTGACAAAGCTTTGCGAGCTATTTGTGAAAGTTGCTGGCAGGCTTGTGGGTGGTGTATAAAAGACTCCCACACTTATGCTCTTGATTAATTAGTGAAAGAAGGGAGAGGTTATACATTTTTAGCAACTGCTGTTTCTTTATAATTAAATTCAATCTGGTATAAATCTCCCTTACAGCATCAGGTCATAAAATGTTCATAAAATGCAACCCTAGCCGTCATCCGGAAATTATAAATTTTAAATTTAGGTGATTAAATCTTTGTTTTAAAAGGTGTGTGTTGGGGTGGTGGGGCTCTTTAGATTTAAAGAAAAGACGGTTACTCACCTTTGTAACTGTTGTTCTTCGAGATGTGTTGCTCATATCCATTCCAATTAGGTGTGTGCACGCCACATGCACGTTCGTCGGAAGACTTTTACCCTAGCAACCCTCGGTGGGGCGGCACGGTGCCCCCTGGAGTGGCGCCGCTATGTTGCTTGATATATACCCCTGCCGGCCCATCCATCCATCAGTTCCTTCTTGCCAGCTACTCTGACAGTGGGGAAGAAGGGTGGGTTTGGAATGGATATGAGCCACACATCTCGAAGAACAACAGTTACAAAGGTGAGTAACTGTCTTTTCTTCTTCGAGTGCTTGCTCATATCCATTCCAGTTAGGTGATTCCCAAGCCTTACCTAGGCGGAGGGGTCGGAGCGAGAGGTTGCAGAATGTAAGACCGCTGAGCCAAAGGTGGCATCGTCTCTGGACTGCTGGACCAATGCACAGTGTGATGCAAAGGTGCGGATGGAAGACCAGGTGGCCGCGTGACATATTTCCTGGATGGGAACATGGGCCAAGAACGCGGCAGATGAGGCTTGAGCCCGAGTAGAGTGGGCGGTGAGATGGCCGGTCGGAACGTAAGCCAAGTCATAGCATGCCCGAATACAGGATGTCACCCAAGATGAAATTCATTGGGAAGAGACTGGCATGTACTTCATGCGTTCTGCCACCGCTACAAATAGCTGAGGCAAACGTCGGAAGGGTTTGGTCCTCTCGATGTAAAAGGCGAGAGCCCTGTGGACATCCAGAGTATGCAGCTGTTGTTCCCAATGCGACGAATGCGGCTTCAGAAAAAAGATTGGCAAAAAGATGTCCTGATTAACATGGAAGGCAGAGACGACCTTAGGGAGGTATGCCGGGTGTGGTCGCAGCTGTACCTTGTCATTGTGGAATACCATATACGGGGGATCCACAATCAATGCTCAAAGTTCCAAGACTCACCTAGCCGATGTGATAGCGACGAGGAAGGCTGTCTTCCAGGACAGGTACAGCAGTGAGCATGTGGCTAAAGGCTCAAAGGGGGGACCCATGAGCATAGCTAATATGAGGTTTAGATCCCAGATAGCGGTAGGGCGTTTGACCTGAGGATAGAGTAGCTCCAAGCCTTTGAGGAATCTGGAAACTATGAGGTGAGAAAAAATGGAACTGCCAGTTTCCCCAGGATGGAAGGTGGAAATAGCTGCAAGATGCACCCTTATAGAAGAGATCGCCAGGCCCTGCTCTTTGAGGGACCATAAATAGTCCAAGATAATGGGGACCGATACAGTTTGTGGGGTAAGGTCATGCTGGGTGCACCAGTGAGAGAAGTGCTTCCATTTAGGGAGATACGTTGTTCGTGTCGAAGGCTTTCTGCTTCCCAGCAGCACCTGCTGCACTGAGGTGGAACAACGCAACTCCAATTGGTTCAACCAGACAGCAGCCATGCTGTCAGATGAAGGGACTGTAGGTCCGGGTGGTGAAGCCTGCCGAAGTCCTCCGTGATGAGGTCCAGGCAGAGTGGCAGGGGAATTGGGTCTGCCAGAGAAAGATCGAGCAGCAGGGTATACCAGTGCTGTCTCGGCCATGCCAGAGCGATCAGTATTAGGCGGGCTCTGTCCCTGCAGAGCTTGAGTAGAACTTGGTGGATGAGAGGAAATGGTGGGAAGGCATAAAATAGGTGACCTTTCCACGGAATTAGGAACGCGTCCAAGAGGGAACCCGGGGAGCAATCTTGTAGGGAGCAGAACACCTGGCATTTCCTGTTCACTCTGGAGGCAAAAAGGTCTATGTGGGGAAAGCCCCACCTCTGGAAAACAGAATGGAGAATGTCCGGACGGATGGACCACTCATGCAACAGGAAGGATCTGCTCAGTTGATCTGCGAGAATGTTCTGGACTCCTGGGAGAAAGAAGGCTACAAGATCTATGGAATGGGCTATGCAGAAGTCCCACAGTTGGATCGCCTCCCGACAAAGGGGGGAGGACCATGTCCCTCCCTGTTTGTTTATGTAATACATGGCCGTTGTGTTGTCTGTGAACACTGCAACACAACGGCCCTGTAGGTGGCACTGGCATGCTCGGCACGCCAGCTGAATCGCTCTCAGCTCTCGGACATTGATGTGTAACGTCAACTCCCAGGACGACCAAAGGCCTTGAGTGCGAAGGTGTCCTAGGTGAGCACCCCAGCTGAGAGATGACGCGTCCGTTGTCAGGGACGTGGAGGGCTGGGGTGGATGGAACGGCAGACCTGCACACACCAGGGATGACGTTCACCACCAGTTGAGGGAGTCCAGAACGCTCGGCGGAATTGTGAGTATAATGTCTATGGCGTCTCTGCCCGGACGATAGGCTGAGGCTAGCCAAGTTTGGAGAGGACACATTCGCAGTCTGGCATGCTTTGTGACGAATGTGCATGCAGCCATGTGACCGAGGCCAAGGCAAGTACGGGCAGAAGTCGTTGGGAAGCTCTGAAGTCTTTGTACAAGGGAGACTATAGCCTGAAAATGATGTGGGGGCAAACTGGCCATTGCAAGGTTGGACTCCAGCATGGCCCCAATAAACTCTATCCTCTGCGTAGGCACCAGAGTGGACTTTTCTAAATTGATTATCAGGCCTAGACGCGTGAACAGGTCCTTGATGATGGTCACATGACTGAAAAAGACTTGTGCCTTGGAGGCCCCTCGAATAAGCCAGTCATCGAGGTAAGGAAAGACATGTATTCGACGAGGCTGCAGGGAAGCTGCGATGACCGCCATACACTTCGTGAAGACCCAAGGGGCCGAGGAGAGGCCAAAGAGAAAAACAGTAAACTGATAATGTCGATGATTTACCACAAAGCAGAGATACTGTCTGTGCGGGGGGTAAATTGCAATGTGGAAATATGAGTCCTTCATGTCGAGAGCGGCGTACCAATCTCCGGGATCCAGGGAAGGAATGATGGTTCCCAGGGATACCATACGGAACTTGAACTTTTTCATAAATTTGTTCAGTCCTCGCAGGTCTAGGATAGGCCGGAGGCCCCCTTTTGCCTTGGGGATTAGGAAATATCAGGAATAAAACCCCTTGCCTCTTAATTCCTCCGGTACCTCCTCTATAGCTCCGATTGTAAGAAGTCTCCGGACCTCCTGGAGGAGTAATTGCTCGTGAGAGGGGTCCCTGAAGAGGGACGAGGAGGGGGGGTGGGAGGGAGGGTGTGAAACAAACTGAAGATGGTATTCAAGCTCCACTGTGCGTAGGACCCAACGATCTGAAGTTAATTGGGACCACGCAGGGAGGAACGGGAAAAGGCGGTTGTAGAACTGAAAGGGATCCTGGGAGGCAATTGGTACACTGCTCTCGGGCGCACCCTCAAAAGTTTGATTTGGGTCCCGCTGTTGGTTTGGTGGGACCGGAACTGTTACCCCCTTGAGGTCCAGACTGACGTCTGTGGTTGGTATGACCTCGTCTTCTGGCAAAGTCTTGCCTTGGCCTAGGCGGGGGGTAAGGGCGCTGAGGTTGGGAGCGGAATGGCTGTCTTTGAGTCTGTGGTGTATGCATTCCCAGTGAACGCATAATAACGCAGTTGTCCTTTAGACTCTGCAGCCTCGGGTCCGTCTTTTGTGAGAACAAGCCCTGTCCATCAAATGGCAAGTCTTGTATGGTATGTTGAAGTTCAGGTGGCAGGCCTGACACTTGCAGCCATGATATAAGTTGCATGGTTATTCCAGAGGCAACCGTTCTAGCCGCTTGAATCGGAGACATCTAGCAAGGCCTGTAGGGAGGTCCGCGCAACTCTCTTCCCCTCCTCCAGGAGTGCTGTAAATTCCTGGCGGGAGTCCTGCGGGACCAGCTCTGTAAACTTCCCTACCACCTCCTAGGTGTTGTAGTTGTACCTACTCAGGAGGGCTTGTTGGTTCGCTACCCTGAGTTGGAGGCCTCCCGCGGAATAGATTTTCCATCCCAACAAATCCATACGCCTGGCCTCTCTTGATTTAGGTGCAGGGGCTTGTTGGCCGTGGCGCTCCCGTTCATTGACGGATTGTACAACCAATGAACAGGGGGAGGGGGTTGCACATAGAGGTACTCACACCCCTTGGAAGGCATCATGTACTTCCGTTCGACCCCTCTGGCTGTGGGCGGGATGGATGCCAGGGATTGCCAGATGTTGTCTGCTCTAGCCTGGATCGAATGGATGAAGGGGAGAGCCACTCTAGTTGGTGTCTCCACAGATAAAATGCTTATCACCAGGTCCTCCACCTCTGGAACTTCCTCTACCGGTAAGTTAATATTCTGGGTGACACGCCCCAGAAGGTCCTGGTGTGACCTGAGGTCAATCGGAGGTGGGCCCGATGATGACGTCCCCACTACTGCCTCATCCGGAGAAAAGGAGGATGACAGCCCAGGGACGAGTGGGTCCTGCACTGACTCCTGATCCTGGGGGACCTCCGCAGCTGTAAGATCGTGCAGTTCCGGTGCGTGGGTATGGATTTTCTCTGTACCAGCCGGGGGAGGCCTGCTCACAGTGGACTCTGGCACGTGGTGTTCTGAGTGACCAAAGCGTGATGGGCCAGCCGGTTCCCCTGGGTTTAGTGATAAGCCCAAGGTGTCCAAAAGGACCACTGATGAGGTCCGTGGTCCGGGCCATGGGTATGTGTATCCGAATCCCTATAGGAAGCACTGTCCACATGGGATGAGACGGATGGATGACGAGAAGGCCACGGAGGAGCTGAGGCTGATTGGATCGGGTCTCTGCATCCATTCGATCCTTCTCTACGCAGTACTAGAGAACGGTACTGGGAGTCGTATCGGTGCCGAGAGTGGGACCGGGACCTGCGACCAGCGTGGTGCCGGGAGGTCGACCGGTGCCGTGAATCTCCGCGCTGAGATCGGCTGCAAGATGTACGGTGGTGTCAGGACCTGGACCGGTGCCGAGAGTACCGGGACGGCGACCGGGATCTCAAGCAGCGCCGCGAGTACGACCGGTACCGAGATGGAGAGCGGTACTGGGACTGCAAGCAGTGTCGGGATCGGGATTGATGGTGGGACCAAGAGTGCCTGCAGGACCTGGATCGTGACCGGCGACGGTCGATGGTACCAGGTGAAGATGGCCTCATGATGGTGGGCTTGCCCAATGATTGAACAACCCGCACCGGTGGTGCCGGAGGTTGAGGCAGCTCGGGCTCCATCAAGGCAATCAGTTCTCGTGCTGTAGAGAAGGAGTCCGGTGTGGAGGGCACGACAAGCTCGACCACGGCGTGTGCCGGGGAGCTGATAGGCACCGGACTCGACGGCTCTTGTGAGACCGGAATCAACGGTGCAGAGGTCTTCGGTGCTGCGGCAGTTGGCGGTGCCGGGCGGTGCGATTTGTTTGTACACTTTGACTGCGGCGTAGATACAGGGGCTGCAGGAGTCTTATGCCTCTTGCTCCATGGGGAGAGGGAGCAGTGCCGGGCAGAAGCTTGGGCCGGTGAAGGCTGGTGCCAAGGAGCCTTCACTGCAGTCGTGCGCTCCATTGCAGAGGAGGTACTTGTCTCCGGTGCCGCAGTCGGTGCCAAAGCTGGAGGAGTTAGAGCTGCCTCCATCAAAAGTTGCTTCAGGCGAATGTCCCATTCCTTTTTCGTCCGGGGCTTGAAAGCCTTGCAGATTCGGCACTCGTCTGTGAGGTGGGATTTGCACAAGCACTTTAAACAGGAGTCGTGAGGGTCTCCTGTGGGCATCGGCCTATGACAGGCAATGCACGGTCTGAAGCCCAGGGAACCAGGCATGGGCCCCAGCACCGGGTGAGGAGAAGGGGCTAACACTCTATCCCCCCTTAACTATATACAATAACTACTACAAGAACTACTAAAACAGAACTGACTAGAACTATATAAAATCGAACTATATACACAATAACTATATAAAGGAGTGAATAGTTAGGGAGGTGGAGATCAGCTAAGCCGTGCTTCACTGTTCCAACGACCGACACGGGCGGTAAGAAGGAACTGAGGGACGGATGGGCTGGCAGGGGTATATATCCGGTGCCATAGTGGCGCCACTCCAGGGGGCGCCCTGCCGGCCCACTGAGTGTTGCTAGGGTAAAAGTCTTCCGACGAACGTGCACACGGCACGCGCGCACCTAACTGTAATGGATATGAGCAAGCACTCGAAGAACTGTAGTCCCATAGGTTTTAAATTCACTCCTAACATCATATACTTAAATAATAATATGTAAATAGGCATGATGGTTAAAGAAGGTCTTAGAGAATAAGGATGTTTTAAATGAATATGTAATGTTTAAAATATCAGTCTGCATGCCAGGAAAGAAAGAATGCACAATTCAATTAAGCTGGTCATTCCCAGCTTCCACGCAGAAAAGGATTAGCATATACTTTAAGCTGAGGTCACCCAAAGCTTTGTGTGGGTTTTACACAGGTATTCACTTTCATTCAATAAAATTTACTGGAACAAATGCTAGCTTACATTGTGCGTTGCTACTTATGGAATAAGAGAGCTTCTTAAGAAACTTTTGCTATGATGCCATGTAAAAGCTAATGCTAGTCAGTGTATTGACAATTTAAAAATGTTTTCAGAACAAGTATGGCTCCTTTCAGAAAAGTTTGCAGTGGTGCTGCACATACACAGTTTTGATTGCTTGGCTATGTTAATTTTACTTCAGCCAATTTCCTATTTCCAAAAGGAAAATAAATATATATTAAAGAAGAGGCCTCTCAGTTATTACTGGAATAACCAGGTGGAATTTCAGAAGTGAAGTAATTCTGTTTTTAAGATACAGGTTAAATACTTTTAAAAATGAAGTTTTACAGTGTATGAAAGTGAGGGACTGACAGCATTATCCTGAGTCTGGCACAATTGTCTCAGGCCTGCAGGCTGCTGAGCACTGACGAAAAAGGTGCAGCGGCAATGCACTAGCTCTGAGAATTACATTTTTGCTCAGCACATGGACAGAAGTTTTGCACAGTCCAGAGAAACATGCATAATAGAAATCTGGAGCTACAATAAACTGAGAACCAGTGAGCTAGGGAGCATGCTGAAAGGTACTGGGGAAGAGGCAGAGTGTTGTCAGGGACCAGCAGCTTAAATTCAATCCTGTGCAAGCAAATGCTAGGAATAGTGGCTATTTGCATTATTGCAAGCTACCCCTGCTGGAGTTATGTTTTACCCAAGCGTTTGCCTCAGGAGGTAGTGAGATGAGACCATCATCAGTCGCAGACACAGAAATACTTACAGCAGTTCCCATGAAAATGTGCTGGCTGAAACTGAATACACTGGGTCTTTGTCCAGCTGGCAGGAAAAAGAAGATGGGGCTCCTTTAAGAATCCCTACTTAATTTGGGTTATGAAGGAGGGGAAAGGGGGTCTTTCTTGAACAAAGCCAAAGCGGGAACAGGAAGTAGCTAGACTGGACATGCATTGGGGAAGGGAAAGGTATTTATACTCTGTGTACTCCAGAAGGAGCTCACTCTCTCTCAGTCTCACACACAATTACTGACACACAGCTCTCACCCATGGCTTCAGAGTAGGACCAGGTTTTATGATCTTCCAGGGGCTTGTACTAGTTCCCTTTTATCTTTTGGAGCTGGGAAGGATTTTTTCCCTCATCACCAGATTGGCTGAGACAGAGTCCATTCACAGGTCAGGGATCCAGTTAGGTAGGTTAGGAGATCAAGGTAAGGTATATCAAAACGTCACAACTCACTAGATGGCAGGCATAGCAGGTATCCAGTGCAGGTACTTGTTACAGAGTGCCTCAAACAGGAGTGGGAAGTGGACACAGGGGATGCTTTCTCCCAAGGAAGCTGGGAAAAGGAGGGATTGGGCTCTTAATATCTGGCACAGCTGGGAGACAACTCCTTTCCACTCCCCTTTAACCCTAATACATGGGGAGGACTGTGAAGTCAAGTAAGAGGCTGGAAAGGAGGACTGATGGCAGTTCCCAAAAAATGTGGAATCAAGTGAAGAAAAGAATTATGACCTGTACTGTCAATTATGATAGAATTTTGTGAAACATTTGAATGGTATACATTTCACCTTATGTTAAATGAATGGGTGAAGATGTGGCTAATTAAACTACATGCATTGCAGCCTGTCTTTCTTCCTGTGTGACTGGGACAACATTATTCCTCACAGTCATCTGCACAATAACCTATTACCTATACCTGGGGAGGTGTTCTTGCCAGCTGACCAGTGTGCAAAGCTCACTTCCTTTAAATTACTTTACTGTGTTGGCTTGGAGTTAAGGTAGGATCAGCAGCCTTTCTGCTGGTTGCACGTTGCTATCTTGCTAAGTTGTGGACGACAGCTGTGGGAAGAGAAAGCAGGCAGGCATAAATTAAATTTTCTTGCACACTTCTGACAATACACCTCAATCCTGATCTTCAACATTTCTGATATTCCAGAATTAGACCCCTCCCAAACAAAAATTGCCCAATATGGTAATTCTTGTAATAGTGTTTTATAATTTGGAATGGTGTCCACTATGAACTGCATGAGACCATTAAAGCTTTTGCACTTGTGACTCAATTAGGTCCCACAAAGGGAAAGACTAATGTAACAATCACCTTTTAATTCAATTGGGCTAATAAAGGAGGTAACATTTCCCACTGTTTAAAGAAAGACTAGAAGTCACAAAAAAACTTAGTTCTATATCTCATTCTGTCACTGAGCTGCTGGCATTTAAGGGATATCAAGAACTTGATGTTTTTTAAACAAGCTTTTTTTTAACAAGTCATTGACAGAGGACATTTAAATAGCATGTTTGATTTTTTTAAAACTTTTTTAAAAATCTTGTTTTCAGTTCTCATGATGTTTAAAAGAGTCTATTCGAGAGCAACACCCCTAGACACACTCTGTCCTGCACCATCCCTTCCATCTCTACACACATGCCTTCCTGCTGCCCCTTCGGATTTAGTTTGCTGCTGTGACTCAGACATCCTACTGCAGGGCACGGGGCAAAGAAGTGTGCATGCTTACCTAAGGTCACCATGTTAGTGCAAGAGACAGGACATACAACTGACCATCAGTAATACAATGAAATTGACTACAGTGGCAATCTGTCGTCTCATGCATGAAGTAAACAAACTGAAAGAAGAGAGAGTGTTTTTTTAAACTGTTGAGCCCTTTCAGCTTATATTAGATGTCATTTAAAATTATACTCGCTACAAAATTTTCAGATGCTCAGGAGGGTCAGGATTCTCAGAGTTCAACTAATGTGAAGTCTGATTTTAGATTATATTAATAAATTATCAAGATCATCAAACAGACAAATGCACCAATTACATTACAGTCTTGGACTCATGCCTCACCCTCAGAAACTGATTGCAATACTTAACAGGGAGCAGCATTTTCATAGCCATTCAACTATGCATTTAAGAGGGGTGAAGGGAAGGAATTTCAATGGCTTTCAACTGATAAGCAGCTTCCTGTTGCACAAAGACTGCATGGCAAAGGGTCCCCTGTTTTTTGTCAACAGTTCTCACTTCAGAGCTGACAAACTCCTTACACCACACACATTTCTTGCAGGGCATTTATGTATAAGGGATATCCCTGAGGTGTTTACAGAAAGCTTGTAACTTGTCAACACTCATATTTGTTGCAAGATGTACGTATAGGGAATATTTAAGGAACAATGTATTTATATGGAAAGTATGCTTGGAGTAGAAATTTGGAGTAGAAATTAATCACCGAGAGATAACAGGCATCGCAGGAATGACCATGCAAGCAAGATGGAATTGTCAGCGAAATAACACAAAGCTTAATTGACCAGCCTTGCTCCCTCCCAAAACTAATAATCAAAACTTGTTAGACATGAAAAAGGAACATTACAACATGCTCACATGCTCAGTGTTTAGCTGATCGCCATATTTGGGTTTGGGAAGGAATTTTCCTCCAGGGCAGATTGGCAGAGGCCCTAGGGGGTTTTCGCCTTCCTCTGCAGCATGGGGCACAGGTCACTTGCTGGAGGATTCTCTGCATCTTAAAGTCTTTAAACCACGATTTGAGGACTTCAGTGGCTCAGACATAGGTTAAGGGTTTGATACAGGAGTAGGTGGGTGAGATTCTGTGGCCTGCGTTGTGCAGGAGGTCAGACTAGAGCATCATAATGGTCCCTTCTGACCTTAAAGTCTATGATTCTGTGAACAGAGAGCGCTTCACCCTGGCTGTGAATAGAAACAAAAGACTATTTTCAGTGTAATAGAGTTTAGGGGAAAGGCACTCTGGATCCATTCACCAAGGACAGCCCCTGGTACTTGCACAACCATTAAGCACTTACAGAATCAGGCAACACATGTGAAGGGGAGGTACTTTCATGAATGGTTTGGATCTCGGTTTTTGAGAAAGCAGCCTGCTCTGCCTAGACTGAACTTGGGTGGTTGGGAAAGGGAGTAAGAATCTATTTTATTAGAGAGTCAAAGTAACTATTGATAAGGATAGATATAGCTTCATGTTTTAGAATTTTGTTTTGTATTGTAACCACTTGTTTCCACAACTCACTCGTTTCTATTTGAATCTTTATTTTTTCTTAAGTAAATCTATTTTTGCTTTATCACAAGTGCTGTGTGCTTTGCAGGAGTGGTGGTTTAAGGAAAAACTGGTAAATTGGGAAACACTGAACCCATGGGTGCAGAGGATCTGGAATTTTGTTATACCAATATAATAAAAACCAGCAGGATCTTATTAAGAAGGATAAGGCAAAGATGCCACATTTATTGCAAATAGAATAATAAGGCAAAAGATAAAAATAAACAATGTTGTTTAATCACTTATTCCTATTACTACTTATTCCTTACACACACACATATACACACACACACATTTCTTCAGGGTCTGTATAGGTGTTAAAGTTATCAGCCTAGAAATTGCTCATGCAAAGTTACTGGCCAGGTATCTTGGTCATGAGGATGGAGCCGAGTCTGTGTCAGATGCACCTGATGCTCCTGGAGGCTGGCAGCAGAACCAGAGACTCAAAGTCCTCAGTTTTTAGAGTCCATTTTATAGGAATTAATTCCTATGTTAGTCTACGGGAAACGTTTCATCCTGCTGTTGTTTGCTCAATCAGCATGTGGCACATTCCTGGTGGCTTCACGCTGTCTAACGTGGCACATTCCTTCCAGGTGTTTCAGGTGGATCCCAGTTTACCCTCCGGGGGTTGTCTGGTGGTCCACTTGACACATTCTTTGGCCAATGGATTCTTTCTAGGCTGGCACCTCCCTAACCATTCACGTACATCAAACATTCATCAACATACATTCCATATCTTAACCATATTTTAATTTACTGTCTCCATCACTTTTGGGGTGTATGCTAATTCCTATGAGATTCTCGCCCTTGTAATCACAGAGGGTGGGGGGATCTGTTTGTTTTCATTGTATCAATTACAGCTTAAGGCTAGTATAGTGTTTACTTCAAGAACAAAGTCAATTAACTTGTTTGTAAGTTAGTGACAACAGCTTTAAAGTATATCAACATTCAGATAATAGAGTATCTTTCACAGGACAGATACAATCAGTGTTTTCTGCAGACAGGAGCCCACAAGCCCCAACAGAAGAACTAAAAGACCTCTGCACTTGGTGAAACTGGGTGGGGTCACTGTCACTTGGAGGAATCACTTTAATATCCCTACAATTTCTATGAGTAGCCAGCACCAGGGGCTGGATAGCACAGAGAATAAAAAAATAATAATAATAATAAAAAAATAAAAATAAAAAAACAGTGCAATGGGGACAGCATAGCCCCTTTCTTTCTGGGCAGAGAAAGATTAGCATACAAAGGGACCCCTCCCTGCACAGATCTGGAAGGAACAATTGGGGCCCAATGCTAATAAATAATTATAATGGAAGTAAGTCTCCTTTTCAAAATCTCCATTTCCTGTTATTCAGGCTGTCTGACAAAAAGCAGACTGTCAGAATGAGAAAGCAGTAACTTGGGCATTTTGGGGGAGCAGGAGAAGGGGGCATAGGCAGCAAGTTACATGGGCCCGTGGTGCCCGTGCTCCACCAATATTTGGGCTTAGATTTTCAGAGCTGTCCAGTCCATAGGATGGACCAGGGCAACCGCCCCAGGCCCTGTGCTTCAGGGGGACGTGGGGTCCAGGGTGGCCTGGGTGGTTAGTGGGGGGCCTGGCACCAGCAGCAGTGAGTGAGCCAGCCCCAGCTCGCCCCGCTATGACTCCACCCCACCTCTTCCCACCCCGCCCCATTACACCCCTACCCCAAAGCCTCCACCCCACCTCTTTCCGGGAGCCAGTGAGGAGGGGCAGTCTGGGGCTGGGTTGCTCGCTGCTGCCGGCGCCAGGACCCCCACTAACCTCTCAGACCACCCTGCACCCTGCATCTCCCTGAAGCGTGGGGACCCCCGAAGCGTGAGGCCCGGGGCAGTACCCCAGTCCATCCTATGGATGAGACAGCTCTGCTTGGACCTATTCTGAGAACCACCAAAAATTATAAAACCTGGTGCCCATGGAAGGGGGCACAGGAAGGCTGAGAACAGCAATCCTAGAAAAGGCACATATCTGGTGAGAACACATCTAAAATTATAGAAACATATATAGATGCTGAAACAGTCAATGAAAATTGTGAGGAAAATAAAAATCAGTGCTCACCACATCTTTAAATCTGCACCTCACCTTTAATCACAGAACCAAAATATTTTAGTGTATTTATAAAAACTTGTCTGGTTACTTTCCAATATATTCATTACATTAAGTTTAAATTTCTGGCAAATATTACCCTTTTGGAAATTTTGAGTAAAGTCATCTCAAACTCCTGGAATGAAGAACCTTTTGTCTTTTCAAATATATTGTTCTATTGAAACTCAATTGGGAAAGTAAATGCAGGAGTTATGCCATGTATTCTGTTTTGGGGGGGGATGGTAAAATGACTTGCCTATATTTTAACTCTTGTTGCATTGGTATATTCCAGATAGGTGTATGTGCATCCAGTACTACAGAGGCAGAGAATTTTCTGCATAAGTACCTAACAGGGTGGTGCATGCACCCTAGACATCCTCATGGCCTCTTATGAGGTTAAGGGCAACTCCTCTCAGTTTTTTCAAACTGGAAACTGATAGAAGATTCGTGTGACTTGGCAAAACTGCCACATGGAAATAAGTGTCCCAGAAATTAAGAACATCAAAACACTCATCGTAATCTAAAGAAGGAATAATCAATGCTAGGAACACCATGTGAACTTTTACGTACTTGATGGACTTGTTGAGATATCAAAGATCCAGAATAGGTCTCAGATTCCCCCCAGGACTTGGGAATCAGAAAATGTCATGAATAATACCCCTTTCCCTGATGTTGAAGGGGAACATCTGTCAACCCTAGACTGAGAAGAGTCTGACTTTCTTGAAGGAGCACTGACTGGTAAATTGGGTCCCTGAAAAGGGACGAGGCAGATAGGTAGCAAAAGGAGTTGACAGAAACTGTATAGAACATCACAGCCTCAATGCTTAGGACCCGTTTGTCCATCATTATAGATTCCCAAGCAATGAGGAAATGGAACAATCTGTCCCCAGATAGTGAGGGGTGGGGGAAACTACAAAGACTGCTGATGTATGGCTGTCCTCGAAGCAGAAGTCAAATGGGCTGCTTTTCCTTGCAATTGAATGAAGACAAGATGCTTGTGTAATGATGGAGACAGAGGACTTCATTCTTTGTGATTTATGTTTCCTTTTCCAAAAACCTGGTTGCCTGGATGGGTAGAAAGGCTGCCTGTAATACTGCTATTGGCATTGATATTGTTGAGGTCTGTATTGGTGCCTCTTTGAGTACTGTAGTATAGAGCCTCTTATCAGCAAACCATTCCTTAAAAGTCTTTGGAAGAATGTAATGACTCAGTTCTATCCGAAAAATAAATACCAATAATTAGACAGAAGGTCATTGACAGTTGTGGAATGTCTGTAGCTAAGCCCAAGTTCTGTAACCAGGAAACTCTCCTCATTATTACTGCTCATCACCCTAGAAGCATCAGCTGTATCAAGTATAGACTGGAGTGACATCTTGGCCACTATGTGATCTTCTCCCAGGAAAACCTTAAATTCCTCTTGTGTCAGTTTCTTAGTAAACTTGGACATTACATCCTAGTTAAAGTCATATTCAGCTAACAGTGCCTGCTGATACACTATATACATCTGGGCAGAGAAGGATGGGAGATATGTGTTTTTCACCAAATAAGTCTCTTGGGTTCTTTTTCTTTGTGAGCTGATTCAAATCTCCCTTAACACAATTTCCCACTGGTAATTGTCACTACTAAAGAGTTAATAGCAGGGAAGGAATAAATTTGAATCCTTGCATAGTGACATGATAGCGTTTGTCTATGTGCTTAGCTGTGGGGATCAAAGAGGCCAGCATATGCCATAAGGCCTTCACCCATTCCTGAAGAGCTTCATTCCTAGTTTGAGCTGCTACCGTACCAGGGCAGAAGTCTGGAGAATGTCTAGAAGCTTGTGAGCATTTCCTTGTACAAACTCAGCTTGCAGGTCTGCAAACGTTGCCAGTCTTGTCAGGAGCTCCTGATGAGACTTAAAACCATTTGGACTGGGAGAAAAAGTGTCCAGGATCATTGAGCCATCAGGCAAGGAGGACACAAGGCTAATAGGAGCAGATGGATCCTCCTGTGGTAAAATTGGTTCCACAGGCAATGTGTCCTCCTGCAGCACTGCCTGCTCTGAGGGATCAGTGGAGTCTCAGGTCAATGGCAAATCCCTACCCGGATACCAGATTATGTTCCAAGTCCTCTTCAAAGAACTGTTCTTCCACTTTGAGTGATCCCTGTCAGAAGAAACTGATTCCACACAACCCCTGCACCTGCCCTCTCCCCATGTGGAGAAATCTGAGTCCAGGAGTCTCATAGACTCATAGACTCTAGGACTGGAAGGGACCTCGAGAGGTCATCGAGTCCAGTCCCCTGCCCTCATGGCAGGACCAAATACTGTCTAGACCATCCCTAATAGACATTTATCTAACCTACTCTTAAATATCTCCACAGATGGAGATTCCACAACTTCCCTAGGCAATCTATTCCAGTGTTTAACTACCCTGACAGTTAGGAACTTTTTCCTAATGTCCAACCTAAATCTCCCTTGCTGCAGTTTAAGCCTATTGCTTCTTGTTCTATCATTGGAGGCTAAGGTGAACAAGTTTTCTCCCTCCTCCTGATGACACCCTTTTAGATACCTGAAAACTGCTATCATGTCCCCTCTCAGTCTTCTCTTTTCCAAACTAAACAAACCCAATTCCTTCAGCCTTCCTTCATAGGTCATGTTCTCAAGATCTTTAATCATTCTTGTTGCTCTTCTCTGGACCCTCTCCAATTTCTCCACATCTTTCTTGAAATGCGGTGCCCAGAACTGGACACAATACTCCAGTTGAGGCCTAACCAGCGCAGAGTAAAGTGGAAAAATGACTTCTCGTGTCTTGTTTACAACACACCTGTTAATGCATCCCAGAATCACGTTTGCTTTTTTTGCAATAGTATCACACTGTTGACTCATATTAAGCTTGTGGTCTACTATGACCCCTAGATCTCTTTCTGCCATACTCCTTCCTAGACAGTCTCTTCCCATTCTGTATGTGTGAAACTGATTGTTCCCTCCTAGGTGGAGCACTTTGCATTTACCTTTATTGAACTTCATCCTGTTTACCTCAGACTATTTCTCCAATTTGTCCAGATCATTTTGAATTTTGACGCTGTCCTCCAAAGCAGTTGCAATCCCTCCCAGTTTGGTATCGTCCGCAAACTTAATAAGCGTACTTTCTATGCCAACATCTAAATCGTTGATGAAGATATTGAAGTCTGTCTGAGACTACTGCAGCCACACTTAACAGTCTTTGTACAGGAAGCAGGGCATTCTCCAGAGGGCCCCAGGGCTGGGACCAGCCTTGTGGCTTGCTCCATGAGGTGGGGTTTGAAGCACAGGTCTCTCTAAATCTGCATTCTGCTCTTGAATGAGAAGCAGATATTGCACCTCTCCTTAATGTGCCCCTCACTGAGGCTCAAAAGACAGCCCCTTAAAGGTCACTATTTGGGACAGACACCCCACACAATGGGCAGTGCTTAAGGTCTGGAGAGCACTGCATACCAACAGTGCCTAGCATGAAAACTAAAATGATAAAACACACTTTACAAAATAAAATATACTTAGTTAGCAGTTAGTAACTGTTAACTATTTACAAATAGATAGAAAGCTGAACTATCTAACTACGCAAAAGAAAACAAAAGTGAGGTAAACTGCACTGGGAGCTCCAACTCAGGCCCTGGGCAAGGAGAAGGAATTGGGGGAGGGTCAGGGCTGCGCCACCCTTATAAAGCCTTGGGAGGGGACACAAGGACATACAGGGTCCATGCACCGCTCCAACAGGTATTGCTGAAGAAAGTTCTTCAGCTCTGGCACATATACACCTGAGAGGAATACACATGTGTAACCATGCAAAAAACCATCCTAGGTATAGATTAGAGTAGTGGGCACAAGCATTATAGAAAAGTCTAAAGCAGATAGATTAGACAAAATACACCATTTCACTCTCTCTCAGAGGGGATCTCAAACTGCAGAAAAATATGAATCCTTTGAAAGTTGTAATATTGAACCAATCTTAATACTGGCAGATGCTGCTGCTACACAGTTTCCAGAGAGGTTCTGTACATGTCTAATGTAAAATATGCTAATAGAAAAACAAGCAGCTGCAGCCTGTTCATTTAGTGAAAATTAACAGCTTGTATATATTCCTTATATTATTTACCCCATAGATGCCAAAATAACTTAGTCCAGGTAGATTGCAAACAGTGAGATAGAAGAGGTTTGTTGAGAGATCTGCCATGTTAGAGCTTTTTATTCTAAAGTCTTTACAGTAGGGTTGTTAGGAATTATGGAGAACAGAGTGGGGGGAAGAGACTCAGTCGTTTTTTTCAATTACCAAAATTAAGAGCAATGCTTAGTATCTTTTCAAATAAGAAAAGTGTGATGAGGGAATCTCAAATATGTGGAAGTTCAGATAGACTTTGGCAAAGTTAAGACTAAGCACATAAGAACTTCAAACCCTTAATGTTAGAATGGTTTCAAAATTTGACTCAGCTTAAATTTTACTGAGTTCAAGATTATAAGTAGAAGCAAGAATGAGGAGAATATCCAAAAATATTTTGTGGGGCAATGCCCCAGGAACCCCACTGGTAAAACATCTACTATTTGCAGGACAATAAGAGTCTCACTTTTATTTCTGGCATCATGTTTATGCTGTGTCAGCAATATGATAATGGAAGGTCTCCTTTGAAGCCACAATCTTCAGTAACTTATAAGAAGTGGGTTGAGTTTTGGAAGATTACATCACTAGGGGCTGCAGCACTCAAAGCCCTGAAACTGGCACCAACTAGAATGGCTGAAGCAATGGAAAAGAGGAGAGAGAGACAGAAAGATGTGGAAAAGGCATAAAGGGAAAAAAGGATTGGAAATAAAAGGGAGACATTTGAAGAGGGAGGGAGGAGATGAGGACAGAAGAGGCAAGAGTATTGTGATAGGTTGTCAGATTTTAGGATGCTATGTGGAAATGTTGGGCTCTTCTGATGACTCACTCTGGCATATCAAATGGCTCTCATTAATTCCAACTCCTCAGAATAGAAGATGGAGCATCTGTGAGCTAAGAGAAAACTAGATGAAGAAATAGGAAAACCTGCAGAGACAAACCCTAGGAATAATGAGCATGAGGAAGCTAATGCTAAGGTCTGTTTGAATCTGTAAATGCAATCCTGTCTTAGGACTTTATTGCTTAAGTCTTTGAAGCAGCAAAATAAAAACATATTCTGTAAAATCAGTGAGTATGGACATGAACCTAAGGTTTACTCTGTGTTAGCAACGCAAAGGGAAATGTGACAGGTCTTTAACAATTCCCTTCATTTTCTGCTATTAAAAATAGCATTTTTCTTCAGCAGTTTTGACATCTAGATGAAAATATAAATTTGAATATGAACCAAAGTTATAAATATGAGGTAAAGATAATTTTGAATCAAGTTATTTTAATGTAGATTTGATTGAAACCATTATTGATTAAACATTAAAACGTAGCTTTGGTGAAAAAAGATGGCCCAGTAAAATGTCTGTGAAGTGGAATCTAACTTCTTGGTTCTCTTGCAGTTCATTGATCTCTCATAAGGTGACGATATCTGAACTCTGAAAGGAATCTGAAAATTGGGCTGCTTGGTGGAGCCACACTGTTCTTTTCTGCATGCCTTGGTATTTAATATTTAAGAATAATAATTAAGATGAAAGTGAAAGAGAAACAAGTTTATCCCTACTTGTATTCAAAGCTGTTCAAACAGCCCTCTGAGACAGGCCAGAATTATCTTCATTTTACAGCCTGAGAAACTGATGCAGAAAGGTTAATGACAAAATAACCTAATTTTCAGACATGATGAACACACAACCTTTAATGAAGTCAATAAGATCTGCAAATGCACAGCACCTCAGAAAAAGTCAGGCCTACTATTTAGGTACCTAAATATGGATACAGGTGTCTAACTTTGGACATACAAGACTGAAAATGTTGACCCAGATGTTTAAGGTGGGGCATCCAGAACTTGAGACAGTCAAAATTAGAAAATACTTTTGAAAATCTTGACTAAAGTGACTTGCAGAAAGCCATAAAGGGAATCACTGTTGGTACAGAGATTAGAGTCAGGAGACCTTAGTCCATGCCCCTCTTTCTCTTTAGAGAGAAATACCCTTAAGAAAGTACCATTAATTAGTTTCTCGAAGTACAAAAAAGAGCAATCTTTCTCAAAGGTTCTGTGGGAGTCTTCAATTTACAATTCCACATATCATTAGAATTTACTGATTGAGATACATTTACAATTGTTCACCTGGAATGCCTCAATATGTTTCATCAAAGCCTCAATAATAAGTTAAAGGGACCCTCAAATGACTTAAGCATAACATTAAAGTTTTGTCTAAAAGACAGAAGTTTTTGAATAACAATTCAAATAACAATTTGGCAATGTTTATCACATTTTATTATTTCAATGAGGACAGACATTTTTCTCCCTGAAGCATTGGACATAAAAACTCAGAAGCTATTGAACAAAAAAATAGAAAGCAAAACCCACCGCTCTTTGTAAACCAAAGTTAAGGCCAAATGTAGACACCTATTAAAAGTACCTTGATTTCCAAAGGTGCCAAACAGCACACAGACCCCCTGAAATTTATTGGAGCTGTGGGTGCTCAGTTCTTCTGAAAAAAAAATGAAACCACTTTTATAGCAACGTCAGGTGACAGACTTCAGGCAGTATAAGAAAAGCTCTCACTCTCCAGTGTATAAGCAATAAAACTCCTCAAGCCTCAAACAAAAAGTCATCTAAGTCATCCCCTTTTTGAAGATATATGTACATATTCAACCAACATCCTTCCTTTTTCAGGATGCAACCCAAGTCCAATACAAGTGCTCAACATTTTGGGGGGTAAAAGCAGAAGTACACAGTTACCACCTAAATCTCCATTCATGCACAATATTCACTACTTAATTCTTCCTCCTTTTTATATATGGCAGCTGGTGTCAGCAGGCTACTACCCTATCCTTCCTTCTGAGTGGTAGTAATCTCCTCGGATTCCACCTGCTACCTCCTGGTCTGTCTGGGAACCGACTTCTTAGCACTCTGGTAAACATTTAACAAATTCTTGATTGAAGATGTGAGGCTACAGACACTGGCACTCTGCTGACCAGACAAAGTCACAGTAGGCTAACCAAACCAGCAGATAAATCCAAAGAACTAGTAACGACACATAGTATATTTATTGGTAATTGATCAATCAATACAGAGCCACACGAGAGAGCTGTTTATAGGTAAACAGGCATCTGTCACATGAAATCCGAGCTGGATTTAGGGTCAGGCAACCTAGGTGACCGCCTGGGGTGTTGGCTTGGGAAGCGCCGGGCTCAGGGTGCTGTTTTTGTTGTTAGCGACAAAAGGAAAAACACAATGTTTGAAGTAAAATGTTTCAGGTATTCCATATGTGGATACATTTTTCACTAACCTCCTAGAATGTTCTGGATCTTTGTAAAATCTCATGGAACCTTCCAGGCTTTCTGAGAACTATATTTTCCTTGACCCTCCTACAGTGTTGTTAGCCATGCCCCTGAGTGTATATAACGGCCAAGGCGTCACCAGTCAGTCAGTGAGATATAAGAGCAAAGTGAGAGCCCAGCTGCGATACTGTGAACCTTGCTTTATTGTGTAATTGTAAGTGATCCTTTGAACTAAAGGACTAGGGTTTACATTCCAAGGCTGTCACCTACTGTAACATTATTTAATACTGGGGGTCCACCCAATGTTGGTGCACAGTTCAATTTCTTGATGTTAGTACATTAAAGTTATTCTTAAAATTAAGAATTTTCTATATGCTTAGAGGAAACTTTTTTTATTTGCTTATATATGGCATGAATAAATATAGATTTACAGATCCTAGCATGCAAATGTATTGTCTTATCTGACAAGGATAAATCATGCTTGCATCAAAGTCATGAAATGGGATACAAATGCAATAAAAAGTAAGGTATTCAAAAGTTTTACAAATGGAGGGGGGAGGCACTGAAGATGTCCCTCGCCTGAGGAGCCATTGATCTAGGGCCAGCCCTACATGAATCATAAGCCATAAGCAAGATTCTGAGACCTGCGCATTTCAGGTCAGGAGTCCTATCTGCCCATCTACAGACCCACAAAGGTCACACAACGAGCACTGATTGATAGCATATAGGCTGCTGTCACTCTGCTGGCCACCTTCTGTTTGTGCAATTCATAGCTGGGCCTGACAGATTAACAAGACTAGCTGAACAGCCTCTTAATCCTTCCCTGTCTGATTCCACACCCTCCAAAATTAACCAGGAGAACTGAGATATGGTCCTCCACTCTCTCTGTGGTAACTCAGGGCCAGATCCATAAGAGTACTTAGATGCTTAACACACAGACATAGGTACCCAAGTCCCAGTTTTAGTTTCCACTAACAGTCACAAAACCCTTGCTTGGCTGCTGCCTAACCCCGTAGGCAGCAGCCAAACCAACCCTAAACTCACTCGGCACCTACATTTTTGCAGTAAAAGTTCTCTAGGTGCCTAAGTTTCTGCTTCTGAGCATGTACACTGCTGCCTCACTGGAGATGCCTAGAAACATATCTCCCACCCAAGCCCAGAGTAATCCACAAAATGGGAGAATATAGGCTTTCATCCACCTGGGGCCCAATCTCATGTGTGCATTCAGGGGTTTCCTACAGGATCAGGTCCCATTCAAAACTGGGCATGGGGTAAATGAAGGTGGAGGTGCCCACTCTGCAGCCTGATGATTAGGGCACCCACTTAGAGGGAGACCCAGAGTCCAGTCCTTCTGCTCCAATGACTAAATTATTTATATACCGTGGAACAGCTTCAATAGGAGAGATTCTCATATTGGACTATGCCACGGCCCAGTAGTTGGAGGACTCTGAGAAAGCTGGGAGACCCCTGCTCAAATCCGTTCCCCCTTGTTGCCTAAGAGGGGAATTGAACCCAGGTTTCCTATTTGCCAGGCAAGTGCTTTAAACACTGGACAGAAGTTATACATGGGTATGCTACCTCCTCTGGCCTTTTTGGGTGGTATGAGGCAGGTGCCTAACTCATTCTCACAAAAAATGACTTAGATGCCCCGATCCATAAAAGGTGTAAGTGAGTTCTCACTCCAGCTGTGGAAACCTGAGCTGGCAAGCCCTTCTGGTGACTGAATAACAGACACATTCCACCAGTGTACCGTCACCAAATACCTTTATTATTATTTCTTCTCTTATGTTCCAGGCACAGCACAATATAGCAGCAGATCAAAGTGTCCTTTCTCCTGCTTTCTGGCTCAGCCTTTTATGCTGCTTGCTTTCTTCTCTGAGCAATCCAGCTGGTGAACTAATAATCGCATCAGAATCCTTACAGGTGCAAGAGATCCCCACTAACCCAACCAGACTAACTCCCTGCAACTTTAACTACCCAGTGTCCTGAGTGTGGTATGTGACAAGCATGCAGGCTCCCCAAAGAGGTCTTTTTATAGCTGCTAATAGCACCTAAACCTCCTTACTCCAGTAAAGGGGTTCCAGTTGTGGATTGCTAGGAGAAGTAGGTGCTTCCCGGCAACCCTGATTTAAGCCTCTATCTCCATGAGAATGGAGGGGCTTAGCACACTCCCCTCTCAATGGCATCTACTACGGGCTCACTTAGGCAGGGAGCAACCTAACATGCCGGCTTTTGTGCATCCTTAAGCGCCTATCTCTTAGACTTAGAATTCTGTCAGGCATTTGACCTGGTACTGAATGACATTTTGATTAAAAAAAACTAGAATGATATAAAACTAACATGACACACATTACGTAGATTAAAAACTGATAGATTTCAAAATGTGATTGTAAATGAGGAATCATCAAGTGTGTGTGTTTTCAGTTCAGTCCTGCAAGGATTGGCACTTGGTCCTATATTATTTAACCTTTTTATCAATGACTTGGAAGTAAACAAAGTCATCACTGATCAAGATTGCAGATGACAAAAATTGGGGTAATGGTAAAGAAGGATGTTGCTATATTGGAGAGGGTTCACAGAAGAGCCACAAGAATGATTAGATGATTGGAAAACATCCCTTAAAGTGACAGACTCAAACAACTCAAAGAGAAGGTTAAGGAGTGACTGGATTATAGTCTATAACAATCTACATGGGGAACAAATAGTTAATAATGGGCTCTTCAGTCTAGCAGAGAAAGGTATAACACAATCCAATGGCTGGAAGTTGTAACTAAACAAATTCAGACTGGAAGTAAGGCACACATTTTTAACTGTGAGTGTAATTAGCCATTGGAACAATTTACCATAGGCTGTGGTGAATTCTCTACCACTTGCAATTTTAAAATCAAAAGATTGTATGTTCTTCTAAAAGATCCACTAGAGAAATTATTTTGGTGAAATTCTATAGCCTGTGTTATACAGGATGCTTACAGTGGTCCCCTCTGGAATTTTATGAATCTCTCCCCATTCATTGTATAGGGATCCTAGGTGCCTAACTCAGGGTTTGTGAATCACAGTGTTGTTCCAGTGATATTCTAGGTGCCTAAAAGTCCCTTGTGGATCCTGTTCTCAGCACCTAATGCTCAGAGTCTTGTGGAACTCAGATGTAATATGTCCATTGGACTTCCCACAGTGCATAAAATTAAGCACCTGCTCAAGTCTTTGCAAGATCAGAGTGCAAGTTTGAAAAGTTTTCCATTAATGTACCGAGCAAACAAACAAACAAAAAAAGTGGAAGGATAAATAAAATGTTTACAAATCTTTGAAGCTATAAATAGCAGTTAATATGTTTATATTATTTCTCAATCCATAATTTTTACCTCTTTAAAAACTTGAAATCTCTTGCTTACCCTTGTCAGAGTCAGTGTCCCTTCTTTACACGTACTGCAACGGACTCGCAGTTTTCCAGGCTTCACAGCTTGGCAGAAACTTTTGCAGAAAACATAAAAACTGTTGTAACTAGCTGCATCTGTTGGAAAAAAAACAAAGAAAACAATTTGCACTGAAATCAGAACTAGACTGGAGTGTTTTAAAACAAACAAACTGAAAATTAAATTAACAGAATCATAGATTTAAAAGGCCAGAAGAGTCATCTACTCTGTCCTCTTGCGTAACATGTCATAAGACTTCCATATATTAATTTCTGCCTCAAGTCCCATAGCTGTGGTTGAGCTAGAGCACATCTTCTTTAAATGTAATTTTTAGCCTACTAAAAATCATAAGTTATTTGCATTCTCCCTCCTAAAGCCAGCCTTGTCTGGTCTTTGGGATAGTAGCTAGAGTGTTATTCCTGGTGCCTACCCTTAAAGACCAACACCCATAATGGTATGGACTTTTTGAACCCCTGCAAGCAAGAAGAGGTGGTTTCACAGGCCATGGGGAGAAGATTGTGATCCAGAAAATGGAACAGGGTGAAGATATTTGTAGTCCTGCTTGTTGGACTTTTATTTAACCCAGTGGGGGGAGGGGAAGGCTTTTGACTTGGCCAGAAGGTGAAACTAAGGCCTTGACTACACTGGCGCTTTACAGCACTGCAACTTTCTCACTCATGGATGTGAAAAAACACACCCCTGAGCACAGCAAGTTACAGCACTGCAAAACACCAGTGTAAACAGTGCCCCAGCGCTGGGAGCGAGGCTCCCAGTGCTGCAAGCTAATCCCCACGGGGATTGTGGCACTGTGACCACACTCGCACTTCAAAGCGCTGCCACGTGAGCAGTCCCGTGGCAGCGCTTTGGAGTTTCGAGTTTCGAGTGTAGCCAAGCCCTAAGTGTAACCCCTTTGGGGTTTAGAGAGCATGGTCCCTTTACATCTTTTTCCTGGGGAGGGGGGAGAGTGAGGAAAAAACGAGGGAAACTGTGGAGGGTAGCTCTGGAGCTCGGAGGGAGAGAGAGGCAGCAGCCCGCATGCCCTTGCAAAGGAAGCAGCACAGAACCTGCCTGAAGCCTGGGAAGGACAGGGCAGCCGATTGGGGACACCCCAGGACAGGAGCCAGGAGGAGCACTGTGCCAGGGAGGAATCGCCCGAGGAGGACAGGCCGGAGCTGGATCCAGTATCATGGCTGCCCAGATCTGCGTGGGGCTGTGAGTACTGGAGCTTGTGACTCTGCCTTGGGAATGAGGGAGGCTGCTAGACAGTTAAGTGGGGAGGTGGTCGCTCTGTGAGGCTTTGCAGAGAGTGGCAGAAGAGGGCTCCGGAGGGGTTTGTTGGGGAAAGTTCACTGGCGCCGAAGAGGACCAGGAGCACCCAAGATTCACCATTGGACTGGAACTTTGCTCAAGACTCCTGAACATTGTGTGCACACAAATTGCTCAGTGTCAGCCCCTCCAGATTGTGCTCCCACTGGATCCGTGGGGCCTTGGCTTGGATGCAGCACTGTTTTACTGCTCCCTCTATATTTCCCCTTGTTGTTTTTCTCCTCTCATACCTCTGTAAATAAATACCTCCCTTAGTTATATCCATTGTACTTTTCCTGTGGGAGTGTGTTCACTCTGGGGAGGGTTGGAACAGGTGCCCCTGGGGTGGAAGGGATTTCTCCTGATGCATTCCTGCACGCGCCTTCTCTTGGCCAGAGCTGCCTGCAAAGCAGACTCCATCTTGGCCACCAGGGCGCTAAAGTTACATAAGTAACCAGTCAGAGGGAGACCACTGACAGCTAAAGGAAAACTGAGTCTGAGGCTACTGATTCAGGGGTTCACAAAGACATTGTCTTCTATTTTTAAAAGCTATAGCACCCAAGCTGCCATTGATGGCACCTCTGCTACCCGAAATGCCCTCTAAGCTGGCTGCCTGCAGCTAAGCAGTGTGTGACCCCCAGCCCCTAGGAAGGGACGCTCAACAGCATTAATGGCAGCATGGTCTAAACATAGGCACAAAGCTGAGAATAAGGAACTACTGCATTTGACTCCTGATTCTGAGGCAGCACTTAACCATTCTCCCTTTGTTTCTCTGTCTGCAAAGAGGAGCTGGGTACTGCTTACCTACCTCACATGGGGGGTGGGGGGCGGAATGATTAACTAGAAGAGTTTCAAAGGTACAAAGGGAAGTTAGATATCCAAATCCCATTGACTTTCAGTGGAAGCTGAATGCCTGATTCCCCCTGGGCCTTTGAAAATCTCCCCCCAAAATAGTTAGTAATATGTTAATTAATGTATAAATGTTAAAGCTTTGTAGGAGTGTGCCCAATGGTTGAAATCTCCAGAAATATTTACTTCCCAGTTTTCAATTGTTTGTTTGTCAACCCGTGGAACCATTTGCCAGAGAATGTTTTGAAGGCCAAGACTATAACAGGGTTCAAAAAAGAACTAGATAAGTTCATGGAGGATAGGTCCATCAATGACTATTAGCCAGGATGGGCAGAGATGATATCCCTAGTTTCTGCTTGCCAGAAGAGCGGAATGGGCAACAGGGGATGGATCACTTGATGATTATCTGTTCTGTTCATTCCCTCTGGGGCAACTGGCATTGGCTACTGTCAGCAGACACAATACTGGGCAAGATGGACCTTTGGTCTGACCTAGTATGGCCTTACGGTCTTATGATTTTAATTTTACTCACAATAACACATTGAAAACATGCTTAAAGTGTCAGGCTACCAAACACGAACTTTTCCATTACCTTAGTGAAGAGGAAATCTTTCAGCATGAGTCACACAATGACATGAAAACTGAAAGATGACAAGTTATGGGTGATTTATCTATTGGATTAATTCATAATATGATAATGGTAAATTTTTGAGAATTAACTTTTTGCCATCAGTCTGATGATCTTCATGCTATTTATTTACCTTCAACTTACAGACTGAATCTTATTTACTAGTACCAGTAGGGTGGGGCAGTCGGAAGAGGAACGAATTATCTGCTTTGCTTGCTAGCCAAAATAATTCACAAGTATCTATGCTCATCTCCATTTTTTCTTTTAGTAACATGACATTTGAAAATAGCTTTGGAACACACACTGAGCTACCTCAGAAAATATTAGGTATAATAATTTAAAGTACACCATATTTACTACATTTTTGCTTGCTCTTCAGAATAATAAAGAGAATGTGTACAGTTATATGTTATTTGAAACCAATTTCATGTTGTTGATATTCATGAATTCCCTCAAGGCCCTGGTGCAACTAGTTCCCAAACCTTAATTACTCACAGGACTGTACAAGAAAAAAAGTAAAATCTTCCAAAAGAAAAAGAAATGACTCTAGAGAACATTTACATTATTGAAAGAAGGCATTTTCCAGTGAGCACTTAATATTATTAAAAAAACCCATCTCTGATCAGTGTCCAAACCTGCAGGAACACAAAATGCTCTTCCAGAGGGCAACAGTAATGTCCTTAATATCCTCTTCACTTATATTACCCCCTAAGACTTTTTATTATGCTTCTCTGGGGGAAAATAAATGACCACAGAAGGACACAACAGATAACAGGATTTTCAATGGAATTTAGACTTTGTGAAAGTTGCTGGATATAGTTCTGTAAATTAAATGAAGTCCTCTCCTTATCCTTTCAGCTGGTACAACACAAGCAGCAACAGTGCATGTCTCTCCACAGTGCTCTATCAATGTGCTCTAACTTGCAGGCACTTCTAACCTGGGATGAATTTGAGCTAGGACCCAAAGAAATAAAACACTGTGTATTGAAAAAGATTAAAGGCGTTCTGCAAACTGGTCAGTCTTTCCTTTTTGCATCTCCTTAATATGGGAACAGCATGACAGTAAACAAAACAAAAATACAGCACAAATATTTCATGTATCAAGTAGTCACAAACTGTAGTTTGCTGCTGCAGGAGGTCATCAAGATAATCATGGTCATTAGAGTTGGCTTCCTTTGGCTCCTCACTTTCAGGTGCACAAAGTATAACTTCAGCATAGAGGGAGATTGAGCCCCAGATCTATTTTTGCATCCCCATTTCCCACTTTTTGGCTCTGCTAACAATGCCACTTTGACCCAGTCAATTTGCTTTTCCTGTAAATGACGTCACACCTTCTTCCATATCAGCCGTGCTGCTTAGAATGCTCATCCTGAGTGGCCAAAGGCCATTACCCCCTCTCCTTATTCAAATCCATTCTCAAGAGTCATAGCATAAATAAGTCTCATGTGAAATTAACTAAGTCATCAAACACCACACATAATGCTGTACACTAGCCCTCATGGAGGAAAGTAATCTTGTAGTGTCATTGATTCTACTCTTGACTCCATTCCCGCACTCCCAACTGTCTTGTGTCCTGTTTGTTACATCATGTTCAATTTACCTTATAAACTACATCGAGCAGGGATCATATCTTCCATCTGCTCTGTATGCTAGGCACCTCCCAGTTAGACAGAGAGATGTATCATTGATAGTAAACTACAAAATATTCATAGTGTAACTAGCCATCAATAAGCATGACTTACTGTCACAATAAGAACAGAGGGGAATCTTAGAGACCTGGTTTGAGGATTATTGCAGATTTACTGTATAGGTGAAACATTGCACAGAGTACAATGTCTCAACATGATTTTTACTTCCACTCAGTACGATCAATTTTCTCATTTATGAATAATAAACTTAATTTGAGGGAGGGGGTTAACACACAAGAAACATTTAGAACAGATCTAGCTGGAGTGGTTACGCAAAAGAACTGTGCAGAGATGCGGAATAACATTTGGATTGTCTTTCCTATAGTAGGGCTGCTGGAGACTGAGACCATGACGGGGAGATGCTCTGATCTTAGGTAAGAAAGTTAAATGGAGACTTTCAGCAACCCAACAACTATTTTAGGCAAATGGATTGATTCCAATCCCACAATCTTGTAGTCAACTTTTTAGGCTTGTGTAGTGAGCAACATCACAAGGAATGGGGTCAAGAGGAGCCAGAATTAAAAAGGTACACATGCCTAAAGTGAGCATACTGTACATCAAACTACAACAGTTTAGCATTAACCATACCTATTCTAGGAAGTGCTAGCATGAATCTTAGCAAACATCATTGACTCAGAATATATTCCAATAGTTCCCCTTTTCAAGGGGAGAAAGGGGGAAAACAAGAAAGGAATCTGATTTATGCACAACACCAGCTCTGAAGTGGCATTATTAATACAAAATTGTAATTATGGCACTGAGCCAGCAATCACTAAAATTGCTGCAGCATCAAGCTTACAACCTCATCTTCCCTCATTCAATCATGCTTTATAGGTTTTTATGACGTTTTCCGTTAATATTTTATAACACTGGCACTCAGCTAGACTGTGCAGATACAGCAATTACCAATTAAAAAACTGAAGTCCCATTTTAAGTGTTAGTTCTGATACTGAAGATGTGCATAACACACAAAAATAAAAAAATTAAAGTTAACCACTAGTTCATTTCATGGTTTTATAGAATTGTAAATTTTTTAAAGAGAAAACTAGTTGTACTTGTGTTTGCAATTCTTGTTTTCAGAGAATGTGCAGTTACAGAAGTTTTTGGTCTATGCTCCACATACGTAACTGGCAGGAGTTCCACTGCTACGTCTTTTTGGCTATCGCCAATTAGGAAGATGATATGAATCTGCCCTACAACAGGTGAAATTCCATCATGACTTTTGAAAGGCATTTACTATGAGACCACAGTACCACATTACCTTATCCTTAAAGAAGAATAGTGCAACTTTTAATAGTCACCAGTGCTTGATGTTCATACATTCTACAAGCTTAAGTCACTGCTATCAGGAAAATGACCTTAGAAATGTGATCTCTCAGTGGTGCAAAAGGAGCTTTCATCATGTTACTCAGAACCACACAAATTTCCCCAAACACAGGTGACTTCTTAATGAGGCCCCAAAATATGACTATGGGATGCAGAAAAACTAGTCTACCTTCATTCATGAAACACTGAATGGCAGCCAAAAGAATCCTTTCCCACATGTGTTGGTATGTTCATCTCACAACCTGCTTCAGTGATGCTAGGATGACTACCCTTTCAGAAGCCACACTGACAGGGAAAAGGAACCCTGATTAGATGTAAAGAGATCCCTTGTTTCCTTATGAACTGATGTGGTAAGATCAGCACCAATTCTATCAGGACTGGAAACCATGTTTGCCTTAGCCAATGGGGGGGCCATAAAGTTTATGAAATGTCTCTCTACTTGGCTTAATCAGGGCCTTTGCTAGCATAGTGAATGGGGGAGTAGCCATCCATGAAATCCTATCCTTTCTACAGCCTCAAAGAGAATGAAAGTGTCCATCACCAGTGCAATCTTTATCAGGCGCCTTCAACAGAACACGAGGGTCCTGGTGTTCAGTGGAGTGACAGACAATATGGGATGCTCCCCACAGAAGAAAGATCTATCATCCTCTGATCAGGTCACCACTTCTCAATTCTATAACCACATAGCCAGCTCTGATAAGATTTCCCTTTCTTGCCAGGCAAAAGGCATCTGGGAACATCTTGCGAGACATTGCCTAGTCTTGCCGCTGCAGGATTAGGAAGCAAGATTCTTTATATCCTTTGTTTATGTAAAACTGGTGGCCTGATTCTTCTTTTAAATCAGGACCACTTTATGAGATATGAGGGCTCTCAAAGTCCAGTTCCAACCAGGCCACTGTAGTCCCCAGAATATGTATGTAGCAGGATAACTTTTGGAGACACCAAAAATCTTGATAATGAAGCCCCTCTGCAAGTGCTTTCCCACCCTAGGCAGAATGCATCCATGATTGTACCATTTTGGCTCAGAGGAATATGGAAATGCTCTTCTAACTGCATATTGGTTTTGGACCATTACTAAGCTGGAGCATCGCAGAAGTTGCCTATCACCCAGATACAGTACAAAAATCTCTTTATGGCTTGTGATAATTGATGATGATGTCACCTCTGGTTGGGACTTGCTAAGGGCATGACCAGGCCACCATAAATACTCTGGTGGTCACCAGGCCAATCAAAACATCCTCTTGGCTAGTTTCACAATATTTTAGATCCTACCATGAGTTAGGAAGGCTTTGAAGTGAAGCATGTCCAACAGAGAATCTTTGTACTCCAATTCACTCTGAGGAGCAAGCTAGTGACTAAAGCCCTTCACTGGTAACATGGAGAAATGGTGGGATTCCTTCAAGTGCGCTGTTCTTGGTCAGCCAGTGTCATAAACAGATAGCTGGAAAGAAGTAATCTGAACCACCTGACCAGAGGACCAATCAGGAAACAAGACTTTTTCAAATCTGGGTAGAGGGAACTTTGTGTGGGAGTCCTTTGTTCTTTGGTCTTCTGCCTGCTCTCTCTCGGCTATGAGAAGTGATTTCTGTTTCCTGCTTTCTAATCTTCTGTTTCCAAGTTGTAAGTACAATATAGTAAGGCAGTAAGGTTTCTATTGTTTTTCTTTTTGTATTTACATGTCTATAGTTGTTGGAGTGCTTTGAATTGTATTCTTTTTGAATAAGGCTGTTTATTCAATATTCTTTTAAGCAAATGACCCTGTATTTGTCACCTTGATACAGAGAGACCATTTTTATGTATTTTTCTTTCTTTTTACATAAAGCTTTCTTTTTAAGACCTGTTGGAGTTTTTCTTTAGTGGGGAACCCCAGGGAATTGAGTCTGTACTCACCAGGGAATTGGTGGGAGGAAGAAGTCAGGGGGAAATCTGTGTGTGTTAGATTTACTAGCCTGACTTTGCATTCCCTCTGGGTGAGGGGGGAAGAGAGATTAACTCTCAGTAATTCTGTTTTCCAGGACTGGGAACGGGGAGGGTGGAGTCCCTCTGTTTAGATTCACGGAGCTTGCTTCTGTGTCTCTCTCCAGGAACACCTGGAGGGGGGAAGGGAAAAGGTTTATTTCCCTTTGTTGTGAGACTCAAGGGATTTGGGTCTTGGGGTCCCCAGGGAGGTTTTTGGGGGGACCAGAGTGCTCCAAAACACTCTAATTTTTTGGGTGATGGCAGCTTTACCAGGTCCAAGCTGGTAACTAAGCTTGGAGGTTTTCATGCTAACCCCCATATTTTGGACGCTAAGGTCCAAATCTGGGACAAGGTTTATGATAGCCAGTCACACAAGTAGGAAAAAACATGCACTGCTTCTATTCTTTGTAGAACGGCTAAAAATGTCACAAAACACATATGGTACTGACACAAGTTTAAACAACAACACTGGTATGGTTCTGCTGTCAGAAACCTGAGATGCATCTAGTGGCTGAGCAAGTACGTCTAACCGTATATAGGCATCTGTAAAGTCCAGAATACATAGCTAGGAACAGTAAAGCAATGCAAGAGGCAAAAGAAGCAGGATTTGTAGCAAGGATAACTGAGTCCATCCAAACTAAGGTGCTAAGAGGTAGCAAGTCTAAAAGGGTCCCTGGAGCATAGAGCAGAGAATAAAACTAGTTTTTAGCATTTTTTAAATTCAAACTATGAACAAGAATTTTAGCAAAAAGAGCGGTAAATCATAGAGCAACCAATTAAGTGTCCCAAGAGCTGTTGGGGATATTATGGGTTTCCAGTGTTCCCAGCAGAGGCAGGCACACTAATGCTGGTGGTTTAAAGACTTAACTTTGGACATGGGATAAGCCTTGACCTTGAATATGGGCCTGTTCCAGTTCCAACTTATAGACGATAAAAAGATAGTTTCAACTGTTTTATTTTCTTCATATTCCTTTAAGCATTAGAGAATACAGCATGAAAGAAAGATTAGGATATCTTATATTGTCTTATAATTAACAACATCGTCACAACTCTGTTTTCATACTCATAATTTAATCCAAAACTGTTCTGATTCCCTCAGTTTCCTCTAACTAGAAAGGAAATAGTTAAAAATCAGTCATCACTGCAGTTAACAATCCAATTTGAGAATTTATCTTCCCTATATCTTCAGCAACAGATGATAGGTCAAGAATTATTACATTAATAAACATAACTGTTCCCCAGTATAGACTACAAAAGCCCACTGCAATGCACAGAGGGAGAAATACAATCTCAAATATCTCCTTAAATAAATGAGACATGATTTGTAATTAGAACCACAGTGAATACTTACATATGCAACATGGTGTCATGGTGCTGATAAAGACAAAAAATTGGCAATCTTCATTTCAATGAAGCTTTCAGTTGCCTGGAAAAGCTTGATGTAGTCCTTTGTGATTATATTAGACGTGTAGGTGTGAGGAGAAAAGAATGGAACTGAAGCAAGAGGGGATATGAGGTGGCACAGAAGCCCCTGAGCTACACGAATCTGAACTTACTAACAAGTGCTCCAAAACGTCTGTTAGTCTATAAGGTGCCACAGGATTCTTTGCTGCTTTTACAGATCCAGACTAACACGGCTACCCCTCTGATACTAACAAGTGGGCTCCCTCCTGTATGTTCCTTTTTCTGTCACAGCAGCAATCTAGTTAATATAAGCAACTCCCTTGCAAAGAATACTAATAATAGTGCAAGTTTGAAAATCTCCATATAACTTCACAATTACCTCATGCCCTTACTGAAAGTCATGGACTTTACTTCACAATCCTCTGAAATGAATGGGATGCTTTTCATTGACATCAGTAAGCATTTGGCCCCATATATTGAAAGATGACTGTTAGTACCTTGAATTACATGGATGACAGTTGTAAGCTATTTGCAGTGGTCACCATTAAAATATTTCCAAGTGGCTTTGGAAGTAATCAACCTCATCCTGTTCCTTTCTAGTGATATACTCCATGCCAGATTTTTCCTGGATAAAGCTCAGAACTGGCCATGAAAAAACAGTAAGAAATGGCTGAACTAGCCACATTGCAAGTATTATAGGGATAGAGTTACACTCCTTTGCTATTTGGCTTCAGAGAAGTATCCAGAAAATGTGTCTAAAAGTTGAATATCGGAATTTTGGTCAGAATCCTTTTAATACCAGTTGGAGGTGGGATTTCTCCCATTTGAAATTAACAAATGGTCTCAGATAGGGATGCTTTTTTTCACCTTTACAGCCAGATCATTCATTACATTTACCCTTCTATTACTTCTGATAACTTTTATACAATCTGAGTACAACAGGTCTCCCCAAGCTCAGCATCAGACCTTTCCTCTACCTCATTTTCCCCACTCTCAAGGAGGGGGGGGGCAATTCACACACCAATGAAGGGGGATCAATTCACAAGCCATGTCAATGAAGATCCCATCACACTGTCAATATTTCACTCCCTTTTCTGATGGATGTTTTCATTGTTCAAACACAAATACACTTCAACATCCATATAGACAGGTAAACGAGGTTTTTCCACCTACCAACACCCTAGACGAGGCCTCTGCCACTGCCTACACAGCTGGGTATCCCCAGTCAGATTTTTAATCTAGACAGGTATACCAAGCCCCTTTCCATATTCTTTCCCTAACCCCAGGTCTTCTACAGGAAGCTTTCTAGATCTCTGACAAACGATTGAGCTGCTTGTTGGTCTTCTAAGCTCACCATCTGCAAGGCAGCTGATTAGTTACAAGTGGGGCTAAAATCAACTCCCTTAAAGGGCCATCCCATCCTGTGACAGTAAATTTTAAACATATTTGCATAAAAAAGATGTGCCGACTTTGTGCATCCACTGTGCAGCCACTACTGGTTTAACCCTCACAAGTAGGTAGTTAAGTATCAGAGGGGTAGCCGTGTTAGTCTGGATCTGTAAAAGCAGCAAAGAAACTTGTGGCACCTTATAGACTAACAGACGTTTTGGAGCATGAGCTTTCGTGGGTGAATACCCACTTCCTCAGATGCATGTAGTGGAAATTTCCAGGGGCAGGTATATATATGCTAGCAAGCAAGCTAGAGATAACGAGGTCAGTTCAATCAGGGAGGATGAGGCCCTGTTCTAGCAGTTGAGGTGTGAAAACCAAGAGAAGAGAAACTGGTTCTGAAGTTGGCAAGCCATTCACAGTCTTTGTTCAATCCTGAGCTGATGGTGTCAAATTTGCAGATGAACTGAAGCTCAGCAGTTTCTCTTTGAAGTCTGGTCCTGAAGTTTTTTTGCTGCAGGATGGCCACCTTAAGGTCTGCTATAGTGTGGCCAGGGAGGTTGAAGTGCTCTCCTACAGGTTTTTGTATATTGCCATTCCTAATGTCTGATTTGTGTCCATTTATCCTTTTCCGTAGAGACTGTCCAGTTTGGCCAATGTACATAGCAGAGGGGCATTGCTGGCATATGATGGTGTATATTATATTGGTGGATGTGCAGGTGAATGAACCGGTGATGGTGTGGCTGATCTGGTTAGGTCCTGTGATGGTGTCGCTGGTGTAGATATGTGGGTAGAGTTGGCATCGAGGTTTGTTGCATGGATTGGTTCCTGAGCAAGAGTTATTATGGTGTGGTGTGCAGTTACTGGTGAGAATATGTTTCAGGTTGGCAGGTTGTCTGTGGGCAAGGACTGGCCTGCCACCCAAGGCCTGTGAAAGTGTGGGATCATTGTCCAGGATGGGTTGTAGATCCTTGATGATGCGTTGGAGGGGTTTTAGCAGGGGGCTGTATGGGATGGCCAGTGGAGTCCTGTTGGTTTCTTTCTTGGGTTTGTCTTGCAGTAGGAGGCTTCTGGGTACACGTCTGGCTCTGTTGATCTGTTTCCTTATTTCCTCATGCGGGTATTGTAGTTTTGAGAATGCTTGGTGGAGATTTTGTAGGTGTTGGTCTCTGTCTGAGGGGTTAGAGCAGATGCGGTTTTACCTCAGTGCTTGGCTGTAGACAATGGATCGTGTGATGTGTCCGGGATGGAAGCTGGAGGCATGAAGGTAGGCATAGCGGTTGGTAGGTTTTCGATATAGGGTGGTGTTAATGTGACCATCCCTTATTTGCACCGTGGTTTCAAGAAAGTGGAACTCCCGTGTAGATTGGTCCAGGCTGAGGTTGATGGTGGGGTGGAAGCTGTTGAAATCGTGGTGGAATTTTTCCAGAGTCTTCTTCCCATGGGTCCAGATGATGAAGATGTCATCAATGTAGCGTAGGTAGAGAAGGGGCGTGAGTGGACAAGAGCTGAGGAAGCATTGTTCCAGGTCGGCCATAAAGATATTGGCATATTATGGGGCCATGCGGGTGCCCATAGCAGTGCCACTGATCTGGAGATATATATTGTCATCAAATTTGAAATAGTTGTGTGTAAGTATAAAGGCACAGAGCTCAGCAACCAGTTGTGCTGTGGCATCATCAGGGATAGTGCTCCTGATAGCTTATATTCCATCTGTGTGTGGGATGTTTGTGTAGAGAGCCTCTACATCCATGGTGGCTAGGACGGTGTTTTCTGGGAGGTGACCAATGCATTGTAGTTTCCTCAGGAAATCAGTGGTGTCATGGAGAAAGCTGGGAGTGCTGGTGGCATAGGGTCTGAGTAGAGAGTCCACATATCCAGACAGTCCTTCAGTGAGAGTGTCAATGCCCGAGATGATGGGGCGTCCAGGATTTCCGGGTTTGTGGATCTTGGGTAGTAGATAGAATGACCCTGGTTGGGGCTCTAGGGGTATGTTGATTTCTTCTGGTGTTAGTGTAGGGAGTGTCCTGAGTAGATGCTGTAGTTTCTTAGTGTATTCCTCAGTGGGATCTGAGGGAAGTGGCCTGTAGAATTTGGTATTGGAGAGTTGTCTGGCGGCCTCCTTTTGGTAGTCAGACTTGTTCATGATGACAACGGCACCTCCTTTATCAGCCTCATTGATGATAATGTCAGGGTGGTTTCTGAAGCTGTGGATGGCATTGCGTTCTGCATGACTTAGGTTGTGAGGCAAGCGATGTTGTTGTTCCACGATTTCTGCCTGTGCACGTCGGCGGAAGCATTCAACGTATAGGTCCAGACTGTCATTTTGACCCTCAGGAGGGGTCCATGTGGAGTTCTTCTTCTTGCGCTGTTGGTGGGAGGGCACCTGTGTATCAGTGCACTGTTCAGTGTTGTCCTGGAAGTATTCTTTGAGTCGGAGACGGTGAAAGTAGGCTTCCAGATCGCCACAGAACTGTATCATGTTGGTGGGGGTGGCAGGGTAGAAAGAGAGTCCCCGAGATAGGACAGACTTTTCTTCTGGGCTGAGTGTGTAGTTTGATAGATTGACGATATTGCTGGGTGGGTTAGGGGTACCATAGTTGTGGCCTCATGTGGCAGGTAGGAGTTTAGACAGCTTACAGTCCTTTTTCCTTTGTAGAGAGGTGAAGTGAGTAATGTAGATCTCCTCTCTTATTCTAGTGAAGTCTGTTTGTATAGAAGTTTGGTTATTAATTAGAGTCTCCAGGTTGGAGAGCTCTTTTTTGATGTTTTCCTGTTTGCTGTATAGGATGCTGATCAGGTGGTTCCTCAGTTTTTTTGATAGAGTATGGCATAATCTCTCACTATGGTTTGTGTAGTACGTAGATAGCAGTGGATTTTTTACCTTTAGTCCATTTGCTATGATGTCCATCTGTTTGCATTTGGAAAGGAAGATGATATCTATCTGTATTTGTGCAAGTAGGCAGTTAGAACCTAAGGCCCTGATCCTAAAATTCTTGGCTTACTGTAGGGGTGATGGGCAGAAGGGTTTTAATATACACCTAAATCAAAAGCACAAGTATTTTCTTAGAAACTTTCCTATAATTCAGGGGTCAGCAACCTTTCAGAAGTGGTGTGCCGAGTCTTCATTTATTCACTCTAATTTAAGGTTTCGCATGCCAGTAGTACATTTTAAAGTTTTTAGAAGGTCTCTTTCTATAAGTCTATAATATATAACTAAACTATTGTTGTATGTAAAGGAAATAAGGGTTTTTAAATGTTTAGGAAGCTTCATTTAAATTTAAATTAAAATGCAGATCTCCACAGACAGTGGCCAGGACCCAGGCAGTGTGAGTGCCACTGAAAATCAACTTGCGTGCCACCTTCAGCACATGTGCCATAGGTTGCCTACCCCTGCTATAATTCATGTAATAGCCTTCTTTAGCAGCCAGACTTTTGATAGAAGCAGGTTTAAAACCAATACGCTTGTCCTTTGATAAAAGCTGGACTAAACTCAGTAGATTTGTGGAAATGTAACATTTACTTTCATAAAAATGGTTTTGGAAGCTCCTGTTGTTTTGCTTAATAAAAATAATAAAAAGTGACAAGGTATCTGTTTTTTTTCCCTTTGCTCTTCAGTTTCCCTGACTGTTCAGTGCTGGTTTTATTTCATTTCTAAAATTGAATGGCATACTGCACAATCTTGCCAGATGGAACTCTGTGTAGCTGCAGTGCTTTGGTCTTCCCAGTGAGGATTTGTATCCAGAATGGGGGGAAAAAACCATGTACACGCAAGGTGTACAAATTTAAAACTAAAAAATACAGTGAGAGATGAAAATCTATTTTTCCTGCTGTACAGGGAAGGTCATTTTAAGGTAGGAGCAAGCAAAGCCATGTACTGCAAGAACAAATTTGTAATGTACAGTCTCGTTAAAAATGTTCGATGGTGCCTTGATTGAGTCCATTTAATTATAGCACTTTCGCCAGCCAAAAATACTAATACAGACATGAATGCAAGAGGCTGCTTATTTATGTTCTTTGCCTGGAACTCTCTCCTCATCCCAGTGAAACACCAGCTCTTTTTCCTAATTCCTCTTCAAAGCTGACTTTCTCATACGCTGTCCATCAGCAAAAATACTGTCACTGACCTCTCCCTTTATTATTTGATATACAAATGCAGAGAGAAAGATGTTCTAAACAGAATCTTCCTCTGTATATTCCATTGTGTTTTGTATTGTCTTTCTATTTAAACTGTAAATTGAGTATCTTCCTAAGGAGATTAAGAGAATCATCTTTTTTTCCTGTCCTGTTCAGCATTAACCATACTGTTTGTGCTTCACATATAATACAGGTCAATTATTCTGATGTGCATGTCTGGTTATTCAGGAAACATTAGTCATAATGGCTATCAGCCAGATCCTGAAGTCCCTTCTTGGTCAAACTACCACGTAAATCCATATGACTTATTCAGTAAAATCTAAGTAAGGTCTTTAGGAACTGACCTACTATTTTTATTTGAACTTTCTCTCATAGGTTATATTACTAATCCATTACCACTTGAACCTGCTTTATATGTGGGCGACACAGCTGTGTGAAATTCTTGCAACAATCTGAAATGCACATAAAAGTAATCTGGCTTCAAGTTTCATTACACCCACTTTCAGGCCAACTTTATGGGAAGTTTCTAAGGTTCACAGACACCTAGGGCCATTTTAGAGATAGTCAAAACCATGCAAATATACTCTGAAGTAAAATGAGTTTTGCTTTGACATATGGGTTAATTCAATACAAAACTTAAGGCAAAGAATGTATGGTGCAAATTCTGCATCCTCCCCTGCAGCCCCCATACTGGACTCCACATCCCCTTATTCCCTCACACTTTTTTGTCTAGTTTCCAGGGCCAGCTCCAGGCACCAGTGCAGCAAGCATGTGGCTGGGGTGGCAAGCCATGGGGGGCAGCCTGCCGGTCGCTGTGAGGGCGGCAGGCAGGTGGCTTTTGACAGTGCGCCTGCGGGAGGTGAGTCTGCGGGAGGCTTTGGCAGCAATTCAGCGGTGGGGATGCTGATGGTGCCGCACTGGCCCACCTCCCGCAGGTGTGCCGCCGAATTCACGTGACCGGCGGACCTCCCGCAGGCGCGCCGCTGAAAGCCGCCTGCCTGCCAGCCATGCTTGGGGCGGCAAAAAACATAGAGCCGCCCTTGCTAGTTTCCAAGCCATGTATCCCAGTGGTGGGCATCTCCACTCTGGGCATTGTGGGTCAGTCCCGCGGAGAACAGTAAAAAAGGGTAGCAATTGTTTGGAAAGCCAAAAATTCATTATGGAACTTTGAGACACTTAAAAAAAAAAGAAAGAAAAAAAATCAGAATGCTCATGAAAATAACATGAGTTGACAACTCTGCAAATGATATACAGGACGCAACTAGCAAAAACTGGAACCAGCAAGAGGCACCCAGGTGCCCTGAAGCCTGCACCGCACAGCACATACTGTCATGACTGAGATGTGGGCTGTCAGACCTAGTGGTCAGAGCAGGAGTCAGTCCAAGTCAGATACCAGGAGGTTAGCGTCAAAAACGGGCCATTGGGAGACTAAGAATCAGGCATCAGAAGGCAGGCAGGGTCAGGTGACCGAGAGGTCAGAGTCCAAGAGAGGCCAGAAAGCACCCCAACAGGCAGGTGCCAGGAGGCAGGCAGGGTCAGGTTATAGACATCAATCTAATACCAAATTCAAGGACAAACTACAGTCAGAAACTGATTCTAGGGCTTATCACAAGCGGGTACCAGCCAATCCATGGGCTGTGAGGGACCATCACTCAGATATTGGTGGGTGGTATCTCCTGCATAGCCCAGACTCACAGGGTCCAGAAGGCTAAGTTCAAGCCTTCTGTGACAACATGGTGGTATCAGTAGCACAACACCTCTATGGTCCCAGGTTCTAGCTCTCCAGGTTCTAATGTGTCTAGAAGGTCAATGGTGCATCCCACAATAAATGTACTTATCTACTCCGTCAGTGGTCTTCCATATGAAAGTCAAATGGTATCTGCTTCTTAAAGTAACGTTGCACAATACATAATTTTCAGAGCCATCTTTTCAAAACTAACCTGCATTTGAACGCACAGAATGAGCATCCATGCTTGCAAATGGAAACTTGCATTTACCCATTTTACACATACAAGGTTAAGTTAGTTCACACAAGTGCAGGTTGGGTGATCTCTCAAAGAACGCACATACAATTTATGGAGCCAGTTTTTGAACAGATGGATTTGAACTTTCAAGTTTTACTTTGTAACTAATATGAATCTCTATTTCATCCTGACAGACCCAGAGTTAGTGTCCAAACTCACCTACTCCTGAGCCTTTGGCTTTATTGATAACTCAAAAAATAATAACATAAGTTTCAGTGTAAGCTTCCTCTGTTCTTAGAGGTTCCCTCCGTGACCCCTTTTAGCCCCCCAGATTCTTGAAAAACAAGACAGCAGCCTCTCTCCATTAATATCCTGTTGGTGCTAACTGGACTTGACTAACAGCATGATTACAGTAATTACCCTATATCTTATGACCTGTTTTTGGCAACTTGTGAACTGTACCTTGGGTGACTCAACAGAAGGGCCATGGTGGTCCTATTGATACCTTAGAGCCTGTCACATAATAGTTTTCCTTTTAAAAAGTTTAATTTCTTGGACATATAACATACATTTTGGGGTGTGTGGTGTGTGTGAGACAGAGAAAGAAGGAGAACTATCCAACCTAATTCTTGAAAGTTCACTGGTAAATCATTTTGCCCAGCTAATTTGTGTATTTGGATGTATACTTATGTGTGGGTAAAAATAAGTGACACAGCAGTGATACTACAGCAACACTGCTGGTCTAGTGTTCTTCCTATGAAAGGGAACTTGAGATTTTGACTAGTGAGTCTGCATAGTCATAAGTCCATTGGTCACACCAAATCCTGCCCTCAGGTTCACCCCTCCCTTGTGCTTCTATAGAAGGAACTCCAGTAGAACACTGGTCAATGCTGTGGAATACTCCTGCACCAAGCCCTGTCCCTGTGGAATGATGTGTTGAAGTCTTGAGGACTTACCCTATTGCACAGTCAGGGTTTGCCCACAGGTCTTTACCAAACAAGATGATCTTCAATTTCCCCCCAACCTCTCAAATTTTTTCAAATATTTCCTGTTTCCTTCTGTAAATATCCTAAGATATTGCGGATCGCTAGCGGATACATTAGTGAATAATGAAAACAAGCATATGCAGAATTCTTCTCAGTGGAAAACCTTGCTGGAAAATAAAAGCTTTTTATATTTTCATTGAATTCTCTAGTCTGTTTTGAAGTTTTATGCTGCTGTCTTAAGCTTTGCAAAGTTATTATGCTGGGCACTTACATCCTCATTTTCTGAAAAACATTTCACCCAAGACAATATTTTTTAAAATATTAACTGTCTTTTTGTCAATTACATAGTGATCATACTGTACATTCTAAATTGCATGTTGTTTAAGAAGTGCTCTTTCATTTCCTGTGTTTCTGTTAATGCTTTTCAACTTTTTTATTTGTTCAGATCTGATGGGCTCATCAGCACTTGAGAGTGGACACAGAGTGTCTAGTTTTGTTTTTTTATTTCTTTGTTTTACTTCTCTAAAACTTTATTATAAGCAAATGTTCTTTGATGCCTCTTTTAATATTCAGTTAGTTCCCAACTCCTGGAGAAGGAAACATTCATGTTTAGAACAAAATAATTAAGTAATTTAAAATAAAATCTGTGTTACTTTCTCAAAAGCAAAAGAGAAAAGTTTAAGTAGTGCTTTTAAATATGCCAAAGTAACCCAGTAATAATGGCAGCAAAGAATCCTGTGGCACCTTATAGACTAACAGACGTTTTGGAGCATGAGCTTATGTGGGTGAATACCCACTTCCTCAGATGCATGTAGTGGAAATTTCCAGGGGCAGGTATATATATGCTAGCAAGCAAGCTAGAGATAACGAGGTCAGTTCAATCAGGGAGAATGAGGCCCTGTTCTAGCAGTTGAGGTGTGAAAACCAAGAGAGGAGAAACTGGTTCTGAAGTTGGCAAGCCATTCACAGTCTTTGTTCAATCCTGAGCTGATGGTGTCAAATTTGCAGATGAACTGAAGCTCAGCAGTTTCTCTTTGAAGTTTGGCCTTGAATTTTTTTGCTGCAGGATGGCCACCTTAAGGTCTGCTATAGTGTGGCCAGGGAGGTTGAAGTGCTCTCCTACAGGTTTTTGTATATTGCCATTCCTAATGTCTGATTTGTGTCCATTTATCCTTTTCCGTAGAGACTGTCCAGTTTGGCCAATGTACATAGCAGAGGGGCATTGCTGGCATATGATGGCGTATATTAGATTGGTGGATGTGCAGGTGAACGAACCGGTGATGGTGTGGCTGATCTGGTTAGGTCCTGTGATGGTGTCGCTGGTGTAGATATGTGGGTAGAGTTGGCATCGAGGTTTGTTGCATGGATTGGTTCCTGAGCTAGAGTTATTATGGTGCGGTGTGCAGTTACTGGTGAGAATATGTTTCAGGTTGGCAGGTTGTCTGTGGGCAAGGACTGGCCTGCCACCCAAGGCCTGTGAAAGTGTGGGATCATTGTCCAGGATGGGTTGCAGATCCTTGATGATGCGTTGGAGGGGTTTTAGCAGGGGGCTGTATGTGACGGACAGTGGAGTCCTGTTGGTTTCTTTCTTGGGTTTGTCTTGCAGTAGGAGGCTTCTGGGTACACGTCTGACTCTGTTGATCTGTTTCCTTATTTCCTCGTGCAGGTATTGTAGTTTTGAGAATGCTTGGTGGAGATTTTGTAGGTGTTGGTCTCTGTCTGAGGGGTTAGAGCAGATGCGGTTGTACCTCAGTGCTTGGCTGTAGACAATGGATCGTGTGATGTGTCCGGGATGGAAGCTGGAGGCAAGAAGGTAGGCATAGCGGTCGGTGGGTTTTCGATATAGGGTGGTGTTAATGTGACCATCACTTATTTGCACTGTGGTGTCAAGAAAGTGGACCTCCCGTGTAGATTGGTCCAGGCTGAGGTTGATGGTGGGGTGGGAGCTGTTGAAATCATGGTGGAATTTTTCCAGAGTCTCCTTCCCATGGGTCCAGATGATGAAGATGTCATCAATGTAGCGTAGGTAGAGAAGGGGCGTGAGTGGACGAGAACTGAGGAAGCATTGTTCCAGGTCGGCCATAAAGATATTGACATATTGTGGGGCCATGCGGGTGCCCATAGCAGTGCCACTGATCTGGAGATATATATTGTCATCAAATTTGAAATAGTTGTGTGTAAGTATAAAGGCACAGAGCTCAGCAGCCAGTTGACTTGTGGCATCATCAGGGATAGTGTTAATGGCAATTTTGAACAGGCATTGTTTTAACCTATGGGACAGTGTTTTGAAATAACTCAGTGCTTGGAATAAGATAGGAAACTAATCTCTTTCTAATCAATGCATATATGCACGCACACGCACACATATATGCAGGTACAGAAATGTTACCTAAATATGTAATATGTAACGTCAATAAAATAACACAGAAGGAAGTAAGGAATATTCTGAGTAAACTTCACAGAGTTGTACGCTTTGTGACAAAAGGGACAGCACATTTTGTGCAACCTGTAATTTCTCAAGTGGCTTACATGGAGTGGTCTACCCCTCTGGAGCTGTGACCAATGGTGAATACAGTGAAACAAAAAAAGTCTTTTTAAAACAAGCTTTTATTTTATATGAACAGTAGAAAGATGGCAAAAAAGAGAAAAGAGTTTTTAACAAAATAAGAGATCTATACACAGATCTGTTTTACCTAAGGTTCAGGTAGAAATATCTTACTCCCAACACCCCAATCTCTGATGACTGGGGGATTCAGTCTGCTTCTCGGCAGTCTGTGTCACCCTCTCCTGTCCTTCAAGGTCAGTCTTTTTCTCCATCCAAAGTTCTTTGTTGTAGTTTTTCCTGCTGGATCTCCACTGAGGTTATAAGCTGGGATGCCCCCGTGCCAAGCAAAATCTGAGCTTAGCATACTCAGGGGTAAAACTTCAAAGGGAATGATCCCTACATTATCTTTTAAGTATCAGTAAATGGGAGGGTATTTGAAGCTATTGTCACCTTTGCTGCATACTTGCAAAAAAACCATGCTTGAATTAACCCCTTGTAGTCACATAGCAAACAGCACAATAACAGTCAGTCAGACAGATGGAATATATAATATTCATTAAATATAACAGGCATTCCCATGCCAGCCATGTCCTTCACATGGCATATCAAAATTTCAGGAGGGTTAATTTTTGTGGAGGTAGATGGAGAAGTGTTGAAAAATCAGACTCATAATAGAAAGCTAACATCAACTTTAACTTTGGAGCAGCTATTGCTGCTCAAAAACTCTAATTGTACATAGAGATCTCTAATGTTACCTAACACATGCTGTGCTATGTTCAGGGGAGGACTGTATGAAAGATTACCCAGTCAGAAAATTACTGTCCATCCAGTGTACCTCATTTTCAACTTCTTCAGAGAACCTGAAGCACAGAAAAGCTATCATCACAACAGCACCCCTCATAATACAGAAAATGAATCAGATAGCAACACTGCAGTCTGCTGCTTTTGAATGAGAGAATAGAGGAAGAGAAATACTATCAAAGGGATGTTTTGCACACACTGTAAAGTTAAGTGCTGGAGATGAGAACTAAAGACATTATCAAAGTGTATAAAAATACCGGAAAAAATTAACAATGAAAAAATCACTTAGGGTTTAACTGAAGAAAGTCATAAAATACAGGAAAGATGATTAGGAAAGAGGATATTCTCCCTGACTGGATGTACATAGCTGAGCTTCCGAAGTATATCAAAGATGAGCTAAGAAAAGATAAGGGCTGGACCAGCGTAATGTACAACAGAGAACAAACCAAATTATAAGGCAACTTCCAATAATGGTGCCCTATTGTATGGATAGAAAAGTGTAAGACAGTGTTTGCTATTTTACAAAGACCTGTGTTTCAGACTAGCTGATAATAATCCACACTTTGGGCAGAAGCAGCCATCAGCAATGATGCCAGCAACACATTCGCTTGCCTTTTGTGAGCTCTGAATTAAATTTTATACCATTATTTTAATCAAAGAGAACGGCCTGTGAGCAATACAGAAATGATTTATCTTAATAATCATCTAACTCATAAATATGCATATATTCAGTAGCAATTCTTACAAATTTTTGATGAGGATTACACTAATGAAGCCTCATATACAAAAAGGAATGTATTCTAGTCGCAAAGTAGTCAAAAGATATAGCTTTCTATAGGAAGGAAGTGGTCAGAGGTAATGGCAAGGTGCTTAAAGATGCAATAGGATCATTTTACCTCAGCAAAATGAAAACAGTTTGATTTACAAGTCAAGTACTGTACATCAATAATGTTCAGAACACAAATCCATTGAACAATGCAGCATAATGAGATTTTTTCGTTTGTGAGAGGCCCCATAGTGAGTTAGAAATGAGTGCTTCAGCACAATTACTGTAACTAAGATCACCAAAAAGTAACAATTTCAATTAAAGTTTCCTCCTACTAGAATTCAGTCACATTTCAAAATTCAGTGCATGTAAAGAACTTTGAATCATTTGCCTGTAATATTTTCTTATGAAAATTATTAGTGATAAAGAGTAGGAAATTCACAGTACACCTAAACATCTCAAAGCAATCTAAGGACCAAATTTCAAAACAGGTCTAAGATATTGAGTATGTAATTTTGTTTACTCAAGTGTGTTTGTTTATTAATTGTATTTGCACACACAGGTAGTAGTATATCTCACTAAGTAATAGCATGTGTAAATTCAGGTTGTGTGTACAAATCAGATATTTTCATAGACAACAAAACTTAGATGTTAAAATTACATTTGCAAATATTTACACATTCAAAATTGCAGGTCAAATATTAAAGTGCCATTTCACTGAAACTACACAGCTACCGAAACAGACCTAATGGCCGGCTCTGCCAAGAGACTGGGTGAGTTTTATTTTTTGAGAATGTAATGCAAACTAGAACCCAGTTAGACTAGGGCTTCCCTTCTTCTCCAATTACTGCTCTTTGATTAAAGACAGCATCCAACGGATAAGGGAAGAACAAAGGTATATACATTTATTTTCAGCTCTGACAATATCCTACACTAAATATTTACAGACATAAAACTATTAAAAAGTGATAAACCAGGCTTTCAAATAAAATAATTGAATAACATAAATAAAGAGAACAATAATTAAAAACAAAAACTGTCTGATCAGTCATAAATAAATAATTATTTCTTTAACTAGACTTCAATGGAATCAGATTCATACTAGGAGCTAGTAGTTAGATATTTGTGTAGCCTACACAACCACGATATGCAGGGCACAGACCATCCTTTTGTTCTATGTTTGCACCAAACCTAGCATAATGGGGTTCTGATTCATGAACAGGACTCCTATGTCTATAATAGCCCAAATAAATAATAATAATAATTAATAAGAAGTTAGGACATCTGTATCTTCTATCCTTAGATCCAGCTATTTTACTGTTGTCCTATTTGCAAGGGTAGATTCCATCTCAAGATTCCATTAGCCTTTACCCCTCTCCTCAAGCTGATTCCAACACAGATTACTTTTCCATTTGAAAATCCCAACCCGGAAAACATGTATTTCCTGAACAGGACTGTGTACACAACCAAACATTCCACGGTACTTTCTGCAGTTAACCTCAGAGAGTGTGTCTACACTGCAATTAAACTCCCAAGGCTGGCCCTTGCAGGGTCCCAGAGCTAGGCTCCAGCCCAGCATCGAATGTCTATACAGCAACTTTACAGCCTTGCAGCCCTAGTCACATGAGCCTGAGTCAGCTGACATGGGTCAGCCATGGATGTTTCATTACAGTGTAGACATACTCAGAGTCAAAGGCCACTTTAAAAGCTTGACACAAGGCGCTTGTCTATACTACCACTTAAGTCTATATAAGTTAAGTCACCCGGGGTTTAAAAAAGCCACTACCTGAGCAATTAATTTACATCGATTTAGAGCGGTGTCTACACCATACTGTGCTGGCAACAGACGTTCTCAGCTGACATAGCTTCCGCCTATCATTGAGGTGGAGTGATTTTGCCGATGGGAGAGCGCTCTCCCATCAGCATAGCACCTCTTCACCAGATGCGCTACAGCGGCGCATCTGCATCGGTAGCGTAGACTAGCCCTAAGTATCATTCAAGAATCAATTAGATAGATATAATAGCCTACAATTACAGTTGTTACAGCACATCCACTATAAAGCCCACATTATTCAGGGCTTTAAAGTTATGCCATAAATAGTTCTCTGGGATGAAACTCTAATCAGATTCATAGAATGTAAAGTTTGGAAGGGACCTCATGAGGTCATCTAGTCCAACCAGCTGCTCAAAGCAGGACTAATCCCCAACTAAATCATCCCAGCCAGGGCTTTGTCAAGCCTGACCTTAAAAACCTGTAAAGAAGGAGATTCCACCACCTCCCTAGGTAGCCCATTCCAATGCTTCAGCACCCTCTTAGTGAAAAAGTTTTTCCTAATATCCAACCTAAACCTCCTCGACAACAACTTGAGACCATTACTCCTTGTTCTGTCATCTGCTACCACTGAGAACAGTCTAGATCCATCTTCTTTGGAACTCTCTTTCAGGTAGTTGAAAGCAGTTATCAAATTCCCCCTCATTCTTCTCTTCTGCAAACTAAATAATCCCCGTTTCATCAGCCTCTCCTCACAAGTCACGTGCTCCAGCCCCCTAATCATTTGCCCTTGCTGGACTCCTTCCAATTTTTCCACATCCTTCTTGTAGTGTGAGGCCCAAAACTGGACAAAATACTCCATATGAGGCCTCACCAATGCTGAATAGAGGGGAATGATCATGTCCCTCGATTTCCTAGCAATGCTCCTACTAATGCAGCCCAATATGCCGTTAGCCTTCTTGGCAACAAGGGCACACTGTTGACTCATATCCAGCTTCTCGTCCACTGTAACCCCTAGGCCCTTTTCTGCAGAACTACTGCCTAGCCACTCAGTCCCTAGTCTGTAGCAGTGCATGGGATTCTTCCGTCCTAAGTGCAGGACTCTTTTGGCCCAATCCTCTAATTTGTGTAGGTCCCTCTGTATCCTATCCCTACCCTCCAGCATATCTACCACTCCTCCAAGCTTAGTATCATCTGCAAACTTGCTGAGCGTGCAATCCACGCTATCCTCCAGATCATTAATGAAGATCTTGAACAAAACCAGCCCCAGGATCGACACTTGGGGCACTCCGCTTGATACCTGCTGCCAACTAGACATGGAGCCATTGATCACTACCTGTTGAGCCAGACGATCTAGCCAGCTTTCTATCCACCATATAGTCCATTCATCCAGCCCATACTACTTTAACTTGCTGGCAAGAATACTGTGGGAGACAGTATCAAAAGCTTTGCTAAAGTCAAGGAATAACACGTCCACTGTTTTCCCTTCATCCACAGAGCCAGTTATCTCACCACAGAAGGCAATTACGTTACTCAGACATGACTTGCCCTTGCTGAATTCACACTGACTGTTCCTGATCACTTTCCTTTCCTCTATGTGCTTCAAAATTGAAGATTAACAAAACAAAGAAATAAAACACCACATTCAACCATATTTATTTTTTAAAATATCTTACAATTCACATATACTTATTTCTATGTAAAAAACTTCTGACTGCATATAACAATGCAGATTTTTGAGAAATCTTCATTTTTGTACCTATCCTATAACATTTTATAGATTTATAAACCAATAAAATGAAGGGTTTCAAGATCTTATTAAGACCTTGTAAAGTACACTATGTCAGCACTTTGTGATAGAAACCCCACAGCCAATGACAGTCAATATACAAGGAGAGAACAAAGACAGATGTCTGGGATCCACACAGCAAATTAAAATAAAATATATTTAAAAAAAAATGCCTAAAACAACCACTATTAACTCAACAGAGTCCTCCCACAAAATATGTTACAAGGGAAACAGAATAAATGTCATAAAATCTAATGCAACTCTGACAGAAATCTGCAGCATTAAATTTGAGATTAAAAGTATAAATTATTCACAGAAATCTGTAACACTTTCTCATAAGGGTCAGTAATAAATACTTTATAGGACATAAAAATCAGAGACACGTTTATAAATTTATAAATATGTTATAGATGGTGTTATAAACTCTTAATAAACCATAACTGACAGTATTAACTATTTATGACAACTGTCATAAAGAAGGACAGGTGCACATCATCACTGTAATTTTTGAGATACATTCTGTATATATCTATACTGAGATATAGATATGAATATGGGATGACTTCTATCTGAGAAAAACAGGACAGCCTGAGAAATAAAAATCAGTGGGTCTAGGAAGTTATTTCTGGGGGCTAAGGATGTATATTTGTATTTACAGTAGTCAAAAAGAAAGACACCAACATTTCCCATTTATTCATTGATCAGATAAAACAGAGACAAATTGATCACACAGGGAAGTTTTGCAAGGGAGTATGGAAAGGGAGTGGAAGAAGCAGATACATCTAACAAACATACTCTAAACATAGGCTAATAACCCTCCCAAAAACCAAGAACAACCAAACAAAACCCCCTGCAATAGTAAAAATAGTGCACGCAGAAGTCCAGCAGCAGAGTTGGGGCTATTCAGTTTATTTCACTGGATGCAGCATTTATGATTAGGGCCCTACCAAATTCATGGCCATGAAAAACACGTCACGGACCATGAAATCTGGTCTCTGTGAAATCTGGTCTTTTGTGTACTTTTACCCTATACTATACAGATTTCATGGAAGACCAGCATTTCACAAACTGGGGATTCTGACTCAAAAGGGAGTTGTGGGGTGGTTGCACAATTATTGTAGGGGGGTTGTGGTATTGCCAACCTAACTTCTGCACTGCCTTCAGAGCTGGGCAGCTGGAGAGTGGCAGCAACTGGCCAAGCGCTCAGCCCTGAAGGCAGAGTTCTGCCGCAGCAGTGCAGAGGTAAGGGAGGCAATACCATACCATATCATGCCCTCCTGACTTCTGTGCTGCTGCCTTCAGAGCTGGGTGGCCAGAGGGGGCAGCTGGTGGTCAAGGCCTCGGCTCTGAAGACAGCAGCGCAGATGTAAATGGTAGCAATACCGTATCATGACATCCTTACATCTTCGCTGCTTCTGGCACTGGCACTGCCTTCAGAGCTGGTCTTCTGGCCAGCAGCTGCCACTCTCCAGCTGCTCAGCTCATAAGGCAGCACCACTGCCAGCAGCAGCGCAGAAGTAAGGGTGGCAATACTGCAACTTCCCTTCAATAATCTTGCAACCCCCTTACAATTCCCTTTTGGGTCAGAATCTGTATACATCTACATATGTATACAACCCCTACAGTTACAACACCATGAAATATTGGATTTAAATATCTGAAATCATGAAATTTATGATTTTAAAAATCCTATGACCGTGAAATTGACCAAAATGGATCATGAATTTGGTAGGGCCCTATTTAGGATTACATGCCTTCTGGGCAGGTGGTGTACGTGTGCATTCAATGAAAGCATCTCATGATCCCCAGAGACCAAGTATGGGCTCTGGACACCAGAGTGGCTGAACAAGAGAAGCGAAGGGAGACAGAGAGGTTCATAGAGGAGACTTTCCAGGACACAGCAGAGTGGTCCCAGCCTCTGTGTCATTGAGAAAGATGAAAAACTGAAGGAAGGAGAACATGAAGCTGGAGCAGAGGGAAACAGTTCCATAGTTGCAATCCTCCTTCCAGATTATGTCATTGTACCATATCACACTAAGGATAACCCTCTGAGGGAGGGAACTCCAGTTACTAGAGAGAGACAGGTAATAGTAATGTGGGATTTGATTATTAGAAATTAGGGCTGTTGGTTAATCACAGTTAACTCATGTGATTAACTAAAAATATTAACTGCAATTAAAAAAATTAATCGTGATTAATCGCACTGTTAAATAATACAAAACCAATTGATATTTATTAAATATTTTTGGATGTTTTTCTACAGTTTCAAATATATTGATTTCTATTACAACGCAGAATACCAAGTGTATAGTACTCACTTTATATTAGTTTTTATTACAAATATTTGCACTGTAAAAATAACAAAAGAAAGTGTTTTTCAATTAACCTCATACAAGTGCTGTAGTGCAATCCCTATTGTGAAAGTGTAACTTACAAATGTAGATTTTTTTTGTTACATAACTGCACTCAAAAACAAAACAATGTAAAACTTTAGAGACTATAAGTCCACTCAGTCCTACTTCTTGTTCAGCCAATCGCTAAGACAAACAAGTTTGTTTACATTTACGGGAGATACTGCTGCCTGCTTCTTATTTACACTGTCACTCGAAAGTGAGAACAGGCGTTCATATGGTACTTTTGTACCTGGCACTGCAAGGTATTTACATGCCAGATATGCTAAACATCCATATGCCCCTTCATGCTTCAGCCATCATTCCAGAGGACACGCTTCCATGCCGATGATGCTCGTTAAAAAAATAATGTGTTAATTAAATTTGTGACTGAACTCCTTGGGGGAGAATTGTATATCTCTTGTTCTGTTTTACCCACATTCTGCCACATATTTCATGTTATAGCAGTCTTGGATGATGACCCATCACATGTTGTTTGATTTACAAACACTGTCACTGCAGATCTGACAAAATGCAAAGAAGGTACCAATGTGAGATTTGTAAAAATAGCTACGTGCCTCGGCCCAAAGTTTAAGAATCTGAAGTGTCTTCCAAAATCTGAGAGGGACGAAATGTGGAGCATGCTTTCGGAAGTCTTAAAAGAGTAACACTTCAATGCGGAAACTAGAGAACCTGAACCACCAATGAGGAGCAGCAGCACATGGTTCAGATAGAGACATCCCTTAGGGGAAGATTTATTAAAAAGAGAGCGGCTTCTCAAAGACAAAATTATTCTTTAAATTATCACTGTATTTAAATAAAAAAAACTGGTAGGCAATTGCTTATCTGACACATCATTAGATAACAAGATGCAGACTCTCTCCCTTTCCTTAAAAAGTACTACATCATTATGGGTGCAGACACAGAATTGACCAGGGAAATTAGGGTTGTCCATTAAAGTACTAAATAACTTGCTAGCACTTTTGCTGTATAAGATATTTCTTTGTTACACAATTCTACACAATAACAATGTACCACAAAAGCTGCATTTTCCATTGATCTACAGTATTTCTTTTCATTTTCAGAGCCCTGTATGTCACACTGTTAACATGGAAGTAGGCTTTTAAAGATGATTTACTCCTCTTGCAAATAATGAGGACAAGAAAAATGGCTCAAGAAAGATGTAGCTTTAATTCACTTGGATGCAACATTTTCTACTATACTGAAAACATACTGAAATCAGTACCAATGATTCAAACATGAGTTATTCCATTTATAAAACTTCCTACTAATGTCATGGATGTCTCCTTAATGTATAAAGAGTAACATATTGGGACAAATCCTCCACTGGTGTTAAGTGTCATAATTCCATTGATTTTAGTGGAGTTTGAGAATTTACTTCAGCTGTTGATCTGCCCCTTTAAGAGCTGTCAAGTAAGCCAGAAATCATTATCACAATGTCATGACACTTTATCATGATGTATTCTCACAATTAATGACGTAAATTAATAATGCATCACCAAGACAATATTCTGATCCTTATAAGAGGATTTTATTCCAAATTCAATTTGGAATTTTTTACAGGAGACTGTCCAGTAAACTCTGAACTATCCAATGAAATTATGGATGTGTGAAGACACACTTTAATTGGTAATGACACAATCTTAGAATCACAGAAAATTAGGATTGGAAGAGATCTCAGGAGGTCATCCAGTACAATCTCCTGCTTCAAAGCAGGACCAACACCAACTAAATCATCCCAGCCAGGGCTTTGTCAAGCCGGGCCTTAAAAACCCCTAAGGATGGAGATTCCACCCCCTCCCCAGGTAACCCATTCCAGTGCTTCACCACCCTCCTAGTGAAATAGTGTTTCCTATTATCCAACCTAGACCGCCCCCACTGCAACTTGAGAACATTGTTTCTTGTTCTGTCATCTGCCACCCCTGAGAACAGCTGAGCTCCATCCTCTTTGGAACCCCCCTTCAGGTACAGGGGTAGCTCTAGACATTTTGCCACCCCAAGCATGGCGGCATGCCACGGGGGGCGCTCTGCCAGTCACTGGTCCTGCGGCTCCGGTGGACCTCCTGCAGGCGTGCCTGGGAGGGTCTGCTGGTCCTGCAGCTCCACCGAAGCCGCGGGACCAGCAGACCCTCCGCAGGCATGCCGCCAAAAGCAGCTTGCCTGCCGCCCTCCCGGTGACCCGCGGAGCGCACCCCGCAGCATGCCGCCCCAAGCATATGCTTGGTGTGCTGGGGCCTGGAGCCGCCCCTGTTCCCCCCCTCAATCTTCTCTTCTGTAGACTACATAATCTCAGTTCCCTCACCCTCTCCTCGTACGTCACATGCCACAGCCACCTAATCATTTTCGTTGCCCTCCGCTGGACTCTCTCCAATTTGTCCACATCCCTTATGTAGTGGGGAGATCAAAACTAGATGCAATACTCCAGGTGCGGCCTCACTAGTGCCAAACAGAAGGGAGTAATCACTTCCCTCGATGTGCTGGCAATCCTCCTCCTAATACAGCCCAATATGCCATTAGCCTTCTTGGCAACAGGGGCACACTGTTGACTAATATATCCAGCTTCTCATTCACTCATTCTGCAGAACTGCTGCTTAGCCAGTTGGTCCCCAGCCTGTAGCGGTGCATGGGAATCATCATTCCTAAGTGCAGGACTCTGCACTTGTGCTTGTTGAACCTCATCAGATGTCTTTTGGCCCAATCCTCCAACTTGTCTAGGTCACTTTGGACCCTATCCCTACCCTCCAGCGTATCTGCCTCTCCGCCCAGCTTAGTGTCATCTGAGAACTTGCTGAGGGTGCAATTAATCTCATCATCCAGATCATTAATAAAAATGCAAGGGAGATTTAGGTTGGACATTAGGAAAAAGTTCCTAACTGTCAGGGTAGTTAAACACTGGAATAGATTGCCTAGGGAAGTTGTGGAATCTCCATCTCTGGAGATATTTAAGAGTAGGTTAGATAAATGTCTATTAGGGATGGTCTAGACAATATTTGGTCCTGCCATGAGGGCAGGGGACTGGACTCGATGACCTCTCGAGGTCCCTTCCAGTCCTAGAGTCTATGAGTCTATGTTGAACAAAAGCAGCCCCAGGACCAACCCATGGGGCATTCCGGTTGATACCGGCTGCCAATTAAACATCAAGTCATTGATCACTACCCGTTGAGCCCGACAATCTATCCAGCTTTCTATCCACCTTATAGTCCATTCATCCAATCCATACTACTTTAACTTGCTGGCAAGAATACTGTGGGAGACCGTATCAAAAGCTTTGCGGAACTCAAGATATATCACATCCACCACTTTCCCCATATCCACAGAGCCAGTTATCTCATCACAGAAGGCAATCAGGTTGGTCAGGTATGACTTGCCCTTGGTGAATAAATGTTGACTGTTCCTGATAACCTTCCTCTCCTCCAAGTGGATTCCTAGAGGACCTGCTCAAGTTGTCTTGTGTCTTTTGTCTTATTGTAGCTATCACTGACAATGAAAATGGCTGAGTTTGGATCCAGCCATTAGCCATAAGCTGATTTGGGGGAAAAAAAAAAAAAAGTCAAGGGAATTCTGTTTTCATATTAAAAATGTAAAAGCTTATATGCCTTATTCTTGGAAGTGGGCCTTGAGAGGGCAAAAAAAAAAATTAAAAATAAATAAACTAATCATTACCATCAAACAGAACAAACAGCAGCCCTCAACTTCTGCAGCAGACTGGGAAGGACATAAAGGCTCACTATTTCCAACTTTAGTCCATAGGACTTTTCAACATAAGGAATAAAAATATTAATTTGTTTAGAAATTTACTGTATTTAATGAACTTTTAAAGTGTGTTTTTGTGTTATGTATTAAGCATTTATTAGATACTATTAGTCACAGCAATTCACTTCTCCAGTAGATTCATTGATATCAAGCCCTATTATTATTCTTCAACCTGTCAATGTAGGAGACCTTCTGTCCCAAGTCAAGAGTTCTACTATCTGAGTTAATGAGAACCCAATTACTTGATACATAAGAGTCTTACCACTGGGTCAGAAAGAGTCACATCCTTTCTCCTTGATTAGTGAGAACATTGAACAAGAGGCCCTCTGGCTTAATTACAGAGTGCTCTGGTGTTTTACTATTGTCCTCCAGCATTCAAGCCAATTCATTGTGGCAAAAGGGTACAGTGCTTATTTCCCCGGCTTGGGACTGAAGACTCAAAAATTTGTCTTAAAAAGAACAGGAGTACTTGTGGCACCTTAGAAACTAACACATTTATTTGAGCATACAGCCCACTTCATCGGATGCGTAGAATGGAACATATAGTGAGAATTTTCCTTAAAACTTATGGAGATCTCAGTCTCAGCATTTGTTTGCATACACTGGGACAGTAACTAAGTACTCTTGATCTAGACCTTGCTTCCTCTCCAGTACTGGCATGGGGAGAGGAGGGCAGGGAAGGGATACAGCTCTCCTTCTCCCTGTCAGCTAGGCTACTTGCATTTTGGAAGGTTTGGAGTTAACTCAGGGTGTCTGATTCACATCTTCTTAAAGCCAGGATATCATTCCCCAATAACAAAACAAACAAACAAAAAGAAAGACCAAAAAAAAGGGAAAAAAAAGAAAAATGGAATGTCTGCCAACACGTTTACAACCAACACTGCTGACCCTTCCTGGGACTTCATATCAATATGTAATGTCGGTAGAACAATTGCTTTTGCAGCAGGAACTTTAACACGGATTTCACACCATGGGAGCGTTTGATGGGATTTCATGACTTGGGAGTTAACAATAGTTTTAGTAATCCCAGTATCTCTCCATCCAATGTAGGTCTCCTGATTAACTACCAATTTCTGCTCCCACTGGGGATCAAATAGCTCTGTATCCAGGAGGGTGCAGCATGACATGTGGACAGTGGTTTGGGGTGTGAATGGTTCAGCGGGAACATTATATGCCATTGGTGGTCTGGCTATGTGACTCCTTCTCTCTGGAGATTCACTCACACAATTAACTCTCTGAGGCTGGGGTGCAGCTGGCCTTTCTAGCACTGCTCTGAGCCTCGGTGGGCAGACTGAGCAATCCCAGGCAAAGTGACCCAGCTGGTCACAGATAAGATACTGCTTTTCCCAATCCCTCCTGGGGATTCTCAGAGGTGGCTTCCTTCCCCCTTGGATGTCTTGCTTGCCTGAGCCCAGTTCCCATCCTCTGATCCTATGCCACCTCAATTAGATTTTCTATCAAGCCCAGGCTGCCTATCTGCATAATGGTCTGCCAACTTCCCCACTAAACACATCTCTCTAGGATTTGTGTCTAATTACCATGTTTTAGGTCAGAGGTGTGGGGAAGCAGAGCAGATTTTATAGAATTGTTCTAAACTAATTAATTGGTAGGTCTCGTAGACTGTGATACCTCCCAATATGGTTTCTTACATAACTCCTAATTTGGGTTTAAATCTCAGTGTAGTTCAAATTCCCTTGTTTCTGAATTCCCTGAAACTTCCTCCTGTGTTTCAGGGGTCAATCTAAATTTTTGCAACAAACTTCTTTGCATCACCCACTATCTTTATAGTCCTCTCTGTCCATATGAGTGAAAGCATCTAAGGCCTTCTCTGATAGTAATGGAGCCAGATTACTGCAACATGTCCTTCTGCACCACCTGGTTCAATTCACATACCATTTTATAATCATTTAAAAACACATTGACGCCATCCCGTTAGCTAAAGTGAGGAATACTTTGGAGTCTACACCACCCACTGGGACAGGTACATAGGGTCTGTCTCTACCTACTGGATTAGGGTTTTGCTGGTGCTGTCTGTCCATAACTCTCCTCTTGTTGCTTCTCCTTCTCTCTCTTCTCATGCTGACATTGCTTCTTCTCATGCTGATGTTGCTTCTCCCACACTACAAGTGGCTGGGCTTCCAGATGCAGCGTGCTTCTCTCTAGCTGCAGTCCAGGATCTCCACTGAAGTCTGGGCGCAGCATGGTTGTCAATTCTGTCTCCTCTTCCCTGTTTCCCTCTAGTGAGTTGTCTCCAAAATTTCCCTCACCTGCTGGATCCTCTGCCAGTGGGTTGGGTGTTCTCTGTGATCCTGGATCATCATTTCTTTTCAGGTTCTCAGAGTGTAACAGGTCAATTAGGTGCCTTGTCCACTTCTCAGTGTTAAGCTGCTTTTCAAGGAATATCTCAACCAGCTGATGTTTTCTTAAGCTGTTCATAATTCATTTTCCCCTTCCTCTGCACTTTTCTTTGTGCTCTTCCCTTACACAGTACTTGTTTTCACTGCTGTCACCATTAATGGCAATTCACACTGTCATAGATTCCATACCACACATGCTGTCACCATAATGTCACAGTTTCAGGGTAACTGAACCCATATTCCCCTCCATGGTTCCTTGAGGCCACTCACTTAGCATTTCAGTCTCCCAATATCACCTCTTTTGGACAGAAATCCGTGTTTCCCTCTCAACTGACTGGGGTTTTTAAGGCTGTACAGTGTCGTGTCATACACTGTGATGTCCCCAGGAAGCCAGTCTGCCTAAAGGCCAGCACCAGGGCTGAGCTTTCTCTCTGAGGACGACCAGTGTGTGCCAGCAGTTACAAGTTACCACCCAGCTCTGCCAAAGCAAAATATATTTATTCTTAGGGTAAAAGCACTAGTAAAAACAATAAACATAGCAGAAACTATTATCTTCCACATGGGGAGGGAAGGGTCTGATAAGTCAAAATCGCTTCCAAGCCTTTAGCAAGGGTTGGCATCTTTCCGTGGGCAGAAGGTCCTGTCTGTTTTATACACAAGCCCTTTATACACAAGTCTTGCTTTGTCCCCTAGACCCATGAAAATAGATAAAACCAGTCTCTCTCCCAATTCCCCAGAAGGTCAAACTCAAAAGCAAGGGAATACATAGCCAGCCTTAAAATTTTGCATTAATCATCCCCAAGTGATTCCAAATTATCAAAGAAAAACCTCACACCACCACCAGTGAGTCAGGAACATCCAAATGCACATCTATATTGATAAAATGGGCTATGAATATTCTATGAATCTCAGTATAATGGCTTTTTGAGGGTTTCATGCTTTAAACATGAAACACAATGTGGTTCCCAAAGATACAGCCTGTGGTTGTAATGTCTGTCACATCAAACAAAAATCTGTGACAGGTTTTGGAAAGGGCTGATTTGGAATTAAAACAGTGGTGAACTCCCCCAAACCATTAGGCTTTTCAAATATGCCAGGAGACTCTGGAAAAGTCATATTTTCTAGAGTGAAGAACATTATTAGTTGTTCTAAGTATTAGAACGGCTGGATGTTCTTCCTCATAAGTTCCAAGCTATCAGTTGGAAGTTGGCTAGGTGCTTTTAGTATTGGACATCAGCACTTTAGAGGAAATAAATAATTGTCGGTATTCACTTAAGGCGCTCTATTAATATAAATAATGCACAACAATAAAAAGAGGCCTGCAGAGTGTGGGAACTGAAATGAGTAAACATTCTTACACAGAAAAGTCGAAGAAATTGAGCTGATTTCTCAATATAGAGAATAAGACTTTGGGTCTTTAGTGCTTAAGCCAATCTCTAACTACTAGAGATTAGGAGGAGACCTAATGTACATGGCAGATTATTCCACTTCTGCCTAATGCAAGGTTTCTTGCAACTTCCTTTTAAACATCTTGTACTGGCCACTTTTGGTGAGAGGATATTTGGCTAGATGGGCCACAGTTCTCATCAATTATGGCAATTCTCGTATTCTTATGAAATTAGAAATCCACTAAAGATCTTGCTATGTACATCTAATTTACCTGTGAAAGATTTAGATACCATGATGATGGGGTGTTACAGAAAAATCCTAAAATAGACTGCATGGTTTGAATGACAGAAGGACTGTATTCATAATCATTAGCTGGCATGAAATCTTAGATTCAGAGCTTAATCCTGCATAATCAAACTCAGTGGAGGTTTTGTCATTTACTTCAATGAGAGCAGCACTGAGCACTTGGGACCAGTCCTTTTTTCTTTGCTCATACGGAAATTCTCTTGTAATAAATTGGACTACTTTCACAAATAAGGAAAGCAGGATTTGGCCAGCAAAACATTATTTTGAATGGGAAATAATTCGAGATTTCTATTGTTGATGTCCTTTTACAGTGTTGAGCTATTGTATCATATAAATTGCAAGTGTACATTGATCAGTGTCAGAAAGCTCTCAAAGCAAAAGGCTTTTGTATGCAATATTATATTCTTTCTTTGCTCTCTCCATCTTTAGATTTCTCTTCAAGAATATAATGTAGAAGAAAATATAGCAGCAGAAATTCAAAATGGTGGCATTTGCTAAAATGGAACATGAAGTGTGCCAAACCTGCAGAACACAATCTATAAATATCAGAAAATTGGAGGTGAAAAGGGAATGCACAAGGAGCTGCCTGATTTTCCTCAAAAAGCTATAAACATATGGAATGAGCTGCCAAATAAGGCCACTGAAGTAACTAGTCTAATGAGTTAAAGAGAAAACCCAGACTATTTTATGTAGATAAGATGGATAGAAGAATACAATAAAGAAGCAGGGAGATGGAGTTAAGATACATTTAAATGAGATATGTCAAATCAAGTGTCTCTCTCTTTAAAATCCCAAGGTGTAAAAGTTTTAATCTGATTGGCATGTATTTGGAATTATAATTTAAATATAGATTGTCAAATTTTAGTTATATAATTTGGGACCTTGACTAAAACATAGCAGGACAGAGCGCTAAAGTATCATAGAAAACAACACAAGTATTATTAATTTTATATGTTAGTATTTATAACCCTTTGGAGTACAGTACATTTGTGTGTGCATTTTTGTTATATAATAGAAGTTTCTATTATGCAATAATGACATGACTACAGCATACCCAGGGCCAGCTCCAGGCCACAGAGCGCCAAGCGCGTGCTTGGGGCGGCACGCTGCGGGGGGCGCTCTGCCAGTTGCTGGGAGGGTGGAAGGTGGCTCTGGTGGAGCTGCCGCAGGAGTGGCTGCGGACGGTCCGCTGGTCCCGCGGCTCTGGTGGACCTCCCACAGACACGCCTGTGGCAGCTCCACCGGAGCCGCAGGACCAGCGGACCGTCCGCAGAAACGCCTGCGGGAGGTCCACTGGAGCCGCAGGACCCGCGAGTGGCAGAGCGCCCCCCACGGCGTACCGCCGTGCTTGGGGTGGCAAAATTGCTAAAGCCAGCCCTGCAGCATACCGTATATCATGCCAGCCTCTGAATAATATTAAGACAAGGTATAAAGGCACTCAGTTCCCTGCATGTAAAGTGTTACAAACCAGGTTCTCTGCCTAGCACATGGGTGGTCTGGGATAGAGTTGTAAAAGAAAAGGGGATGCAGTTGCAAGGGAGGCATCTAGGGAAGAGGCATGTCCTATCTCCTCCAAGTTTGCTGAAATTTAGAAATGCCTCTGTTGGCTGTTACAAGTAATTTGGACTTTATCTGAACTCCCAGTCTGGTGTATCTGTTCACTGGCTTGCAAATATATTTTATAAGCTAGCTCCAAACACAGATCATTACCATGATGCTGGGATAGAAACCTCTAAATCACTGGTTTAAATCCAGACCAGGATAGCAGTGAATTAAAATTGTTAACAGCTGAAGGCTTTTCAGGGACCCATATGAAATGGACTGGTAATCTCAGTCCAGTTCCTTGTTTTTAGGTGTCGTATTAGAAGACAGCAAGCGTAACTGGTACCATTGCTGACAGTCTCAGCAGAGAAGCAAAAGACTGAAAAAAGACATCATGCCAGAGGTAATCATCCAGATGAGAGATAAGAGGTGAAATCCTGGCCCCACTGAAATCAGTGGCAAAATGCCTGTTGTCTTCAGTGGCACCAGGATTTAACCCAAGGCATATTGGCACAGCAGTGAAGGTGAGTGCTACGTTGCCATTACCCGTGTTGTTCCATGGACAAATAGAAGAATTCAGTCACTGTTATTATGAGTCCATTTACTTTTCACAAGCATTACATTCACTCCAAACATATTACTGAATTTTCTTCTAATGGCCTCTCTCTTTCACAAAAGTTCAGACTTGGCCCTGTTGAAGTTATATGTCCTTACAAAGGTCTGAGAGAGTAGGAACTGGTTAGTATGGCTATTTTTTATTCCCTAGTATCAACAGAATTTATGAAACTATCTATTGCATGTAATTACTTTCTGTAGCTCAGGCCTGTCTCCTCTTGCCCTTGCTGTGTGCGCAGAACTCTCAATTACATTAATGAAACCTGAGCATGTGCTTTGTGAGGAGAATAAATCCCCTATGTCATTTTGAGAAGTAGGAACTTGAACTGAGTGTACAATGTGAGTCCAAAGGCCCATGGTAGCAGTTGCCTCCATACTGTTAACAGACTTTAAACTAAGGCTCCTGTTCTATTTTCTCCTTATAATTAGATTTTTTCTACCCTACATATTCATGATCTATTGTGTACATTTACACATAAGAAGTGTTACCTAAATGTACGTTAATCTTTTTTTTATCATCAACAATTAATTTATGGAAACAATTCTTCCTGAAAACATTACATGTGTAGCTTTGTTTAATTAAAACAGAACATTTGCCATCTATAAATGTCACTGCCATCTGACTGCAGAAAGATTTGAAGTTATGCATTTTCAGAAGAAAACCCATCTATGCTCTCATCTATCAATGATCAAAATTCATTCCAGGGAAACAGCAGTGTTCCCTCCTCACCCCTCAATATGAGGAAGCTAGCAAATGCTATTGGCTTTAATTAACATGAAAGAGCCTTAAAAACAATGAAATAATAGACATGTTCATGAGGGATAATTATGTCATGTAAGCATTCCCAAAAGTGCTGCTGGCTCCATTAGAAAGAACATTTTTCTTCTCAGTGAATGTTACAGACAGGCAAGATGTGGAAAAATGGCAGCATTCTCATCAGAGTTAAAAGCATATGATACATATAAAGTTCCCGGCAAGGCACTGACTGCAATAAATTACCAAGTGTGTGTTCTGTTTTTTGAAATGGACTAGATTTATCATTTTATTGAAAAGGTTCCATTATGCTAATGTCTTATAAAATCACTTTCTGCTGTCGCTGGAAGGTCGAGAGGGGATGTACATTTTTACATTTAGAACCAGGAAGTAGTGTAGCAGAGCGTTACCAAGGGTTAATAAGCCTAAAAGAAGACACATTGGATATGAGTCAACTTTCAAGGACTTTGTAATGTCAATTTTTTAATACAGTCCTAACTAAAGTGCAATAATGTTAGTATGTTTCTAAGTTTTAAGCCAGGTCTGCAAAGAAAACTTATATTGGTGTAACTACGTTGCTCAGCGGTGTGAAAAATCCACCCCCTGGAGCAACATTACACCGACCTAACTGTCAGTGTAGACAGTGCTATGTCAACAGTAAGGCTTTTCCTGTTGATATAGTTACTGCCTCTCATGGAGGTAGATTAATTATGCCAATGGGAGAAGTTCTCCTGTCAGCATTGTTGCATCTTCACTAAAGCGCTACAGAATCATTTTATTGAAAAGATTCCATTATGCTAATGTCTTCTAAAATCACATCGTGTTAAGTGTAGACCTGACCTAACCAGTTTTTAAAAAACTTGATAGAAAAAGCAATAGTTAATTACAAGCGGCTAAAGAAATCCGTAATTATTAGTACTAAGGGTTGTTTGGAACACCTCATTTCAAAGAGGACCAAACTAAAGAGTGCCACATCTACTGGTGGCAACATGCTTTAAGGTAATCAGATCTCATGCTTCAACCGTGTGTCAGCAAGGGTCAAGAAAGAATACTTCATCTCTAAAAACAGCACTGCACAGTCTGAGTGCTGCATTCCAGAATTAGGTTTCTTTCTTCTGAAAGATCAGGTATGGACCTGGACACTTTCAAAGGAAAGATACTAGAGCTAGATAAACTAATTGTTTGCACTACTATGGCAGCTCCTATGTTACCATCTCCTAGTTCTACTAAGATGTGATGATTTCCACAAAGCATCAATTCCCTCTGCTGGAAATAGGGATTATTTCCAGCAGAGTAGAATGAGACAGTTCCATGTGACCAGCAACCTCTCTGTGGAGCAACAGGAAGAGCTCTGTGGATCACCAGTGTTTCATCCACGGCCCACCGTTTGGGAACAACTGCACTAGAAACAGGTGAGCATAAAAAAAGCAAAGACAGGCAGTATTTGGAAACTGGCTTCGGGTCTAGACCAAATCTCCAAAACTCTGGATCACATACCAAAAGTGTTTGGCAGGCCTAATTTGAAAAAAATATATATAGATAAGACGACTGCACCATATTACGGCCCTGCTTTTCTCCTAACGCATATATTGAATTCCAAATGACAAATACCATTCAATCAGAAAACCAAATATTAGAAAATCAGTTCCTTCTTCATTTCCTGTTCAAGAATCACTGTTTTCTCTCTAACAGTTGATGTTACAAACACTGTCTTTCTTGCTCTAAGTGCTGGTAATGTGAATAAAACTTACTGGCAAAACAAAGATTTCTCCCTCGTTGCATTCTGTGTAGGTACTAGTAACAATTATGGTTCTTCCATAATCATGGCTATCAGAGACATGCTAGTTCCAAGGGGCCCGGAAGAGGAAGAGAGAGGGAGTAGAGCCATGGCCACATGCTTTCCCCCTCACTGATCAAAAGATTAACAGAGCTGGGACAGCTCAAGGAGGACTCACTGCACCCTTGCAAAGGATGCAAGACTGGCTTCTGCAGCCCACATTCTCCTGGAGGCATTTTGCCAGAATAGGGGACAATGTCCATGGGAGTTACCACTGGGGTAACTTCCCACACCCTGCTGGGACAGTGCTGTAAGAGCCACAATTTAATTCCTATTCTGTTACTGCCGTAGGATTGATCCTCAGACAGATTTTTCACTTCACCTTTAAATCAACAACTTCTTAGAACAACAACTTTTCCAGGCCCCAAATGAACTATACTCAAATATTATACCATACTATGTATTTTCTTTTAAATTAAAGCCAATTCAAGGATTTAACCCTATTTCTAGAAAAACTGCCAGTGTTCTAAATCATAAAATACCATAGAAAACTGACTAGTTACATGAATTAACTGGTGAAACAATACATTTGCTGTGTACCAGGTGAATTATTCCATTTGCTTGTAGAACAATGGAGCATCCTTTAAATGAATACCTGTCTAAAGAACTGAATTACCATACAGCTTTGCAACTCTGCATTAAACAGAATATTACTGCATAAAGAGAAAAAAAAACTCTATCCAGATGTATTCATATAAAAGTGGAAAAAAAAGAGTAAACAATGTAAATACTTTGGTGCTTGCTTGTCATTAGACCTAGAGCTGGGGGGGGGGGCAAGAGCTAATTATTTAATGTAAACTGAAGAGGATACTGTTTTACCCACTTCAAGTATTGATTAACACTGATCAGCATGGACCTAAAGAAGATTTAATCCATGAATTTATTTTATTATTAATCCATCAATGATTTCTCCTAATAAGCAAGAGGGAAAAAACCCTAAACCCTCTATACAGAGTAGTTTCCTTTTGAAAAGTGCTAGTAAATGACAGAGAAATCTGCTTAGAACACTTTTTTTTCTTTTTAAAATGAATGGTAAATATTAGATATCCAGTTTTCAGACACAGCAGGCTAAAGCAGGTCATGAGCAAAAAATAACTGCATCATTGTACTTGTCTTCATTTTGTCTGGTTCAGTTGTTGAGCAGTTATACGGGTTCATGTCCCACAGTATCAGTATAGATGTTCATGCAATGCTGGAGGCCATTTTGGATGGATCAGTGCCCATGTTTAGATGATATTCTCAAAGAGATGATGAGAAAAAACAGCAATATATTTTAGATCTAGGAGTATTCAGACTAATGCCATATTAAAATGGGGAAGTGGAGAAGAACATCGTACTGTTACCTGACCTGGAACTAATTTGACAATATATGTTTAGAATTACTTGTCACATTTCTAAAACTACTTCAGAAACTTGGGTTGCCCACTTTCTTCAACAAAATTAGGACACAAAGCACTTTCCTATCCTTTACAGACTTCCTAACAATTCAAAGCACAATGCTAAGTTATTTTATTACTGTATTTAAGTGAGAAGATGCTTTCAAAAATGCCTTATAGATTATAAAATACCATAATTTTTTTAACAATTACACAACACAAATATATTCATATTTCAAATAACAGTCATAAAACTACGGTAATATCCTGAATTAAATATAAATTTTCTTACCCCTCACCAGATTACATCTTGGATATTCTACCTGCCCTTACTCATGCTTTCTATCATTACACAGGAAGGATGCCTTGAACATAGACTCTGCAGCTCTAGCGAGGCCTTCACTACTAGTATGAAGAAGAACCAAGCCCAAACTTGAGTATCTTATTCTTATTTTTTACCTTTCTTTGCCAGTGTCAATGGACACTTGTGCACCTCTTATGCTTTTCTTAGGCAGGATTAATGGAAAAAGACCTTCTGACACAGTGGCAGCAGCTAAGCTGGGCAAAGGGCTAACTTCACTGGTGTGCCAGCTATAGTATTTATTTGCTTTGGCCCTTCTTCCAGCCATTCTTTCTAGTTTCTGATTTATATTAATTAATATCAACTTCCCAACTGTCTATGTGGTTTGGAGGCGTGGTCTATTTCACCACAATGAAAGCTGATACTTTATAACCACCTAGGAACATGGTTATAAAGGGGTATCTGTGCCAAGTATGATGGTGCCAACCTGCCCTATTATCTACAGCCCTGAGTGATTAAACTTATCCTGACTTCCTCCAGTCTGGCAGGAGACAGTACAGCTACACACTGAGAAGATGCAGGGTGGTGGTGGAATGTGATTTTGGCTGAATGAAGACAAGATAAAGCTGCTTACAAACTCATTTGGACTGTGACGTATATAGTGTCATATACATGATTGGGACTTGCGTGCTTCATAATACATGTGAAGATAAAAAGGAATATCTGGGGACAGAATGGATCAAGGACAATAAAGGTTTGAAGTCTGCTCACAAACAACCACCTGCTCCACTTTTTGATGCTGGTGCAGTGTCCATTACAGGATGCTTTGTACGCCCACATTCTCAAGCTGCCTGGGGAGTACAGGGGGGCAAGGAGGCCGCTTAATGGTGTTGACTAACTGGAGTTGATGCTGCACCTTGGGCCAGATGAGTGAAATGAAACTTAGGCTTGTATCATTTCTGTAAAAGAAATACGGTGGACTTGCCATTTTCTGTTTGTTGTAATTATCCATTGTAACTCCAGACCTCAGTATGTGACCAAACAAAGCTTTATTAAAGGTAAGGATATCTGGGCAGTTCAACGCCTTTACAAAGGTGAGGAGGTGTGGAAAACAAAACAGGCAAGTACAAAGTACAACAGGTACATGCAGGGATATAATAGTGAAAAAATCTCCAAACATCAAAGAGCAAAATAAACTGAAAATAGAGATGTTCAGTTTTATATATCATTAGGGTATTGGTTCTTTCCTCTACACTGGAATGGAAGTAGAATGCAGCAGATATTGCTTATGGTATGTTGTTTCATGTCTCATTGACTAGGTCCTCCATAGCCAGAGATGTGCACAGGTTGAAGGACATGATGCCATGGAAGTGTTCGAAGTGATGGCATTGAGTATACATAGGCAGATGGTTTGCATAGAACAGATTTGACTCAACTAGCTCACAATCCCCAGAATCTCTCAAGTTGGTCACACTGAAAAGCCAAGTCTCAGTTCCTCATCACTCGATCACGGTGGAGTCACTTTGCCAGCATCTCTTTCATCTTGGGTTCACTTCTCCTCCAATTCCAATAGTTCCTTTCTTCTCTTTTCAGCCATCCCTATGTCCTTACACTGATGCCTGAGCTCCTTTTCATGGTGCTGGTCTCATCAGAAGCAAATCCTATGTGCCCAGGTCCTCCACCGCTTGTCCCTCAGATTCTGCATCTTTTGACTCACAGAGAGCAGACTCCTTGGCATTCTCTCCCCCTCTCTGAATATAAGGCTATTGTGGGGGTTTTAACAAAGCAAAATAAAAGTCTGTGAATGTCCTTAGTCCCGGTATGGTCTTATACTCTTTCTACATAGCTGGAAGAAAAAACGGCAACTTTTATTTCAAATGCCATTCCTTTTGCTAGCTCACAATGGTAGCTACCTTCTGCAGATTGCAAGCTTGATTAAAGTATATTCCAAGAAAAAGATCTGTGAGTTACCAAAATCCTCCCACTTCCAAAAAATTCACTTTGATAGCGGAGACTTTAAGAGGAGGGTGGGGGCATTCCCCATGAAACAGAAAAGCACTGGCAATTATTTTAAACTTATTCCAGACCATTACACCCTTAGATGATGTAGTTCTGTTGGGGATCCAAGAACAAAAAAGGAAGTATTTATTCCATGCCTCTTGGTAGAGACCTTCTGGCTGTACAAGGGAAATCCTCCTGTGACTTGTACTGGATGAACTGATGAATGACTGGAGTGAGTTTGAGTGTTACAGAGGAAGCAGAGGGAGGTTTCCTTGTCCAGAAATTTGACAGACCTCCTGCAATTTCTACTAAGTGAAAAATTCTGCTTCATCAAGAATGGAGCAAAATAAGATCTCCAACCTACTGGCTGCTATAATAGTGAGCACACTTTGCCTTAATGTGTTCTTCAGCCCTGAGGTGTTCTTCATAATACCTTTAAGGATTGTGTTCACTCAAGTCATATTTTGCTTGGGCTGTGGCTGCAATGCTTTTTAACTTTTAATTTTGCTGTATTCAGGCAATGCTTTTTTATTAATAAACTGCTACTGTTAGCTGCACCTCTTCAATTCCCCTCCCACTTCTTTGCCATGTAGAGCAGAGTGGTCAGTTACAAGGAAAGGAAAAAGGGATGGAAAAAGGGATGTATGTCATACAGCTATGTCTGTCCATGATTAAAGCAAGAGCCAAGTTTAGCCAACATATTTAGTAATATTCTTTATAATAATAACAAAAATGGTTGTGCTCATCTTATCCAGATAAGATACTGCATTCTCCTCTGGTTCTTCAAAGAGGTAGGTGATTAGAGCTTCTAACATATGGTCTACACTTAAAATTTAGGCTGACGGATATAAAAAATTCACACCTCTGAGCACCATAGCTATGCCAACCTAACCACCCCTGTTGATGCAACTAGTGATAACAGCTAATTTAGACCCCATCATTTTATATTTATAGTTGGAATTATGTTTTCCAATGTGTATTACTTTGCATTTATCAACACTGAATTTCATCTGCCATTTTGTTGCCCAGTCACCCAATTTTGTGAGATCCCTTTGTAGTTCTTTGCAGTCTGCTTTGGACATAGCTATCTTGAGTAATTTTGTATCATCTGCAAATTTTGCCACCTCACTGTTTTTCCAGATCATTTATGAATATGTTGAATAGGACTGGTCCCAGTACAGACCCCTGGGGGACACCATTATTTACCTCTCTCCATTCTGAAAACTGACCTTTATTCCTACCCTTTGTTTCCTATCTTTTAACCAGTTACCAGTTCATGAGAGGACTTTCCCTCTTAATCTGTGAGAGCTTACTTTGCTTAAGAGCCATGTCAAAGGCTTTCTGAAAATCTAAGTACATTATATCCACTGGATCTCCCTTCTCCACATGCTTGTCGACCCTGTTAGGGGGCTTATTCCTTCACCCTCTCACTTCCCTGGCCCTTCTCGCATGAACAGAGAGCAACAATACCCGAAGTCCAAAGGTGCAAACAATTCGATGTTTATTGGGGTGAACTTCCAGCAAGCATGATTCCAGTTTCCTTCCTTAGTGTCCCACTTCCCAGCTCTGACACCACAGAGCCTTGTCTGTGTCCCTGTTTCTGTTCCGATCCCCTGTTCCCATTTCCCCCTTTAGCAAAACATGATCCCAATTCCCTCATTCCCAGTCCTTGTTCCCATTCCCCCCCCGCCACTTCCTGATTGACTGCAGACTATATAGTAAAACCTGAGTTTTGCTTAGATATACCTTAACCAGTCATTTTACTAACCAATCCTAACATATTGTAACATGATTATTTAACCAATTATATTCCACCACCTTCATTGGTTTACACCCAACAAAATTAATTATACAGCGGACAAAAACAATTACAGAACCAGACAAAAACCATGCACATAAACATACAAAACAATACAGAAGTGAGGATTTCACAACTATATCTGTACAGACATAAGGGTTTTCCAGCTGTGTCTATTGAAAAGTGAGTTTTTGTCAGACAGGATGTTATCAAACTATGTTTCCTTTTACATCTTCTAGGCTCTTCCCTTTCTCTGGAGGTGAAAGGAATATCAGGACAGGATTGTATTCCTAACAGCCCAATAGCACCTTATTTCAATGTGACGAGTTTGGAATGTGTGGATGTGACCATGCACTTCCCAGCTTATGGCTGCCTCTGCTGCTTAGCCGAAGAACCAGCCTCAGACTGTCACAGTAAAAGAAGGCCATTACACAGACATCAGAGGGTAGCCGTGTTAGTCTGGATCTGTAAAAGCAGAAAAGAATCCTGTGGCACCTTATAGACTAACAGACGTTTTGGAGCATGAGCTTTCGTGGGTGAATACCCACTTCCTCAGATGCATGTAATGGAAATATCCAGGGGCAGGTATATATATGTGTGCTAGCAAGCAAGCTAGAGATAACGAGGTCAGTTCAATCAGGGAGGATGAGGCCCTGTTCTAGCAGTTGAGGTGTGAAAACCAAGAGAGGAGAAACTGGTTCTGTAATTGGCAAGCCATTCACAGTCTTTGTTCAATCCTGAGCTGATGGTGTCAAATTTGCAGATGAACTGAAGCTCAGCAGTTTCTCTTTGAAGTCTGGTCCTGAAGTTTTTTTGCTGCAGGATGGCCACCTTAAGGTCTGCTATAGTGTGGCCAGGGAGGTTGAAGTGCTCTCCTACAGGTTTTTGTATATTGCCATTCCTAATGTCTGATTTGTGTCCATTTATCCTTTTCCGTAGAGACTGTCCAGTTTGGCCGATGTACATAGCAGAGGGGCATTGCTGGCATATGATGGCGTATATTACATTGGTGGATGTGCAGGTGAATGAACCGGTGATGGTGTGGCTGATCTGGTTAGGTCCTGTGATGGTGTCGCTGGTGTAGATATGTGGGCAGAGTTGGCATCGAGGTTTGTTGCATGGATTGGTTCCTGAGCTAGAGTTATTATGGTGTGGTGTGCAGTTACTGGTGAGAATATGTTTCAGGTTGGCAGGTTGTCTGTGGGCAAGGATTGGCCTGCCACCCAAGGCCTGTGAAAGTGTGGGATCATTGTCCAGGATGGGTTGTAGATCCTTGATGATGCGTTGGAGGGGTTTTAGCAGGGGGCTGTATGGGATGGCCAGTGGAGTCCTGTTGGTTTCTCTCTTGGGTTTGTCTTGCAGTAGGAGGCTTCTGGGTACACGTCTGGCTCTGTTGATCTGTTTCCTTATTTCCTCATGCGGGTATTGTAGTTTTGAGAATGCTTGGTGGAGATCAACACTAACACCTACAAAATCTCCACCAAGAGATACCAACAGGACTCCACTGGCCATCACATACAGCCCCCAGCTAAAACCCCTCCAACGCATCATCAAGGATCTACAACCCATCCTGGACAATGATCCCACACTTTCACAGGCCTTGGGTGGCAGGCCAATCCTTGTCCACAGACAACCTGCCAACCTGAAACATATTCTCACCAGTAACTGCACACCACACCATAATAACTCTAGCTCAGGAACCAATCCATGCAACAAACCTCGATGCCAACTCTGCCCACATATCTACACCAGCGACACCATCACAGGACCTAACCAGATCAGCCACACCATCACCGGTTCATTCACCTGCACATCCACCAATGTAATATACGCCATCATATGCCAGCAATGCCCCTCTGCTATGTACATCGGCCAAACTGGACAGTCTCTATGGAAAAGGATAAATGGACACAAATCAGACATTAGGAATGGCAATATACAAAAACCTGTAGGAGAGCACTTCAACCTCCCTGGCCACACTATAGCAGACCTTAAGGTGGCCATCCTGCAGCAAAAAAACTTCAGGACCAGACTTCAAAGAGAAACTGCTGAGCTTCAGTTCATCTGCAAATTTGACACCATCAGCTCAGGATTGAACAAAGACTGTGAATGGCTTGCCAATTACAGAACCAGTTTCTCCTCTCTTGGTTTTCACACCTCAACTGCTAGAACAGGGCCTCATCCTCCCTGATTGAACTGACCTCGTTATCTCTAGCTTGCTTGCTAGCACACATATATATACCTGCCCCTGGATATTTCCATTACATGCATCTGAGGAAGTGGGTATTCACCCACGAAAGCTCATGCTCCAAAACGTCTGTTAGTCTATAAGGTGCCACAGAATTCTTTGCTGCTATTACACAGACAGTGATTGTGATTCTTTATTTTATACCTCTATAACTAGCTAAGTGATAAGAATACGCCTAAATTCTTAAAGTATAGGCCTTTGCAGACAGGCCTGAATATCTATATCCTAACAGACCCCCTCAAAGAATTCTAGTATATTAATGAGGCATGATTTTCCTTTACCAAAACCAAGTTGACTCTTCCCCAACAAATTATGTTCATCTATGTGTCTAACAATTTTGTTCTTTATTATAGTTTCAATTAGTTTGCCCAGTACTGAAGTTAGGTTTATTGGCCTGTAATTGCTGGGATCATCTCTGGAGCCTTTTTAAAAATTGGCATCACATTAGCGATCCTCTAGTCATTTGGTACAAAAGCTGATTTAAATGATAGGTTACAAATCACAGTTAGTAGTTCTGCAATTTCACATTTGAGTTCCTTCAGAACTCTTGTGTGAATATCATCTGGTCCTGGTAACTTATTACTGTTTAATTTATCAACTTGTTTCAAAACCTCCTCTAATGACACCTCAATCTGGGACAGTTCCTCAAATTTATCACCTAAAAGAATGGCTCAGATTTGGGAATCTCCCTCACATCCTCAGCTGTGAAGACTGATGCAAAGAATTCATTTAGTTCCTCCGCAATGCCTTTATCATCCTTGAGTGCTCCTTTAGCATCTCAATCATCCAGTTGCCCCACTGGTTGTTTAGCAGGCTTCCTGCTTCTGATGTACTTAAAGCAATTGTTGCTATTGCTTTTAGAGTCTTTGACTAGCTGTTCGTTAAATTCTTTTTTGGCCTTCCTAATTATATTTTTACATTTCACTTGCCAGAGTTTATGCTCCTTTCTATTTTCCTCACTAGGATTTAACTTCCTTTTTTAAAGGATGCTTTTTTGCCTCTCACTGCTTCTATTACTTTGTTGATTAGCTATGGTTGCACTTTTCTGTTTCTCTTACTATGTTTTTTTTAATTTGGGGTACACATTTAAGTTGAGCCTCTATTATGGTGTCTTTAAAAAATTCCATTGCAGCTTGCAGGGATTTCACTTTTGGCACTGTACCTTTTAATTTCTGTTTAACTAACTTCTTCATTTTGATGTAGTCCCCTCTTTCTGAAATTAAATGATACTGTTTGGGCTGCTGTGGTGTTTTCCCTGCTAGAAAGATGTTAAATTTAATTATATTATGGTCACTATAACCAAGCAGTGCAGCTATATTCACCTATTTGGCCAGATCCGGTGTTCCACTTAGGACTAAATCAACAATTGCTTCTCTTCTTGTGGGTTCCAGGACTAGCTGCTCCAAGAAACAGTCATTTAAGGTGACTAATGAATAGAATAGAATAGAATATACAGTGAATGTTTCCTCCCCTCTGATTGATTGGTGACATTCTGTACTTCGATTACTAAATATCTTAAGAACATCTTTCTGAGAGAATCTTTCTGAAGATAAGAGATTTCAACAGACCTTTCTTGTCAGAAACCAAGGTTTTTGTTCTAAAAGAAAACAAAATCATCCCGCAGTAACAGAAAGAAGTATGTAAGGCTTTGGAATAAGCTGGAGCATGTTGTAGACTACTTGTACTGTTATGAAAGAATCACTCAGCATATTAGAGTAGATGGTAATAAAGAATTAAAGGAGACCTTCACCTCTAAGTCACAGACTTAAATCTGTCATTCACCCACTGCTTTGTGGCCTACTGTATGTGCACTGTATGGTTCCAAGGGGATGTTTCTAAGGTGCAAAAATCACCATCAGAACTGACAACCTTTTGAGCAGCCTCAGTAGAAAAACAATTGACTGAATAGTTTTTGGGACTAAACTGCTTTCTCACCCACAGGAGTGAGTGAGGCAAACTACTGAGGAGGTAAATAGAAGCTCTCATTGCAGATGCATATGATATATTTCTTTCGGTGCGGGGGGAGAGGGAATGGAGGAGTTCACTGTCTACTACTATCAGTCTGATACATTTCAGCAGCATTACATTCACTTAAAGAAAAAGGCAGAAAGCCGTAAACAGGAATCAGATGTTTCAACCCTCAACAATGCAGGTGAGTGTGCAGCCACCAATCGATTAGAAACAGACTTTTTTCTAACCTCTTTAATAATAGTGAGACTCATAGCAAACTGAGTAGCAAACTGAGACTAATAGCAAACTGAGTAGAAAAGACCACCACAAAGTACCCGTCATTAACAACTAGCTAGGCAGAAGTATCACTCAGAGCTAATCTACACTGATCCAGGTATGTCACTCAGGAGAGTGAAAAAATCCACACCCTCTGAGCGATGTGTTTAAACCGACATAATCCCCAGTACAGACAGCACTAGGTTGATGGAAAAATTCTTCCGTCGACCTAATTACTGCCTCTAAGGAAGGTGGATTATCTACAGCAACAGGAGAACTCCTCCCACTGGTTCAGTAAGTGTCTACGCTGAAACGCTACAGCTGTGCTGCTGTAGTGTTTTAAATGTATACATAGTCTCAGTAAAACTCTCTCTTTATTTTGTTCATAAAATAAAGAAATTATTTAGCTGCATCCCAGATAGACCTAATCCATTGACACGGGCAATCTACATTCATTTACATTATCATCCTGCCATTGGGGATCCTTGCTATGACAAATGAGCATACTTCGTTTTGTCAGAAGCCTCATGGAAACTGTAAGTGTAAAAGAGACACAAGATGAAAATATGAAGATGTGCCACAAGAAGCCTTAAAAGTGTAAATTGCCCTGCAATGTCAGGCAAAGTTATTAAGTTCATGTAAATATTTTATGCAGGGACAAAAAATAAATAAAAAGAAGAATCCAGCTATTCACATCACAGTGCTTCAGACAACAAGCCCAATCTCATCATATCTGCCCCAACTGATCAGATTTAAATTAGCATGCACCCCTCTTGTCTCATTACTCATTCAGAATGTGAGATATGCATCATTAAGCTAGGCACTAATTTGTTCCTAAACTGCACTCATTCATCATTAGTTGGCAGTGAGAGGTTGATCAAGTCAGTTGTGGAACACTTCTGTGACCCACCCATGAGTTGTACACTTTCTGCGTGATTTACTTATGGCATGTTATTTTAACAGTTTTGGTAACCCATATATTGTAAAGATGATTTTTTTGGTCAGGTTAATCTCAGAGTTTTCTGTTTGCCTTACTTCTAGAATTGGACTTCTACAAAAAGGTGTTTTGTGTATTGATCTTTTAAATGGCTTCTTCAATGAATTAGCAAAAAAAGTCATGTCAGTACTATAGTGTTCCACAGAGAGATTGCTACTAATTTAGGAGATGCATAATGGGGAATTATAGTAAGGATGTTTCCTCTTAGAAGACTGAAATACTATTTTAGGGATCCTTCGAAGAAAAACTGAGGCCTGGGAATCTCTTTCAAAATTCATTTTAATTATTCATATATTGACTTGATAATTTTGCCAATTTTTATGTTACTTCATTCATGCCAGATACAGATGCCAAGAATGAAGCATGGATATTGTAAAATGTAATTTTGTGAATAAGAACTTTTTAAATCCATACCATAAGTCATCTATCTTTATATGTCAATTTGTGTTTGTCATGTCTTTACAAAACTTTCACAGAAGTATTTTAATAAAATTTGTGAACATAAGACGGCCATAAAACTTGTAAATTAAATTAAATTAATATTTCAATGCATGAGCTGTCTAATATTCTAGTCATGGAAACTGGGTTCAGCTTCAGTTACAAGAATAGACGGTGGTTGCTTCTTTTATTCATCCATAATACTAAATAGCATCATAAAAGTTAAGAAAAGGAAGAGCAAACCATTCAGTTCATCCCCTAAGCATAGGTACGACATACTCTACTAGAAGACATATCAAAAGTTCAGCTACATATTCACCGTAGATTATTGACATTGTATTGTTTGTTTAAAAGACTAAAAGAAACCGTGGCTGTGCCATTGTATGAAGGATAAGTCTGAAACTTCAATGCTAAGTTTTGAATTGTACAGTCTCAGTGAGTTACCTGATTTATCAGATGGAGTGGAACTGCTGTTGTCTGTAGTATCCAGAATAACAGCCAGTCCTGCAGAATAAGATGGGAGGACGCTGGTACTAAGGTCTAAACGGGTTAGACTTTCAGGCTCTTTTTCCATGCCTCCTAGAATACCTCCAGCATTGGCAGTTTCAACGTCAGTCCTTTTCTGACCACTGTCTAGGGGAGTCTGAACAATATGAACTATACTCTGCTGGGCCAAGTCACAGTTCTGAAAAACAAAAACAAAATCCCCAAATATGATTGACACATAAAGAAAACATTCACTCTATCTCCAATTTGGTATTTGTTTAGCCATTTCCAATTCATTTCATGTGGCATTTCAATAAGCATTAACAGAATGCAAAGAAAAGTGACAAGCATAAATTGCAAGAATTAGGGTTACTTGCTCTGGCAACTGGTTCACAATGCTTACAAATTCTAAACATTTCTCAAAGAAATGGTGGACCAGTGCCAACAACTCTGAATAATTCTGTTGGCGGATGCACAGAGAGAAGTGTTATTAAGTCAGATGCTACGAAAATTCAATCTATAAAATGCATTTTTACAGACAAGGACGAAAAAAGTTTATAATATTAATATTTTAAAAAGCACAGGTGACCCCTTTTTTTACTAACAATAATAACAGTTAAAATAACAGTTCATAACGATGCTTAAATTAGTGTGTGTGAGGGATAAATGAAGTAATGCCATCCTCCCACTTCTTGCTGCTACATGTTGGAAAACTGACAAAAAAATTGCAGAGCACTGTCATGTTATTTTTTCCAGGTAAAACACTGTGCATGATACATAGGAGTAAACACTACAGTTACATCATTTTAGTTAATCATTCTAGACTTCCAAATCTGTTTGGAAGCCATGTTGTCTAGACTAAGAAAGTTGGCTCAAGACTTTTTTCTGTGTTTACAATTGCTATTAATTAAAACAAAATTAAAAGAGAAAACAAAGTAAAGCTTTCAAAAGTGAAATAAAAAAAGTTATATGAGAGTTAATAATAAGAACTGTACGTATTAAATGTAACTTGGAAATCTGAAGTTTATCAAAACCTGATAATTAAATTCAACAAATGTAATCCACAGTAATCCAATTATTCTGGCAAAGTGTCGATCTTGCTTTATCCTACTATTCTTAAGAAACAGCTATTGTCCAAACAGATCTCAAAAGAGAGGCTTTTTACGCTTCTCAAAGACCATTGCCAACACTAACTCTAAAGTCAGAAATATAAATATTTTCAACAATTACTTTGTTCCTTAAATCTAAATTTCAAACTATTTTTTCTCAGGTATTATAACAAAAACAAACCATAAATCAAGTTTTCCCATATACATATGCATACCTATATATGATATTTTGAAAAGTAATTCCAAATACACAGTCTGAGTTATTTTAAAATTGCTCTTTCCCCTGAAATCCACCAATTAGTTATAAGCACAAGTAATTAATTAAGAAACACTTTTCTTCAAGTTTACCATACACTTCTGTTTGAAACAAGTTCAGATATCAAATTCTTTAGGATTCTAATCTTTAGATTTTAAAATCTATATATCGCTTTCCTTTCTCTGAGCTTCTCGTAATTCAGATGATATCAGATCATGTAGGTAATTTTTTAATTCTTTGAAGTTACTGCATGTACTCCCCTCAGACATGCTTCCTTATATTTTTGTGTGCCCATGGACCACAGCTTCTTGTTTAAATAGAACAAACTATTCTCATGTGGTATCATAAATTCATTTTTTGTCCCCACATTCCATATAATAAGTTCCAGAGTCAAGTTTGACAATCATGCTGGGTTCAATCACGAGCCACCTAATGTGGCTGTGCAGGGGGAAAAGGGGTAGAAGGTGTCCTTGAGCACTGATAATTATTTATTTGCTCCCAATGTACCTTATCAATTTAACCTGGTATTAGATATCAACTCTATACGAATTCTGCAGCCCTTTTTCCACAGTTCATATTCAGTTGGGATCCTGAGAATCAGAGGGAATTTGCAGTTCAGTTAAAGATGTCACAATCACAATAATCTTTTCTAGTAGTGCAAAAGGGTTTCTCTATTGAGCCTGCTTGTTTTTCTACAGGTCTTGGGTTTTCAAAAAGCCTTCCTCTCCCTCAGCAGCCAGCTGGAATGGCATCTCAGTTGGCAACTGTTTCCAGAAGTTCTTCACGTTATAGGAAGCAACCAACATTTTTAAGGCCAGATAGGGCTTTTCACCCAATTGAGGGGTGCACCCACTTGTTACGTCTCTTCTCTCAAAAGATCCCAGATGAATCAGCACATTTCCCCAAGAAATCAATGAAATAAATTACCATCTCATGACTGTTCCAGTAATTTAACAGTCCTTCAGATTACCGGGATTCCACTGTTATACTTCTTGGATTCACAATGCAAATTTCTCTCTGAACACCTGGTTTTCACTCAGCATTTGTTTTTCTCCACCTCCTTCATTTGCATGTAAACCAGATGTCCATCTGGACAGTTGATTGGTTTGGAGGGAAAGGAGGAACAATTATTTTGCAGACCCATTCAGTTGTGCTCAGGGCCAGCTTTGGGCCGATTTCCCCGATTCCCCCGAATTGGACCCCACACCCGAAAGAGGAGCGTCTTTTTAATTTTTATTCACCCGGTGGTGGTCCGGGTCTTCAGCAGCACTTTGGCGGCAGATCCTTCCCTCACTCTGGACGTCTTCAGTGGCATTTCGGCGGTGGGTCCTTCAGTGCCGCAGAAGACCCGGAGCGAGTGAAGGACCTGCCACCAAAGACCTGGACCACCGTCGGGTATCCAAATTGGGTCCTGCACTTCCTAAAGCCAGCCCTGGTTGTGCTGGGATATCATCTTACAAAGGTAGAGTAACACAGCTGTCCCAGAATGACCCTGCAGGTATCTGTGTTGGGAAAACCAAGGGCAGTTAATATACAGATGGTCTGTATTAACTTTAACTGGTTACCCTTGTGGGTTTGGGTAGAATGGGAGAATCCCGAAAAGCTGGGGCAGATCCTCTGCCCCACTTTCTCTCTGCTCCCTCCAACTCTGTGGTGGCAATCATCTTAGAAATGCTATATACCAGGGGTTCTCAAACTTAAGCTTGCAAGCCACATGTGGCTCTTTTACAGTTAAAATGCGGCTTGCGGTGCCTCCCACACCCGCACCCTGTTCTCTACCTACCAGACTAGGGCAGGAGAAGCACAGGGCTTCTGCTCTGCAGCAGGATGGTGGGGCTAGGTGCTTCAGCCCTGAGGGGATGGGGGGTCTCAGGACTTCAGCAGGAGCAGGGCTGAAGCCCTGAGCCCCGGCAGGCATGCCCAGCTCTCAAATTTCTGAAGATTATCGTATGTGGTTCAGAGGATCAGTAAGTTTAGCCATTCCTGCTATATACTTTAGATAAATAATGAGGTCCAAAACCAAGAGGATTCTGTAGGAATGGGGAAGAATATCAAAGGCGCAGCATTGCCCCTTCCATGCACTCCAGGCCTTAATGCAGACACTTCTCCACATGTGGACAGAGGAGAGAAAGTTGGCCCAGTTTCACTGATGTAAATCTAGAGTAACTTCACTGAAGTTAATACAGTTACTAAAGATTTACACTGGTGTAACTAACAGCAGAATTTGTCCCACTATGAAAGTTACATGTTACCAATCATCAGGTACACTTTTAATTGAACAAGGTTCCCTTATTGATATTTCAGCATACTTTGTACTCTTGTTTTTTCACCAAAATCTGATAATTGTTGTTTAATTTTGGTTTGATTCAACATATTCAGGTTATGAGTTCAATCCTTGAGGGGGCCATTTAGGGATTTGGGGCAAAAATCTGTCTGGAGATTGGTCCTGCATGGAGCAGGGGGTTGGACTAGATGATCTCCTGAGGTCCCTTCCAACCCTGATATTCTATGACTCTATAGATATAGATATTCCTTTGAATCATTTTTCAGCCAGTCTGTGTTTTTTTCTTTATATAATGCAATTCTAAAATATGAAAATCTGGTTTTTGGTGAATTTTTAATAACACGCTTTTTCTCTAGTTGAGCATTAACCCAGTCAGCAGAGATTTGTCAGAGTAAGGGCTTTGCAGACTTAATACTGAAACAATGCTGATATTAGGTTTCAACTTGAAAGCATCGTGTTATCACCAATAGACCTGCGGGTTTTTAATATGTCTTGTTGCCCATAATATTTAACAGAATATATTTAAATTGCTTAATAAATTTAGTTCATCAACACAAAATCCATCACACATCTAGTTGTTATTTTGAAACTACTCTGAAAATAAAGACATTGTAACGATGTTGGGGTAGATGTGGGGTAAAATTTCCAAAAGTGTCTCAGTGACGTGGGAACCTAAATTAATTTTTCAAAGGTGACTTAGGCACTTAGGTTCAGATCCTCCAAGGCATTAAAGCTTCTCACTCCTAAAATGGGAATTAGGCACCTAAATACCTTTGAACATCTAGGCCATAGGCACCTAAATCTCTTTGAGAATAATGAAATTTGAAAATGAGACTTAGGCTCCTAAATCATTTAGGGCCAGATTTTTAAAAGGTATTTAGGTGTTGCTGCAGTCAGGGTCTCAGCACCTGATTTAGTAGCCTCAATTTCATTTTTAAAAGATGTTTAGGCACTTAGAAGTCTAAATGACATCCTGTGGGGAGGATCCACAAGGTCCAGGAACTCAAATAATTACAGGGGACAATCAAAAATATAACAGGGATGGGTGTGAAGGTCAAAGGGTCAAACAAAAGGAACCTGAAGGGGACACCGAGCAGAGAACCTGGGACAGCGCCCACCGCTCCTCAAAGGTGTCAAGAGAGCCAGCGGACGCCATCCAGAGGAACTCTGCCCAAATACATGAGCGAAGGCAGGATTGGAAATAGGCCCTACAGTCACAGGAAGCCCCCTCAGTCAACCTCCTCTTCCTGGTCTTATAGATGGCTACTTTTGCCAGCGCTAGGAGGAGGTTGACATGGAGGTCCCATGGCTTTGTGGGGTCACAGATAAGGTGTGTGTATATGAAAAGGTGAGGGGAAAAGTGCAGCCAGAAATGTTAAAAGGATGTCCAGGAAGATCTGGAATAGGGGCTGCAACCTGGCGCACTCCAGGTATACGTGCATCAGGGTCTCCCTCATGGTGCAAAAGGGACAGCTGTCAAGGACAGGGATGAACATTGCCAAGTACACGCTGGTGCTCACGGCTCCATGGAGAAGCTGCCAACTGATATCCCCGGTGGGCCTTGGGACTAGAGTGGAGTATAGGCTGGCCCACCAGGGTTCCTCACTCTCAAGAGGTGGTAACAGGTCCCGCCACTTTGTATGGGGGCAGGATACGAGGTGAGGAAATAAAGGATGTGGAGCATGAGCGTGTACAGATGTTTCCTTGGTGTGGTCCAGTATATTATCCCTAGAATGATACGCCCTCCCTTTCCTACAAACTGAGAAGGGATTATTTTAGGTCAATTAGGGACACTTGAGTCCAATTAAGGGCTGCCTGAAACCTTTAAAAACCCCTACTCTGGTGAGGCAGGTGGGAGGAGAGACAAGCTACTGAAAGCCTAGTGGCAGCAGGGAGATTGGCTTCTCCAGGGTGAGAGGCTGTTCTCACCCCTACAGGGGAAACAACCAAAAATGAGTGCTTGCTTACAGAAGGGATGAACACCTCAGGCCTACAACAGGACAATCCCCACCCCAACGAGGGGGCAGGGAAAGATATCTCCCTTTGTTTTGTGTTTGTAAATTGGTTTCTTTTTGTTTGGTGGAGGAGCACTCCTTGGGCCAGCCCTGAGGCCTACCTTGAAAATATTGATAAGTAAATACAGAGGGGGAAAGCAAACAGTGTGAGGCTGATTTAGCTCAGGCCCTGCTACTGCCAGAGAGGGAAGTGCTAAGTTCAGTGAGATGAAGGAGGTGCCTTGTCATACACATTTTATATCAATGAAAAGTTAGGGGTGTGTCAATGCTAATTCAACCAAAAGCAACTCTTCAGTTTTGCCTCAAGATGAGCCTTGCCATTGAAGAGCTCTGTGTAAAGATAACACTACTTTTCTATGGAGTTGTACTAAAACTTCAGTGTTAACCAGCGATGCTAGTTTTCCATGATAAAAAAAAATCTGATAAAAACCCATGAAAATCTGTGTTTTTCAATGATTAAAATGAAATGTTGAACTTCAGTTTCCATAACTATAACAGATATAGGTATCAGTTGAACACAATGTTTTATTGCTATACAGTAGAACCTTGTTCATCCAATTGTCCATTATCTGGCTCTCTCTATTCACCAAACCACCAGCCACCCAGGGCTCAGGCTACCTGCCCCGGGTAGATAGCCTGAGCGCCCCCATCTCAAAATAAGGGATAGAAAGCTCTTTGTCCATTTTTTTCATTATCCGATCTGGCCCTAGTCCCAATTAGATCAGATAAACATGGTTCTACTGTAAATTCCAAGCACATTCAAAAAATCAACCACAAGAGGGGGAGATTACGTGCATTGAATAAGTGACACTGACACTTTCAGTAACATTTAGTTAATAGTTAATATATGTTTTTATTTTTTCACGAAAGATAAAAAATAAAGAATCTCTGAAAAAATGCAAATTGTGTGTTTCCATGGCAAATAGATTTCTAGGATACCTGGTGTTAACTCCTCTATCCCCTCCATTCATCTTGGTGGATGTGAATGCTAAAGTAAACTCTCTAATAGTCAACATTAACTATTCCAGCTGGGTATTTCAAAGGTGCGTAAACAAGTTAGTCTCTCTTTAAATTACTAGTTTTCATTGATGAACAGGTTAGCAGACAGAGGAACGGGGTGGGAGTGAAACCCACAGAAGGGTAAATTCAGACCTGCTACAAGTAGGCTAAATAATACCATTAGTGATAGTAGATCAGTTGGACTAATCAGTACAATTAAAAATCTAAAATAATTCAAAAGGATTAAAAGTTTGCTCCCATTATGTAATAGCAGAAACAATCACATAAAAAAAATATATTAACTCAGATAGCATAATATAAACTACTACAGTGAAGAAACTGAAATAATTCTTCTTTCTGGAATTCCAGTCATTACCTCAATAACATTTACTGTGTGGTGGTAACTGAAATAACTATTTGAAAAATGGCAACTTTTTCCTCATCATACCAGCTTCCAGTGACCTAGCACTGCAAACAGAACCATGTGGGTTGACTTCTGTGCTCATGTGAAGCCCTGTTTAAATCAGTGGGGCTTTGCACAAGCACAGGGCTTCACCTGTGCAGTTGTTTTTGCAGAATAGTTAACTGTCCATATCTGTTTATCTTACTAACAAAAAGAGCTACATCCAATCAGACCAATGGTCCACCTAGTCTAGTATCCTCTCTGTGGCAGTGGCAAGTACCAGATGCCTTGAAATCAGATGTAAATTCCCCAGACTGGGCTATTATGCATTAACATGAGCAGGAAGGCCAGTACAGCTAGTGGTTTTTACTTTAATAACGATTTCATTTTAAACATGTTTTTACTGCAGAACTAATAGCTGTAGGAGGGTGATTGGACTCTAGTCTTCCTTACACATTTTCATCAGAGACATCAGCAAAGTTCTGACTGCAGAATCTTTATCTGATGATGATGAATGATGATGATGATTGATTATGACACAACCAGATAGAGATCAGCTTGATTGACAGATCCCAGGCTGAGTTTGCAAGACTGGCAGTGTGGGAGAAAGAGGGGAGGAAGAGTTCTTTTTTTTTTTTTTTCAGTTGTAAACTGAGTAAATTAGATACGGAAACCACTAAGTAATAATAAATATGGAATTCCCAAATTCCACATTTATAATATCCTGTTTCCACAATTGAACCTGGCTTCAGTTTCAGAGAAGAAAATACTTACCCATCCTTGTAGGACAAAAGGGCAAGAAAAATTGTGTGTTTGTTCTCTTATTGAGAAATATAAAGGATGTATTAGAATCTCTCTGAACAGTTCCTATAATCAGTAGTGACTAGCACACTGTAAATAGCATAGATCAGATAGACAGAAGACAGGGTGGGCCTGCACTTTCTTCACTGACAGAAATTATGTTATTCAAACTACTTCTGTAATTTCCTTAGGTTTTTGCCTTGGGTTAATATCGTAGACACAAATCTAATATGTATTTTTTCTGTCAATATCTCTTTAATTTTCTACATATATTTGTTTTATGCCTCAGGAAAGGTTTCTTTTGTGAATATCTGTTGTTAATAATTCTAAAGATATTGTCTTGTCTTATCTGTTCATCCAAATTAATGCTTATCCGTGATCCATTATCCAAAGGGAAATACTGTGTGTGTAAATATCACAGACTATCAAGTGCTGCTTCTCTCACCAGAACAAAAGGAACTCACAAGATCCACAAGTGATTAAACCATGCGTCAGAGGCTGGTACTTTATACAGAATGCATTTGAGACAAGCTGAACAGGTGGCTTCATAACAGACTACTTCGGTATTCAAACTCTTTTTCAAAAGGTATTTACCTTCATATTCTCTTCCAGTTTTGCAAAAGAAAAAAAAATGTCTTCCACATGGCTAAACTAGCATCTTTTGAATGAATGATAGGTGACTATTCAGTGCTGCCAGCTACAGGCTGACCAGCAGGCCAATGTGGAACAGTTAGAACAGACAACTTGCAAAAAAGAAGAAGGAAGAGATGAGACAGTTTCTACAGTCCTATCTACCTCTGTTTCCCATAAATCTTCTACTTGTTATTTTCCCCACTTACAAGATATTGTCATAGTAACACACTGCTGAAAGAAGAAATGTTGTTCATTTACGTCCAACAAACGGACAGACTAAGGGGAAATCACCTTCAATGAAATAAAACATTTTTTAATAAAATGTTTAATTTAAAACCATTGGGCGATTTAGCATTCAGGCTCCACTCTATCAAGAAATGAGACTAGGACAAATTCATCTGAATTTGTAACCAACTTAAGAATTATTGTGGGTTAGCTAGACAAATCTTTCTGATTAAGAAATACAAAATGACATCCTGAGCCTCATAATCCTGGAGAAACAGACACCGCATGGAAAATAACTTCAAAAGTGGGGCTTTATAAAAATAAAAAATCCAGGCACTTCTATACAGCAGAAGCCGCTGTGCAGAATGCCTGGCACATCTGAGCTACTGAATCCAGCTCTGCTGGAAGTTAAATTGATAAGGGAACTGCTCATAACAGTCAAATAATAAAACAAGCAGCTTATTGCAAGCTAGACTCACTGCAGTGAAAAAGAGAAAGAATGTCTGACAGAGAAGGGTAAATAAATGCACAAGGGCATTGGGGTTAAGAGAAAAAGGCTGGAAAAAAGAAATGGCGGCTAAAGCTGCAATAATCAAAAAGTGTAGTTAAAGGCCCTTTAGTTTCAGTAAAAAGAATCAAGTATCTAGAAAGCAGTTCCTATCCAAAATGTGAGTGCTGGGGATAAAATTGTTCTACCTCTGACAAGACTCGCTCAAAGTCCCAGAGTTCAGTAAAGTATTAAGTTACACGTCTAGCTACAGGGTATCAGTGGACCAAGAGCAATAGTCAGCGGTATAAAGAGGAAAACTATTTCACTTGGATTTGACAGACATATGTTTTCACTGCAGCTCACTGTATGACCCTCTGATCAAGTGAGCACTGTATCTATAGCATTCATGCTAGAAATAGGCCACTGTGATAAAGTCAGTCTGCAATAATCATATCCATTTCCTCTTTGATTAATTCTTGTCCTGCTGTTTTGACTATGAGGAAATTAAAATAAAGAACATGCATTGTTTTAATTGCCCCAGCACACAAAGGAGGATCTAACATTGAAACACCCCAAATCCCACACCTCAGCTTTGTCAAGTTACACACAGGACTTCTGGTTCAGTTTCCCTGGCTTTAGCAAAACCCTCCCCATTAGGATGGGATTTCCCTCATAACTTACCCCCTGAAAGCAAGGCTGTAGTTGGCTTCCATTCATTTTTACAACCAGGCCCTATGGCTGAAGCTTTGAGGAGAGAACAGTGCCTTCTAGGTTCAATTCTCAATGACACTGATTGGAGGCACAGTATCTCTTTTAGCAGCCCGCAAACGCCAAAGATGGGACAAGAGGAGGACCAGCCAATCTCACTGAGAGGCCAAAGAGCAGGGCGGCGATTTAAAGCCCACCCAGTCTCCACAATAGACTTCAATGTAAAATCATAGCAAAGCAGGGGGAAGGGCTTCATCCTCTATTTTTCCCACAGTACAGGGACATGGACCATCTTCCCTTTATCTGTCCGGCTTCTTTAATTACAGTTCTCGTCTGCCTCTTTCACTCTCTTCCCCTCTAGCCAAAAAAATGGAATACCTCAAGAGATGATTCTCATTTCCCTCCTACCCACTCATTTTGCAAATGGGGATCAGGGAAGGTTTGGTGGAATGAGCCCTGTTCATTCTCTGAGGAGCAGAGGAGAGCCCTCAGAGGTTTGTCTTCATCCTCTGCTCTTGGAGGGCTAATATGGAGGTCTCTTTTGTCCCCCTCTTCTTGAGAACTTATGGAGGAGCCTGGAGGAGAACTATATCTGCATAACCTCAGTTTCTTGGTGACTTCACGGGCTGCTTGGATTGGCCACAGCTAACAGCTCCATAATTGCCAGGGATTCAGTGCCCACGACCATGAAAGCTGCATCACATAATTAGAGGAGTAATAGAGAGAAGAGTCCTATCAAGACAAACCTCAAAGAATAGAAGACATTTTCCTGATTTAAAACAATTAAACAGAAAAGAAAATCAAAGTAACTGTTACTTTTTTTAGAACCCGAGAGGGAAACCAAGTTTGGAGAGTGAGGTAAGGAGAAAAGGAAAGGGAAGCCAAAAGGAAAACCTCAGGCTTTATCATTTCTATTTGTAGAGAGCTCTAGGGAGGACCCAGTTGGAGTCAAGGGGCCTATACACATGTTTCTCTAGGACAATCCCTGATACACCCTCTCTCAGTGGGGCTGGGGTCCCTAGTTACACCCAGCTACTAATGCTGTGTCAACCCTGTCAGGCTCCCACATCTTAGACCTTGTGGCAGGCCTGCCACCTGCCAGCCTCCCCAAGTTGTTTGCCAATGGAAAAAGAAAAGAAAAAAACTATAAATGTTCTGACACCACTGAGAACAGCCCCCTTCCTGGAGCCTACCAGCCAGGGCAAAGGTCACTAGCACTCCCTTACTTCAGGGGTGTTTGTGTAGCAGCTTCATGTGGGGCCCCGACAGTGTTCCCCCACAGCTTCGCCCAGTCTTGCTTTCTTCACAAGGCTGAAGAGTCTCTCGCATGGGAGGATTTGCTCTCATTGCTTCAGGAGATGCTCTAGCTGCTCCCTGCTCCAGCTTTCTCCCTAGCTTCCTGCAGCTTCCTCCTTTAAAAGCTCTCCAGGCATTATTAGCAGAGGTGGAGGGGCAGGGCTACCTTAGTATATAGACCCTCCTTGGCCCCTTCCCTGTCAGTGAGGGCCTAACTAAGAAATAGGGTGACCAGGTGTCTGGGTTTTGAATGGAACATCTGGTCGAATAGGGATTCTGGTGGCTCCGGTAAATACTGCTGACCGAGCAATTGATGGTCTGGTTGGAGGCACCGTGCAGCATGATTGGCAGGCCCCCCCCTTCTGCTCCTATGCGCAGAGGCAGCCAGGGGTCTCCGCACACTGCCCCTACATCAAGCATTGCCTCAACAGCTCCCATTGGCCAAGGGGAGCTGCGGGGGCAGCGCCTGCAGACAGGCACCACACAGAGCCATCTGGCCACGTCTCTGCGTAGGAACTGGAGGGGTGACATGCCTGCTTCCAAGAGTTGCTTGAGGCCAAGAGCCTGCACCCCAACCCCCTCCAGTGCTCCACTCCTGTACCCCAGCCCTGATCCCCCTCCCACTGTCTGAACCCCTCAGTCCCAGCCCAGAGCACACTCCTGCATCCTAAAAACCTCATCCTCAGCCCCACCCCAGAATTTGCACTCCAGCCAGAGCCCTCACACCTCCCCAACTCCGTGCCCCAGTCCGGACCCCCCTCCCTCACCCTGAACCTCTCATTTCTGGCTCCAGCCCACAGCCCGTATCTCTTCCCATATTCTAACCCCCTGCCTCAGACTGGAGACTCCTCCCATAGTTCCCAGCCCAGAGCCCCCTCCTACACCCCAAACCCTTCATCCCTGGCCCCACCCCAGCCAGAGCCTTCTCCCCACTTCGAATCCCATCCCACTGCCTCAGCCAGGAGCCCTCTCCCAAACTTTGAACTCCTCATTTCTGACCCCACTTTGGAGACCACACACCCAGCCGGAGCCCTCACTCCCTCCCACACCCCAGCCCCATGAGCAGGGCCTTGGAGAAGGGGTGGGGCATGGGTGGGGCCTCAGGGAAAGGGTGAGGAAGGAGGCAGGGCAGGGGTGTTACGTTTTGTGCAAGTAGAAAGTTGGCAACCCTACTAAGAAGTGCCAGCTAAGTGCCTCACTTTCTTTGTGTTAAGAAAATGCTAGGAGAACAACAGTTTCTGCTGTATTTCTCCCTGTCCAAGCAAACCTCCAAAATAACCCCATTACAGGTTTAGTTGCACACTGGAACAAAATCAGAAGAGGCTGTTTTGAATCTGGAGCTTTGAATCTGAGTCAGCAAGCTATGTCCCATTGCTGATGCTTCGGTTTACCTGAAGATCTGCTTTTTTGCCAGATACAGCATCAGGACCTTAGGAAGACTAGAGTGGAGTGAGGGGCCAGGTTTCTATTTTGAGCAGTTTGACTTTGGGCAACAGAAACTCTCTTTGATTAACCCCATGATTCCACACAAAAAGAGACTGACACAGACTCTTAAAACAAAGTAACTAGTTAATAAAACCAATGTAACCTCCAACCTACCAGGATCTTGCAATGGAGATCAACACAGAAACTCTCCAATGAGACATTTTTCATTCTGCTCCCTTACAACATTATACAGGAAAACTAGAGGGTCTTTTTTATGCCTCATGAATAAGGAAAGTAATAAAAATGCCCCCTAGAGAGCTAACCATGTAATAGCAGCCAATCAGTATGGATCCACATAAAATTGCAGTAGATATACTAGCTTTAATAGAAAATCTATTTCCAGGGATACCGCAAACAGACATTAAATGTGACCCTCTAAATAGGCAGGGAAAGCATATGAAGTCCCCACAAGACTGAAAAATAAACCCACCAAACATGACTATACTATTATTGTAACCCTCTCACACCCCAAGGACAGAGATCGTGTCTTAAAAGCAGCTTGCACAGAAAGGAAATCAATTGGAAGAACAACACCACTCTTCTTTTTCTCCCAGATCTCAGCCCAATGACCCAAAAAAGGATGAGAAACTTGAAGGCAATTTAAAAAAAAATCCTTTATCACTGAGGAGCAAAAGATGGGATGTTATTTCAACTTCAAACTAGAGATTACATATGATTCCATATGACAGAAAAGTTCTGTGGCTGTGCAGCAGCTGAAAATCATTGCCAGAGACAATCTGAAGGGAAAAATTAATCACTCCATAATTCAGATAATGAAAAACTCAGGCTCTCATTTGATATTGGAATCCACTAGCGTGGCTCCTGCCTGGTGCTGATCAAGGCTGGCTGTTTCCTAGCCCCTCTCATCCTTAAAGGAGGCAGACTGCCCTGTTACCATGAATATAATTGTACTATACTTCTAAAATGTTTTTTTTCCCAAGAGAATAAAATTTAAGGCTATTGGACATTATGATGATGGATCCTCTCAAATATCTTGTTTCTTTTGTTATTTCTAAAATAGTAATCATAAGAAAGGGCTCCATCATGCTCCCTGACATGACCATTGGCCTGCTAAACCCAGGGTTGTGAGTTCAATCCTTGAGGGGGCCACTTAGGGATCTGGGGCAAAATCAGTACTTGGTCCTGTTAGTGAAGGCAGGGGGCTGGACTCAATGACCTTTCAAGGTCCCTTCCAGTTCTAGGAGATAGGATATCTCCATTAAAAAAAATCAGCTTCCAGTGCCCCTCCCATATGCTAGTGGGGCATATCCCTTTAAGAGGGTCTCTGGGGACACCAGGGCTTGATGAATCCCTGACTATGCAGTTTCAGTGGAGCCATGTTGCCAAGGAGAGCAGGACCATAGTTGTTAGCATGGCACAGACCTTCCTTGCAAGAGTCCTAACCCTCTCTACATCTCCTGGGATCCACACAATTTCAGTTGGATTGCATAGTTTGTGACTGGTCCCCATAACTTGTTTCATGAGGAAGGAGAATATCTAACATCCCCTACATTCTGGTTGAACAGCTAGGGCAGAATCACTGTGAGGAGAATACTGCAGAGTTTTCCTCCACTTTAGCTCCTTCCTGAAGGAAGGGATGATCAGGTCCAAATTCACTTTTATTTATTAGGCACATATGCCTGAAGTCTTCTGAGTGTCTTAAGCACACTAAAAGCAGCAATCATCAGAAACCAATGATAATACCTAAAATAGCAGAAAAACACACAATCCAAACTAAAAATAACCACAACACAACTGCAACCCACTCTCATATCTAATCACCTCCTGTCCCCTAAACAATTAAAACATCTGAGCCTTTGTCCAGAAAGTGCCATAGGATTACATGCTCATGCTCCAAAATGTCTGTTAGTCTATAAGGTGCCACAGGACTCTTTGCTGCTTTTAGGATTACATCTGTTATATATAATAGTCCAGGGGCGTTTTGCTTGAATAAGGAGTTCAGGAGTGGGCACTATGGCTCTGTGATTAACAGAATAAAAGAACAGGTGTACAAAACGATTTTTAAAAGCTTAAGGAACAGCAAATTAAAATTGCACTATGTGATGTACATAGAACATGATCACTTATGATCATGTTAAAACTGGATCCCATTCTGCATTCCTTACACATCTCTAATTCCTCGTGAAGTCAGTGGGACTATTTAGTGCTCAAGGAATATAGGATCAGTCTTATGTGGGGAACAGTTAATATCTACTCTGGTCTGCCATATTCACCCCATCTAGATAAGATGTTAAAAAAGAAGTTTCAGGGGTCAGATTAAATTGCTAAAATCTGTGAATAACATGTCATAACTTCAAGGATATTTTGAAGGTTCCTGGTTCTGATTTCCCCAAAATCAAAGTGCATTTACTATGCTCCATCATTTGACTTTGTGCATAGCAAAGGTTCCCCTCTCTCTCACTGGTGTTTGCCTCTGGAAGGAGTTGAAAGCACAATGGTTCTGAGTAATTCATTTGCATCTAACTTTAACTTTGCAGAACTTTAATGCTAGCAACAGAGTTTCAACTTCTTATGCTTGCATTCTTTAATTGCTTATGAAACCCTGTCTTTGGAACTCTAATGGCAATCCATAAAATAATACTAGCTTTTTGGTTAAGAAAAGGAACGAATCCTTTTTTCATTCCAGGATAGTTCATATTTTTAACCTTTCATTTTATTGTTTTCCTATTCAATATTTAAACTAAATGTAAGAACAGAATAAGATGACTGACATCTGACAAACAGGATACAAATGCGGTGACATATTTCTTTTATGTATTCTTAAGGCACAGTATGTTTATATACTATCCAATAAAGCTGAGGTTTTGTGCCCTTTCTATCCATTACTTTTCTGTGGGAATGTGGGATTCTTAATAGTAAAGTCCCATTTTTTGCATCTGTCCCTAGATGTTGCTTAGCTCCCCTGGTGTATGGAATACTGTGCAAATTCAGTCATTTATAAAACCCTAATATGTTTAATAATGTAAAATAGTAATTCTCAGAAACTGAACTTATATCAACTACAGGTATAGCCTATAGCATCAGCATGGAGTTTTTGAGTGCTGCAATTTAAAATCTAAACAGTCTGTGAATAATTTCTTTTAATTTAGGACCCAATGCTGCATCAAGATCTGTCCCTACTCCCATATAGAGTGCTATTTACTTCACTGATGGAGGGAAGCTCAGCAGGCAGGTGATGAGGATGAGCTGACACAGTTGGAGAGCACATCATGATTGCGTCTAATCCCCAGCTGGAGGACATAAACAAAGGCTCCAGTTCCATGTGGAGCGTAGGGCGCAGGAGAAAGCGGATATTATCTGCTCCTGTGGCTGCAGCAGCAGATGAGGCAAGCCAGCCTTGCATAACCTCTATGTGGGAGAGGTCCTGATCCTCTAAGGGGACACCAGAGTCTCGGACCAGAACCCAACTATTGTTTTTGTTATTACTCCATATTTCCTTTTTGTCTATATTGTGACGAATAAATAGAACTGTGAGGAATGGGCTACAAATGTAACTGTGTTGGCTGATGATTTGTCCCAGGTTGGTGATAAGATGCCCTAGCTTACACTCATCTTATTTATTGTACAGTGAATAAATTACTTCCATATGCAGCTACAATATATCTTCTGTATATGTGTACCTGTATTTTAGTAATTCCAGTGCCTCACATTTAAACAATTAGTGCCCAATAATGGTGTTGCTAGCCACTTTAAATTGGAAACTGAAAAACTCTTCCTCACTCCAAAATCATGGTAGGATGCTGATTGGGGCATCCATTCAATATTCTGGACCAGAATGTTGGCTGAATTAATGACAATTAATTGCTGCTAAAGATTTAACAATATACATGTAAATATATCTGCTTCTGCTAAGTTAGTAGCCATAATGTGTGTAATAGCAGGTTTAACCATGATGGACAATGAGTATACATATTCAAGGCAGGGTAAATGGATTGGTTATTTCAAATTGCTAGCTACTCACTCACTCCTCACTCCTTTGCATAATGCATGAAATCGAAATGAAGAAAAGATGCATTTTCAGGTTCATTAAAGATGAAATTGCAGGTGAATTAAAATGCACAAATATTTAGATCTGTTACTTTTCAAAACCCATCTCTAGAATCCTCAGTGGCTTTATATGTTTCCTAACTGAAAGAATTTTTTCACAACTAATGAAGGTTCTGATACAACAGAGACATTTCCATGATCCACATTTACAGATCCTCTGCCAAACTCTGGGGGGAGGGATAGCTCAGTGGTTTGAATATTAGCCTGCTAAACCCAGGGTTGTGAGTTCAGTCCTTGAGGGAGCCACTTAGGGATCTGGGGCAAAAATCAGTACTTGGTCCTGCTAGTGAAGGCTGGGGGCTGGACTCAATGACCTTTGAAGGTCCCTTCCAGTTCTAGGAGATAGGTATATCTCCAATTATTAAAACCCTCCTAGGAGCTGGAAATTATTCTTAAAATTAGGAAGAGTGCAAAGAGGATGTAGAATAGATTAACAGCCAGTGACATTCTGTCCTGGTGGATATCTACCCAAACTGGGTAGCTAGTTATTTTTTCTGATGGTCCAAATTTCTTGGTCAAGATATAGTCCCGGTCTAGACTCCAGAGAAAATAATGAAAAAATAGTAAAAATAATGGTAATAATAAGTAAATAAAAAGATTTTGGGGTAAATTCAAAAGTGTCTGGCAGTCCAGATTTGGCCTGTAGTCTGCCTATTGACTACCCTTGACGTAAACAATGAGATTTTGGCATTCAGGAATTTTGTACCAGCAAAAAGACACTTATCTTTTTTCATTAACGAAGCCCAAAAGTTTCATAGCAAGTTTTGGGAAAAGTCCCTTTTGTGCTAGGAAAGAAAATGAAAAGAAAGAGAAAGTGACTGTGTCTGAACCAACTTTTGAACTTTCATGAGTTACACCAGCAATTGTAAATATGTATATATGGTATAAACAGAATGTATGTTTAGACAAACCTAAAAATATGTGATATTCATGTTGTTTGGCTTTTTATCTGAATGATCAAAACCTTCCAAGCCTCACAAAAGACCCTCCAATAACCTTCTATACTTGGTCCCCTCTCTCTATTACATGATGTGCCATCTTAATTAGTAGAGGACTTGGCAGACATTAATCCCATTCAATATTGGAGCCTCCTATTCAATGGGAGATCAGATAACCAGCTGCTTGTCATCAAAGGGTCTCATTTTTTGGGACTGACTGACCTGGTGACCTGATCTCACATAGTGTAAGTAATTCCTGCTGTGTCTGGATCATTTGCCACTTTAACCATTCAAAAGGAAGCTTGGTAACTGTTATAGGTTAGGTTACACCTTGTTGAAGCTGGTGAGTGTAACAGGCACCCTTCCTTCAGATTAAATGTAGAAAGCAATAGAGAGCCTAAACCAAAACACAGACATGTGCCGTCATTCAAAACAAAGGCACATATGTGTCTGCTCAGGAATTATACCTGTGTGGGCAATGGGTTTCACTGGGTATTGTTTGGGTGGAGGGCAGTGTGAGTAGGTGAGGGAAAAGCAAGAGAGAGAGCACAGAATCAGACAGAGCAGGAAGCTACAGACACAGCCTGGACAAGCCTGGTGTATGGTCGTGAGAGAAATCTGAAGAGCAGGCTTTTGGGCCGATGCTGGTTAAAAGTTTTGGGGATGTAAGAAAGGAAACTACCTCCTGTTGTTTAGTTTCTCCTGTGCTAAGGGAAACAGGATTTAGTACAATCTTTCAAAATAAAAAAAAATTGCACCAAAGAAATACCTGACTCCATTACAAATTTCTGCTTCCAACTGGAACACTCTACAAGAACTCAAATTTTTGGCAAGTCACTCGAGTCAAAAGGGGTAATAAAATTTTCATCCCCCCAAAACGTAAGTGAATGGAATGTCAAATTGGTTTCTTATGAGCACAGCTAATCTGTAGACTAGATCAAGAAAATGAAGGATGAATTTGAAAAAGAAGAAAAAAAAAGAAGCCCAGTACAGTCTTGGACCTAAAAGCAGTATTTTTTTTACATATTCAAATAGCAGTTTAATGTGAACCAGGAGAAGATTACTGAGTACCAAGCATCAGAGGAAAGCAATAGCTCCCATAATAGCCCCATCCTGAAGAATAAATCCAAATTGGGTCTAGTAGACCCTACTCATGGTCTTCAAATACATAACCCAGCACTAGAAAGAATAGTTAAAGAGTGTAGGGGTAACGTTGGTATCTTCCCCTATTTCCTCTGAAGGTGATCACAGGATGCTTAATTAAACTTTCCCAAAGAACCTCAAAAAAGAATGCTGGCTATTGCCTATGAAGGTGTACAGTGGATGGAGAAAGATCCTCATACACCTGCACAGCGGAAGATAGAAAATGATCCAAAGAGTTCTAAGAAATTTGGTCAGAGACTCAAATCTGACCACTGCTTTGCACCACAATATATAAAATGGTAAGCAGGATATAACAACCATACGCAGTTTGATTTTATTGGATACTTATTCTGTGTTATATTATGCTATGTGTTGTGTTGTGTTGGATCTGCTAAGGAGTGGATTGCAACTTCCATCAGCCCCCTTCCCACTGGCTAGGCAAGGGGAAAGGTCCTGAATCAGAATGTGGCCAGGCTCTGCTGGGAAGCAGTGGCCATATGTGGAACAGACTGTGACTGCTGGACACTACAGCTGGGTGCAGGTCTGCGTGGGACTTACAAGGAGCAGCAGTGGCTGGGCAGGGAGCCAGTGCAGGTGGCTTTGATGAGAGACACTAAATGATTCTAGCCTGGAAACCCCCAAGCTCCTATCTGCTGGAATAGAGACTGGACTAGAGAGGACACCCCAGACAGTAGGCTTGAAGAGCCCTGACTCTAGACTGGACTGCCCCAGGGGCCCACACAAGAACTACTATTGCTCACTTGAATGATAACGTTAAGCCTCTGTATCCAGGGTATTTGCAACCTTTCTCTCACCTCCCACCCCAAGTAGCCCAAATCACATATCTTTTCACTTAACCATGTGTCTGAGTGGCTAATGGGATTCTCCAGGGCTAGGACCTACAAGGCTTTGCTGCTGAAGCACCTACAGTCCTTGCTTCGGAGTTGCAGTACAACAGGCATACTACTAGCACCATTCGGGTTTGCTGTATTCCAGCACTGAGCAGTCCCAATGATTACACGGTGCTAACCAATAAATATCCATACTGGGTATTTTGCATGATAACAACAGATCCTGAGAACAGGAGATGATATGCAGGTAGACAGTCCCTAATTTAGCAAATCTCCTTTCATTAGGAAGTTTTGATTAAGACTGATAGATGCACAAGTCAGAGTAAAAAAAAGGTCTGATTTACAGCATTACACTGGAGGTAACTGATTACAAAGGTCTTGGAATGAAAGATGCTCATTAAACAGAACTGCTGGTCTTCAGGCTTTCTACTGCTGACTGACTGCGTAATAAGTTAATCATTACTGGAGATACAAATGTATCTAACAGACAGTATCTGAACTTTATCAGTATGAATTTAAGCTCAAGCAAAACTTCCCCCCTTAGGATTTACTTCACATCCCATTTCCACCACTCTCACAGTATAAGCCACAAAACCTTTGCATTAATTTCTAGCACAATACAGTGAGCCTGCATATATTTTTGAGTTAGGAAACTTGCAGAGTGATTCTTTTTCACACAGACGATAAGGGCTTAATAACAAGGGGAGAGATAGCTCAGTGGTTTGAGCATTGGCTGCTAAACCCAGGGTTGTGAGCTCAATCCTTGAGGGGGACACGTAGGGATCTGGGGCAAAAAATCAGTACTTGGTCCTGCTAGCGAAGGCAGGGGGCTGGATTCAATAACCTTTCAAGGTCCCTTCCAGTTCTATGAGATAGGTATATTTCCATATTATTATTATTATTATTATAATGCCATGTATATATTTCCAAATGGCATTACTAATATTATGGCATTAACACCAAAACTTTTCTTGAAGGCTGGCTATAGCATATTATCTGACACAAATTTCCATATTCTCAAAATGACAATCAAAATGTTATATTGGAGGCATTTCTGGTGGTCTGCAACTATACTAAAAAAAACCTGTTTAATTTATAGTTATTCCTGCTAAGATTCATCACAATGGTCTATAAAAGAGATGGAGGAAGACCAAACTTTCTGACATTAGGTTTACAGAGTGATGGCAGCTATTAGTATCTTGACAATGACATTAACAACATATCAAGCAGATACTAAAATGATACAGAACTACCATAAAATGAGCACTAAATCCACATGAAATTTATCAGTGGAGTAAGTCAACTTATTTTTTTCCTGCTAGCAGTTTCTACCCTACCATATACTAAATAACAGCCCATAAAACTATAACTCATTTCAGTGTTTACACAGAAGAGAACTGATCAATGACAGGTTTATAGGACTAAATTAAAGTTAGGTTTTTTCTATATATGCTCCTTTCATCAAGCTAGTTTCCTTTGTGATTTTGATTGAACATGGCTATTCATTTTTATTTCAATACTGCACAACCCGCTATAACTTAAATCTTCTAAACATGTTCATTACAGGAGTGAAGTATAAAATAAAAAGACCTGTCATATACTCAGTCCCACATTTCCCATTGCCTTGCACCTCATTTAGTCAATTACACCACTGCGTGGTGAGTGCAACATGGGTGTAAAATTCCACCACTCTAATTGAGTAAATGATTTCACATGGTACTGTGCAACTGAGAGTGAGGTCTTATGGACATAAAAACATATAGAGCCAAATTATGGGCAAATACTCTATGATAATATATTACAGGGACATATATAATAACCACAAATGGTAGCATTAGAAGTGGGCTTTTGAGCCAATGAGTCTAGCGATTTGCATCAAACAGAAAGAGTTCCACACCTTGTATATCACCTTGGTTGAATATTGTTACTGAGCTTTAACTCTCCCTCAGACCTCAGCTCCCTACTTCCTGTATTATTCTTCCTTCAGTCCCTACACACCTTCTTCCAATTCTCAAGTCCATCTGAAAAGGCGCTTTCCCTAGCGCTCTTTAAGCCAAGACTTGCTTATCTGGGTCTCGCTTTACCCTGTGTTCAGCCTGTGTGCACTAAGTGAGGAGAGAGAAGGAAATGAGAAGTGAAAGAGGCAGAGAGGAAAGCCGCCCCTAATGGTGGGAGATCAGAATAGGACAGACTTTCAGTGATCTCTGATAGAAGCTCTTGCTTGACAGGCTGAGAGGACTGAGTGGGGAGACACCTAAGGCTGATCCAAAGTCCATTGTAATTATTAGAAGGGCTCCAACAGATTTCTTTGGTTCAGGCCCTTAGTAACAAACAAAACGTGATACTGTTGTGGTTCTGGGGTGAGGACTAGAATCCTGCCCACTACATACTAATAGATTAGTAATATAATTTTTAAAGGGTTCATAAGTATGTCTGTGAGTTAGAGGTAATCTTACTGGAATATATTAGATGAATTTTCATGTCTCTGTTGTCAAATAACTATAACATACAAGGGGAATAGAATATTTATGTAAATTATTTTAACGGGTCATTGCAGATTTTTATTAATTCATTTTATTGTAATACTTAAGGGCTAGTTTCTAATACCTTTACTAATAATTAATAATACTTTTCTCCTAGAATTGTCCCACTGAAATTAATGATTCTGTCTACATAATAAGATACTACTCAGTGTGAGTAGGGGTGTCAAAATCTGTTTATAAAGCTTTTGGTTTGGTTGTTGTCAAGTTTTGTTTGTTTTTGTAATGTTAATGACATAGTTATGTACTTTTCAAAATGGTTACGAGTTACTGATTATTCACCATCCTTTACTGTGGATTTGCAAAATTTTTTGACTGGGAATATTTTAATTACATTTTCTGTATATCTTTATTTCCACTACATATATCCAATCTGTTGTCTTGCCTCTTTCCTCCCCATTCCTATGTATAACCAAGTCTTAAACAGAAAAACAAAAACAAAATGCAAATTACTACAAACAAGAGCAGGAAATTTAGGGGATAAGATGAATGCCAAGAAAAAGATACAGTAGGAGGAATTAAAATTCACTGTAAACAACTAAAAGGTCAAAATCAAATTGGTATTCCTTTGTTTTACTTATAAAAAAACCTGTGTGATTTTCCCAAAATGTCTAAGATAAATGGGGAACCTCATGAAATAATGTGCTCCTATACATATTCAGTTAAATAATGAACCCATATACTAAATGCACTGCTACACAAGGGAGAGAAGGAAACGTTGTTGAGTCACAGATGAAAGATGTTTTTGAATGTCAGAACAAAAAAAATAATGACCTATAAAAAAGATAAAGAAAATCTGCCTTAAGAGAGGTCTTTTATCCTTATCTTGGAAAAAAACAAAAAAAAGCTTGCCCTGTTTTCCCCTGAGGTAACTCAATTTTAAGACAGAAATCTTCAAGGATATATTATCCATTATGGGAGAAAGTTAGTGTTCTGATTTAGTTAGGAAACTGAAAGTTATGAAGACACACAAGATTCTTAGAATTAAATTTGAACAAGCTCTATCAGGATGGCTTCTAACTTTTTGTAACAAAGTGACTGCCATGTCAGAACAGAGCAATTGTTGTCCAGGTAGTTCAGTATCATGTTTCTGATATTGGCTATGCAAATCCAATGTGTAAGATGTATAAGCATAACTTTTTGTTAAATATTGTATCATGAAGTGAGATTTTTTTTGTGATGCCAGCTGGCGATCAACTGTGATAGCCTTAGAATGTTTATCTTAGCTAGAGTAACTCCAGACATTGTCCTTATTCCATAAGGATTTATATTTTAGCTTCCAGTACAAATGTTAGACTTTTACCTTCATGCCTATCTTTCATACTGTCCAACTTTAACTTGGGCTCCTTTCAAAAACTGATAGGAAGCATTAAAGTCTACCAAAGTTCCAAAATATGGGAACATTTTTTGGCCCTGATTCAGCAAAGCACTTTCAATGATTTCAATGGGACTAGCATACTTAAAATTAAGTACATGGTTAAGTGCTTTGCTGAACTTGAGTTTTAAAGAGATACATTTGAAACGCCATGTATCCAAATGATGTTAGGCAGTTAGCTGTGTCTAATAGGAAGCAGACAATGAAAGACTTTTAATAACGAAGTACAAGTAATCCTGTTCTTCTGAAACCTGCTAGCACTCGATTTAAACCAGAAAAATTGTTCACGTCCAACTGATGATGTTGCCGCACCCAATTTTAATGAACTTTGGGAAAGTGACATCAAAGAGATAATAGGCAAACCTTTTCCAAATTTTAATAAATAGCATTCTTCATCTCTAAAACAGAAGGAAAAATAGTCCTTTGCTTACAGTAGAGGGTTTGGAGTCAGGTGATCTGGGCTCTAGCACCAGTTGTGCCACAGATTTTGTGTGACTTTCAGCAAAAAAACTTTAGTCTTTCTGTGCCATAGTTTCCCCATCTATAAAATGGGAATAAGTATTACCTACATTTTAGGCAACTGTCAAGGTTAAGTTAATGAATGTCAGTACAGTGCTTTGAGATCTGCAGATGGAAGATACTGTTTCAAAAAAATTAAACAAATAACTCCAAATATAACTTTGAATTCGGTGATTTTTTTTAGGAAATCATGTTTTTGTCATTGTTTTGTCATTGTTTTCTCTTTGGTTTTTATATAAGCCTAAGGAATCACACACACGACAGTGGCATAAATTAAAATGGGCCCTAGGATGATCTAATTCATTCTGAGGCTGTCACAGACAGTCCTACAAATATGGAGAAACATAACTAGCTATCTGACAAGCCCCCACAACATCTGGAATTTGGATGCAGGGGAAAATCTGGCCTTATGTCTCATATTCCCCTGTCTGGGATGGTGCTGTGTCTTTGCTATCCCAACATATGGCTGGGACTGAGACTTGGATGAGAATGAGCTGGCTGAACTTTAAACAAGACATCAGAGTAGGTTTTGATTTGGCTAAAGAATCTTGAAATTATAGAAGACTAGGGTCTCCATCCCTGCTATTAAGGATCCTCACCCCTTCTCCAAGAGATTTACAAGCAGTACATTCACTTTAAAAGAAAGAATGGAATGGTGTAATATAGGGCAATAATCGCTATTTATACTACAATGTTTTTCACCATCAAGTACCATAGGATATATAGACTTAAAATAAAAAGATAACCTTCCTGTTTACTCTGAAGGGTAAAAATATGAAGTATCTTCCATGTTATCTATGTAAATATACAAGAAAGTGATGGCAACTTATGTGGCAAATCATGATTATATACCAATTATAGATGAATTTTTATAATCAATTCATTCTATTTCCTGTTCCTGTTGGACTTTTGTATCTACAGAGTTGTTCTTTTTCACACTTAAAATTATAGCAACTCAATTAAGAACTCATTCGAATTCTAGAATTTTGCACCATGGACTCTGCAAAACTATTTCTGTAAAAATCTTGCAACAAATCCTGTAAGATCCAACTAAGTCCACCATAGGGAGTGAATTTTCATAAAGCGAAGACTGTACTATATCGGTCAAACAGTGTTTCCCATAATTTTCAACAGTGATGACCACTGACAATTCTCCTCTGCAGTACCTGAAAGGGCGTACAATTGCATCAAAGGGGAAACGAGTACAGAAGACATATTTTGCAAGTTATATTTTAAGCACTTAAAAACCCTGTCACTCAATATTGGTGATATTCTTAATGTATTAGCATTTCAGGAGCAGGTTTCTTCTGTGGCACTCCAGACACACAGCAGGATTAAGAATCCTCTGCCAGCAGCTCCCCACACAGGACATATTCAGAGGAAAGATGCATACAAAACAGACATACATTCTAATTTTTGTTCAGTACAAAAATTTATACTCCAACTACAAGGGCAGTTTGCTGATTTTACTCACAAAGGCAGAAATGAAGCCATTCCACAGCTAATAAAAGCTTTCTTCACCTAAGCACAAAAAGCTAACTTTGCCCTATGCCCCAAAGGTGAACAAATCAGTAAGTGGTGGTCAGAGAGGAAAGATACCTAGTTATACATATTTAAGTTAGACAAGAAAGTTTCTGCAGATGAACCTATGCAAATGATTGCTGCCTGGGGCAGCTCTTTCTCATACACAGGCCATTTACATAGATTTCCAAGATAATATTTAATCTAATATTCAGAAAAACATCAAAAATTACTTTTGTCAACACCCAACATATCCTATGGGAGATCTGTTTCCTCTGAGCTGCAAATCAGATTCTTAAAACATTCTTCCCCACCAAATGAGGAGTGTGACCACTTTCACTGTCTATGTTGTGTTCTGTAGCATGGACAATATTATTTTCAGTTTTAATCTTCTCGTGTAAATCTGATTTGCTTCTTTTATGTATTTATTATTCCTCCCTTTCATTTGTCATTGAAAAATGATGGATTACCATGAGCAGGAGAGGTTTTGTGGCTACAAGGAATAGAATGATATTGCCACAAATTTCTGTTGAGGAAGCAGCATGCAATATAATTTTAATTTGATGGGAACATAGGAATTGCCATAGTAGATCAGACTAGTGGTTTATCTAGCCCTGTTTTGTCTCTGACAATGGCTAGTACTAGATGCTTCAGAGGAAGGTGCAAGAAACCCTGCAGAAGGCAGTTATAGAATAAACTGCCCATGGGAAGGCTTTCTACCTAACTTCCACTAGTTAGAGGGTGGCTTACACCCTGAAATATGAGGTGTATATCCCCCCCGCAAGTCATTTTTTAATCCTTCTGGATATTTTTGTCACAGAGACATACATTTATAACATAAGCACATAATCTTTTTGAGTCCTACTGACCTCTGGTTATCAATGGATGTCTTATAGCAATGAGTTCCAGAGAATAATTGCATTGTGTAAAAGAGTATTTTCTTTATCAATTTTAAAGTTGCCATCTTTCAATTTCATTGACTATCCCCTTGTTTTTGTATTATGAAGAAGGGTGAATAGAATTTGCGGATATACTTTTTCTGTACCATTCATTATTTATATACATCATATGCGTAGACAACGGGTGCATGGAGGGGTTTGTACTTCTTCCCTTTTTGCTTCCACCCCTCCAATTGTAGGATTTGCATTAATAAATAACGGAAGCATTGAGTTAGGAACAGAAAGTTGTTTATCTCACTTACTAAAGGTGGATAAATGTAATTTTGGCACAAAACCACTTACTAGTGACCCTGCCAGCAGGTAGGGGATCTTGGGGGACAACTACTGCACTGGTGGGGTGCAAAATAAACTTTATTAAGAAAATGCAAAAACAGGGAAAATTCAATAGTGAGGGGTATGAGGTTTAAGGTAGACAATTGGCGAGGGGTTTCTTTTAGTAAATAGTATGGGGGTTTCAACAGTGGGGTACAATACAGTTGGTAACCAATTAACACTGAAGTATAAATGTAATAGATAGCTAACAATTTCTATGTAAAGGGTGTGTCACAGCAGCATATAACCAACTAACAGTTCTGGGTAAAATGTGTTAAATAACCAACAACTCTAGGTAAAAATGTGTCACAGTGGTTTAAATGTAAAATGTGAGGTGTGTCAGAGAGAAAAAGGGTAACCAATGGGGTTTTATGCTAGACTTCAGGAGCGGGGTGAACATGTGGGGGAAGGGATAAAAAAGAGAGAGAGAAAGGCAGTGGTAAAGGAATGAGGTTGGGGGATGGGGGAAGAGGAGCACATGGTGGAGCAGAGACCAAAGGCAGAGGCGCTGCGGAGGGAGATTTAAACTCAGGGAGACACAGAGAGCAGACAGGCTGCAAGTTTAAACAGCAGAGAGACTGCAACGAGTGACTGGGGAGCTCGGGGGGAGACACGGGCAAGCTTGTGGGGGGGGGTTAGGGCAGCGGGAAGACAAACTTAACTACAATTATACAGAACACAGCAAAATCTTATTTATGATCTAACTTAACCAAGACTACACAAATTAGCAAGTAACAGAACGCAATGCAACAATTCTTTTTTAAACCTAACTTACAGAGCACAATGCAAACAATTCTTTAAACCTAACTTAACCACAGCTATGCAAAATGAAATTACAACTTATCTAGACTAAGAACCTGATTCTAATAGGTGCACCTTACACTATGCCGATTCTTTGATTGGGAGGGGGAGCAGTTCCAGAGGGCAGAGTGATGTATGCCCAGGGTACAGCCCCCCGGGGGGGGTGCAGCAATGGGGCGGCTGCAAGCCGGCAGCCCAGGATACAGTCCAGGAAGGCACAGCTTAGCAGCGGCACAGGCTTATTTTTAGCAACAAAGGCGCTGCGGAGCAAGAAACAGATTACAGATACAGACCAAGGAGTTAGCTTGGGTCTGTCTGCTGGGGAAACAAGGCCAGCAGCTAGGACAGGGGGAGTCTGCAAGAGGGAGTTCTTACCAATCCCCAGGACAGCAGCAAGCACAGAGGCAGGAACAGCAGTAGCATCGGAGGATGGAGAGAGGACTCGATTCGCTTACAATAATCAGGAGATCTCCAGGCACAAATTTGTTGTTTGTGGGAGGGGAGTTTAAAAACGAGGGTATGCTCAAAAACAAACGAGAGCGGGGAGAGGGCCCCCCAAAGACCCCTAGCTGATCAGACCAGGTGGCAAAGCAAGGACCTTCTCCGAGGTCTGATCAGAAAATGTCTGGCTTTAAAGGCAAACTCAGGCAGTTTCCCACCAGTACTTCTGATTGGCTCCTCTTGATACAGGGGAGGAGAGAAGGCAGGGAAAGGCTGCAGGTAAGCATAGGCATGCCTGGGCATGTTCTGAGCCATAGGTATGACTCATATGCTTAATTAGTTGGCCACTTCAGATCTTGCATTTCTGGGCAGCGCCCCCCACACCAAGCCTGGGTCTGAACAAAGGAGCCAAACAAAGAAGCAAGAAGCCCCCTCCCTAGGCAGATCAATGGCTCCAGTTAGTCTGTACAAGCCATTCCTATGAATAGGGCTTTGACTTTAGTTAGCACAATGGCCGGGAGGAGCGGCCACACAGGACGGACAAAGAAAGGAGAGGGGAAAAAGGAATGCAGCAGGGGGACAGCTGTAACAGACAACTAGAACAATATTCAATTGCTGTTATTTAATTACTTTTTACCTCTAGCCCTCCTCCCCAATAAAAAAAATGTTTATGCCCATGTACATTCATCATACCCCTCCACTTCATCTCTTCTCTAATGTGATCAGTTCCAATCTGGTTAGTATTTCTTCATATGAAAGCTTTTCTGTACTGCTGAACATTCTCGTCACCAATCTCTGAAATCCCTCTAGTTTTGCTCTATCCATTCTGACATAGGATGATCTGAACACACAGGGCAGTGGACAGACCTGACGGGTCTGTATGGGAAGACTTAAGAGGTTCCCACCCTCCATTAGTCTTGGGGTCACACCTTGAGTAAGTGTGAGCAACTCCTAAACCTCCCTGCCAGGGTCACAGTAAAGTCTTCATTGGCAGATGATGAAGAAAAACACATTACTGTCAACAGAGAGGTTGGTGATGAAGTGTATCCCTTGTGATGGCATATAAGGGCAACCTGCATTATCTACACAGTAATTGGCCAACCAGTACAGCTCTGGGCAGGTGAAGCTCTTTATCTCAGGTTGGCAGCTCATCTAGGAGAAGCACAGTTCGAAATACAAATCCTGCACCCACGTCAGCTGCTGTGCTTGTGGCATCTATTGCTCCAGTGCAGCAATAGCTGCTTGTGGGAAAGATTGGGAAAGGCTCTGCACAAACCTCTCTCGCTTAAATCCATTCAAAGGGCAGGTTATTCAGCCAACATACTCATTTAACACATTTAACTCAATCAACTTGCCAGACTTCTGTGGCGATGGGGAAGTGGCAATGGGGACAGGCAGAAGATGCTGCTAACAATCCTTAGTCACACGCAGGTGGCCTTAGGGTGATGGTTGTTCTCCAGAGATCAGGGCAGATATGGAACTCTTATTCTCCTTAGGCGACAGAACAGGCCTTTTTAGGCACAGCACTGCTCTCCCCAGTCCAGGGAAAGGACTGAAAAGGAACCCTAAACATAGCCTTACCTTTCTGCACCTGTCAGGTTACCACTCCTAGCTGGTCGTCCAACTCAGTGGTCGAAATAAAACAAAGACTCACAGACCAACACTGGGTCATGGAATGTCAGAGCTCTTCTTGACAATGACCAAAAACCATAATGTCGAATAGCCGTTATTGCCAAAACACAGAAGAGGTATAACATTGACATCGCTGCACTCAGTGATACCAGACTCGCTGATGAGTCCCACCTTGAGGAAGTAGGAGCAGGCTACACTTACAACTGGATTGGAAAGGACAAGGATGAGCCAAGATGGTCAGGGGTAGGGTTTGCCATACACTTTGACATTGCCCACAAGCTTGACTCGTTCTCCAAGGGAGTCAATGACCAACTTATGATGCTCCACATAAACTTGTCCAGGGACCAGTAAGACACCATTAGCAGTGTCTATGCGCTGACAATGATTCATATAGATGAAGTCATACAGACAAGGAGTTTTATGAAGATCTCAGTAGGGTCTTTAGACGTGTGTCAGACCAGGACAAACTCATTGTCCTTGGAGACTTTAGTGCTCGTGTGGCAGCCAACTCTGACACATGGAGCTGGGTGTTGGGCCACCACAGCACTGGAAGGTCAAAATCTAATGGCCAACTTCTTCTCTCCAAGTGTGCCGAGTTCAATCTCACGATTACCAACAGAGTCTTCCAACATGCCTCCAAATATAAGACAATATGGATGCATCCCAAGTCAAAACAGTGGCAAATGCTGGACTATGTAATTGTACAGGCTAGAGACATTAAAGACGTGCATATCACCTGCTCTTTGAGAGGCGCTGAATGTTAGACCATATGCTTGTGAGAAGCATCATGTTGCTACTGTTCTCACCAAAGTGCCCAAGAAGATGTCTTAAACTACCAAAGAAGATCAATGTGGTTGCCATGAAAGACTCCAGTAAACAGGCAAAGTAGGAACAGACACTGGAGACTGCTTTAGATGAGGTCCCAGAGAACTCCACTGACATTGAGGCAACCTGGCAGACACTCAGAGATGTTACATATAACATGGTATCCAAGGTTCTTGGATTTTTAGGGTGGAAACACCAAGACTGGTTTGATGAGAATGACCCTGAGATAGATTGGCTACTGGAGACCATGCACAGAACATGCAAGTCCTTCATCTTGAACAAGAGAACAGCAATGAAGGAGGACAGGGACCATCAGATCAAACATACACTGAAAACCTGATTATGGCTAATGAAGAACCACTGGTGGAAGCAGAAGGCTATAGAACTGCAGGAAGCGGCTGACAAGTATGACAGGAAGACCTTCTATAAAGGTCTCTGTGCTGTGCACAGACCAAAATCCAGTGGCACAGCCCTGTTCTTACAGCAGATGGTAATTAGCTGCTTAAAGGCAAAGGTGATATTCTCTTTCACTGGGTAGAACACACTGATAGTCTCCTGAACTGTCAATCCGCTATGTCTGCTGTAGCCATTGACTGCGGCATCCTATCCTGGAGGAGCAGTCCATGGATTCTTCTTTAGATGAGGCTACTAATGCCATCAAGCAGCTGTCCAGGGGCAAGTCTCCAGGCCCTGCCGGCATTCCACCTGAAGTGTACAAATGTGGAGGTGCCCACCTTGTCAGGAAACTCACCAGCCTTTTCAAAACTATATGGGAACAGGATACCATGCCCCATGAGTACAAGTATGCTTTCATAGCCCATCTTCACAAAAGGAAGGGAAGCATATCTAGCTATGACAACCAATGCAGAATCTCATTACTGTCTACAGCGGAGAAGATCCTTGTGTGGGTTTTCCCCAACAGCCTTATTTCTCATCTAGTGCACTCAGTGTACCCAGAGTCAGAGTGTGGCTTTCATGCTGGCCATAGCACCATAGACCTGATATTTGCAGCCTGTCAAATACAAGAGGATGCTTGTGAACAGAACAAGGACTTGTATATGGTGTTTGTTAACCTGTCCAAGCCCTTAGACACCGTGAATTGTGAGGGCCTATGGAATCTCCTTCATAAATTTGGCTGCCCAGAGAAGAGGATTGCTGTAATTCGCTCATTTCACGATGACGAGGGTGATAGAGCATAGTGACTTACCAGAAGCCTTCCCTGTCACCAGTGGCACCAAACAAGGACAAAAAATGACTCCAGGCCTCCTTGCCATTGTCTTCTCAGCCAGGCTCTTTTTCACATTCCAGGACTTTGACGGAAGCATACACATCTGGTTTAGATTGGAAGGGGTTCAATTCAAATCTACAGTAACAGATGGCCTGCATCAAGATAACTAACCAGCTCTTAAGAAAGCTCATGTTTGCTGATGACTGTGTGCTCATTGTTCAAGACACACTCAAGGACATGCAGCTTATCATGGATCACATGCCTGTGTCTCAAAATGCTTCAGTTTCACAATCAGTCTGAAAAAGACAAAAGTCATGTAACAGCCAGCACCAGATCACCAGTCTCACAAACACCATGACCCCATCATCACAACTGGCAACACATCCCTAACTCAGTCAGGAAATTCTGCTACCCAAGTAGCATACTTTCCAGCAGTGCCATATTGGATGATGAGGTCATTCAGCACTTGGCAAAGTCCAGCTTGGCATTTATCAGGTTCACCCACAGACTCCGGAGGGAATGTGGAGTCTGCCTCAGAACCAGAATAAAAATGTACAATCCTGTTGTACTCTCATCACTCCTCTATGGCTGTGAGACATGGAAGCTCTACCGAAACCACATCAAACAGCTGGAGAACTTTCACCTTCACTGCCTAAGATCAAGTGGCAGGACAGGATCCCCACTCTGAAGTCCTTGAGAGGTGCCAAATCCCTAGCATCACGAGTATGCTCATCAGGGTTCAACTTCACTGAGTCAGACACGTGGCCCACATGGAGGCTTCCTGTATACCAAAAGCCATGTTCTACAGCCACTTTGGACAAGAACTTGCTCTAAGGGCTAACCAATCCTCAAATATATAAACACCTTGAAGGCCAACTCGAAAGCACACAAGACAGACATTAAAACCTGGCAAATTATTGCACTAGACAAACCCAGATGGAGACATTTGTGTCAAGAGGCCACATCCACTTTTGAGGAGTGGTCTCTGCAGGAGAAGAGATCACACTGTAAGACCAACACCTCAAACCTTCTCCCACAACAACTCTACACTTGCAAGAGAAGCAACCAGATTTGCAAATCCAGGATTGGACTTGCTTCCCAAGTGAAGCCACAACAAAAAATAAACCCAGAACTCAAGTCAATACTAGCTGAAACTCATCTGTTGAAGCGACGGGAGATTCTAGGGTCAGAACACAATATTTCAACTCAGGGCATATCATTAATTTATATAATGGCAACATAATATTTCAGTAAAACTTCAATAAGATGCTATGATGAGAAATACAGTGTAAATAATGAGATAAGTGATATAGTAAGGGTGCAATATTGATCCATTGCGCACATTTGCCTCTTTAAACTCTCTACACCTCACATTCCTGCATTTTGAAGCATATTTATTTTTTCTATTTGTTTACATATGCATTAGACAAGGGGTGGGCAAACTATGGCTCACGGGCCAGATCCAGCCCCTCAGGGCTTTGGATCAGGCCCACAGAATTGTGATCACAGTGGCGCTGCAGGTTCTATGCTGCTCCAGGAAGTGGCCAGCACCACGTCCCTGTGGCCCCTGGAGGAGGTGAGGGGGGGCAGAGGGTGCCACACGCTGCTCTCACCTGTGTGTTCCACACCTGAAGCTCCCACTGGCCACAGTTCCCCATTCCCGGCTACCCCAGAGCTGCTCCGGTTAAGCGGCACTGGGCCAGAGCCCGTACCCTGCCTGCACCCCAGCCCCCTTCCCTGAGTCCCCTGACACCCCCTTACCCCTCCTCCACCCCAGCCCCTTACCCCAGTGGTCCCCAATATTTTCGTCTAGCAGGCACCAGACAAAGGACCGTGGCGGCAGTTGAGCATCCGCCGAAATGCCGCTGAATTTCTGCCAAAATGCCATGTTGGGGTCCCCTGCCTTACCCTGAGACCCTTCCTGTACACTGTCCCCCCTCCCACACCCCACGTTCCCTCCCTCACCCCAACCCGCTGCCCAGCTCTACATTCATGGCCCTGCATAGAATTTCCCCACCCAGATGTGGCCCTCAGGCCAAAAAGTTTGCCCACCCCTGCATTGAACACACAAAATGCAATCCTATACCACATAATAATTCTACAAGAATATTTCAGAACATCTATGTACGTAATTTCTTTTATTGATTTAAGCCCTTACAGTCTATTTCATGTATTAAAAAAATAGGGCAGACTGCAATAGTACCAGTCAATGTTATTTAATAAAAATCCATGGCAGAGGATTGATTTTATTGAGCTTATATCTGATTCTTAGTGCGTCAACTTCAGCCCTCTTTGCTCTGAAAGATATTTTTATGCCAGCCTTTATACCAGATGGGCTTCCAAGTATTTAATGAGAGATGAGAGAAAAATTACTTTATATTAAGTTGGGAAGAGGAGAAGCAGACTAATATCTAAACAGAAAAAACAAGGTACAGAAATAATGAATTTGCCTGAACTAATCTCCAGTTTCATGACCTCATCATGTAGGAGCTGCCTATCAATTTTGCAACAAGCAATAAATATTAAAATGAATTTTTTTTGCATCTTATCAAAAACTCCTGACATGAGTTGTTTTCATAAGTTTTCTCCTGTAAGCACTGAATGCCTCTTCATCAATCTTTTATCAAAAGCAATCTTGTTCTGATTTCTCTCTTATCACAAAAGCTTCTCTCTTTCCCCTACCTTTTTCTTGGTGAAAGGTACATGAATATCATTTTACACTCCACTGTAGCTGCATCTCCATCGATTGGGAAATAAAAAGTAGGTCTGAAGAACGTGTCATGACCCTGCAGAACTCCAAACAACAGAAACACATGTAATGATTCCACTGTGCCAGATACAGTGACAAAGGAGGGAAGCGTGTGTGCATGTCTACACAAATGTGTTTGCATTTCTTTCTTTCAAGCGATGCTTCTATTACAGAACATTTCCAAGAGGAGAAACAAGAGATTTCACAGTGGACTCAATTTCCTGATACCTCTCTGACATGGTCATCAAGCTTGAAAGAGACTAAACATTTATCAAAGCACCCACAAAGTACAGTGCTGAGGTTGTCATCCTTGCTTGCTTGACCTCTTTGAACCCATAATGTGTTCTGAGTTTTTCAGTCTGAAGTTTCATTTTATATTTACCCAGGCTGGTAGGGAGAAAAAAAGTAAAAAGATTCTAAAAGTATATCATGTGTCCTAACTAGCTACAGCTGGAACAGAATATACTGCAGCTGAGATTTTAAGGCTTCTGGGACAGATCCTCAGCTTGTGTAAATCAGGGCCATTCCACTGACTTCAGTGGAGCTATAGCAATTTACATAAGTTGAGGATCTGGCCTCCATGTGCAAATGGGTAACACATAGATCTAGTTCCAATGTATCTCAGTATTTGGGGTCTTATAATTGTTGAGGTAGACAGATCTTGTAAAGATCCACATGTGATAACATTTTATACCAATACTTATATGGAAAAGGGTTTTCTTTTAATTTAACTAATCCTTTCAGGGTGAAATTCATACAGATCCAGTGAAGCGGTGCAACATCCTCGCCATTGCTTCAGCCATGAGCGGCGGTTGCCTGGAAATAGTGTTAGGGTATAATCAGAACAGCCATGTGGAAAGTCTCTTCACATCCCATGTATCACAGGAGGAGGCATCTTAAAGCATGCCAGGAAGAGGTCACTGGATCTTTGTTTACACGCATTCAGTGGCACATATCTCTAATCATCTGATGCAGTGGCCATTTCTAGCCCAGGCTGAAAGAGCAGCCCCATAGCCCATCTCTTGCTTAGGTTCCTACGGAAAGGCCAATAATTATTACCCAGGCTTTGTACAAAGAGGGCTGAATTTTATATTGGAATTCAAATCTATCACCATCATGGAAATGTTGTCACTGTTTCCATTATAAATACCCATTTTTAGGAGATAATTTAGGAATGTACGATTTGCCATACTGCATCAGACAATTCAAATCTTAAACTGGGAGCTCTTCAGAGCAAAGATTGTTGGACTTCTGTATTTGCAAGGTTTCTAGCATAATTGACCCCAAACCCAGATTGAGGCCTTTGGATACTACAGTAACAATAATAAATAATAATAGTAATAATACTAATTATAATAAATAAATCTAGTATCTGAACTTTAGCAGTGGCCAATACATAATGTCCGAGAGAGCTGCAATATACCCATAATGAACTTAGTGGGCAAATGCAACCTAAGAACTGGACATCACTCACTACAGAGTAGAGCTGAGGGATGCACAAAATAAGTACATCAGTACACAGCAGCGTTCCCCAGGCAGGGCTCCAGTGGAGCCCTGGCTGTAGCCTAAAGCACCCTCCATAGCAGAAGTAATTTCAGGATCAATCTCCCGAGGGTGCAGAGGATCAGCTTTCAGAGGGAGGAAAGTTACCTTTTCATGCAACAGATTCAGTGAATCTGGACCCTAATTTCTTATTCCTGGCTCTTCTACAGACTTTCTAGAGGATCTTGAGCAAGTTATTTGTTTTCACTGTGCCTCGGTTTTCTTGTGGAGTGTTCTGAGCTTAATTCATTAGTTGTACAGTGTTCTGACTCCTCATATGGAAGGTGCTATATTAGTGCAAAGTATTATTAGTATTACATATGACAATTTAAAGTTGCTATAAAATACAAATAATACTTTGTACTTATATAGCACCTTACATCCAAGGATCCCATAACACTTGCCAAGAAAAAGTAAGTATAATTATACCTTTTTTTTGTTTCTGTTTTTTTACAGATGGATGCATTGAGGCAGAGAAAAGTTAAGGGACCTGCATCAAGGTCTTTTAGCAGGTCATTGGCAGATCTGAGAACAGAAGCCAAATACTTTGTCTCCTATTATGCTATTTATGCTTATCCTTGTTGTTTTATAATGCGGTTTATGTATTTTATAGGATGACTACAATGAAGATTGTTGCATTTGATAATAAAATTTTCCCAGTGTTAGTCACCGTTGATAAGGAAGAAAGGCAATCCTATTCGTTGTAGGAAATGCCTAACATAAGGTAAACACACATTGAGAAAACTTGAGCTAGACGTACCCCTGTTAAGCCTGATGAAAAAAGGCAAAAAATGTACTAACATTTCTGGATGTCTAGACAGGTGACAATATATGGATCCTTTCTGATCTGAAGGTTTAAGTAAAAGTCTCGGTATTACATTAAGGCCCAAAACTAAAGCCTTTCATCCCTTCCTGAGGCAAAGCTCTCATTTCTTTTCTTTTTGATTTTCTCTTAGCAACTTGACTTTAATGGCAAGTTTACCTATGAATGAAGAAGGACTCCACGATTTGACCTTAGGCAATAAGTACTGGTTGGTTTTAACAAACCCATGTCTTGGATAACCTGAAGAAAGGAGAATCAGTTACTAAAGCACTTTAACTTTCCTAGTTTTCTCACTGAGCATAGTAAATATAAGAAATGCTGTTTCCCATGACATGTGTTTCAAAGCACAGCACATAAGAACAGAATGGCTACATTTTTTTAATAATGATTTTAACATTACTGCAAGATCCAAAAATTGTACAATACCTGATTTCAGGGAGCCTTTGTTTTTTAAACTGATGGTAAAAAGACAACCAATCATTTTGCATAGAGCAGAATATAGTCTAATCGTCTTATCTTGGAGTTCGTGTATAATAATTGTCTGTGGTGAGTAGAGTCCACAAAACTGAGCAGGCATGATGACATCTTTTTGAGAAGATGAGAACATTTGCCAGCTTACTATCACTTCAGAATTTTAATATACAGATATGGACAGGAAATTATAATGGCTTCTTCAGATTCTCTAATGGGTATTTCAGCCTCAAAGAGAGACATCTATGGGGAGGAGTATTTGCATATGTTTTTGCCCCAACCCAACTGTCTCAAGTAATTCCAAGGTATGCACCATGAGTGCATACAGAAGTCAGAACATGCAGTAGGAAGGTGCACTACAAACAAGTGAGGCAATTACAGTTTGAAATGATGACCAATGAAACTGGACAGAAATAAACAATGAGAACACTATTCTCATCTGCTACAAGTCAATAAACTAATTCAGGTTACTGACAATGTAAAATAAGTTTGGTATGTTCATGTCTGTTATATTTTCATGGTATTATAGAGGTTTCTGTGCTACCATAAGTGGAAATGAATTTAATGGAAAGAGATCCCTCTGATCAAATAGTCTGACCTCCCGTATGTGATGTTGCACTCCATATGTTTATGGAAATATGCTTATGAGAGTAAATATAATGTAACAGGAATATGTTTTATGCAAAAGGTCTCTTGTAAGGTATCATTACAAAGCATACAATCTACTGAATATGTTCATCCTATTTGTATGAATGTATCATTTTTGTATCTGAAGCTAGAAATATGAAGTATTACTCTGAAGTCCTATTGTAACTATGCAAAGTGTGGGCCATTAATCGTGGCTTGGAATCTTGATGGCTCCCATTAACGAGGACAATTGGTTGTAAATGGCTCTGTTTACTTGTAAGCCTTCCTGTATGACGGGGTGCCAGCCAGTGAGTAATGAAGTCTCACAGAGCATGTGAACATGTCACATGATACTGAAATCCATCTTAAGCCTGGTGCTTTTCCATTTAGAAGGAGGGGTGGGAACCCAGAGAGAGACAAAGGATTCCTACCTTGTGCCAAAGCCATAAAAGGGGGTGGAACAGAATAAAGGGGGCTGCCAGTCATGAGAAATTACCTAATTACCACCTGAGCTGGAACTAACAAGGACAGTACCAGGAGAAAGGATTGGGCCCAGACTAGGAAGGAGTCTAGTCTGTGAAAGAAGCTTATTAAAACATCTCTGAGGGTGAGATTTACCTGTATTTAGTTTCTTAACATATTAGGCTTAGACTTGCATGTTTTGTTTTATTTTGCTTGGTAACTTATTTTGTTCTGTTTATTATTACTTGAAACCACTTAAATCCTACTTTTAATACTTAATAAATTATCACTTTTGTTTATTAATTAACCCAGAATAAGTGATTAATACCTGTGGGAGCAAACAGTTGTGCATATCTCTCTATCAGTGTTATGGAGGGTGGACATTTTATGAGTTTACTCTGTATAAGCTTTATACAGAGTAAAACAGATTTATTTGGGGTTTGGATCTCATTGGGAGCTGGGTGTCTCGGTGCTGGAGATAGGTCACTTGCTGAGCAGTTTTTGGTTAAAGTCTGCAGCTTTGGGGGCATGGATCAGACCTGGGTCTGTGTTGCAGCAGGCTAGCGTGTCTGGCTCAACAAGGCAGGGTTCTGGAGTCCCAGGCTGGCAGGGAAAACAGGCTCAGAGGTGATTCCAGTACATCAAGTGACAGCCTCAAGGGGGTCTCTGTGACCGAACCCGTCACACCATATAACACAAGTTATGCAATTTTCCCAACTTAATTCCTAGAGCATATGTAAATATATTGTAGGCAGCGCTGGGAGCTTTTTATTAATGTTGCCTAACACTTCCTCTTATATGACCCTTTTTTAAGTTACTTTTTTTTCATCAAACTTTAAACATTTGGCTGAATTTTTCCATGCCAGCTGTCTGCCTCAGGCAGAATTTTGGGGGAGAAATTTCAGCCAAAACAGTTCACAGAAATGTAGCATTGGAGGTGACCTTAAGAAGTCATCAAGTCCAGCCCCCTGTGCTGAAGCTGAACCAAGTAAACCTAGACCATCTCTGACAAGTGCTTTTCCAAATTGTTCTTAAAAACCTCCAATGATGGGGATTCCACAACCTCTCTTGGAAGCCTACTGCAGAGCTTAACTGCCCTTATATTTAGAACCGTCGTCCTAATATCTAAACTACTAAGTCTCCCTTGCTGCAGATTAAGCCCGTTACTTATTGTTCTACTTTCAGTGGAGAATAATTGATCACCGTCCTCTTTACAACAGCCCCTAATGTATTTGAAGGCTATCAGGTCCCTCTCAGTCTTTTTTTCCCCCCCAAGATTAAACATGCCTAGTTTTTTTAACCCTCACAGGTCAGGGTTTTCTAAACCTTTTATCACCTTTTGTTGCTCTCCTCTGGACTTTCTTCAATTTATATTTCCTAAAGTGTTGCACTCAGAACTGAACACAAAACCTGAAAGGAGGCTTCACCAGTGCCAAGTAGAGTGGGTCAATTACCTCCCAAGTCTTACATATGACACTCCTGCTAATACAACCAGAATGATATTAGCCTTTTTCATAACTGCATCACATTGTAGACTCATATTCAATCTGTGATCTATTATAACCACTAGAGCCTTTTCTGCAGTACTACCATCAAGGCAGTTATTTCCCATTTTGTAATTGTGCATTTGATTTCGCCTTCCTAAGTGAAGTACTTTACACTTGTCTTTACTGAACTTCATCTTGTTGATTCCAGAACAATTCTTCAATTTAGTTGTTTACAAGAATGTGAGGTGAGGAAAAAGAACACTTTTTTGCTCAAATTAAAACATTCTGGTAACTTTTTCTTATAAAAGCTTGAGCACCCCATGTATTGGAGCAGTGACTTGAAACTGGGCAGGGAAGTGGTCTTCTTATCAAGGTTGTGCCCTTTGCTAAATTCAAGAAAATCTTTCAAATCTGAACAAGCTATAAACCTTTGAAAAACTGCAATTTGCACATGCCTCGTACAGCCTTTTTAGACTTTAGCAGTTAAATTCCTGAATTCCACGTGCACTGAGCATGCTGCAGCCTCAGGCTGAGCAGGACTTTCCCTGGAATTGCAGTGCTGAGCTGCTGTGGGTCATGGAGTGCCCATGTCAAGGCACCTGAATTAAGAGTAGTGAGTCTGTTTCTCCTATGCTCCCAGTGACCCACTTGGCTGGCCCCAGGCAGCAAGGAGGAGGAATCTGCCTGGTGTGAATGCAGAGGGGCAAGAGTCAGGCCTATGGGGAAGCAGTGTAAGTAGGCTAGCACAAGGAGCCTTGTGGATGGGAGGTGGTGAAACTGGGACTGGAGGAAAGTGTGAGGGGAAAGAGGAAAACTAGAACTGGGAGTTCTGTTTGGGGAGAGATTGGGACTTGCTCAGCAAGAACCCTAGGACTGGGAGCAAGGATGGAGACCAGGACTGAGAGCCTACAAGGAGGGACTGGCCGAGAAGCCTGGCACTGACCTGGCCAGGTGATTGATAGTGGTCGCTGGAAAGAAGCCTGGGACTGGCTGGTGAAGAAGGCTGGGAGCCAAGGAGAACATTGCAGCTGGATGGTCAAAGAGACTGAAATTGGGGTAGGAAAGGGGGTGACTGGAATACAGTAGGTAGAAGGGAACCTGAGATGAGATGAGGAGCTGTGTGGGAGACTAAGACTACCTGGGCAAGGAGACTGGGACTGACAGCCATTAGGCAGGGGAAGGAGTTGAGAAAGGTAGGGAGGCAGATATGATAAGGAACTGGCATGTGGAGAGAATTGAAGCTGGCTGGGCAAAGATACTTAGATAAGGAGATGTATGGGGAGACATTGAGATTGGATGAGGAGCCCAGGGAGGGGGAGAAGTACTGGAAGCCAGCAGAGATAGGGACTCCTGCCACACTCAACATATAGGATGGACCTGTTCTGGGGATGAATCAGCACTATGTATAGAAGGATACTGTTGTCTGTTGGACCCCCAAGCTCATTTGTTGCAGAAATTGGAAAGTGTGTCACAAATTTTAGGCAGAGGATTGCCGACAGGGAAAGGATGGTCTTGTGGTTAAAGCAGCTGAATGCTATCCAGGGGAATTAAATTCTCTCTCTCCTGCCACAGAGTTCCTATGTGATGCTGGGCAAGTCACTTAAACCATTCTTTTCACAAGTGGTCACTAATTGTGAATTCCTCATCTTCTGGTTGCCTGACACGAGACCCTGGTGTCAGATCTGCAGAAGCGCTTAGCCCTCGCAGCTGCAACTGAAGTCAATGGGAACTGTGGGTTGAATATAAAAAAATGCTATATAATTCTAAGTACTCTAAAAAAAAATGGTTATAGGTGGGCAAATTGGCCACGCAGAGTCAGTGGACAATTTTGAACTTAATCTCTGTACCTCAGTTCCCCATCTATAAAGTGGGAATAAATCATAGCCCCTCAGTTAATATGGATATTGTGAACATATATTTCTTAATGTCTGTGAAGCACTCAGATACTATGGTGACCATTGCAGAATAGCCCATAAGGAAATTGATAAATCTATATTCAGAGCAGGGTTTGAATAGTGTGCAACAAATAAGGCCTAGGGCCATACATTGAACAACAAGGAAAAAACAAGACATTGAACAGATGCTTATTAAGTGAGCACTATAAATTCTGTACTCTGAGGCAGGTGACCTGTAGCAAAATATTATGGGCTGATGTAATTAAAGAATATATCATAAAGAAAACAAAGAAAGGGAACGAATTAAGGTTTTACTGGCAACCTTAATTCTGGTATTTCCCGATTCTTTCGTGCTCGACTTTGCAACCTTAATAATGTCCCTCTCACATAGTTCTTTATATATAACGTTAGTGTTTCTCTCCACCTTCTTTAATAGATGGGACAAGCAAAAATATAGGCATCATTACTGTCACCTACTAGTAAAAGCATATGAGAAATAGTTAAAAGATGCTTAACAAAAGGTTTCTGTTCTTGTGTTCTAAATATTACAGAGGGAGCTTGTAAGGCTGGGGAGCAAAGCTTTGTGTCTGAATGGTTCAAGTTAACTGGATGTGGAACAAATGTGTGTAAAGGAAAAAGAAAAATATTTATCAGACTTTAAAAATACAAATGCAAACTTTGAGCTTTCTGCTTCACCTAGGTTATTATCTACATTCATAACTGTAGTACCTAAGGCCCCACCCCTCCACAAAGTTTAAATAATCTACATGATTTATTTACTCAGAGCTCTAATTTTCCACTTTTCTCTCTCTTTCCCCTGGCCAAAGGCTACATAGCATTTGGTAGGATTTATTCTTCACGTCCTTCTCTCCTGTATTACCTCCCAGCACAGGTAAACAGACATGCTAGCTCTGCTTGAACTAGTGTGCTAAAAATAGCAGTGTGGTCATGGCAGTTCAGGCTACCCACCCAAGTACAATCCCATCCAGCTCCCTTGGTACGTACCTGGGCACCTTGCCTGAGCTGCTGTAGCTGCAATGCTAACTTTAGCACACTAGCTTGAGCAGATCTAATGTGGCTCTATCTACCTGTGCTGGGAAGCTGCCTCCCAGCTACTGTACAGGCATACCCTAACAGCAGGCAGGGTAGGATGTTTTTTTTCAGGTGGACATGAGGGATGGAGCAAAATCCTATTTATAGGAGAACCATGTCAAAAAGATGGGTCTAGCGCTTTGCCCTGAAAATATCCAGTTTAGTTGCCATCTGCACATTAGGACTGAAGAGACTCTCTCTCACTTGTGCTAATTTCACCCTGTTTGAAAAAAGTGTTATCTTCCTTGAGGATCCTAGCTGCCTCAGGAGACTGTAAGTCTAGAGAGAAAGTCTAGAAAGATAGATTGGTCCTAGCCCATTGAGACCCCTGTCAGTCAACACTGGGACTTAAAACTAGATGTAGCATTTAATAGACGGTCATGTCTGAAACTGATTATTACAGCATTATCTGTACCCTATGCCGAGTACATAACTTTTCTTTTAAAAAATCATTCACAATATCCTGTAGTGTTTCCAGTGTCAGACAAAACTACCCTTAACAGAGAGGGAAGAAAAATCTATTTGTTTTTTGGTGTGCATATATAAAGGAAAATGGAGGTAGATGACATGTACAAATACAAATCACAAAATTTATTAAAAGCAGAAAGGGTCATGTATCTACGAATGCAAAATAAACAACAAAGACAGTAGAGATGAAGCTGAACTAAGTCCCTGGAGGTGAACACCACTGAAATTTAGGGAGATACAATCGGGCTCTGAACTATGCAGCTAGATCCCACCTGTGCAAAACCACAAGAAATACTATTTGCAGTTGACTTTTTGAGAGCTTTGTGCAGGAAGGAATCCTAGGCACAGTTTTTTCAATACCCAATAGTATAGTGACAGCTAAGTAGTAACTTATTCTCCACTCAAGCTAAAGAAGAAACACAGCAGGCTTGCTGTTGTTTGAAAGTTATTTCTAAGCACAGCCACTGACTGCACTTTGCATTATAATTGCTGGGTGTATTAATTTGTAATATTAAGGGTTTGTTAGCTCTCTAATTATGACAGTGCCCCACAATGTGACATTCTAATGTACTTCTTATGAATGATGCAATGTATAATTGCATTTGGCTGTGATTCCTGTGACATTCTCAAAAGTGATGGGACATCTTATAGGTTTTAACCATAGTGGGTGAATTAATAAACAAAATTTGCTTAGAAGACTTGAGAGTGCCATGCCTCATGCTTTTCAAAGAGTGCATCATGATTTTGCTGTCCACACAATTGCAATTATAATTATTAACTCGCTGTTGTGACCCACAGAGCAGCATATCCAGATGAGATCTATTAACATCTGGAGCCATTGGTAAGTGCTGCAAATGGTGGTGGTGGTGGTGGTGAAGGAGAGAGTTATGTGGTATGTAACCTATTATTTAAATCAGCTTCTGTACCAGATGATTAGAAGACAACTAATGTGATGCCAATTTTTTTAAAGGTTCCAGAGGCAACCCCGGCAATTACAGGCTGGTAAGCCTAACTTCAGTACCAGGCAAATTGTTTGAAACAATAGTAAAGAACAGCATTCGCAGACACAGAGATGAACACAATTTGTTGGGGAAAAGTCAACGTGGTTTTTGTAAAGGGAAATCATGCCTCATCAATCTACTAGAATTCTCTGAGGGGGTCAACAAGCAGGTGGACAAGGGTGATATAGTGCATATAGTGTACTTGGATTTTCAGAAAGCCTTTGACAAGGTCCATCACCAGAGGCTCTTAAGCAAAGTAAGCTGTCATGGGATAAGAGAGAAGGTCCTCTCACGGATCAGTAACTGGTTGAAATATAGGAAACAAAGGGTAGGAATAAATGGTCAGTTTTCAGAATGGAGTGAGATAAATAGTGGTGTCCCTCAGAGATCCGTACTGGGACCGATACTGTTCAACAAATTCATAAACGATCTGGAAAAAGGGTTAAACAGTGAGGTGGCACATTTTGCAGATGATACAAAACTACTCAAGATAGTGAAGCCCAAAGCAGACTGCAAAGAGTTACAAAGGGATCTCAAAAAACTGGGCGACTGGGCAACAAAATGGCAGATAAAATTCAGTGTTGACAAATGCAAAGTAATGCGCAATAGAAAACATAATCCCAACTATACATATAAAACAATGGGGTCTAAATTAGCTGTTATCACTCAAGAAAGAGATCCTGGAGTCACTGTCAACAGTTCTCTGAAAACATCGAGTCAATGTGATGCAGCAGTCAAAAAAGATGACAGAATGTTGGAAAGGGATATATAAGAAGACAGAAAATATAGTGTTTCTATATAAATCCATGGTACACCCATATCTTGAATGCTGCATGCAGATGTGGTCGCTCCATCTCAGAAAAGATATAAGAACATACATAAGAACATAAGAATGGCCGTACTGGGTCAGACCAAAGGTCCATCTAGCCCAGTATCCTGTCTACCAACAGTGGCCAATGGCAGGTGCCCCAGAGGGAGTGAACCTAATAGGTAACGATTAAGTGATCTCCCTCCTGCCATCCATCTCCACCCTCTGACAAACAGAGTTTAGGGACACCATTCCTTACCTCATCTTGGCTAATAGCCATTAATGAACTTAACCTCCATGAATTTATCCAGCTCTCTTTTAAACGCTGTTATAGTCTTAGCCTTCACAACCTCTTCAGGTAAGGAGTTCCACAAGTTGACTGTGCGCTGTGTGAAGAACTTCCTTTTATTTCTTTTAAACCTTCTGCCTATTAATTTCATTTGGTGACCCCTAGTTCTTATATTATGGGAATAAGTAAATAACTTTTCCTTATCTACTTCCTCCACATCACTCATGATTTTATATACCACTATCATATCCCCCCTTAGTCTCCTCTTTTCCAGGCTGAAAAGTCCTAGCCTCTTTAATCTCTCCTCATATGAGACCCATTCGAAACCCCTAATCATTTTAGTTGCCCTTCTCTGAACTTTTTCTAGTGCCAGTATATCTTTTTTGAGATAAGGAGACCACATCTGTACGCAGTATTCAAGATGTGGGCGTACCATTGATTTATATAAGGGCAATAATATATTCTCCTTCTTATTCTCTATCCCCTTTTTAATGATTCCTAACATCCTGTTTGCTTGTTTGACCGCCTCTGCACACTGCATGGACATCTTCAGAGAACTATCCACGATGACTCAAAGATCTTTTTCCTGATTTGTTGTAGCTAAATTAGCCCCCATCATATTGTATGTATAGTTGGGGTTATTTTTTCCAATGTGCATTACTTTACATTTATCCACATTAAATTGGGAATGTGCTCGAAGAGAGATAACTAAGGGAGGATATGATGAAAGTCTATAAAATCATGACTGGTGTGGAGAAAGTAAATAAGGAAGTGTTATTTACTCCTTCTCATAACACAAGAACTAGGGGTCACCAAATGAAATTAATAGGCAGCAGGTTTAAAACAAACAAAAGGAAGTATTTCTTCACACAATGCACAATTTTTAGAGCTCTTTGCCAGAGGATGTTGTGAAGACCAAGACTATAACAGGGTTCAAAAAATAACTAGATACGTTCATGGTGGATAAGTCCATCAGTGACTATTAACCAGGATGGGCAGGAATGTAAATCCATTCTCTGAAAGGTCCCTAGCTTCTGTTTGCCAGAAGCTAGGAATGGGCGACAGGGAATGAATCACTTGATGATTATCTGTTCTGTTCATTCCCTCTGAAGCACCTCACATTGACCACTGTTGGAAGACAGGATACTAGGCTAGATGGACCATTGGTCTGACCTAGTACGGCAGTCCCTATGTCCTTATGTTATACCCCACAGAGAAGCCAGGCAGTATTTGATATGGTTCTGTTCGGGAAGGGCAGCTTTAACCTGAAGCCAGGGGTCCTACTAATGGAGGCTCTATTGGAATGTGCTGAATCAGCATATCTCTTGAGCTCCTTGATCACACCCCTTCCCCAGTTAGCACTACCCTCTTTTGGAGCTATACATATTGGGTTTGCTGGTGGAGTTGTAATTGCTGGCACTTTTCCCTACTGCAACCACCCCATGCTCAAACTTTTTCATACCACTGGCCTTTCCTTTCACCACCAGGGACTAGCACTACTTGAGGCTGAATCAAGACTATTCTTTTAAACTATATTACTTTTTTATTTCTCCTTGTTTTAGTTCCTGGTAGTGATTAACATTTATTTCTTTATTTGTTCTCCTTCACATGACCTGCTGTTTCTGAACTTCAAGGGCAAATTCAGTCAGTCTCTATTATTATGATGCAAAATGTAACATTCTAAACAGTAAGATCTAATAAAAAAAGTAGTGCAAGATGGAAGGAGGGAGCATTTCAGCAAAAGCAAAAAAAAATACTAATCAGTCCAAGTGTTGCATTAGCAGCTTTCTGAAACCTCAGTGTAGTTCCTGCATTGATTTAAGATGGTGGGGGAAACCCCAAATAGCAAATAGGAAAATAGCTTTTCCTTATTATCACTTTAGACAATGACTTGGAAAGGTTGCTCAGGTTATCTCCACAGTCTGACTTGTGTCTTGGATAACATATTGGTATGACAACAGACAGGTTTCTAGTACTTTGCATGTGAAGTCATCTAATTTTCACAAGCAATCACAGTAAGTGTTTGTACCACTAAGGAAAGGGCTTAACTATATGCATGTATGTGCAGACATGTTTCAGAACCCATAAAAAAGACCTCATTGTCCTGCTGTTTACATCAGTGTAGTTCTGGATAAACTGAACAAACTGCTATTATCCAGAAAGTAAAGAATTCAAACAGAAAATCAGTCATTCTGAATCACCTCCTTACAGATAGAAAATAGATGATATTGAAGGGTGCCCCATTTATGTTATAAAGGAAGTAGGTGCTAATTTCCATTGGTTACTCGAATTCAAGAAATGGATGTGTTGAAATGACACTTCACCCTTTTTTAAAAAGCGAAGTTTGAGGCATTAAGAAATCCAGTGAGAGGGAGTATTAAAACGTGTAAAGGCTGGAGCATCTGACACTCTAATTAAGACACAAACTTTAGTTACTGTGGAGAAAAAAGAAAAAAGCAAGCAAACAATAGCTCCATGTAGTTCACGAGAGCAGGCTCAAAGAGAGAAAGGATAAAAACAATAAATCTGTACTGCAAATGGAGAATTGGGGTGGTGAAAAGAGTAAACAGAAATATAAAAATAGATTTAAGGCTGACAACACCATCAATAAAATTATCATGAACTGGCTTCTTGTTAGCTGCCTTAATAGAAAAAACAATGGGTATGGGAACCAAACTACCATCATACCTCTAGAAGTGGTAATTCCAGGGTTGGTCATAAAAAAGGGGAATATTTGGGCCTAAACAGATTGACATTGACCCTGTGAAACTGAGTTTCAAATGTGTACACTTAGAAAAGGATTTTGAAATTCAGTGAAAGTCAGTTCTACCAAGACAGCAGAAACAGGGAACAACAAAATTACTTCCAGTTATGAAAAATATTATTATTTCATACACTGGAAAAAGATTTATTTTTAACCTGTTCCTACCAACAGATGTAGTGCACACATGCATTGTGCAGGTTCATACAACGTATACCAAATAACAGGCAGCTGTGTATTACAGGGCTATAATTGCATTATCTGGCTCTGCTAACATCCTAAACAATGGGCATGCTGTAACACCGTTTTTATTTTATATATTGCATCCACTAGTGTTATATCCATGTCAGCATAGTCTTACCAAATTCTACCTTCTAAGGCCATCGACATAGCACTGTCTACACTGGGGTTATGTTGATATAACTGCGTCACTCAGGGCTCTGGATTTTTCTGATGTAAGTCTATAGTGTGGACCTGGCCTAAATCACACACTTTCCCTATTGCTTTTCCTTTTCCTGATCTCAGTGCCTTACCTGCTTCCCTCCTCTTGTTCCTTCAGTGTCACTGATCTGGATTTTGCCACTTTGGCTCATTCATGCAATTCAGAGATGTGACATCACACCAAGTACATCTGATTGGTTGAACCTCCTAATTCTTAGGGTAATGCCACATCCCAAATGGTAACATTTTGTTTATGTCTACTTAGTATATAGAGATGAGTCCATGATATTTCCCTCGCCTGCCAAAATTTGGTGATATTCATATTCATATGTTTGATTTGGCACATGATTAGGGTTAGGGTTAGGGTTAGTGTTTTAGTTGAATATTCTGTTTCTGCACATCTTCAGAGTGCAGGGCAACATCACTCAGCTAATAGGACCCAGAAGCATCCAGAAATAGGGTGTACCAATTACTGGACATATTCAGTAGCTGTTTCTGAAGCTGCATGGGAAATTTTCATTGTAGACAAGTTGCCTGGCACACCACACTCTAAGAGCTGAACCAATGAAAGTATTGGGGGGAGGGGGTTAGAGAGAATGTTATGAATACAAGACTCGGAGAAAGACCTGTGGGCTCAGATCAGTGCAGGACCAAGAGATGTATCTGCTTTGAGCAGGGCCAGCTCCAGGCACCAGCTTAGCAAGCAGGTGCTTGCGGTGGCGACTCTGGAGAGGGGCTGCAGATCCAGCTATTAGGCAGCAATTCGGCGGAGGGTCCCTCATTCCCAGTCAGAGAGAAGGACCTCCCGCTGAAATGCCCCAGATCGCGATCGTGGCTTTTTTTTTTTTTTTTGGCTGCTTGGGGTGGCAAAACCCCTGGAGTTAGCCCTGGCTTTGAGGGTGGAGTACCAACACTTGTACCATTCTGGATACAGGTGAATGCGATTCCAACTTTACTCACTAGGGAAGCCCTCTTTTAGGATAATGTTTGGTTCACTGAGGTACGTTTTATAGACCTAGCAGGAAAGCTGGGAGGAGAGCATTTGTTATCCCTAGAGGCTACAGAGCCTATGGAATTTACATTTCGCTATCAGCTAACTGGTTTAAACTGGGATTCTGTCTCGGTTTCAGGGACAACTGGGGCAGAGCTCAGTGAGTGAAAGTCTGTGAATTCTTACCTTAGCTGAGCTTATGGGGAAAACAGTGCTCTGTAGAATTAGAACCTTACAGAAAACCAGGGAATGTTTATTTTATATACTGATCCCAATTCCTGTATACTTTGGCTACAGATTTCTGTTTCTCCAAGACCTGAGATAACTAGTCAACCTATTAATGCAAGGGCTGTAATGCTGCTAGCTATAGAGATCCCCAGACTATCTGTTTGCCAGCAGACTTCTGAGGTGTCAGAAAGGACTGAGATGCTGACATTCACAAGCTATGAAGAGTTCAGGTAATACGCATTACAGATTATGGCCACACTATATAGAGTGATAAATCATCTGAGAGAGGATCAGAGGGGAATGTGTTTATATATATATGTGCGAAACTACAGAATTGTATTTTTTATACTGGAAACTTATATTTGAAACATGTAACAGCAACAAAATGGGGAAGTCTGTATAAGGAATTTCAGTAGTTACCGCCTGACAACTTTTTGTTTTAAAAGTTATTCATAGTATTCCAAACACTATTGATAATGTATTCTGTATGCATTAAATGTTTGTGTTACTCAGAAACTGTACAATACTCTCTTTGAAGTTGACTGGGAACTATAACATCTAGTTATGAGGGTTTTACATACAATAGCCCTGACGTTTAATTGTGAAATGCTTTCTGAAAAGTCCTGAAAAGACAGAACTCTGATCTGTGTCTCAGCAAGGAGTTAAGCTGAGATGTACGAAGAAGAGGAGTATAATAGTTATTTAGAATATTGTCTCCGAATCCCTCCCTAACCCATTTTGTAGGTACCTGGGAGCTCTCAGACTTAGCTGAAAGATTTTGAAAAAATGCACAATTAAATATCCAAATGCTAAATCTAAAACTCAGGGGCATCATATGGATTTATGGCACTTCCTAGAAAACTTTCACCACACACCAATGAATAGATTTCACTCTTCCATATATGGAAATTATTCTTCTGTCACATTATAGTTCTTTAGTTCAATATATGATTTTTCCATTTAATAAAATTTTTTAATACATGTATTAATAATAAATAACTCTATTTTATAACAGTAAAATATTTAATAATTAAACTAAACATAAATAAGAAAAAAAACCTTAAAAATACAAGATAAAAATTTTCATTTTAACAAATCCTCAGAATGAACTTTGCCAGTGAACATGAAAGAAAGGAAATTGTTGAAACAACGTATGTTGCACATAATTAGCCAGAGGTAGTATATATCTCAGTAAAATCTACCATGAGATTGTACTAGTCATGAAGAGGATATAAGAAAAGGGGGAAAAAATATTTCAGCAGCTTGGTACTATCTCAGAGAAGGTTGAACTTTAGGACTTGGTGAAATAATTCATCTATTATTTCCACATTTTTGCAACTATTTTAAATGATACATAAATTATTTGCATACATTTTCTAAAAGTTTCCGTGTATATGCATGTTTTATGGAGACACAGTGGTGCCTCCTTATTTAAGGTTATGAAAGGAGCTTCATTGTAAGCTTTATTTTGATTCCTCTAATTTCTGACCTAAGTAAGCAATGTGTTTGAAAATTTCTGTATGTATGGCAGACTAGAGAATTTTTCTGCTCCTGGAAATTTTCCTAACTCTGCCTAAAAATATTTTACATTAGTTAATAAATATTATAATTATTAAGCAAATATATTTCAGTAGCAACAAAGGCCCAACTCAGGAATATGGTCCCATTGTTTCAGGTGTTGTACAAACACTGGAAACATTAAGAAATGTTTATTGGCTGGCCAAAAATTTATGACTTCTTAATCAAGAAAAGGACAACTTTGGCTAAAAGCCCATCCTGGTTCAGTGCGGAAGTGAAGGCAGCAATTAGAAATAAAAATGTAATACACACTAAATAGGGAAGGGGGAAAGACAGCAATCAATACAAATGAAAAGTTGTGAAATATAGGAAGTTGATAAGGGAAGCTAATGACATCAGGGAAAAATTCATGATTAGCAGGCTAAGAACAAAAAAGGAGTTTTTAAACTATGTTAGAAACAAAAGATATCCTAGAAATGTTATATGACAATTACTAGATAGAGTAGATGATAAAATTATTAATAATGGTGCCAAAAAGGCAGAAATGTTCAGTAAATATTTCTGTTCTGTATTTAGAAATATGATACACTCATTGTGACACTGGCAGGCCAGATGCCAGCTTTTGGCAAGGCTGCAGGAATTAGCTAAGAACTGACAAACGCGTAGCTGGAGACCAGACCAGTTCACCTGTATGTTAGTTTTGCTCAAAATAGATATTAGTCTTATAAGAATGTATTTAATATTTAGACTCTATGAAATGCTTGTAAGTTGCCACATGCATTAATCTCATTTGCAATGGCTGTATTGCATGCTATAAGAAAATATTTAAATTTTGCTTTATAATGTGTGAACCCAGGCATGGGAATCATCCCCAACCCACACATCCAGGAGGATTATCAAAAATTAAGTAGGCCATTATAAGACAAAAGCTTTGTTAATTGCCCCATCCACCCATGGAGAAGTATGTGCAGAAGGCCTCTTCTCATCACTTTGAATAATAGAAAAGGGAAATAAAAATAGTTGATGTGAAGATTTTTCATTTATTTGCTGTTTGAACTCTCACAGGGCCAAAGAAACCAAACTGAAGCCAGACATCCTCATGGGTTATCTCCTGGGTCCGCTCAGAAAGACACTTTGAATTGACAGATCTCTACAATTCTGTCACTCTTAGGAGTTAGATGGTGTGTATATGTTTGTTTGCTTTAACTTGTGAATAACGCTCTTATTTCCCTTTCCTAGTTAATAAATCTTTAAGATAGCTTATTACAGGATTGGCTACAGGCCCTCTGTTTGGTGTAAAATCTAGGGTACCAATTGATCTGGGGTAAGTAGCTGGCCTCTTGGGACTGGAAGCAACCTGAACACTGTGATTTTTGGTGTAAATGACCATTTATCACTAACTCCAGTTTGTCTGAGTGGCAAAACAGACTGGAGAGTCTAAGGAAGTGGTTCTTTACCTGTGGCCCAATCAGCACACAGCTGCAGCTCATGTGACATCCTCAGGTCCATACAGGGAGTATATATGTTGTATGGAGGCAGCCCACATTATACATAGAGAGCTGCATATGCGGCCCAAGATGCTAAATAGCTTAAGAATCACTTGTCTAAGGAGACAAGTCTGTGACTCCATGGTAAGACTGTTACAGTGATCCAGTAGTTCACATTTGTTACTGGCTTGGAGAAATCGAATCCACCTCCACCCCAATATAACGTGACCCAATATAACACGAATTCAGATATAACATGGTAAAGCAGTGCTCTGGTGGGGCAGGGCTGTGCACTCCAGTGGATCACAGCAAGTTCGATATAACACAGTTTCACCTATAACGCGATAAGATTTTTTGACTCCCAGGACAGCATTATATTGGGGTAGAGGTGTAACAGAACATACCACCAGTTTGGGGTGTTTGCCTTGTTTTTCACAGTTTGCCTTGAGGTAGGCACTCCCAGTTGTGAGCCACTCATGACAGTGTGACACTCAGATCACTTAAGGATCATGGGAAAGGCAGATGCAGTTGTGAGAACAGTATTTATGTGCAAATTCTGCAGTTTCTCCTATCCTTAATATGTGTCCCACCAAACACTTGAACCTAAATAACACCAAACATTGTGGGGGCTGGAGATCTGGATCCAAATCTCTCCTCCCAACCCTTTTTTATTTTTAAACCATATCTCGATTCTTGATATCTCTTAAATACAGCATTCACAATTCTTTAAAACATCATTCCTCCACTTTATCATAGATAGTAACATTACATATAAAAACACGTAGAAACCTACAGTCAGAAACATTTTATTATTTTTATAGATTCCCATAATGCAGGAATTACCACAGAGAAGCTTTGATCTATAAAAGTGTCAAAGTTTAAAGTTTCCTTTAACTTGAGTGCTGCACAGCTGTGCTCTTGTAACTTCCGAATTCATGGTTATTGGTAATAACCAATGTGGCTTCTTAATATGACCAAACTATTGTAATTTGGTTTGCCTAATGGTAGGAAACAATGCTCTCTTTGACTTCGTCCCTATTTTTCTGGTTGACCAAACATCCTAACTTCAGTTCATGTGCATGATTATCAAAACCTAAGGTCCAACTTAAATACTATTGTCTCTTTGGCCTGAGCAGTTAGCCAATATTTGGGGCCTAGAAGGGTTGTTTCTACTAGAAGGAGAAACAGATGATACAAGTCAGGTATACTCTAGGAGTAATTGTTTCTTTACGAAGAATGTATACAAGATTCTGTTTTCCTGAATGCAGTAGAAATGAATAACAGGCAGTTTCCTTGCTCAGAAATCCCCTAGCCCGCCTTTCCAGTCAGTTCTGTGTTAAGGTTCTCTGTCTCTCTGCTCCCTCTCTGAGGCATGCTCAGAAACTTTCTCCTCGCTTTTTGCTTACTACACACACGGCTTGCGGAACAATCTTCTAGCCGCCGGTGTGCAATCACAGAACCTCTTGTGGCTTAGTTTCTGATAAGGCCTTGCCATGTGACCGAGTGCTTTGGGCAGCAGCCTTCTATTGTTTCAAGTTATCACTACATAAAGCACTAATTGCTCCTTCAGTTTAGCCTTAAAGCCTGTGATGGGGTAGTCTGCCACTTAAGGGTGTACTGCCTACTGATCAGTCCTCCCTGCCATGTGACATGCCCTTTAAGAGTTTGGGTTGATCTTACACACAAGGCTAGAGAAGATATGGGGAGAGAGGAAGGAAGAAGTAGCAGTTAGAAGGAATCATGTTTTTGTATCTTTCAAGGCCTAGGATCTGGAGCCTTGAAGAGAGGGTAGGGCAGGTCTCCCCTCTCACTCAGCAAATAAGGAAAGAGCTGAGAGAAGGGCCCTCCATAACTGCTGCCTCCTTCTTCATAGCAAAGCAGTGCCTGTAGATACTTTAGGGAACAAGAAGGCTCCTGCAGGGCCCTGAATTAGCAGGAAGACGACAGCTGCAGTGGAAGGTCTGCCAGTTGGACCCTCCCAGCGTGAGGGTGGATGTACTTATTGGTAAAAGGGCCAAGCTGGAGGAGAAACTGGCTAAAGCCTTGCACCTGGCCTGAATCACAGCAAAGAGCTGTGCGAAATGCCTGCCTTAAGGAGGGAAACTATAAGGACAGTTTGGAAGACAACCCTGTATGTGCAAAAGAAGCTGAGCAGGAGGCCTATTTGTACTATGCTCTGCCTTTGGGGTTGAACAAACAAGACTCATGAAGAGGCTCTGTTCAATATGCAAGCCTCATGAGACTTATTAAAACCCTCACTCAGGGAAACTAAGGCAGAGATGCAATGGTGGTGCTCCAGAGCTGAAAGCCCTACTACACACCCCCATTGGCTTTAACCAGCTCTGTGATTACTACATAGCAAAGACCCACCTGATGTCTGTCATTTACACCTTCCAGCATAACAATTTCATTTCTGGCATTATAAGAGGCAGCTATTCATACATCAACATAATTAACAATCCTTTGTCATCATAGTGCTGAGTGTTTTAGTGACTGAACAATGACATTTACTGTCCACTATCCTCTGGTGGCAGAGATATGACACAAATGAAATAGCCTCTAGTGAAAAGTTTACGTTAAGATATTGTTTCTATTAGCAGTATTTGAATCAGTGAAATAAAGATATTATACCAATAGTATACCAATATTAATCATTGTTTCATTGTTAGAAATAAGCCTGAACCTCAGGAAATTTTGGGAAAAGCCATATCTGACTCCAGCTGAAAATTTTACGGCAGGCTTCATTTCAATGCAGGTTGAACCAAAACAGAGAAACAAGCACCCTGAATCTGGAGCCAAACTTTGTGTATCAGGCTCATAGCTGTACATAATACAAAACTTAACTACAGCAATGAAGTCTTCTATAGTTGTCCAATACTGATCAGGCACCAACCAGCTGAGACAGCCAAGAACTAACCCTCCGCCCCAATCTGTGGTCAGTACTGACACTGCAGGTCTTTATCAGAATGCTACAGAAGGCCTTAAAAACCTTTTTGCTAAAGATGATTTTTTGACTAGTTCTAATTATACCATCCACATAAAGTAAGCATTTTAGAGAGCAGCATGGTATGCTTTGAAAACAAAAAAACTGGTAATCTATAAAGGAAGTAACATTCCTTTTCTAATGTTAATACTTGGAAGAGGTTTCAGGTTGATATCTCTGGGATATAGCACCAGCAAGTTTCTCCAAGCCTATCCTGTCAATATACTTTAGCATAGTCCGGAGAGTATTCCAATCTCCATAGGTATGTCTACCCATCCTGGGGGGAAAAGCCTCCCAGTCTGTGTCAACAGAGTTGGGTAAGGGGACTTGTGCAAGCACTTGAAAATTAGCTGTGAAGGCAAAGCCTGAAAGTTGCAGCTTGAGCTGGAGGTTGGGTTCTGAAGCCTAGGGAATGGGGTGGTCTTCAGAGCCTGAGCTCTAACCCAAACCACAGTTTTAATGTTTTATGCAGCTAATTTTAGAATGGTCATGTGAGATCCGCTAACTCAAGTCTGTTGACTCGGGTTGGGAGGCTACCTTCTGTGGGCTGTGTAGGCACACATGATTATCCTGTCTGTGGTTCATCTGGTAAGACTGCCAACTAGAATACTCCATCAGTGCCAACTGTCATTGTGGGTTGTATCCATCTGACCCTTAAGAGATAGATGAGACTAATTCTTCATTTCATACAGACAATCTAAACTAACTGAACAGCAATGTCTTTTGGTCTCTAACAACACGAGCTGGTTACTGATGGGTGATGGATTACATTTCCCATTTCCCATCTCCTGTCTATGCAATACCACACAAATAAACAGTACTGTTTTTAACATTTTTAATTTAGTAAGATAAGTGAAATTATCAGAAACTGAATATTTTGTGCAAAAAACAATGTACAGAGATCATTGTAAACGAAAAACGTTTCTGCACTGTTGGAATAATCCCTTGACATTTGCACTCAGCATGATACAGCAGTAGGAGATAATGCTTACCCTCTATTTTCTCCCCCTAAATGTCATTATGTTAACATTTAGCAATTTCACACTGTGAAGCAGAATGTTCCCAAAGGGATAGTTGCATATGGATTGTGGGGAACCATACTTTTTAGAGGGTCTGGCAGTAGCCAGCTGGAGCCAGTTATGTTATGCAGAAGCTCATGTTAAGCAATGCTGATCAGTTAGAACTCAGAGGCTGAATAAAGTAGAGCTGTTTCAAGTATCCTGAGCTCTGAATGATGACTAAACAACACATGGTTCTCTCCTTGGCCCCACAAAAGGAGTGGGAGAGTTTCAACACCATGGTCCCTTAACTCTTGTGCTTGATGAGGGTCCTCTACAGGATCTGGCTGTGAATGTATTTGGCTAGGGTGGGAATGCAAAACACTAGGTCAGTGGCAGATTAGCTGCTGGGCCCATGAGGCTCCAACCAACTGGGGCTCCGCAGCTTATGCACCCTCTGCGCCCTCCAACCCTGTTACCAGTGGAAGCCATAAGCTGGGGAACACCCCCCCCGATCCCATCGCTGGCAGAAGCCCCCAAGTGGGGGACCCCCCCCAGCAGTCCCCGACCCTATCTCTGTCAGAGGAAGACCCTAGTGCTCTGACGCTGTCCCCGGCAGAAGTCGTGGGGCAGTAGGGGAAGCCCCCATGCCTTACCCTGCTCTCCGGCAGAACTGCCAGTTGGGGTGGGAGAAGCCCCAGTGCCCCGACCCTAGTCCCCTGCAGAAGTGTGGCACCTGGACCCCTGGCCCTGGGACTGGAGGAGCTCACACTCCCCGTTACCGCCCTGGAGCCGTGGGGCGGGGATAGAGCTTCTCTGGTCTTGGAGCCAAGGTGTGGGGAAACAGAAAGGAGCAAACGGGTTGTGGGGCAGGTGGAATGGGGGAGACCCTAAGTGAAACAGGGGTGGGGTCCCAGGGAAGGCGCAGAAGGGGATGGGGCTGTGGACAGGGCTGCAGATGGAAGGGGTGGGAACGGGGGCAGGGCCGCAGACGGAAGGGATGGGGAGGGGCCCCCCTCTTGCTCTGGCCTAGGGAAACCTTAATCTGGCTCTGGATTAGGTATAATACGCACATTCCACCCTCCTTCTGAAAACTAATAAGCAATCTACCACGTGTCTTAACTTTTGCACGAGCCCCTCTAGACTGTAGAATCTTTTACTTTGAAGGTGCTGGTGCAACTTCAACCAGGGTAAATGCTGTGAACATAGTTATTCACATGCAATACTGATAGTGGGTGGAGGAGAGCTGTAGGGGAGTGGGAGGAAGTGTGGAAGAATGGGTCTTATGTGTGGATGACACTGGCCTCCAGTGAATGTGCCAAAATCCAATTTTGAGTACCCATTCCACGGTGGCGCAATTCTGCCAACTAGAATTGCAGAATGATCTGGAAGAAACTACTGCCCACAACATGGGTTATTATTTTTAGTATATGGGTATTTTGTCACTTGTACTACTTAAAAACACTGCAGTTATTCTTACCAAACACTGGTGCTATTGAAACTCTCAATTTTCTAAATTTGATTTTAAAAAAATTATTTAATTTGGTTTATCTGCTGCGCAAGCAATGCCTCTGAAAGAGATGCATGTGCTGGAGGAGATCATAGGATGACAAACAGGACAAAACACTTAATGCTCGTACTGAAATTAAAAGTAACTGAAATGGTTCACTTTATACTATGTCCCAAAAGAGTAATTTGAGGTCTTTACAAAGAATATAAATGTTCACTCAGTTGTTTTAGTTTTGGTTAATAAGAGACTGTTATATTTTTAAATTGTCTTTATTGCTTGTATAGGGTTCTAAGCTTTGTATACCTGCAAAATAAAAAAGCAAGAAGACAATCCTGGGGCATGTAAACACCCACACCATAATGACTAGGACCCTACCAAATTCACGGCAATGAAAAATGCGTCACGGACTGGTGTCCCCCCATGAAATCTGGTCTTTTGTATGTTTTTATCCTATATTATACAGATTTCATGGGGGAGACCAGCATTTCGTAAATTGGGGGTCCTGACCCCAAAGGGAATTTCAGGGGGGGTCACAAGATAATTTTTGTGGGGGTCGTGGTATTTCTATCCTTACTTCTGCGCTGCCTTCAGAGCAGGGCAGCAGGAGAATGGCAGCTGCTGGCTTGGCGCCTAGATCTGAAGGCAGCGCCCCGCCAGCAGCAGCGCAGAATTAAGGGTGGCAATCTCATATCATTCCATCCTTACTTCTGTGCTGCTGCTGGAGGCGGCTCTGCCTTCAGATCTAGGCGCCAAGCCGGCAGCTGCCATTCTCCAGCTGCCCTGCTCTGAAGGCAGCGCCGCCACCACCAGCAGCAGTGCAGAAGTAAGGGTAGCAGTACTGTATCCTCCCTACAATAACTTTGCGACCCCCATCCACAACTCCTTTTTAGGCCAGGACCTCTACAATTACAACACCATGACATTTCAGATTTAGATAGCCGAAATCATGAAAAATACGATTTTTTTAAATCCTATGACTGTGAAACTGACCAAAATGGACTGTGAATTTGGTAGGGCCCTAGTAATGACTGTACCTTACTGGCAACTGCTAGACTATATTTTGCTAAGAAAAAATAAAATTAAAGGATATGTTTGTGATAAATTTAAATCTCTATTGTGAAATGTGCTAAATAGGGAGAGGTGCATTAATTAGTAATACAACAGTCTTACATGTATTTTTTTTTCCAATTTACGGTGTCGCTATTACATTAGGCTCATGAACAATACAAATCTAAGAACATATATACAGTAAAGAATTTATATTCACATGCTAATAACAACTGTAAGAGAACTCTTCAACTCCATGAAATTGAGAAAAGTCTAAGTGACAATTTTTATACTGCTTTTTGTCCTAAAGATTCCAAAAACTCTACAAATGATGGGTCACATGCTGACAGACATACATGCAGGACTCTATCTGATCTCAGTGGGAGACAGGCATGCAAGTCTTAAGTCAGAATATGGCAAAATCTACATAATATTGTCTTCCACTTACCACTGAGATATTCCGTGGGAGGGAATGTAGCATCTCTGATAACACACAGCAATTTAGAATAAGCGAAGAAAGGTAACTTGTCAAGTCAAAACCAGAAGAATTTAGGTTAACAAAACATAGTTACCCTATCAGCAATTGGGCCAGGATGTTGGAACAGGTGTGCTTACTCTTGCAAAAGGTGCCATCGAAACTTCAATGATCACAAGAATCAGGGCTTCTGTTTTGTCTCATTTAAAGTTTAGTGACAGAAAATGGTCTGAGGGCTTCCTGGCTACAATGCCTACTGAAATGAAAGGAGATTGGGTTTAAGACTGAACAGTGACTATGTAAAGAGAGAAAGACAATTGAGATGATTCAAAACAAAAAACTAGAAGCCTGGACTAAACTTTGGTCAAGGCCTGGAATAGCAACAAAGAAACTTCAATTTTGATGTCTGAGGCAATTTTTAAAAAAAATGGTGTAGGTTCAGCTTATTGGCAGTATGAAACATTGCTTACAGTTTTAATCAATTTCACAGCATACCTGAGCAAAGAAGGAACTCTATAGAAGGCTCAATGTTTAATTTTAAAGTTATCAAACATCTGTAAACGAGCCTTACGCAACTGGAAAGGAAATTACCAGTTCAGGAACAAGATTTATTCAACTGCCCTATATCACAGTGATGGATGAGGATGAAAAAAGAATTATATTTTACTCATTCATCCATCAAAAAAAAAATTGACCTGGGCAAACAGTGAGCAGATTTGCAAGTCTGCTGTAATTCTATGGCCACTGACCTCCTCATGCAAGCAAGGGATTTTTTTTTCATGATTAAAATTTAAAAAATTAAATATCAGTTGGTGGCTTTGGTTTCTGAAAGTACAAGGAAACCACCAGCTGCAGCTCACAGAAACACAGAGATAAAGATTCCTCTCATTGAGGGTCATGTTAAAAGTCAAAGTGAAGCGCTGATAGTAATCTGTTGCTTCAGAAACTACTTCAATATTATAGGCTTTGAGAATGGTAAAGAAAGTTTTACACTCTTTTCGGTGTGATAGTACAGTAGATTTGAGGTATAAGGACTAATGGAAATCCTTTATGGAAGAATTAGCCTTGCCTCTAAAAAATGTGAATTATTACACAAATGCTAGAATAATACTATTCAGCAAAAAAAATCCTGATGTAACCAGGGAAAATGAGTCACATAAAATTAAACAAATAATATTTTTATACTTTGTTATGTTAAGCGATATTACCCACAGGCTAATCCTAAAGCAGGATCATTCTTGTTCTTTTATTAACTGCCTAAGGACTGAAAATCAAAGATGTTTACAAAGATGTACACTTTTTACATTATACAAATCTTAGACCTGCACTCTAATCTCTTAGTTAACCAATGAGAACTGTTCTTGCCTGAGGTCCCTAGTACTAAAATTTCAAGATATTAAAAGTAACTTTCCTAGTCACATAACTTTTCTTTGAAATCAAATGAGCTTTATTAAAAGCAAAGATGTTTGGTAATGAAAAAAAAACCTGGAAAAAATAGTAATGTTTCTCTTATCAAAAAAAATCCTTATTTGAAATATTAGTCCATGTTTTTACCCCACCAGTGTTGGAACTAGGGGTGCTACCATACCCCATGGTTTGAAATAGTTTCTATCATATACAGGGTTTACAGTTTGGTTCAACGGCTCTCAGCACCACCACTATGCAAATTGTTCCAGCACCTTTTATTATGGGCACCCAATTCTGCAGCCCTTATTCACACATTGACTTCAATAGGACTCCGTGAGGCTTCTCCTGTGAGTACAGATTGCCCTAACCTGCAAATTAACAGCATCCCTTTAAGAGAGGCACAGCACCTGTTTTCAGTACCTCAGACACTCAACACATCACAAGACTGAGTTTTAAAACATTACAATAAAGAGAGGTCTGTGTTAGAATCACTCCCAATAGTTTGCAATTATTTATTTCAAATAATGTTGGTTGGGAAACAGAATTTCTGTCCATCGAAAAGAAATTCTGGTTCAGGATGAAAAGTCGAAGCCTCAAAAAATAATTTTCCAAAACTAAAATTCCACAGTATTTCATTGTGTAAATACCAAAGTGTTCCCATAGCAGAGACATTTCAGAGTTTCTGAAATAAAACATTCTCCATGCCATCCCTAGTTGCCCGTTTGCCAGGCGGCCCAGGCAGGCCACCTACCCAATAGGGGACATCCTGGCAAGCCAACCAGCCAGGCTGCAGGGGAACTTGGGATCCCTGGGAACCCAAGTAGCCTGCAGGTGGGCTATCGAAGTAGTGGGGATCTCAGGGAGCCTGCCTGTTTTCTGTAAAAAGGTTCAACAGAAACTTATTACTGCAGAATGTTTTCATTCTGTCAAATCAGCATTTTCAAGTGGAAAATTATCTACCAGTTCTAATTTCAGACTAGGTTTTAGTTGTGAAATACATCTCAAACGAATAAAACCACAGACCAATGGGCTTCTGATTTTTCTTTTTTATTATGTGAGGGAGAACTTTCAATTTCTTCCATGCAGTAGAACCTTGTTGGTTCTGTGCAGACAGTCATGCTCTCGAAAAACCCTTAGAGCTACCAACTTATTAACTACACTGCTTAGCAAAGACTTGTCAATTCTGCAAAAAAAAGGTGAAATTCCTTTGTAGAGGGCCAACACAAGGCCTATTCATCACTGAAGTCTCACTTAAGACTCACAGTGGAACATAAGTGGTGGATAAACTATGGGCTGGCCCTCTGCACAGAGATTAATTTCACCCTAAATTCTCAGATCACTATGGCCTTGTCTATGTGAGGGAGTTTTTTTGGAATATGTTTATCTGCTATAACTAACGTAGAATAGTAGTAGCAAAAGAGTTCATCCACATCACTTCTTCATTCTGACTTAAGCCTCTGTGAATCATTGTGCCACATAGCTCTGCCCTTTCTTCAGATAACCACACAGTATTCTGGGCAGATATCCCATGGTGCAAAGTTCTACCACTAGGCTCTATGCATTCTGGGATTTTTCTCACAGCATTATGGGATGCCAACCAAACCCTACTGGAATTCTAGGAATTAGTGTCAACAATCCCAGGCTTCCTCTTTTTTTTTTTTTTTTGCAAACCAGACCCATTTTTGAACTGCTGCAGCCAGCATGGAGGGAACACTGCAGAGCACTATGATCCTTAACACCAACAGGATGCCTCACATGTATTTGCAGCCAGATGACTTTGGATGGATTGTGAGGCAGCATGGTGATGTCATAGCTATATGGCTAGAGGAGGAAGAGAGGAGGAAATTGAACAGTTACTTCTGCAAGACATTTTCTTGGAGCTGCTCCACTCGGTGGAGTGCTGCTTCTGGGCTTGGCCAACTAGCATTGACTGGTGGGACAGGATACAGATGCAGAACTGGAAGGAACAGCAGTCATGGCAGAACTTCAGGATGAGGAAGGCTACTTTCCTAGAGTTCTGTGCAGACTTCACTTTAGAGCTTCAGTGGCTGAATACCAACACAAGATCTCTCCTCATCACAGATAAAGCTGTGGTCATTGCTTTATGGAAGCTCGACACCCTTGACTGTAACCAGTCAGTGGCTAACCAGTTTGGTGTTGGTAGATCAACTGTTGGGGCTGTTGTCATGGGGTGTGCATCGCTGCTCAGAGGGTGCTGCAGTGCCGTGCCACATAACTTGTCAATGCACAGGAGATTATGATGGATTTTCATAGTTAGGATTTTCAAATTATACTGGGGTCATTGATGGGATCAGTGTGCCTGATCTTTGCCCCTCACACCAGGGCTCTGAGCTCCTTTGTTTTTGAAGCGGGCCTGGGCCATGTCCTGATTACACCTCTTCTCGTATATTTCCTCTGCAAGCCTACTGTAGAACTTGGCATTTTAGTGACTGTGTTCAGATGGAATTAAGCATGGTCCTCTCCAGAAAGGCCAAGGAAGAACAAGACATCTTGATGGGACCACACAGAAGCACGGGGCATGGTTTCTATAATGAGTATGTGGCTCCGGGTATAAGAATTCACCACAAGCTGGAATTGCACCTGACTGCACATCAGCATTTAAATGGGGAAGTGACATCCTGTCAAGGTAACCCTAACGAGGGCAAACAGGTAAAAATATAGGCATGAAATACAAATGTCTTGAAAAAAAACCCTGATTCCAGAACAGAGCTTTTCTGCTTCCAAGGAACATTACTTAATGCAGAAAAGACACAAGATAATTAAAATAAAAACATTATTATGCGTGGACACAAGGCTACTTATCTCCAAAAACCTAAAGTTCTTAAAAAAAAAACCCATTTTCCTGTGTACAGAAAGGCATTAGGTACCAGTTCAGCACACCACTTAGCTATATGCTTAACTTTAAGCACATAAATCGTCCCATAGGTTTTAACTGGAATAACTCACATGCTTGAAATTAAGCATATGCTTAAGTACTTTGCTCAGTTGGACTTCTCATTGACTTCAACAGGCCCCGAAATCATCAGTAGTTATAGAGGATATTCCAAAGGCCATCTACTATGATACAATAAAGTACATATAATTAAAACTAAACAACACTTGTCAAAATAAAAAATAAAGTACATTTTGTGATGGAGTATCCTTGATTTTACTAATTTGAAATTTGAAATTTTTCTTAGCCCACAGTAGGTCTCCTATTCATTAGTGGCAATTAGTGATTTTTTTTTATTGCCTTTAATTTTTAAAAAGATTTTTTATTCAACCAAACCCCAAGGCTTTACAGAAAAGTTAGTGCCAATTTATTTGACAATTGTTCAGAATAAGAGTTTATAAGTTTTGAGTTACAGAGAGCCCATTTACAGAAATTTGACTTTTCACATAGCATTACTTATTGCATCAATCATTAAGGCACAAAATACAGATAGGTAGGTTGCTTTAGAGAGACAGAGACAAAGACTTCTTGAGGTGGTATAAATAATATGAACCTTTGAATAATTTACAAAGTTTTAAACAAAAGTAATGTCACACTGACATATGTCTTTTTCAGACTCCTTATGAAATTTTATATAAATTAAACTATTTTACTTTTTACATACGTAAAAGCTATTCTCATGAAATAATGTATTGAATAAGAAGAAATAATATTTAAGCATGCACTGTTAATAATTTTACAAGAGAAAGACTTGATATTTCTTACAAGACGATTCTCAAAACACACACCTAAACATAGCTAAGGATAAAGTTTGCTCTCAATTATATGCTAGATCTTCATCACACAGCTCTAACTTCACAAACAAAACCACAATCTTCCAGATGTTTTTGCAACCAATAACTTACCTTAGGGTACAATATTTTTAGCCGGGGGATATTTGGTAAATATTAAGGATTTTTGATGCTATGGTGGTGTGAACATTTGATTGCAGTTCATTAAAAATCTAATGTTTCTTGGTTCATGGCAGGTTAAAACAGCTAACGTTTGTTTTTTTCTGCTGGCCTTGCTGAGGGCTTAGTGGATGTATTGAAGAGAGATAAACACTTGTTTTTATGTATCTCAAATGAATTGATTAAACTGTCAGCATCTAAACTGTGTTTATGGATCTCACCACTGCAGTGTACACATATATCTCAAAGTACCAATATGACAACTATCAGCATGACACTCATCACCATAGTATCTGGGCATGTATGTGTATGTATACAGTGGCCTCCATAAAAAGTCAGCATTTGTCAACAATTGCCACACAGTGGAATGTGAGAGCAAATATGAGATAAGCTATTTCCTGTTCTTCCTTAAAGTCTGTTGTGTGTTAACTGGTGACAAACATTGACTTTTTAATATCAACCATGGTATATTTACACACACACACACACACACACACACACACACAATATGCACATAATATATTAAGGAAAATTATACTATAAAATAAAAAGAAATATGATAAATTAAACAATTTAATTTAAAAAGTCTGCCTTTCTTGGAATAATTTCTATTATAACTTTATAAAAAAAAATATCATTAGTGCCACTCTGTTTTTTGCTTTGCTCAGATGATCTGTCAAAAGAAAATATACCAGTAGGAAACAATGACCCTTTTGTCTGGTGATCAGTTACTAATGAACAAAATAGATTATGCTTCTCTCGTTTAGCCAAGCTTTCACATCACAAAAACAAATTTACACATAATTTTGCTAAAGGTCTGTTGAAAAAGCCAAATCCTGATGGCTATGAAGACTAAAGATGACAAAAAAAAATCGTAAGAGTTTTCTCAATAGTTTCACAGTTCTGATTCTCATCACCTTGAGGGACTTTTGCTTTCAGATATGTTGAGTGCGTTTTAATCCTCTCAGTCACCAGTGGACATAAGAAGATGGTGAGAATGTGTCCAGTGGAGAACCAGCACATTTTATGAGAACTGGAGATGACAAGCTCACAAGTTGCAAAGAAGCATAACTTGTATCGTGAATAATATTCATCAGGCTGAGCCTTTTTCACAATATGCCCGGGGTTACCACAAGGTTGTCAATTGCTCTGAGAAGTTTTATTTTGTCAAGAATTTCACAGATGTGATTACCCTGTGTTATTTCAACATATCCTCCCAGCTCCCTTCAGGCACAGTTAGCTCTCCACTGAAAAAAATACATATCTGCAAAGCTGGTAAGCTACTTCAGCACATTCAGAAGAACAGTGACGAAGCCAAGTGGGTACTTGTAAGAGATTTAAACTCCCTATTGACTTCGGTTTTGCCATCTGGTGGACACAAACACAGAATACTTTGTTTGAGATTCTCAAGTTTTGAATTAAAAAAAAATGAGAAGTGCTAATTACCTCATATTCTGTATGAAACAGTGAAACTCATTTGATCATCATGTGGTAGACAGTATGATACACATCCTTTGTGGGTATACAGTACCTGAATAATCAACCATAGAAGATAACATATCTACTAACAGAAATGTTCTTGCTACTGTATGGAAGGAAGATTGCGAGATTTAATTATCTTTCATGAAATACTGGTTTTGAGATTTGAAATAGGCAGGTGAATTTTATAAAAGACCACAACTGACATTCTAATCTTCACTATTCACTGGCAAAATTAAGTAAGTTTCCTAAATTATTCCAAGACGGGTTTGCCTTCAGTTTAAGACTTTACGATATCTCATTCTGTGTCCTGCTTTTGAATTCTAATAGGTTCACGTGAAGCAGATGGTGAAATCCTGGTCACATTGAAATCAATAGGAGTTTTGTTATTTACTTCAATTAGGCCAGGGTTTTACTTTGAAGTTTTTATCAAAAGACATTTAGATCAACTGATCATCTCCAGATTCTTTCATTCTGTTTTGCCAGTACCCAGTACTAAGTTACACATATCTCTGTAAAACATATAACACAAATCCCCCAAGCTAAGGGTCACTTCATGGATAGGCACTTAGACTGTCAGCTGGTGATTGCACATTCACAATAAAGTGACAAAGATTTTACTTTCATCCTACACTGTCACTCTACATCATCAACGTCTTTTTAAATGAATGGATTGGTCCTTCTCTGCAATCCTGTTCTCAAATGTCAGAGTTCAGACACAACTCTTTACTGGACTCACGTAAATCCCTGTGGGTTAGATTATTGAGACGTAGCCCAGGATAATGTGCAAAGTCTTATTATGTTGCTCCAGGAGTAGAATGGTAGGGAGATAAGAGAGGCAAAGTTTCCATCCTGGTGTCCTTGGTGCTCTGGGGAGGGACTAAACTGTGACAAAACTATACCTGTGTCTCTAGGAATGTCTGCACTGCAACTGTGGGCATGATTTGCAGCATGTGTTGGCGTACCCACACTAGCTGTACTCTAACTAGCTTGCTAAAAATAGAAATGAGGATGCCATGGCATGGACTTCAGTGTAGGTTGTGCAAGCCTACCTGATCTTCTTCAGTACATACATATTTGTGTGTCTACAAAACTTGCAAATCACACCATGGCTGCAGTGTATATGCACCCACAGAGTACACTCCCTAAAATGTGTTGCCATAAGACTGTCACTGGGCAGATTCGGGGGGAGGAGGTAGAGTCAAGGGTCCACCTACTCCCTGCACTCTCTCATCCCATTCCCCATTGTGGATCTGTGGAGCCTGCTTCTTCTGGTGTGCAGAAAGGGGTGGTATGAACACATTAGTGCAAGAAAATAAAGAGAGAGTCCTACCACGCCTCTAATCTCTTGTGCCAGCTCACAAGACAGGCCACATCCCAGTAGTAATAGTTGTAAACCTACTAACAATGAATTTGACTGCCATCATCTTTATCCCTTCTTTTGGGAGTAGGCAAAGAGACCACCACCACCACCATAAGCAAAGCAGGTGCAGAAGGGCAAATGACAATCTTTTCTTTAACAACTGGCTATAGGATCAGAACCACCATTCACTTCTTTAGAACTGGTCATACAAGATATAGAATACCATCAATTCCTATTCAAGCCAACAAGAGTTATGAGAACTCACCACCCAGCAGGAGGGGCTCAGTACCTTTAATACCTTTAACAACTAGTACAATTTTAATTAACCACCAGAGGTATGAGCTCCATATGCCGTAACCAGTAGCCTGACCCAGTCTGTTCCATACCTCCTCGCAATTCTATGGAAAAGCAAATTAATTCCCGAACATGAGTTAGTTCTATATGTTCAACTAAGAGTTTTTACTGAAGCCTCTTTCTTGCCCTAAGCATATACTTCATGTCTTGTTGTAACATGGATCTTCTGATGTTTCAGTGAGATGTCAATGTAATGCAGTGTATTGTATCCAAAACAGCTTTTACTGTTCTGAAACTTAAAGCTACCCATCTGGTACTCAACTTCATGCCAACTGTTAACCACTGAACTGATAGAGGCTTGTAACAAAATGCTAATTCGGTTTTATTCTTTGTGTGAGAATGGCAGAATGAATATAGAGGCTATTAAAATCTAAAAATGATTCATGTCTGCCACTTCATCAACAGTGTCTCCTATAGTTAACTCCAACTGATGATTCAGACAGATAATGCCAAGCCAATATTTTCAGAAAATGTGTAAGGAGTTTGGCAGCTACTTTAGATTCCCTTCCCAGAGTAACAAAAGTTCCATCAGTGACAAATCATATCAATCTCTCCTTCTAAGAATGTTCTATGGAATGATATCTGTGAGCTGTTAAAAAAAAACACAACCAACCACTCAAATTGTTTCAGCATTAGAAGCAGCAAGCTCAACTAAATCCAGGGGGGGGGGAGAAATCTGTGTCTTGCTCACCAACACCAATTCTTATGTTGCTAATTAAGAGTTTCTTTTTTTTCCCCTGAGTGTTAGGCTCATCAATTAAAACTACAACTTTGTCTCTTGAGCAGCTCATCCTCTAGTAATTTATTTCTTTTGCCCTTTTGCTCTTCTTTCTGGCTCTGTATAATTATATATGTGCATACTGAAAACTTTTCACATGTGCACTTTCATTTATCAGCTGCACTTTTTTATTAATCAGGAATTCTGTTTTATCAATATACTCTAAAATTCTATGACAGAACAAACACTCGACTGGAAGTCTAGTGACCCGAGTTTCATTTTCAACTGCCTCAGTTTATCCCTTCCGTAGTGGGCTTTGCTTTGGGGCCAGCAGGCCTAATGCTCAAGCCATGGCTGAAAAGTCTCTCTCAAAACTGAGGAAGCTCCTCTGGGCAGTCCAGGGGCCTGGTGACCAAGCTACAGTTTGTGGCTGCCCTGAAGTCCTCTGGGATCTTTCAGGAGGCCGAAGGAAGAGGAGAAGGATGGGGGATCTGGTCCCTCCTTCTCCACCAGGTCCAGGTCCAGGCCCAGGCCCATGCCCCAAGGGGAGAGAGACAAGGGGTAGCTCAGTCCTTTCTGGCTGCCACTCCAGATCAGCCTCCCCAGGGCCACTTTCTACCTTCCCTGTTTCCCTTCAGTCTCAGTAGTTCAAGGCTTCAGATGGGGTGGTAAATACTTCCCAGCTCACCTTCAGAGTCCAATTGTCTCCCCATAGTCAGGTGGAAGGGTGATCCCAGCCAATTCTTACTCAGTCCTGGTCCTTCCCTGTAGAGTGCTTCGCCTCAGTGGCTGCAGCCCATCTACATTCTTGCAGTCCATCTCTCCTCCATGCTCACCCTCCCCATCCCCAGCCAGAGCTCCTTTTTTTGTAGGTCCTCCATAGGGAGCATGCCCAGAAGTTGCTGAAGAGTGGGGCCTTCCTGGCCAGTACTGTTTCCACCACTCCTTTTACCTTAGCGTGCGGTCTGTAAATCCAATCACACCTCCTTAAAATGGGGATAATGATACTTACCTTCTTTGTAAAGTGCTTAGAGATCTACAGACCTAAACCACTATATAAGAAGGAGATATTATTAAATACTAAATCACCACCAACAATGTAGTTGGTATTATAGATATAGAGTCACTGCCCCAATAAGGTCTCAATTTAAAAGACAGAGAAGACAGGATGCACTGGAAGATGTATCAGAGGGAGTAAATAGGATTTGGGTTTTTTAAAGTTTTTGTAATTCATGTGTCATTTTGTATGTCATGGTACAACAATTTTTCTCATTTCAGTCTCAATGTGATAAGAAATGTTAGCACATGAATTCGCAGAATGAAGTAAATGACTCATGTCAAAACCAATTTGAATTTTCCAGCTGAGATTAAGAGGCAGATCAGTGAATAGTGTGCCTGACTTATTTTTATCATAGTTTCATAGCATTTAAGGCCAACAGATCATTAGATGATCAAACCTGACCTCCTGTATATCAGAGGCTATTACATTTCACCCAGTAACGCCTGTATTGAGCCCAGGAACTTAGCTTAGACTAAAGCATTGCAGTCCTCAAAGACTAAACTGCTGTGTGTCACAGGCAGAGCACAGAACAGACTGAAATATCACCAAAGCCTGAGGCCCCTGCAGTGGCAGGCAATTGATTAGGTGAGATGTGTTCAGAAGATCCTAGCAAGCAATGCATCCCTTACGCTGCAGGTGAAGGCAAAAAATCCCAAAACAATTTGATCTGGGGGGAAATTTTTTCCCAACCGCAAATCTGGCAATCAGTAGCACCCTGATCATGTGAACAAGACATCAGCCAAACATCTGAGAAAGAGCTTCCTTGTACCATCTCAGAGCATTGGTCCACCCCATCTGGTGTCCAGTCTCCAGTAGTGGCCTTTTTCCGACTGTTCAGAGGAAGGTCGGGGAAAACCCCCTCCACCACATAGCTTGTCAATTTTGCATTGGGGGCAAATAATTCTTTCTTGACACCTGAAAGCCATGGCCAATGCCTTGAAGCATGAGATGTGATTATAGTCATTGTCTTAATACAGAGCTGCAAGTATTCTGAGCAATGCAGAGCTTCCTGTTCTCTCTCTGGGCTGTAAAGTAAAAGAATAAACAGGAGGATTCACAGATTCACAGATTTCAAGGCCAGAAAGGACCATATAACTTTCCAACTTGATGCCTGTACACACAGACCATTGAATTCATCTCACAAGATGGACTAAAGCAGTAGATCTCAAGCTTTCCAGACTACTGTACCCATTCAGGAGCCTGATTTGTCTGCATACTCCAAGTTTCACTTCACTTAACTATTTGCTTATCAGACATCCAAATACAAAAGTGTCACAGCACATTATTACTGAAGAATTGCTGACTTTCTCATTTTTACCATAGAATTATAAAATACATTGACTGGAATATAAATATTGTACTTATATTTCAGTGTATAGTATACAGAGTAGTACAGACAAGTGATTGTATGAAATTTTAGTTTGTACTGACTTCGCTACTACTTTTTACATAGCCTGTTGTGAAACTAGGCAAATATCTACATGAGTTGATGCACCCGCGGAAGATCCCTGTGAACCCCCAGGGGTCCACATACCCCTAGTTGAGAACCTCTGGATTAAAGCATATATTTTATAAAGATATCATATCTCATTTTAAAGACTAAGATATGATGAGTTCATGCCCGCGGGCCCTCCCCCCCACACACAGAGTTCCAAACTGTTCCAATATTTATTTACCCTCACTGCTAGGAAACTGCATCTTAATTCAAGGTTGAATTTATCTAACTTCAACTTGCAGACATTGAATCTTATTATGCCTCTATCAGTAAGATTAAAAGCTTCCCACTATCAGATATGTTTTCCCATGTATAAGTACCTATATACCATGATTAAATCGCCTCTGAACCTTCACTTTGCTACGCTGAATGGGTTGAGCTCTTTAAGGTTCACATCATAAGGCTTGTTTCCCAGTCCCTGAATAATTTTTGTGGCCCAATATTTTCATATCATTCCTGAAGTGTGGACCAGAGCAGGACATGGTATTCTAACAGAGTCTTAGCAGAGCTGTGTACAGGGGCAAGATCACTTCTTTACTTCTATTTAATGTTCCTTTTTATATATCCAAAGATTGCATTAGTCTTTTTTTGCCACAGGACTGCACTGAGAGCTCAAGTTGAGAGAGTTATCCCCAAGTCTCTCTCTGACTCACTGCTTTCCAACACAACCTCCCATCAATGTTTGTACATACAGACAAGCATTAATTGTCCCGAGGTGTATTATCTTGCATTTGGCTGTATTAAAGCATGTTTTGTTGGACTGTGACCACCTGAAGAAGAGATCTGTACAGCTTGAAAGTTTAATTTCTTTCACTAACAGAAGTTAGTCCAATAAAAGATATCACCTCACTCATCTGGTCTCTCTTACACGGAGTGTGTCAGTTCCTCCTTCACAGAGTGTAGCCCCTTTTTTTTTTTTTTTTTGTTATGCATAGACCAGGGGGACCATTTTCACTTCACAGCTAGTGAAGGAATTGTGAGATCTGTTAAAAAATACGTCTTCAAAATGTCTGTTACCACACTCAGGCAGATGGACTGAGGGAATGTTTTAGTAAAATGCTGAAAGGGATGCCAAGACAGTTTGTGGCCCTGGATCCCTGTCATGGGGACAGGTTGCTCCCACCCCTCCTATTTGCCATCTGCAAAGTGCCACAGATGTCTACAGGTTTCTCTTCATTTTAACTACTATGTGGGAGGCAGTCAAATAGGACCCTAGATCTTCTCCATGAGACTTGGGAGGAGCAAGACCCTAAAGAAACTAATGTGCTGTACTACATCATCCATTTGAAGGAAAATTTGGAGACACTGGGAGTTTTGCAAGAGAAAAGCTGCAGAAGTCACAACAGAGCCAGGAACGGGCCTACAATAGAGGGGCTAGGACGTGAGAATTGAAGCCCAGGCACAGTATTTTGTTAGTGCTACTACTTTGGAGTCAAAGCTATTGGCCAGGTGGGTTGTGACCATTTGAGGTTGTAAAAAGTGTAGGGGTGATCAATTATGAAATCCAGCAGCTGCAGAGAAGAAAAGAGACACAGGTATACCATGTGAACCTGCTGAAGGCTTGGAAGAGCCAAGGGGGTGTCCCTCATCATGCCTTTTTTTCTCCAAACATGAACTTGGTCCTCAAGTACCCTTAGTCCAAGATTGCAAGGTCAGTATCAATGGGGGAAGAACTCCAGACAAAACAGAAACAACAAATATGGTAGGTAATTTAACCCTTCCCTTCTGTGTTCTCAAAATTGCCAAGACGAATGTACCGAGCCTACCACCATGTGGACACTGAGATGGGAAAAAAGTCTGAAAAATCTACAGGCCCTCCTATGGAAAATGTGGGAGACAGTCCGCAAAGAACTACAGGCCATGGTGGACACTGAGGCAGTCAAAACCTCCTATAGTTAAGGCTGCAAATTTTTCAGAAGTCAAGGAAGTCACGGATTCTGCCCTCCCCCCCGAGTGCCCACGGTGCCTCATAGACCATCTCCCCGAGCACCTGTGGCATCCCATGGATGCCCCCCACCAAGCACCCACAGCGCCCCTGGGCCACTACCCCTCAAGTACGTGGCACCTCCTGAGCCATCCCCCACAAGCACCCGCGGCTTGACAACAACCACTCATGGCATTCCCAAGATTCAGTTGGGGGTTACAGGCCATGAATTTTTATTTACTGTCCATGATCTGTCCATGAGTTTTACTAAAAATACCCATGACTAAAACATAGCCTTACCCATTGTGAATGGGTCAACATGATTTTGCATCAGTTTTCAGGAAACGAATGCAATACCAAAATTCAGCATGTATCGTATGTCTAGAGTGGATGAGTTGCTGGAGAGACTAGGAGCTGCCAAATATATGTCCACTCTTGACCTGACACAGGGGGTATTGGCAGATTCATTTAAAAACTGTATCATGAGAAAAAGGCAGCATTCTCCACCATTTGGCCTCTACCAGTTCAAGACCATGCCATTTGCCAGCTGCCACCTTCCAATGCCTGATGGACCAGGTATCAATGTCGATAAATGCAAAGTAATGCATAATGGAAAACATAATTCCAACCATACATATAAAATGATGGGGTCTAAATTAGCTGTTACCATACAAGAAAGAGATCTCGGAGTCATTGTGGATAGTTCCCTGAAAATATTCACTCAATGTGCAATGGCAGTAAAAAAGCAAACAGAATGTTGGGCATCATTAGGAAAGGGATAAATAATAAGACAGAAAATATCATATTGTCTCTATATAGATCCATGGTACACTCACATCTTGATTACTGTGTGTAGAAGTGGTTGCCCCATCGCAAAAAAGAGATATATTGGAATTGGAAAAGGTTCAGAAAAGGGCAACAAAAATGATTAGGGATATGGAATGGTTTCCCTATGAGGAGAGATTAATAACACTGGGACTTTTCAGCTTGGAAAAGAGATGACTAAGGGAAAATATGATTGAGGTCTATAAATCATGACTAGTGTGGAGAAAGTAAATAAGGAAGTGTTATTTACTTCTCATAACACAACTAGGGGTCACCAAACGAAAATAGGGAGCAGGTTTAAAACAAACAAAGGGAAGTATTTCTTCAGACAGCAAACAGTCAATTTGTGGAACTCTTTGCCAGAGGATGTTGTGAAGGCCAAGACTATAACAGGGTTCAAAGAAGAACTAGATAAATTCATGGAGGATAGGTCCATTAATGGCTATTAGCCAGAATGAGCAAGGATGGTGTCCCCAGCCTCTGTTTGCCAGAAGCTGGAAATGATCAACAGGGAATGGATTACTTGATGATTACCTGTTTTGTTAATTCCCTCTGGGACACCTGGCATTGGCATCTGTAAGAAGACAGGATACTGGGGGAGATGGACCTTTTGTCTGACCCAGTATTATGTTCTTATGTTCTTATACTCAAGATGTTGCAGTGTATATTGATGGTATCATCATTTACAGCTATGATTGGAACAACCTCCTAAGGCACATCACTGCAGTCCTGCAAGCTCTCATGGAAACAAGACGAATGGCCAACCCCACCAAATGTAGATTGTCCAACCAGGAAATGACTTATCTGAGCTATACGGTAGGGAGGCTGACAATTACAGTCGCTGGTTGGCAAGGTCCAAGCCTTGGCACAATGCCTTGCCCCTACTACAGAAAAACAAGTGCTGCACATCTGAGCCTTGATGGCTATTATAGGTACTTTGTCACAAATTTTGCCACAGTAGCAGCGTCCCTAATGGAGCAGGTAAAGGACACATGCCCTAAGAAAAATCAGTGGACACAGGACTGTGACAAAGCTTTCAGGACTGAAAGACCAGCTAAGTCAGGAACCTCCTCTTCCACCTGGATTTTTCAAGAAATTCATCCCGCAGACTGACACCACCGATATGGATTTTGGGGCCACACTTTCCCAGGACTTCAATGGGGAAGAACAACCCATCTTCTCTTTTTTGTAGGAAACGGTTTATCTCAGGAATGCCTCACTCTATCTTCGAGAAGGAGGCCCTGGTGGTGAAGTGAGCCATACACACCTTAAGATATTATAGGGGAATTCTTTTCTCCTAAAGCAAAATCATGCTCCAGTCCAATGGCTTAATTTAATGAAAGATGCCAACCCTAGGATTATGTGATGGTACCTCTCCTTGTAACGCTACAGCTTCCAAGAACTCCACTGAACAGGGAGGGAAGATTAGAATGCAGACTTTTTTCACATGAAGGGGAGTACAAGGGTCGCAGGGTATTACCCCAGCTCGGGCTTGAGGGGGAGGTGTATGATGAATGTATAAACCTCATGCTGGGACTGCAGGGGTTAAGGAGCAATTCTGCCCCTCCTGCACCTGCAGAGCCCGCTCCAACAGGAGGAGCAGTTTAAAAGGGAGCTAGACAGCTCAGATAGGGAAGACAGGGTAGGAGGACAGATTCTGAACAAGGATGTCACAGAAGCCCCCACTGCAAGGAAGGGGCTAGAAGCTGAACCCAGCTGGGCTGAAGGTTTAGGTGTTTTCGGGGGGGGAAGTGTTTGTTATGTCTGACTTTGAGGGGAGGCAAATGATAGGAAGTGGCCTGGGGGCAGCTATGAAGCACTCTAGGGCATGTGATATTGTTGCCTCTCATAGGATCCTGGGTTGGAACCTGGTGGACTGGGCGTGCCTGGGCTCCCTTACCCACCACTCTTGTTGCAGAAGGGCATGAACTTCCTTTCCAACCCTCCTCTCCAACATAAGGATGGGAGTTGCTGAGAGATAATAGAGAAGCTGAGAATGTTGGTTAGGGCGAGCCACCTGCAGAGGTCTGGAGGGAAGCTAAAGACCTTTCCTGTTATGAGGCGGTGAGACTCCCTATATTTCTATGGACTGTTTCCCCAAAAGGAGACTATCTAAACTGATGACTCACCCAGAGGGCTGACTTGCAACTCTCCAAAAGGCAAGCCACGAAAGTACTGGAGTAGTCGCTGGCGAGAGGCACTGGAGATGTGGAAAATGGAGGCCCAATGACCTAACCACTAGAGCATCAGCAAGCCCAGCCCCCTGTACAGTTTGTTTTTAACAAAACAACACAGGACACAATATCTCATGGTCAGTAGCAGCCAGTTCAGCCCAAACTAGAAATGTACATATTTAATTTTATGCACTATACATTTTGAACTGACAGTATTTGTTTTGGCAAAACTAGATCAGTACAGAAAAGCTTGCTGTAACTGAATTGCTTCAGCTGCAATGCAGCTAGTGAAACCACCATTCTCATCATGACACAATCCCATTTTTTTTAAATCTGCTTCTTGATGTTGGATTTATTAATCTCATCTGAATATCGGCACATCCAAGATATGATCTAGTCTTTGTGTCACATGGGAATAAAACCAGATTTTGCTCTTAAACCAAAGCAGTTAAAGTATAACATAATAGAGTATATGCAGGTGCAGATGTGATACAGAATCCCATTTGCTACAGTTTTCTTAAGTATAATCCTTAGTATTAAACAGCTGCAAAATCTGGACCATTCTTTAGTGAATCTTCTTTTATTCCTCAGCATGACAGTATAAATTGTAATATACTGTGAAAATATTGCATTTAATACATTTTATAGGACTATTCAAGTCATGTCTACTTTAATCACCAGAGTTTGTGTTAAATATTAAAATCCCTATTATTGATGTATTTTTGTTATTATGATATTTCAAGTAAAAAGAAGTCACACACTTTATTATTATTATTATTCTACTCCTGCAGGCATACTTTGAAAATAACGTTTTACAAATATCTGTTTTAAACAGCTCTTTAGAAAAAGAAACAGAGAATCTAACTTTGCATTGGGTCACTAACTGGATTAGGATGAAGACAATTAGCTACATTGACTTTGACCTGTGGGTTAGAAGTTCAAATCCTGCAGAGGGCAGAAATGACTCAAAGTTGACACCAGCTGATGAATACTCCATGGCTTATGTTAAATAAGATTCATAGAATTTAAGGCCAGAAGAGACCATTCATTATGATCTAGAGTCTGACTTTCTGCTTAGCAAGGGCCTTGGAACCTCACCCAGTAATTTCTGTATTCACAATTAAAAAAAGACAGTGATGAATCCTCCTTTGATGACTAAAGATAAATGTTTGACAAATAGCAACCTTATTAGTATTCCTCCCACAATTTCTAAGTTGTGTTTCCCAATATTTTTGTGGAAAATTTGTACTATAAGTAAAAGAGACTGGTTATGTGGAAACCTGAAGACGATGTTTATCTATAGGCCTTCTGCTGTGCAGGCAGCATCACCAAACCTTCTCGTCATGACGCTGACTGGGGAACACAATCATAGTACCTTATTGCTGAGCACACTCAGAGCAACTTATGTAGAAGGAAGTAATTCACTTCCACATTAGCTCATTCCTGATTCTCTAGAGCAGGAGTCAGCAACCTTTGGCACGTGGCCCATCTGGGTAATCCGCTGGCAGGCTGCGAGACATTTTGTTTACGTTGACCGTCCGCAGGCACGACCCCCTGCAGCTCCCAGTGGCCATGGTTTGCCGTTCCTGGCCAATGGGAGCTGCAGGAAGCGGCAGCCAGCATGTCTTTGCGGCCCGCAGCGTCCCACAGCTTCCGCTGACCGGGAACAGTGAACGGTGGCCACTGGGAACTGCAGGGGACTGTGTCCATGGATGGTCAATGTAACCTAAATGTCTCACGGCCCACCAGCAGACTACCCTGATGGGCCACGTGCCAAAGGTTGCTGACCCCTGCTCTAGAGCATAGATGATTCATCTTTGTGAAATCTGACAAATGAAGTGACAGATGAATGTGCCAAAGACTCTGAAACTCATTGCAGATGAGCAATGGTCACTGCCCCCACACCATCAATCTCAGGGGAAGCAGCAGTAGCCCAGGAGAAACAAACAGATAATACTTAGTCCTGCATTGAGCACAGGGGACTGGACTGGAAGACCTCTCAAGGTCCCTGCTATTCCTACAAATCTATGATTCTATAAAAGGGCTATTTCAGAGCTTTAGTAAACACCTAGACTGAGAGAGTGTAACATGGCAATCCCCAACTGACCAGCCCTCATTGGGGCTGAGCATGATGTTAGAAACAGCATCCCTACTCCAAGAACAATCATAACCTTAGTAGTTAATCCCTCAGTGAACTGCAAACTGAAAAACTGGCTATTATTAAGATGTGCCATTTACCAAAGTTTAAATTAACAATTTATCAGAATGTGTTGACATACATCTGAAGATCAGCACCTCATTCATTGTTTTAATACCTATTAGTGGAAAACAGAGTATGTGGTTTTATAGAATGGGAGCAGTAAAGAGTGCAGTTCTACATTGAAAAGTGATGGTAAAAATAGTACTCAACAGGTCTGCTCTCAAATAGCTAGCTTGGGTACTGGAGCAGTGATGCTGCAACAGCACACATTTTAGCACAAGCTAACCCCCCAACCAATTACCCAGGGTTCTGGGCAGGCTTGTAGAGCCCATGTTGAAGCATGCACTGCTGCTGCTTCACTACTCCAGTGCTGGAGCTAGCTAGAATAAAGCTAGCTTGCGCATATCTATTCAAGATCTCATCACACCCCGGGATTGTAGTACAGACATACTATGATTGATAACTGGGATACAATGGGGTTCAACAGATGTCACACAAGGCATCATTTTGTCTGCTGAACCTTTATAATTGGTGACAATACATGAGAAGATTTCAGATATCAGGTAGGATTTGAAGGGTTGGCAGCTAGAAATTAAGGCTTTATTTGTAAACTGAGCATTTTTTATATAGATATCAAATGAGACTGCCACAGGAAGCCTCTGTTGCTGCTCGGGGTGCCTCACTGTCTGGCTTGTTTCTTAATCTCAACCATACACACCAGGATGTCACCTTTCACCATGTGTGTATTTGTTCTTTACTTATTGTGAACGTGTGGGACCGGGGCTCAACCCTCTCCGAGGGGCGGAGGGGAGACACACCGGCTCGCTACATGTTCTCAGGCTGGGCAGGCACTCTGGCCCCGGTCCTGGGGCAACAAACACAGAGTCAAAGGGGGCTCAGGCCCTCTGCTTCAGGGCTGAGCAACGCACAGGGTTTAGGAAGCTCAAGCCCTCTGGTTCAGGGCTGAGCAGCAATACAGAGTCAACAGGGGCTCAGGGCTGAGCAACAACACAGAGTCAAAGAGGCTCAGGCCCTCGGCATCAGGGCTGAGCAACAACGCAGAGTCAAAGGGGGCTCAGGCCCTCGGCTTCAGGGCTGAGCAACAACGCAGAGTCAAAGGGGGCTCAGGTCCTCGGCTTCAGGGCTGAGCAACGCACAGGGTTTAGGAGGCTCAAACCCTCTGGTTCAGGGCTGAGCAGCAATACAGTTTAAAGGGGCCCAGCCCTAAGTTCGGGCGGGGCACCAAACGCAGAGTCACCAAGCTCAGGCCCTTTTGGCTCACAGCTGAGCAAAGCGCTCAGTCTATAACCCCAGGCCCGTAGGCCTGAGCACCAGGGAGAAGAGGAGACTGCCACCCATAAGTGGAAGGGGGGACGCAGGCCCACTCACTCCACTGCGTCCCAGCCCGGGGCCCTAACAGCGGCAGACGGTTCGCTGCTGCGTCAGTGGGGATCCTGCCCGCAACACACTGACATAGGCTCGGATATGGTTGCAGCCTGACCGGAGTCGGCTGCCCCTGGGCTACTTCTGACCTCCCCCCTCAGGGCCTACCTGGTCCATGGGGTCGCCCTCCAGGAAGTCCAGCAGCATGGGCTCCTCGCGGCCAGGGCTGGGTGGCAGGTCCGGTAGTTCCTCAGGGAGGTCCAGGCTGGCTTGCTCCAGTGGGTCCTCCGGGTAACAGCAGGACCGGGGGGGCTCCAGCGGCTCCTCCTGGTAGTAGGTGCAGGGAAGCTCCGGCAGCCCCTCCAAGTAGCGGGCGCGGGGAAGCTCCGGCCAGTCAGGGCGGCTGCCCTGGGCCCTAGAGGGTTCCCAGTCTCGAGCTCCCTGTGGCAGGTCTGCTCCCGGCAGCAGCTGGGCTCCAACTGAGCTCTGACAGCCGGCTTTTGTACTTCCGGGTCGTCAGCTGACCCTCTGAGGGGCGGGCTCACCGCTCCTTAGCCCCGCCCACTCAGGCTTCTGGCTGGGTGCTCCCTCTCCTGGGCAGGAGGGGAGCCACATCGACTCGCTACACTTACATAGAATAACAGAACATACTGCACGCTTACAGCAAGAGACTTCCACACAGCCTTCTCTCCTCAGCCCAGACTCTCAATGTGAACGTCTTCTTCCTGTTCCTCTACTTTATAACTTCCCAATTACTGAGCCAATTCTCTCATTAGCCCAGCAACTGCCAGCCAGGCATCAGTAATACCTAACAGAAACTGGTTAATTGGTTTCAGTTAACCTGCACTCTTCCCAGTGCTGCTGCAACCTCAGTGACCAGGGTCCTACTAACAGTGACCTGTCACAGAGACAAATGCAGACCTCCACAATGCTATTGTTCAGAGCAGACCCACACTTCAAAGGTTGCAAAAAGAGTTTTCTTTTTTATTATAATGCTCTTTTAACATAATTATAACTTGGGGGTGGAATTATCTGTTGGACTGAAAATTTTCATGCATGGTCTCCCAATGATAAATATTTCTCGAAATTTGAGCAAAAAGCCCGTCAACTCTTTTTGCATTTAAAGCCAGTGACAACAATATAATTTCCACTAGGAGAAAAAAGTATCTGCCTTATTTTTTTTTTAAAGAAGTGTTGCAGCAATAATATATAATCTTAAACTTGGTGCTGACACAATCTTTCTGAAGGAGTGTGTGCTTTGCTGGGCTTGCAGGAGAAATGATAAACAACAACAAAACATTGAACAGTCATTTCTGCACATGTTCAGTGGGCATTATTTAAAGAAGCCTCACTGCACACGCACTCAGCCCCGGCACTGCTGCTAAAACACTCTGTATGAGGGAGATTTAAGATGGCACCCTGAAATGTGCACAGCAAGATATTTAAAAAACTTAAAAGTGTGGATCCTTGAACTTTTGGGATGTTCTGTAGTTTTGCAGATTTCTGTAATATTGTGTACTGGTTCCTTTCTTATTTAAACATCTTTTTAAATTCCTTTTTCTTATCACCGCTGTCAACAGTCAGCATGCAACAAAAGAAACAGGAAGGAAGGAGATTAAGGACTTGTCTTCACGTTATAAGCATTACCCTTCAGTTGAGTCTCATCCATACATAAAAACCCTAAACTCGAATAGGATGCTGCTTTTAACTCAAATTGGCTAGCCCATTGTGGCTAAAGGCTAAAGTTTGAAATAGTATAACTTGTCATTTGATAACAAACCCAATCTGTGTAATTGGAGTGCTATTTTACTGTGTGGCCCTCTTATTGAAGCTAGGCCGTGGTAGGCAACCTATGGCATGCATGCTGAAGGCGGCACGCGAGCTGATTTTCAGTGGCACTCACACTGCCCGGGGCCTGGCCACCCATCTGGGGGGCTCTGCATTTTAATTTAAATTTAAATGAAGCTTCTTAAACATTTAAAAAAGCTTATTTACTTTACATACAACAATAATTTAGTTATATATTATAGACTTCTAGAAAGAGACCTTCTGAAAACGTTAAAATGTGTTACTGGCACGCAAAACCTTAAATTACAGTGAATAAATGAAGACTCGGCACACCACTTCTGAAAGGTTGCTGACCTCTGAGTAGGCTAACCTGAGAGGAGTTAATTTGAGTGTAGATAACTCAAGTTAACTCTTCAATGAAGACAATCCCTCAGGAGACTTTGGTAGAAAATGCAAGGGGACATGGACAGTCTATGATGCCAGAAATTCCTACAAACCTACACCACAGTCCTAAAGGAATCCAAGACATCACATTGTTCTCCGTCACTATACTGGCTCCTAAATCCTAGCCAGTATTTTACTCACTGAACAGTTTTGACAATCCAGAAAGCCCACAACACCTGCTGAGAGAAACTGGCAGCCTAATTCACAGATAAAGGTCCATATCCTCTGTTGTAGCACAGCTGCTCTGTACTGTGTCACTGGTGGATTTGGGCCATAGACCTGGCATATTCAGAACAGGGAGGATAAAGCCAATGCAATCCTTCGATAGCACAGAGCCAAGACAGAGAAGTTTCTACACCAGCCTCCCTCTCTTACGTCTGTAGTGGCATTGTGGCTGGAACAAATGGGGTGTGACTGGGATGCCCTTAAGCAACACTGATCCCAATTGTAATTTTGGCACCTTGAGGCTGTCAGCAGCCAGTATAAAATATAGCAGGAAAATTTACACTGATGGACCAGCCCAGAATCCTGCTCTGCTTAAGGTCCCCAAAATTTGGAATAGCCTCTATGGATCCCAGGGGGTGGAGACTGGGCAAAAGGCCAACAGCACAGCAGCAGCTTTCTTAGATTTCAGACCATGCACACAACAGGACATACCTGAAACACTAAAGAAAATCCAAACAACCATATGTGAATCAGTCAGAAGTGCCTGAATCGTCTGCTTACCCATATATCCATCACTTCCTTTAGGCAAGACAGTTTTTCACATACTCTGAAGCATGTGGTGCTCCCCAGTGCTAAAGAAACCACTGCTCAGTACAACTGAGCCCACCAAGTACTACCCAATGTTTCATCTCCCTCTTCTGAGCAATATAATAGAAAAGCTGGTCAACAACCACCTCCAACTACACCTGATCTCTGCCAATATCCTGTAGTCTTCCTAACCGGGTTATAGATCAAGTTATATTGCTGAGAAATGCCACTGGACATGTTATCTCTCAAGTTGTTTGGTTTTCTTTTTCACGAGTGCCTTACACAATCTCAGAGACCATAGACAAAAAGCCACACTCATATTGTAGTTCTCCTGAGATACTGCTGGTGCAGCAAAATGAAAATTTATTTCATTATGTGAAAGATATATTTTTGTCACCCTGAAGGTAGTTTGTGGGAAATTTAATAACACTTTGATGAGTCATTTCTGAGTTATCTTGGGGAAAAAAATACTGAAGAATGTCTAAGCTGCTGAAAAGCACCCCTTTAAGCTCACAACCTAAAACCATGAAACCACAATTTTTACAAACTTTCAAAAAATAATCACCTTTTGGCTGAAAATAAACATGATAAATTTCAGTTCAAAGGATAATTTTTCAGAAACCCATGTATGTCCAAAAAGAGACACTTATAATGAAAGTGTTTTCTCAACCATAACTGTAATGATGCTAGCACAACACTTAAATTCCTAGTGTGTAATTAAGCAGATCCCTTATTTTGTTTGATTTGAAGCCAATACTCTGATTCAAAACCAACAGTGTTTCCAGATTTCTTTTCTATGAAAGTATTTGTTTGTTCTGATAAATGTAAATAATAGTGCATGTGACAAGTCTGATAAGGACTCCAAATTGACAGAAACACTGTGCCAATTTGTGTCTACATCCTGTTTACATAACCCCATTAACTTCCATGCAAGCTGATACATGGAGAACAGTACAGTATCTTTCTTGCAGCTGTAACAAAAGAGCTCATCTGACTAGATCATTTCATTTTGGCAGTATTTCTGAAAAGCAGCTTCATGGTTAATGACTTCAAAGTCAAGTTCTCAAGAAGGTTCTAATTTCAGGTGCCATAATGGACCATTACAACTTCTGTAGCTTGCATTTTTCTGTTATGTAATTTTGTTCTCTTGTATCTGTGGGCTGACTACATAAAGTCATGATGCATTTAAAATTCATAAATATATGTTAATACAATATTAACATTGATATTTCATTTGTACTGTGTTGCATGCAGGAGTGCAGAGCTCAGAGAGGAATGTGTGGTTGCAATAGGGTAAATGCTGCATTAGTAATAGCTCAAAAGTGACACCAAAGAGTAAACAATACTTCCAAGTGTAGTGACCCCTGTATTGTTAACTCTTTAAGCACCTTCTAGTGAATTTCACTTGTTTCAGCTTCAGAAACCCTCTTCCTAGATCATGAGCTCTTACATTGTCAAATTTTAACATACATTAATATTAGAAAGCCTAACAAAGCTAAGTATCAGAGGGGTAGCCGTGTTAGTCTGGATCTGTAAAAGCAGCAAAGGATCCTGTGGCACCTTATAGACTAACAGACGTTTTGGAGCATGAGCTTTCGTGGGTGAATACATGCATCTGATGAAGTGGGTATTCACCCACGAAAGCTCATGCTCCAAAACGTCTGTTAGTCTATAAGGTGCCACAGGATTCTTTGCTAACAAAGCTAACTTTTTTTTTACTTTAATGGAAGACTCATCAAAGTCTTCTCTTTAAGGGATTTATTTCTCTCTATCTTGCCTCCTTTTCTCTTTGCCTCTTCCCTCATCTGTGGCATTTCCTGCTTTCATTCCCCTTCTCAAAAGCTTAGTTGCTCTCTCTCCCTTTTCTGTTCTTTTAAGCACAGCATGTTGCGGGGGCTACTTCAGTTCTTGGGGTGATTTCAGTTGGAGATGTGGACAACCAGCATCTTGCAGGACGGGGCCCTGAGAGCCAGAAGATAACATCTGGTCCCCAATTAAGTCAATGGGAATTTTGCCACTGACTTCAGTGGAGCCAGGATGTCACAAACAGAGAGCTGTAACTGTTCTCCTAAATGCTAGCTAGGCGTCTGTGATCTTTATTGGCTATGCACCGCCAGACTATTAGTGATGAAAAATACCGAAAGCTTCCCCACTCAGAACAATGTCATGGTATCTAAAACAGCCATGTCTATATAACTGTGCAGGCATTTACAACAGCTCACTGCAGAACTGTTTAAAAACTTAAAGCACCTCTTCTCAAAAGCAGAGACTCTTTAGAAATTATTTCAAACAGAAACTGAAGGAAAATTCAGTACAGCAGACTTACCAAGTGAAAACTTGAATTTCAAATCATGTGGCAAAATTTATTACAATAAGATCTACAGCAATTCTTCTTTTAGTTCCAGCACTCCTATGACAAACACTCTCTTCAATTAGTGCAATGATTTCACTGTTGCCTGATTCAGTAGGAAATCAGTTGTCATATTAAAAAAAATGTTTGTACTTTTAGGATATGTCCTTGCCATTCTCATTTTCTGTTTTCAAAGCTTCAATGGGTTTGTCTTTTGGAATTGTTCTGTTGTTCCAGACATCTTCATGGCATCTCTGTACTTTGTGTGTTGGATGTATATTCTCCAGTTCATATTGCTGTTTAATAGGAGTCATGAACTGCTGCTGGGAAGGGCAAAACTATTTTGACAAGAGCTCTCTACAGAAGAGGCAGAATGTATGTGCGAGAAAAACAGGCATGTCTTTTGGAAACAATGGCTGTACAGTTTTGCATCACTCAAGACAATATCTCCCCTTGACAGATGTTCATTTCTTGTTTGCTTAGTTTTTTTATTCTTCCTAATATAGTCATTGAGCTACACTGAAGATTTCTGCATATAACTGAATCTTCCTCTAACCAAAAATCCATGAAAATGTTCCTGAATCATCCATGTAAATATGTCACCACTGGAAGTATTGCAGCAAAAGCTGACACCTGTTCATTGACAGAGAAGTCATACTAACCTTATTCAGCCTCTTTAATTATCACATCTTTCTTAGAAACACATTCAAATGTGAGTAACAACATATCAAAATATAAATCCAATAGAATATTTGTCTGACTGGATTCCATTCTTGAAATTCAGACTTCAGATGCAGGCTGAGCAGGCAATCTATAAAAATTCAGCTGCATTGTTTCTACTGATTCTGTTTTATCCTTTTTTAAAAAGTGCTCTTTTGTACTAAAACATTTTTGAAGATGTGTATGAACCACCTATTCCTACAATGTCGCAGACTAGAATATAAGAAAATGATCACCTTGTGACAATCCTTTCAAAAAGTGAACAAGTTCTATGACATTGACTTTAAACCTCTATTGATTTGGACAGCTATGATACCTATGTGGATCTGAAAATGTATCATTCCATATTTTCATTTATTGAAATGCAACACTATTGTTTTTGATGTCACTCTTTACATCACCTTAATCTGTAATTTAACTTATTTCTTTGAGTTTTATCAAATTTGATGAACTAAACTAAACACTGTGGAGAAAAGGGCAACAGATTCAAACTAAAAATTGTCATTGTGATTTGTAATAGGCAACTTAATATCTCCTTTTCTTCTAGCAAAACACTGCACTAATGCATGTTTGGAATGAATTACCTAGCTTTGCTTCTACTGAAGTCAATGAGAATTTTACCCTTAACTTCAGTGGCAGAAACTAAGCCGGTGTTGAGTGCTTTGGAAAATTCTGTCTCTTTCCACACACACTCATGAAATTCATATATATTTAATGATATGATTGTGTGGCGTGGTATAAGGGCTGGACCCAAATCTCACTAAAGTCAATGGAAAGGCTTCCATTTACATCAGCAGATGTTGGATCAGTCCCTCCACAGATATGTGAGAACTTAGTATCAGTAAGGAATCCAAGAGCAATCTCAAACTGCATAGCGAATTGACCAATGATATTAGATATATTATGTCTGCAGCAACTTTAATCAGTACAAAAGAATGATTTTGTGTGTAATCGTACATAAAATAAGTGAGAGAGTTCATTATTTGATGGGTAAGAAAACTGACATTACTAGGTTGGTATTTAAGTAATATAAACCTTGTAGAAGCAATGTGAGGAAGTGGCACAAATTCATACCAGTCACAACTACTGTCATAAGATAAAGCTTCTCAATTGCAAAAGAGTCCAGTAATCTGTGTATAAATCATTTGCTTCTCAACTAGATGGCTCAAACTACTGCAGTACTAAAACTGATTTAAAACTAAACTTTTATCTGGTTGAGCAATTCAAAGATTTGAAACCAAGTTGTCAACGAAGTTGAGTCAGATGAGCAGGTGTGAAGGCCTTAGACAACCAAAGAGACCCACTCACCTGCTACATTTCAATAGCTCACAAAGCTTGCAGCTGAATCAACAAGGATGAAAGTAGGACATCAGGGCAACCAGAAGGAAAACCAAGAATCTTTTCTTTTCCCTATACCAGTGTTTTTCAAAGTTCAAGTCACGACTCAGCACTGGCATGTAAGGCACTGGATCACCTCGCTCAGCACCCAGGAACCCCAGCGGCTCTGGTCAGCACCGCCAACTGGGAGTTTAAAAGTCCTGTTGGCGATGCTGCCCAGCTAAGGCAGGCTAGTACCTATCTGTTCTGACACTGCACTGTGCCCTGGAAGCGGCCAGCAATGGGTCCAGCTTCTAGGCAGGGGAGCCATGGGGCTCCACACGCTGCCCCTGCCCCAAAGGGGCGGTGCCTGCGGGTAAGAGTCATGTGGAGGTACTTGTGCACCTCTGCCTAGGACAGGCAGGAAGCCTCCCTCTGCATCCCGGCTGTGCTGCTGACCAGGAACTGCCGGAGGAAAGACCACACCCCAACCCCCTGCCCCAGCCCAGAGCTTCCTCCCACACCTGACCTCTCATTCCTGGCCCTACCCCATAGCCCTCACCCCTGCACCCCAACCCTCTGCTCCACCCCTGAACCCCTCCCACACACCAAAGCCCTCATCCTCAGCTCTGCTGGGTCATGGTCAGTAACAGTTTTCTTCAGCTGGGTCCCCAGAAAAGAAGTTTGAAAACCACTGTGTTATACCAATTGTAATTCATGGGGTTTCCCTTCCTGCCTGTCCTCCATTAGCCACAATTTGAAAGCAAATTGGGAACTAAAGCTCTATAGCAACTGTAATCCCTTCCTTAGAGTTCATAATGTAAAACCTAAGTTGTTTATCTTAAATATCTGAGATAAAAGAAGTGAAGCCACAGAGAGTCATTCTATATTATACTCCTTTCCCTTCAGTTTAGAATTCACATATTATCATTTTATTAGTATTAGGCAGATTTTTGCAGGACTTGCTTGTTTTATCCAAGAATAACACCGGATTTCACAGTGTTGGTGTACAATCATGTAAATTGATGCCTTTGTCCTCATTACTCAAAGTAAAATGCTGATCACATTTATTATTTTTCTGATTAGAGAAAGAAATAAATCACATTTTACCAAGTGCCAGTAAATCTAATTCAACAGACACTTAGCTGATATCAGAATGCTCTGATTAGAAATTACTTACTACAGAACAACACTAAGAATTACCAGAAGTTTGTTTATATACAGATAAAACAAATAGTATCCAAGAGTAGTCTTAATCCTCATAGTCAGAACTGAGTTTTCTTTTTGCAAGGGAAAGGGGAAAAATCAGCTATTATTCAGGGGAGGTTATAAGCCCATCAGTGTTTTAATGCTGGATTATAAAAGAGTCAGGCACATTCTTCTGCATGAATATCTGGGTAAAAGCTGGTTCTTACAGCACTCTGCTGAATTTTGGCTCCAAGCCCCCAGATGTTTCAGTCTATGTTAATGGCAACTGTATGACCAGTGAAGAACTGAATGCTGATCTACTTAGGTACAAAAAGGCCAGGGAAAAAACAAAAACAAACACACACTCCACCCCCCAAAAAGGAAGAAAAAGACCAAAAGAAGTAGATGACAAAACCAAACCAGAATCTGGTAGCTGAATTTGATTGGCTCCAGTTAAAAACAGGATTAGTTAGCATCCAACCTTACACTGGTATAATGGAAGTGATTTTATTTGTTTTCTGGGTGGACAGTACAACTTGGCATCTTTGAGAATACCTCTGAAATTCTAGTTTCTTCCCTATTTGAATGTTTCATCCCAAAAGCAAACACAAGATATACACAGGGAAGCACTAGCACAGTTCCATTGCACCCACAGAAATCATGAAACCAAGGGTGCAAAACAGGAAAAAACTTACTTCGCCTGGACCAGTGCAGAGGGGAGACCCCAGAGGCCTGGGAGTGGTGGAGAGCATGCCCACCCTGCACTTACCCTGCAGCGCAGAAGTAATCCCATGCAACATCCAGAGAGGGGGAATCGGGCCCAGCCCCACAGAACAGGAGCCACTGCTGCAGGGTGAATCTGGGGCAGGCATGCTCTGCAGCACCTCTGGTTCCCAGACTTGTCCTGGCATCGGTCCAGGATTAGGGCTAAAATGCTATAGGGGAGGTGTGGCAGCGTGTATGAACCCCGCACTGGTGAAGTAAGGGTTAAGGAGCAGCTCTTGGCCCAGACAACCCTGACCAGCCACCCCTGCTGGTCATGTTCACAGTGGAGGCTGAGCTCAAAAGGGAGCAGTTCAGTCTGGGTGGACGGAGAGCAGTTGTGTTGCAGGCTCCTGTCGAGAAGCCACTGAAACCTCATGTGGCTGGGCCCAGCCCTCAACATCAAGTTGCCACAGGCCTTTCAATTGCAGAGACTGGCAACAGTGAGCTGCACCTGTCAGAGGAAGACCCTTTGGAGCATGGACAGAGAGAACTCCAGAAGGGACTCAGAGGAGAATCACTGACACCAACAGAGGAACTGAAGCCGGCGTAGGAAGTGGCCCAGGTAGCAGGTGAAGAGGTGCCCATGCCCTAGGCTGCACACTTTTGCTTTACTGCTTCATTGAGCCCTGGGTTGGAACTCAGTGGGGTAGGGAGGACCCAGGATCCCCTACCTCTGGCCAGTGATCCTCACCATGGGGTGGTACAGTCATTGCCTCTACCTGCTAGGTGAACCAACCATTGACTCTCACCACTGAGTAATACAACCACTGAACCTCACCACTAAACAAAGTGGCCACTGACTCTTGCCACTGGGTGATGCAGCCATTGGCTCAAGCTATTGGGCGATACGGCTAGTGATTCTCGCCATTGAGTGGTACTGCTACTGACTCTAGATGCTAAGCAAAGCAGTTATTGACTCTCACCACTGGGCAATACAGCTGATGACTCTTGCCACTGGCAGTACAACCACTGACTGTAGCCATCAAGCGAAGTGGCCATTGACTCTGGCCACTGAGCAATACTACCATTAGACTCCTGCCACTACACAACATAACCCAGTGTATTACTGCTAGGAATACTGCCGAGACCAGACCTGAACCACCCCCAACAAGAGAATGCTGCTGAGGGTGGTTGGTGCTCCCTCAGCAGTTTAGTATAGTGCATCCATTAAATCAGAAGGCTACCTACATCCCTGGATACACAACTTACCCTTTTGTTACAGGCATTCTTCAGAAAAGAGAGTGAAATTTAAGGATTATTGAACATAATATTTTGTCTATATGGATTCATGAATCGCTATACAGTCTTGAAATACTGAAGTATTTTTTCATAGTATATTGAGCCTATTCTTCTTCCCATTGCACTATACAATATAATTCCCCAAAGTAAGCGATAATAGAAACAATTATGACCGTCTATAAATAAAAAATTTGCACAAAAATTACTGAAAATGTGATGATGATACAATAAGCTATATATATGAAAGTGAATTAATTCCTGCTTATGTGCGAATGTCAACACTGTCTTAATGCCAGAGCTACTATAGAGCTACCGCAATATCTATCAAAGCCATTTGTCATCTGACATTTTAAATCCATTTGTTAAAAAAAATCCATGTAATCAAATGCATATCACATATAGCTTATATTGTCCATTCATCTAACCACAAAATGAATACTTTTCTTGTACTTAGTATATTTATCTGAGGATCAGAAATTTTGTTATAAAGGTGAGTCATACTGAAGCCAAACCTGAAAATACGTCAGGTTGCCTCAGCAACTGGGAAGCAACAGCCCATGACAGAGCAAGGTGGTGGCAGATTAGTCATGTCACCATTAACTGCTTTGATGCAAGTCACATTAACACCTTATGTGAAAAATGTGAACAGCGCAAAGCAAGGATACAACAGCCTGCAATGGTCATGGACTGTGGCCTGGAATGTCCACAGTCCTGTCTGTGGACTGCATAACCATATTTATGACCCTTCATATATGTGTTCACCCGTAATGTCTGCTGAATCCTTGTATATTAACATCAATGTCAGACTCCATTACTATTATAAAGGTGAGTACTGCTATAGAATTGTCTATATTTACATGTTTTATTTTGCTCAGTGTCCTTTGTGTTTGTGTGATGGGGTGTACAAACCCCACACTGTGCCCAGAGGCGTTCAAGAACAATACTGGGCCCAGGTAGCCTTATCCCTGCAGGCCTGCAGAAATGTTCCAATTGGACAGGAATCTTTAAAAGAAGCCACTCAGCTCAGAAGGGGAAAGTCTGGGGAGAAGACTGACCTACCCTGAGGGATCTTGAACATAGACACAGAAGAAGCCTCACTGTGAGGAAGAAGACTGCCTGCTGAGCCAACTTGGGGCTGGAGGTTTAGTTATCTTACCTTATATAGACCTTGGAGACATTGGTAAGAAGTGACTAAGTGTGACAGTCTGTACCGCAATTTCCACCCCTTTTACAAGACTATGATAAATTTTGTACAAAGTATGTCTTGTGAAGTATCACCCCAGGTTGGAGAATTGAGGGGACACAGTTGTTCAAAAGTCCATACTGTACCCTGGGTAATATCACAGTGGCACAGTGAACAGGGTATATGCACAGCTTGTTATTTTGAGTGAGGTTTATACTTTAAGCACTGGTACAGTGATTTTAAGTGAGTCTCAAGTGTGGTGGCTGAAGACAATCAAAGAAGGGAGTTACAGTTTGGATAGTAGCTAAAACCTGCCGTTAGCTCAGCTAACCTCATCACTGGCCAACATGGGGAAAGGGAGGAGAACGTCCCCACAGTCTCTGCTGACCCACCTAGTGGGTCGGAGGATAGGCCAGGGACCTTCCTCTCTGGTGGGATCCACTACTCTGGGTTCCAGCCCAGGGCCCTGTTGATTGCAACTGTCTACAGTGTCTCTTGTAACAGCTACAACTCCCTGGGCTATTTCACCATGGCCTCCTCCCAACACCTTCTTTATCCTCACCACAGGATCCTCCTCCTGATATCTGGCAATGCTTGTACTTCACAGGCCTCCAGCAGTATGCTTACTCACTCTCAGCTTCTTGCGCCTCTTGCTCCCAGCTCCTCACACACGCCTCACTAACTGAAATGATGTCCTTTTTAAAACCATGTGCCCTGATTAGCCTGCCTGTCCTAATTTATTCTGGTAGCTTCTTACTTAGCTCCAGGTGTCCTAATTAGCCTGCCTTAATTGGTTCCAGCAACTTCCTGATTGTTCTGGAACAGACCATTATCTTACTCAGGGAAAAGGGACCTGCTTAATCTGGGGCTAATATATCTACGTTCGATCACTCTCCCTGTAGCCATCTGGCCTGACCCTGTCACGATAGATAGATAGATAGATAGATAGATAGATAGATAGATAGATAGATAGATAGATAGATAGATAGATAGATACACACAGTGTAAGTTTTAAACAAACAAGTTAATACTGGTACACAGCGATGATGACTGTGAAGCTTGGTTGAGGTGGTGAAGTCAGAGGGTAAAAGAGAGTGGGATATTTCCCAGGGAATGCATTACTGCTAAATGATGAACTAGCAATCGGCTGAGCCCTCAAGGATTAACACATTCTTGTCAATGTAGCCTCATACTCTACAAGGCAGCATGAATGGAAGGAGGGAAAACAGCATGGCGGACAGACACACACACCCTGTGTGAGAGAGAGAGATGTGCATTGCCCCTTTAAGTACGCTGACCCCACTCTAAGTACACTGCCTTTTTAAACAGATTAGCAAATTGAGAAAGCAGCTCCTTCCAGCCAGCTCCATCTGTCCTGAGCCCTGTTGTGTGCCCCCCACCCCAGCTCTTTGGGAATGGGGTAAGCAGGGTGCAGGAGCAGGGGGACACCCTGACATTAGCGCCCCTCTCATCCCCCCCTTGCACAGCAAGCAGGAGGCTCTGGAGAGCAGCTCCAAGGCAGAGGGCAGGAGCAGCACATGGCAGTGGGGGGAGGGACAGCTGAACTGCTGGCAACTGATAGCCTGCTGGGCGGCTGTCACACAGGGAACTTAGGGGGATGGAGAGATGATGGGGGGCTGCCAGTCCACCCTGGTTCCAAGCCCCTACCAGCTAGCTTCAAGGGGCTGCTCTTCCTGCAAGCAGTGAACAAAGCAGGCGGCTGCCAAATGATGTTTTAGGATGCATTGCGCAACTTTAAACAAGCATGTTATCTAATTGATCAGCAACGTAACAACGAAACAATGTTAACCAGGACAACTTTAAGTGAGGAGTTACTGTACTTGGGCTGAACATAAAGAACACTTGGGAATTGTGCTTTCAAACTCACGCAGGCAGGCCTAACCATAAAAGCCTCTAAGTATAAAACTGGAGCAGCCAGAGTTCCTTATCTGGGACACTGGATTGGAGGAGGTCAGATATCCCCTGATCATTTGAAAGTGGAAGCCACTGTAAACTGGCCTTTACCCCAAACCAAAAAACAGGTCCAAACTTTCATAGGTCTGGTAAAAACTGTTATAAAAGGCTTGTGTGTGGGTTTGGTCACAGATTTGTGCAAAAAGACCAAGCCAAACTAAGCCTGGAGCACGCAGAACTCTTTTCCGTCAGTGCCACTGCTGACAGTTCCTGTATGGCCAAGGATGGCTGCACCAATATAGCAAGTAAATCCCTCACTGCTGTGATTGCCTCCAGTGTTGACGGCACTGGCAGAGTAATGGGGGTCCAGTGCCTCTCCTGTGGTGGCAAATGCATCAGCGCCAGACTCAAGGGCTCCTGTTCCAGGACTGGACTCAAAGGCACGGTGCAGGTTGTCAGCGCTGCAGAGTAGCCCGATGTGGGCTGCACCCTGGTCGTGTCCTTCTGCCCCACTGACCACGGTGTTGTGATTGGCCTCTGTCAGTTTTACTTTGTTTCTTTCTCGGCACCGGCAATGGTGAACCGTGTCAAGGATCTCTCGCTGGCATGTCTTTCTTTGGCACCAGAGATGTTTGACGGCGCTGCAATTGTGTTTTGTCTCAGTGCCAGAGATGGGGAATGATGTCAAGTGTCCCAAAGTGTAGCCAAGATGCTCCATGCTGAGGCCGAAGTACTCGGTGCCAAGTCCGAGTGACTTGGCTCCGAGGGAGGTTGTAGTCCTGCCTCCATGAGGACAGACTGGAGTCTAGCATCTCTATCCTTTTTGGTTCAGGGCTTGAAGTCCCTACAAATCCCACACCACTCCCACACGTGAGCTTCCTCCCAGACACTTGAGGAAGCTGGAATGGGGGTCACTCACAGGCACAGGCTAGTGACAAGATGCACAAGGCTTAAAACCTGGAGACCAAGGCATGCCCCAGCCCAGGAAGGTTAACTCTGCTTAGGGGGTTCACTAACTCCTAACCAACTCTGTAACTAATAACTGAAATTTAACTACTAAATTCAATCAAATATATACAATAAGACAGGGGAAAAGTCAGCTGAAAAGTACTTGCAAAAGCAAGAACGAGTCGTAGTTCCAGCAACTATCATGGATGGTAAGAAGCAACTGAGGGGGTGCAGGGTCAGCACGGCCCTTTATACCAGCGTTGTAAGAGTACAATTCCAGGGTGCAACAGAGCCGACCTGACAGACAGCACAGAGGGAAAAACTTTCCAGCGTCAGTACTCAGAGTGAGCACGCACCTACAGTGGAATGGAAATGAGAAAGCACTCAAAAAATTGTTTATATTTTGAAAGTAAGGAATGAAATCAATGCCATTAGTGAATGAGGTTGAAAATAATCCAGACAAGCAAAAACACAATGTTACTATTGAAAACAATGTATCATAGGCACAGACACTAGATAAAAAGTTTAGCTGAGAGTACAAGTGACTAAAATGAGAACATTATAACGAAAGCAAGTAAAAGCAAAGCTACTCTAAGCCCAATTATAGGCTTGCTGCAAGCTCTGATATACCCACGTAGAGGGGCATGAGAAAGTAAGTCTTCTCCCTCATCTTGCAAGAATGTTGATTTGTTTATGGAGCTGAGAATTTCCTTTAGAATTTCTTCTGTAAACATTTCCAAATGTTCTCCTCCTTGTCTATTCCTACTACTAAAAAGGACAATTATTGCGGGAAGGGGAGAACATTTCCCAAAACTATCTAAAATAAGTTAATCTTATATATCAAATGAAAAACAAATCAAACAGATAAATTGGTAGCCTCCGCTACAAGGCCATAGAGCAAAGACAACAGGAAGGTACAGCCCAGCCCAGTAATATACTGTCTTATAATATGTAATCCCCAGGTTAGTATAATATAATGGTGTTCGTTTGCAGAAGGGAGGATCTACTACATTTCCCCCACCCCTTATAATTGCCTGACATTTTTACAAATCGACGAACCTCAAATGTCATCATCTATTTAGATCACAGGGAGAAGTTGTGATGCTATGAAAATTAAAAGGTATCTCAAGAGGCAAAAGTAAAATGTAGACAAAAAAGACCCAGGAAAAATAAAAGCTTAAAAATCTAAAACATAAAACATAAAAGGAAGGCCTCAGTAGCTGACTGTCGTGATCTAAAATCAGCTTGCTAAAGTACTTACCTTAATTCTAGCCATTAATAGTACTTTCACCCTGCATTTGCCATGTGCATAACCATTTCATCCTCCCTCCCCCCAATCATCCTTGTTGCATATATAGAAGTTGGTCTTCATGAGAAAGTTGATAAAGGTTGACTTTTAGAATGAAATAGCTTGACAGCTTAGAGCTTTAGTGAAAATTAGAAGAAAAAAAGTCCAACGTTCTAAAAGTGCCTTTCATCGCACCTGAAATATTTTCATCAGAAACTTTAGCACTTCATCCAGTGCCTTTGATGTTGGCTGTAAAACAAGACAATCCATCTTATTAGCTGCGCAGGAATGCCCTTCAAAGAGTGGTGAAACTACTGCTTCTAAACATCAGTCAATTTGAAATACCTATTTTCTTGCTATATGTGTTGTCTTCATACTTACCATACCCGAGAAGAAAAAAACAGAGATTCTTTAGCTTGTTCTTTTATATGTATTAAAAAAATTACTCCTTTTAGCCAGCTGTGATGTATATTGGTTAAATATTTATGATCCAATCATTTTACCGTCTTTCATTAAACAAAATCAGGACAAAAATGTACACCATTTTTATATGAAAAATGCTACATGCTTCTGCAGCTCAAGCCCATGTGAATAAGTAAAGCACAATATCAAGTCCAACTTTCCAGGCCAATGAATATGAAATCAAGGGGAAATGGTTAAAGAGAGAATTAGTAACAAATTAAGCTAGCTGATAACTTTTAACTCTTTTAACTTTTCATACAAGGAGAGTGTTTATGCTTTTTATGAAACCAAGATGTGCTGAAGTAATGCAAACGGCCATTTTTAAATATCAATCACACACCATGCTCTATGGAAAATATTAAAAACAAAATGCCCCGAAAATAAATAAATAAAATTTGCAATATGCCACAGGGGAGCATTTAAAATGGTATTGGATTTTAAAAAATATATTTTGGAGATAGATATGTGCACTGAAAACCCATAAATTATCATTTTATTTGTCAATTAGCATAAATCACAATATGAAATCATGCAGTGTTATCTCAGTTAAAAAAATAAAACATATTTAGTTAATGCCACTTCTCTTTCACAAGAGATATTTACCATTGTTTTAACCATTTTTCATTATTGTAAATATTACATTTTCACTTTTCAAGCTACATAAAAAAGTTGTTTCTTCTTGTAATGTTATAATATTCTGCCTTCCAAGAACACTGTGATGTCAACCTTGAGAAAACTTTATTCAAGCACTGATTTATAATTTATAATGATTTATAATTAGCAAAATACAGTTTATGAATCAGACTCTTTTACTACTATAATTGCCACAAGGTAAATGTGTCCTTCTAGTAATTGGGATACACTCAGAAAAATACTTAGACTTTAATGGTGTCTTAAAACAGCCCATCTTTCTCCAAATCTATTTATCTAGGGGTGCTGGTTAATAAAGAACATGGGGGGAAACGGCTCAGACTGATCAGGGGAACTTTTCCACTTACAGACAAATTATTTTTTGTATAACTTTCTCCATTACAGGCAGTGATAGTGGCAATGAAGTGCCTGATCTTACAAGCCCTTACTTATATGAATGCCCACCTAAATTCAATGCACAAAGGCTTGCAGAATCATGTGCTAGACAAGGGAAAAAACATATTGCTTATTTATGCATCTCCTGAAAGCAGATTCTATCCAATTTGAACTTAGTCACATTTGGCTAAATGAAGGGGGGCTTCTGCCTGTTTGTTTATTTATTTGTTAACCAAAATGATTCTGCATGTCCTGACCAGGATGTGGTAACTGCCTAATGAAGTTCAATATAAAGTCATATTCATCCTATCATGAATTCTATTTCATATTTGTAGACGTATGTTGTAAGGGAATTCAGAAAACAACAAAATAAAACAGAATATGCCACAGGAAACAAGGAAAATATCTGGGTTATCTGGAAGCAACTCTAAAAATAAAGTCAAAATGTCATAATATTGTGAAGTTTTACACAATACTCATCGCCGCCCTAAAAAAGCTTTCCCAGGCTGCTGTGTGTGGACTCACATGTTGGGCCTGCGTGCTTTTAAGTTTTCCTGGGTTGCTGAACAGGCTCTAGAACTGTCAATGGCTTTGGCCTCTTCAGCACATTTCCTGGGCACAGACTCTCTGTCTGCTACCATTTCCAGAAGTGGGAACCCATGGTCCCCAGTACCAGTACTGACGCCCCACCAATCACCCTTTAAACAACACAAGAGATGCACAGGTCCATGCATAATAAGAAACACTTGTACCCATTCCCTGCTTCAGTTTCTTTCTTACTCTTGATCATTCTTTGGAATTTGGCTCAGTGTTATTTCAGGGTTTCAGGTCCCCTCTATTAGTTTGCACTTCTCCACCTTATGGCTTATCCTCTGAAGCATGACATCTCCTCTGGCCTCTGCTGTCAGCTTCCTTCAACTCCAGCTGTTAAGACAATCAAAATTTCCCCCCTCTTGCTCAAGACACCTGCTCCTTTTGCTCTTCTTCCTGTAATTCTGTCTTCAACTTTTTTTTTTAACTCTACGTTGACCCCGCTATCTCTATTGTTATGTCTATACTCGAAGCTGGATGTGTGATTCGCGACTTAAGCAGACATATTCATGCTAGCTCCCATCAAGCTAGCATGCTAAAAATAGGATTGTTGAGGCAGCTTGGGCAATGGTGAGTGGTGGCATGGGCTAGCCACCCCAAGTGTGTACCCACAAGGCCTGGGTGGTTTTGTGCTCAAGGCAGCTAACCCATGCCACTGTTAGTCACAGCCTGTCCTACTGCAGCTACTTTACTGTTTTTAGCACACTAGTTTGATGAGAGGTAGTGCGAGTATGTCTATTTGAGCTGGGAATCATGCTCCAGCTCCAAGTGTAAACATAGTCTTTGTCCCTTCTGGGGATTTTCCAGTCTTCCAAGACACCCTGGCTGCAGAACACCTGGAATAACTGGATTCTTGGAGCTTAGATATCCTCCTTACCATAGCCACTGTGCTGCCAGAGCAAAAAAAAGAAATTAACATTTAATAAATTAGTAACCTTAATGGTTAATAATACATTATTAAATACATTATTAATCTTTAATGGCTAATTATTTCTTTTGTTTGTTCTGCAGCTTCTTCCCCACAGGGGGGTGTGGTATGTGACAGAGTCCTTCTCAGCCCATGGCTGATTTAGTACACATTTATGGTCTGAGTTATATATAGAAATCATACAAATCAAACAGACTTCATAAGTTGTATCCAGAGAGGTTCCCTAATTTGTCACATTACTCTTTCAAGAGCTGCCATGTCACTTCATCTACTGTACTATCTTGGGACAAATAGGTGATTCCCAGTGTTGCAGTTTCAGACATTTTTCTACCAGTGAGGCTGATAGGAACCTGCATTTCTGTGTACTAGTGAGAGTTTCAGATTGCTGAGCCTTAATGTAAACATTTCTGCTTCAAATGAAAGAAACGTCCCTAATGTTAAACTAATTCTTACATATACCTCCTCTTGAAAGCACCTAAGTTTGGCTGTTCCATAATGTAAGTTGGAGGGAGACAGGATTCTCCACATTTTTCAGTTTACTTTGTTTACTTTGGACATATGGTTTGGAATCCAATGCATGTGTAAAATAGTCTTCTGGTGAATTAGACCAGCGGTTCTCTTAACTGCGGGTCAGGACCCCAAAGTGGTCCTACGGCTGGCTTAGACTTGCTGGGCCTTCAGCCCTGGGCAGCGGGGCTCAGGCTACAAGCCCTTGGGCTTCAGCTTTGGGCCCCTGCCCAGGGCAGTGGGGCTCAGGTGGGCTCAAGTTTTGGTCCCCGCTTCTGGGGTCACATAGTAATTTTTGTTGTTAGAAGGGGGTCGCGGTGCAAAAGAACTTTCAGAACCCCTGAATTAGACAGACAGATCACTGAGGCCTTTTTTGTATTAGATCAATTTTTCCCCACAGTCGTCTGTTAAAGAAGATCCCTAAATCTACTTATCTACTTTGTAAGTAAATACTTTCAAGTGATATCTGAGTACCTGATTCCACCTATTTTGAATTGCCTCCTTTCTTTTGTCACTGGCTTTTATGAAATAAGTCTGTATTGATGCAGTGGGATTTTGGCACAGTGTCTACTTTTTTGTACAACCTTTAGCATTTCTGGAGGTTACGTGGGCTGCTACTGCATTGGGCCCCAGATTGATAGAATAATAAATGTCTAATCTGTACCTATCCTGTATGGAGCCAGGACAAGACATTACGTCCTATGTCTAGGCTCTTACAGAAGGCACATTTCAAAAGGAAAGCAATGTAATAAAACCTAATATTGGGAAGGGAACTGGAATCCTCATTTGCTGTTGGAAAGTATACTTTCTTCATTCACATTCAAGCTCTCCTCCTTTCCCCCATAAGAAATTTTAAAACACAAAGACTAATTTTGCCCATAACAATGAGCACAAACTAAGAGGGGAAAGGAGATATAATATTTTCCCCCTCATAGGGACATTAATATATTGAAGGTTTGCTTTGAGCATATCATTTTGTGGCTGGAGGACCAATATACGTAAGTATTTTCAGCTCCCATCTGTCCCTTTAAAGTTCCCAAAGTCACAATTAAACTTTTACCTGCTCTTACAAATTGGAGGAGGGGGATTAAACTAGATGAATGAGGCACTGAAGTAAGGTTTCAGGAGAAGAAAATTATTAGCATGAAGCAAATATTTCTGTTATTGCCTCTTTAATTATGTGGCTACCAGAGCAGGCTTATATTGTTGCAGCTAATGGATCCACAGCTACAGCAAATAGAAAAAAGCTCTGTCTTGTCCCCCAGCTCAATAGAAGGGGTTTGGAGACATGGCCAAGAGTCACTATAGAGGTCAGTGCTCCCTTTTAAAGTAATTTCATCCTTGAATAAACTTCAGGATCAAAACCTAATTTTCAGAAAGCATAAAAGTGCAAGTCTCAGGGTGCAGTGGCAATGTGAGTGCTGCATATTAAGATCATGCCCTGCTTATCTTCTAAGTCAGACACGCTCATTGGAAATATCAGCTTTAGGCACTCTGAATTGCAAACCTGGCAAAAAGAGCCTGCAGCCATTATTGGCTGGTCATGCTGCAAGATCTGCTGTGATGGAATGTGGAGTCTTGTTTCTTTATTGAATTCACAGTTCTCTCAGGTGCAGTAGGGGCCACATTTGTAAGAACAGGGGAACTGTGTGCATCATGGTTATATGATTAATAAGAATTTACTTTTGAAGCTCATCGCTAGTGATAGGTCTTAGTGAATTTTTAAAATTGGTCTCAGGCTCTCTCAACTTCTCAATAACTACAAATGATTTAAATCCTCTATTAAATTTCATTATTCACAGAAAGTTTTACTCCAAAATCAGGTCTGTCTCCTACTCTTATCTTAAGATAAGATGGTAATATTAATAAGTTCATAACAACAATATTAATAAAGTTGCAAAGAAGTGACGTTTCAGCCCACTTACAGAACTGTAGGTTTTTTAGATTAATTTCCCCAGCCATACACAGACAGACAAACACAAGCAAAGGAGAAAAGATAGAAAAAGAGGAGAAAAGAACAGAGATTGCTGTGTTATAATCCAAGCGGATATATCTTTGTAGGGTTGTTTTCTTGGCTGAAGCTGGTACCCATACTCAAGTAGGTGAGAACATGCTCATACAAGGATGCTCCAACCTGGCTCGTGACCAGAGAGCTGGTGTCAAAGCCATGTTGACAGGCAAGTTTCCTCTCTCTCTCTCACCAGCAGGACAAGCAGAGACAGTATCAACCAAGCTATTTGGAACTATACTTTTCAAGCTGTCAGTAGCTAGTGAACATGTGTTTCACTTGAACATGCAAGTCAGTCTGTCTGTGTAGTACTTATTTCTTTTTGGCACAAATGAAAAACATAGCATTCTAGCCAGCCACCCATTCATTGCAGAAATCTAGAATCCTTTTCATCCCTGAGTATGATTACCAAATGAAAACAGAAACTAATTTTTACTCAGGGAGCACATGTTAAAAAGTTCTATTTTTCTTAATTCTAGGATTTGATGGCAGTAATGCTGAAAGTCTACTGGACTTCTTAATTGTACATTTTTATTTCCTTCCTCAAACTCTTACAGCTTTAATGAGGTTTCACTTTTATTACAGCAGCACTTATCAGCAGTGATGAGAATAACTGTAAGAAGATTTTCCTCATAATTCCTTGTTTAGGAATGGACCATGGAGAAAGGGGGAACTGATTGGATAGCTCAGGGCATTTATAATGGAATACAGAGCCTTTCCTCTAGATTACTGGTTCTAATCCAGTCCACGCTGATAGTGACCCTAATTCATTACCACCACCTAATACTTTTGGTGCATATGTGAAATGAATTTGGGGGAAGGGTGTCTCAGTCCATTTTCTATAACAAGTGTTCATATAAAAAAATACCATCGAAACTAGGGTCGCCAATTCTGGCTGGATGAATTCCTGGAGGTTTTATCACATGACATAATCTTTAACTAAAGATTACTCTTAAATTCTTGGAAACTTCAGGACAATCCCGGAGGATTGGCTATCCTCATTGCAACTGGCTCTGTTAGCAGTCTCAGCCAAAAGACCAAGAATTGTACGGAGACTGAAATGACTTCCTGCCCCTGGGAGTAGTCCTTCCAAGTCAAGAATATGCCATACAATGAAGCAACACAGAAGGTAGTGGGTCAGCACTGGGGAAGCTCATAGAGCTGATTACAGTAAACAACCATCTCCAGGACTATAGTCCGTATGGATCTTTCCATCACTAAACTCACATGAATAAATACATAAATAAAAATTCACAGTGCAAAGTAAAAGAGAAAATGAAGATTTGCTCCACAGCTCCACAAAGCAAGCCAATGCCTGTCCCTTAACACTAGTTAATTATTGATAAATTCTTTTCTAATAGTTAATGGGTCTCTGTGATAATTTATGTTAAAGATACTAACAGGAAAGCAAAACACAAGCTTACATTCTACTTTTCGAATAAGAAACATATATGATTCATATTCTAAATACTTTACTGGAAATAGGTAACCAAAGCACATCTGGTATGATATACACCTCTAATTACTTATATTTGTAAATGCTACCAGAGCTGGTAAATCCTCACAAAATCCTCTAACTCTACTAACCTATCAGAAAATATTAGAATCAGTGATCCACATATCTGAAAGACAACTGGTTTGCACCAGTCAAAATAATTTCCTTTCTTCTCAAATTTCATTCAGGCTACTGTCCAGCAAAGAATACACACTGCCATAAAAGGCTTGTTCCTGTGCAACTATAATTAGAATAGATCCATGGATATTACCAGTTACACATTAAGAAGTCAGCTTTGGCAAACTGGGGACCAGCAGGCAAAGGACTTCAAATTTCAAAGTGAGCTCTCAAAATATCTGATTGCAAAATAATAAAAAAAATACCCATTCTTAGTACCTTATCTCAAAGCTCACATTGGTTAGACAGCGACCTTTAAAGGATTACCTTAACATGCAGGGAAATCAGCCCCTCTCTGATGTGTTTTGAAATTTGTAATAAAAAATGGCTGCATGACTGACGTTTAAGTTGGAAAAAGGAAAAAAAAAGGCTTAAATTTCTCCTAACATAAGCTGCAGCTCAGATTTAAAGCCATTTTACTTTCAAAGGCCATAACTATGATAGCTGGCTGCCAATTTACAGTGTACAACGTAACACTCTCTCTCGATAAACTAGGGCAAGGGTGAATACAGCTTTCAAGTCCCAAATCATTTTTTTTCAGTAGTTTACTTGTTTTTCCAGTAAAAGCAGAGCTAGGATTCTCTCATGCCAAACATATTGCCCGCTCCTCTCCAACAAAATATGCTTTTATATATTCAACAAAAATAAGTGTAAAGGAAATAAATATTAAAAAGATACATTTAGAAGCAATCACTGACATTTTTCTCTCTCTAGCAAGCACAGGTGGTGAGAGTGGGGTTGATCTGTGATTCAGGCAGTCTGTTTTTTTACAAAATGAAAGTATTTTTCATCATAAAGATATCAGTCTTTTATGCATTATTTTGCACCTTACATTCTATGCCACAGGGAGAAAAAAGAATTTATTCTGTCAGAGAGATAAACAAAAATGTTTCTTTTCAAAGACAATTTTTTAAACTTGTACTTTTTTCTCTTTCTTCCTTGAAGTTTGCTTTTCTTGTTTGTGGGTTGTTGTTGTTGGGTTTTGTTTGTTTGTTGTTCCTCCCAATCCTAAATTCTCCTCTTGTGTTCTATTGCTACCTGTTGTTCAACTGTAAAGGTATGGAAAATCACTTTTACTCTATTCATAGAGCAGCTGTTGGTAATCCTACATAATCAAGATAGTTCTTTCTCTTTGGAGGGAACATCCTAACAATGGCCACGTCCAGACTAGGGTATTAAAATCTATTTTAGATACGCAACTTCAGCTACGTGAATAACGTAGCTGAAGTCGAATTTCTAAAATCGAGGTACTCACCAGTCTAGATGGCGCGGCATCGATGTCCGCGGCTCTCCGTGTCGATTCCGGAACTCCGTTCGGGTTGATGGAGTTCCGGAATCGATGTAAGCGCGCTCGGGGATCGATACATCGCGTCCAGACTAGACGCGATATATCGATCCCTGAGCAATCGATTTTAACCCGCCGATGCCGCGGGTTAGTCTGGACGTGGGCAATGAATCACCATAGAGAACTTCTTCTAATGGCCTGTCATTAAAACAAGTATCATCAGCCCATTCATTTCCAATCTTCCCTAGATCTTCTGCATAGAGCCAAAACCAAACATTTAAAGTAAGATGAAATATACACCAATTACAGCAGTAAGAACAAAATTAGATTTTGGGTCAGATAACATATTCTTTGAATGCAGGTCCATAGTTCAGAAGTTTCTGCAAATTAAAGTGACACTACCATCAGTCACTAGGTTTTTCTATTTATACTACAGTATGTTACAAGAAAATGAAGATGAGTATTTCCTGCTTATTTGCAAATGTTAAAAACTAGAAGAAGAAATTATAATACTAAAGAAGACAAGCAAAGATATTCCTCAGCTTGGATTGATGGATTGAAATAATGAATCAGTGTACTGAGGATGTTCAAAATGTACTGCTCAAGCAATGATGATGTTCAAATAGCTCAGTAAGATTTCCAGCACCCTTGTTTTCACTCAGATATTTAGCATCAAAATCCACTTGTGGTATTTAGCACGCTCAGCTGTCTTGAATTTAGGTAGAATTTCAGAATATACAGTAGCTGCCCTTAAAATATTCGGTAGTACTTCCGCAAGTATCAAGATTGACATTTATTTACCATATTTCGTCACTGTTCAAAATAACTAGATATATCAGGCCTATTTATTTATGAGTGATGAGGTGCAAACAGGGCTCTTGGGATTTTGTGATGCTTCACATCCAATTTGCAGCAAGGATAAGGGGATTCCGCAGCTTATCTATAACAATGAAAACCTGAAGATGTGGAGAGCGCACACTGTGCGGGAGCAGAGCAGGAACACTGTGTCACATTCCATTTTTACTGCTTTTAATGTGAAAATTGTATCCCACTTTTCACAAACCATGTTCTTTCTTTGCGATTTCAATTGTGGCTACTCACAGCTGAGAAAATACAGAACAAAACCATTAAGCTCACGTTTCATGCCTCCACTAAGAAAAATTGGTGTGTTTTCACAATGAGACAGTGAATGCATGATAGCTAACACACTGACATGGTAGCTCTCACATGTTAGCTATCTCGTTGTAAAAACCAACCTTTCTTTCCTAGTGTAAACATGACTTTAAAGAGATGGTTAGTCAAACCTCACATAATAAAGGTTAAATCATCTACATCAGACACAAAATCGTCACCCTGTGACAATGCCCCCATTAGTGGTTGGAATAAAAACTGAAAGTGGTTATTCAACAAGACTTCTGATACTTTATCAGAAATGCGGAATAGAAGGAACTCTGGAGAAAGAACAAAGTCTGGATATACAGCTTGTGTGGCAGACATGGAGAATCCCTGCTGGCTATGATGCTATACTCATAACAACAAAATTGGTTAGATTGCAGCTAGGACTGCTTGTCCTTGCAGAGATACAAGAGCATGTAAGGCCCCACTCCACTTATGTCCCTGCCCAAGCTATTCAGACTCAAGTCTTGGTGCACATGGGTAAGGGCACTATATGTTTTTAGTCTCACCTTGAGTGAAGGGAGAAGAGGCGGGGGGAAAGGAATGGATGGAGTCTTAACTCCAACTCCTCCAATGTCCAGGCCCAATAGAAATTATATAAATATCAGTTGTGCATATGAGCCCCCTTCTACATACCATTCCCTGGCTAAAAAACAGGTTAGATCATGTCCTTTGCTATATAACTACCATAAAAGGGAGAAAGAATGTCGAGATTTGGAGCCTTTTCTCCTGACACAAACGACAAGGCAGGACCTCTTCCTACCTATCAAGACAGCATTATGATCTCCTACATTGGCTTGTCCACCACAGCCCCAGGAGAGAATGGCTGTCAGATTGAAAGCATGGGTCATCATTAATTCTACTCCCCCACACCACACCCCCCGCCATTTGTTTATTATGTACTTACTTTTTCCTATAGCATTTTTCTTCTCAAACATGGTTGCCAGAGCTCTTTTAATTCCACTTAACCACAGTGGCTGGAATAAACTCAGTTTTTTTTTCTGGCTTTACCTTTACCCTGCAAGCCATAACTACTAGTGCATGTTGCTTTCAGGTTCCTTCCTTCTCCATTTCTAGTTCATTTTTTATTCTTGGATCTCTGAGGAGTCCTTTGAGTAACACAAAGTGGCAAGAGCTACTTGTTTCTGGAATAATTCTGCTCCACAAATATTCCCACCCCTGACAGCCCATCTGTCAGCTTCTTGCACAATTGCCTCTGTGCCTTCTTCCACTTAATCCCCTCAGCCAGGTGTGACTTCTCTGAGCTCACCTTCAAAGCTTCTATACTATCCACATTTAAGTGCCTCTTAAAGGCTCACTTCTGCCATATTACCAATAGTGAATCTAATTGACTTCCTTTTAAAATAATGCATATTTCTTTCTCCTCATCCTCCAATCCAGGGGTAGGCAACTTATGGCACGCGTGCCACCTTCAGGCCTGACCACCAGTCTGGGGCCTCTGCATTTTAAATTAATTTTAAATGAAGCTTCTTAAACATTTTTTAAAACCTTATTTACTTTACATACAACAATAGTTTAGTTATATATTATAGACTTATAGAAAGAGACCTTCTAAAAACGTTAAAATGTATTACTGGCACGCAAAACCTTAAATTAGAGTGAATAAATGAAGATTCGGCACACCACTTCTGAAAGGTTGCCAACCTCTGCTCTAACCTCTAATTATTAGTCTGTCCTTAGCTATATAAGTGCCTTTGTCACATTATGCTGGAAGCCCAAATGAATGATAGGCTGCTACAATAAAGTGGTTAGATGATGTCTGGAAATTAGAACTCAATATACTATCCAAATAGTTTGCCAAAAAAAGAGGCTGATCCTGTAAGTTGAAATACCAGCTCAATAAAATGTTTCACAATGAGAAAACATAAAAGGTTTGAATATATTCCTGGCTATGTTTTCTGTTTCGTGGCTGTAATCTTAATGTGAATCAATTATCAACTAAGTGACTTAAAACTGCAAGGATAAAAATGATAATTAAGCACAAAATATGAAAAATGAGCAAAATAGATACACAAAACTAAAAGACAACTACAGTACATAAAAAGATAATTTCAGAGATTAATGCAACTGATATAAAGAATGCACACTCAATGATTGTAGCTAATATATTATCAACTTAAATCCATATCTACAATTACATATGATAGAAAAGACACTGTGAAGGCAAGATTTTATGCAAAAGATGTGAAATAAACAGCCCATACATAGAGCTGATCAATAGAAAGCATAGGAAATAATATACAATGGCAGCACTAGGAAAAGTGAAAAATGTTAACATATGCAGAATAATATAATAAAGATGTCGACACTACCTAAAATCCATAAACTCAGTCCCGTATACTGATTAAACTCTAGTTTTGTCCATATCTGATCACAAGAGTCTTCTGCTGTATTACATTTTAGAAAGACTACACTATAATGAAATAAAATAAAAAGTAACTCTTAGAATATATACCTTGCTGTACCACGTGCTACAAAATGATTCCATCACAAAGCAAGCCTTGGAGAAAGAGAACTCTTTTTTTTTCATTTTTATTTACATTTTAATTAGTGTAGGTTTAAACTTCTTAATAAATAGCTGTCAAACTAGGGGAAAAATCTATTGTGAACTATTGTGAAATTTCATCAAAGCGTCCTTGCCCAGTCTAATAACACTTCAAAGAAAAATTTAGTTAAATTCTATAAGTAGGATTACATGTAGATGTCAATCAATAGGTGCTCCAATATCTGTATTTAAAAAAAAATTGAAATGCTATGCTTTATAATTACTTTTTAAAAAAATGTTCCTCTTATCAAACATAGCTTGAATAATACTGTGTGGAAACATGTTCAGATGTCTCTGTACTCTGCAGCTTCACAGTAATGCTAATATATCACCTTCGATTTTATGGGGTATTTATTTCTATTAATGAAACCCTTTTTGTCCTGAAATCACAGTGTTTCATATATAAAGACAAACATGAATGATGCTAGAGCAGACCCAGATTAAAAAAAACTGGGAAAAATAAAATGTTCATACGCATAGATATATTTCATTTTTTTAAAACTTTCATGCATGCAAAAGAATTTCAGAAGCTAAGATACAATTAATTAATACTGACATTTTCCATTCAGATACCTCGTTTCAACAGGCTTTCCTCAAGTTGTATATAGGAAAATCTGAAGGAAAGGGCTAGAAAACACTTGAAAGTTTAGAGCCAAAAGGTTGGGTTTTTTTGTTAGAAGCAGTGTATGATGCTATTATCTGGTGTCTGAAGTTAATACAGTATTATTAAGTTAATGCTGTTCTTCTCCCAAAAGTACTGGCAGTACCCCAAAGAAAAAAAAGTCTCATGCAATTTACAAGCTTAATTTTGTCAGGTAGCTACCTCCTGCAATTTCATAATATCATAGATATGGTGGTTGGAAGGGAATTTAAGAGGTCATCTAGTCCAGCCCCCCATGCTGAGGCAGGACCCAATTATATCTAGTCTAGTTCTCAACTTTTCCAGACTACTGTATCGCTTTCAGGAGTCTGTTTTGTCTTGTGTACCCCAACTTTCACCTCACTTAAAAGCTACTTGCTTACAAAATCAGACGTGAAAATACAAAAGTGTCACATCACACTATGACTGAAAAATTGCTGACTTTCTCATTTGTACCATATAATTATAAAATAAATCAATTGGAATATAAATATTGTACTTACATTTCAGTGCATAGTATATAGAACAGTGTAAACAAGTTCTTATATAAAATTTTGGTTTGTACTGATTTTGCTAGCGCTTTTTATGTAGCCTGTTGTAAAACTAGGCAAATATCTAGATGAGTGATGTGGCTCCTGGAAGACCTTTGCACAACCCTAGGGGTACGCGTAACCCTGGTTGAGAAACACTGATCTAGACCATCCCTGACAGATAGTTTGTCTAACATGGTGTTTAAAACCTCCAGTAATGAGGGTACCACAACCTCCCTTAGAAGCCTATTCCAGTGCTTAACTATTCTTATAGTTGGAAAGTTTTTCTTAATATCTAACCTAAATCTCCCTTGTTGCAGTGTAAGCCAATACTTCTTGCCCTACCTTCAGTGGACAAGGAGAACAATTGATTACCATCCTCTTTACAACAGCCCTTAACATATTTGAAGACTATCAGGTTCCCGCTCAGTATTCTTTTCTCAAGACTAAACACACCTGGTTTTTCAACTTTTCCTTGTAGCTCAGGTTTTCTCAACCTTTTATCATTTTTATTGTTCTCCTCTAGATTCTCTCCAATTTGCCCACTTCTTTCTTAAAGCACGGCCCCCATAACTGGACACAATATTCCAATTGGGAGCCTCACCAGCACCAAGTAGAGCTGTCATAAACAGATAGCTAAGGGTTAATGTCTCTTTCACCTGTAAAGGGTTAACAAACAGTGACTTGCAACACCTGACCAGAGGACCAATCAGGAGACAAGATACTTTCAAATCTCGGTGGAGGGAAGTTTGCGTGTGGGTCCTTTGTTCTTGGTCTGTTCTCTTTTTGGGCTCTGAGAGTGACCACACGAATCTCCAGGCTCTTTAATCTTCTGTTTCCAATTGTAAGTACAGTGGTAGAAAGACAATATAGGCTTTTACATTGTTTTTCTGTATTTGCAAATGTGTAGTCTGCTGGAAATAGTTTAAATTGTATTTTTTCTGGATAAGGCTGGTTATCCATTTTCTATAAGCTAAAAGACCCTGTAACTGTTTACCATCTAAATTGCAGAGATAAACCTTTTACTTTTTCTTTCTTTTTTATTAAAAGCTTTGCTTTAAGACCTGTTTGATTTTTTTCTCCTAGTTAAGGCTCAAAGGAACTGAGTCTGTGTACACCAGGGAATTGGTGGGGAGAAGGGAAAGAGAGCAGAGGGGAGGGAAGGATAAGTTTCCTCTTTGTGTCACATTCAAGGAGCTTGAATCTTTATTGCCTGAGGGAGGGAAAGGTAAATTTCCTCTTTGTGTTAGATTCACGGAGTTGAATCACGGTGATCTCCTAGTGTACCCAGGGCGGGAAAGATCTGGGAGGAGGTAAAGAGGGGGGAGGGAATGGTTTATTTCCCTTTGTTGTGAGACTCAAGGAATCTGGGTCTTGGGGGTCCCCAGGGAAGGGTTTGGGGAGACCAGAGTCTATCAGGCGCTCTACCTAAGTCCTGATTGGTGGCAGCCTATCAGATCTAAGCTGGTAATTAAGCTTAGGGGAATTCATGCTAGTACCCATATTTTGGACGCTAAGGTCCAGATTTGGGAATTATACTATGACAGAGCAGGAGAAAATTCTCTCTCATGTCTTATATACAACACTTTTGTTAATACACACAAGAATTATATTGGCCTTTTTTGCAACTTTATCACATATTAACTTGTAAACCACTAAGCCCTCCAGATCCTTATCAGCTGCACTAAGGTCTTGATAGTTATTCTCCATTTTGTAGCTATACATTTGATTTTTCCCTCCTAAGCATAGTACTTTCCACTTCTCCTTATTGAATTTCATCCTTGTTGACTTCAGACCAATTCTCCAATTTGTCAAGGTCATTTTGAATTCTAATCCTGTCCTCCAAAGTGTGAGGAACCCTTCTCAGTTTGGTGTCACTCACAAATTTTATAAGCATGGTCTCCACTTAGTTATACAAGCATTAATGAAAATATTGAATAGTACTGGATCCAGGACAGATCTCTGCAGGACCGAAATAGATATGTCCTCCCAGCTTGACAGGGAACCATTGTTAACTACTCTTTTAGTGCAGTCTTTCAAACAGTTGTGCAGCGACCTTATAATAATTTCATCTAGGCCACACTTCCCTAGTTTGCTTATGAGAATGTCATGTGGGACTATTTCAGAAGCTTTACTAAAATCAAGATAAATCATGTTTACCTTACCACTAGTCCAGTAACCCTGTCAAGGAAGGAACTTAGGCTGGTTTGGCATGACTTGTTCTTGACAAATTCATATTGACTATTAATTATATGTAGGCGCTTACAAATGGATTGTTTAATAATTTGTTCCAGTAGCCTAACATCAATACCTGGAGAGATGACTGGGCTATAATTCCCCTTGTTCCCTTTTCTAAAGATAAGTACTATATTTGCCCTTCTCCAGGCCCCTGGAACTTCACCCATTTTTCATGGTTTCTTGAAGACAATCACTAACAATTCCAAGATTGATTCAACTAATTCTTTAAGTACCCTAGGATGAATATAATCAGGTCCTGCTGATTTGAATATATCTAACTTATCTAAATATTCTTTAATTTGTTCTTTCCTTATTTTGGCTTACCTTCCTTCCCCATTGTTAATATTTATTTGTATTAAGCATCTAGTCACCATTCACCTTTTTAGCGAAGACTGAAGCAAAATAGGCACTAAAACCCTCAACCTTATTGATGTCATCTATTATTAGCTCTCATTAACTGTTAAGCAGAGGACATACACTTTTCTTCATTATTCTCGTGTTCCTAATGTATTTATAGAACCTCTTATTGCTATTTGTGTCACTTGCTAGGTGTAACTCATTTTGTTCCTCAGCCTTTTCTGATTTTCTCCCTACATGCTTGTGCTGTCCTTTTGTACTCTTCCTTAGCAAGTCATCCATGTTTCCACTATTTGTAGGATTCCTTTTTGAGTTTCAGGCCATTAAAGATCTCCTGATGGAGCCATACTGGCCTCTTACTATTCTTTCTACCTTTCCTTTGCATTGTGATAGTTTGGTGTTGCACCTTTAATATGGTCTCTCTGAGAAACTGCCAGCTGTCCTGAATTCCTTTGTACCCTAGATATTCTTCTCTTTGGACCTTACCTACCAGTTCTTTGGAATTTGCTAAAGTCTGTTTTATTTGAAGTCCAATGTCCTTATTCTGTTGCTTTCATTCTTTCCTTCAGAATAATGAAATCTATAATTTCAAGACCACCTTCACCCAAACTGCCATCAACCTTGAGATTTACAATCAATTCCTCTCTGGTAGTCAGAGTCAAAGCTAAAATGGTTGTCCTCCTGGTGACTTCCTCTATCTTCTGAAACAAAAAGTTATCCAAATACTTTCTAAGAATTTATTGGATATTTTGTTTTTTTCTGTAGTACTGTTTCAACAGTTGCCTGGGTAGTTAAAGTCTGCCATTACTAACAAGTCTTGCATTTTGGACATTTCTGTTATTTGTTCTAGAAAACCCTCATCCACCTCCTCCTCCTGATTTGGCGGTGTATAATAGACCCCTACCATGATACTTCCCATGTTTTTCCCCTTTTATCTTCATCCAGATGGCTTCAACTGGTCTGCCTCTCACCTCTTTCTGGACCTCAGAACAAGTGTATATATTCTTAATGTATAATGGAACCCTGCCTGTACTTTCTGAAGAAACCATACGCCTCTGTACAAACATTACAGTATTTGCCTGTACAGGTAGCTTTGGGTATACAGAACTTGCCCTCAGGATTTAACGTGAAAGCCAGCACTGTGGCAACCTTGCAGTTTTGTTCTGTTATTTTTTCCCTTTTCTCTGGAATATGGCTCTGCTAAATCCATTCTCTAAAAATCTCAAGTAAACAATGTGAAATATGGCTATTCATTAGATAGCCATTCTCGGCAATGGCACACAAGTTGAACCTTTTATAACTGTAGTACTAAAGGTGTGGGGCTTTTTAAAATTAGTGTGCAGTTATCACAAGGCTCCGCTGTTCTAGCTCCCAACCTGGGCCGCTCACAAACAGCCAAACACCATGCAGGTCACACCTTCAGTGTCTGCATATAGCTACAGTCCTTGTCCAGTCTCTTGACCCCCAGCAGCCTGTCAGCAACACACCAGTCATACTCTGGCTTACACCATCCTTGGTTACTACTTACAGGGTGACCCCAACCTGCTCCCAGTTCTGGATTTTCCCTCAAAACCTGTGTTCTGCATCGTCCAGCCCTCTTCTGGACAGTTCATGTATTAGAGGTAGGTTGCCCCTATATGGGGTCAATGTACAACAACTTACTGCATTAATTGGAGTAACCAAACAATTCAATTTAAACACAATACTGGATTAATTTTGATTAAAGAATAAAACACATTTGTTTAATTACAAAGAGATAGGTTTTAAATGAGCACAAGTATAAGGCATTAAAGTAAAAAATGGTTACTAGAAAAATAAAGCTAAAATACTTCCTATCAGCTAAGAGTTAACAAACTAGACTTTGTTCAAGGTAAAAATTCTTACCACATGTTCCCACCAACACAGCTGACCAAATTCTGAAATCTGGATCTGCCCTCAAAGTCCAGAGGTTGGATTCCTTTGTCTCCTTAGGTGAAAGATCAAGCAAGAGAGCTAGAGCTAGAAAAAGAATACCTGGAGTGTTTTGCCCCTCACTTTTATAGTTCAGTCCCCTTTGATGTGCGTTCTTCCAAAGACTATCCCTCCAGGCAACATTTATTCAAACAGTAAAATGTGACATGGAGTCAGGGAGTGAAGGTGCTCCCCTGCTCTGTCTTCTCTCCTGTGTATGCTGAAATGCAGATTTACCTCGCCTCCCTCATGCTGTCTCAAGGATCTTGTTTACTACTTATATGGAAATTGAGGTAAACTCTCTTTATTAAAGATAGACTTACTTAACCACTCCTGCCTCAATGGAGCTACATGGATTTGAATATGTGCTATGAACATCATAGAGGGGGAATTGAAAACTTTACATATGATGTGGCTACATACATTTCACTCTGATATTATTGACCAGCAAGTTATTAGTTTTCAAATGATACCTCACAAGGCATATTTTGTACAAAGATTATTACAATAATATGCAGGATGTGAATAGAGGAGTGCTTTCGTCACAGTAGCTTGAAGACAAAGCTGAAAAAAAGATGGAAAAAAAGCCATCCAAGATACTAAAAAAGTCATAAAGATATGGAAGTGGGGATAGGGTGTAAGGAGTCATTCTTTCTTTCCACTCAGAAACATCCCTCTACAGGGCCTAGGCAGCATGCCCTTGTGTACATGTTGGTCTGGAGGAGCCTAGCGTCATCAGCAGTGCTAGAAACCCCAAAGGAGGGAGAGGATGGTGCCAATGCAGCTAGGCTGTTGCAGAGGGAAACAATGTCTCCAACAGATGCTAGTTGTGCTCAACTCCCCTGCAACTCTCCTACCGTGGGCAGATGTTTAAAGGCACAATCTAGTCCTGTGTTCATGGAATACCTATTTGATATACAGTAGTAATAGACAAGCCTCAAGGGGGTACAACACAGGATTTGTCAAGCATTCAACTGAAGTTTATTCAGATTAAGTCAACTGAGCTAATTTAAATTTACTAACACAATCTAACCTTATTGTGTTTTCCTTCTCTCTTGGTCATAGTAGCACTCTTGGGTGGGATGGGGAGAAGATACAAAAGGAGTGAGCACACGACTCTCACTCAGATGTGACACTTCTTGGGGAACAGCTCCACAGTAGCAGCACTCTTTATTCTGGAGAAATTTACCAAAAAATTCCACCAGTGCTAACACCAGATCAGCTGAACCAGTCTGATCTGCAGCCACACTTTTGTTTTTAAACCACCATTTTGATATGCCTTGCTTAGAGCTGAGTTAACTAAAACAGTGATAAAAATGGAGACAGCCTTTGGAGCCTGGCCTACATAACAGCTTCCAGTGGTTCTAATACTGGTATTAAAAACAGTAGGAATCGTTTCTGTAAACTTCCCTAGCAGAGGCATGATCTTTGCATAAGATTCCATAATGCTGTCCTGGCAGCAGAAACTATCCCTTTCGAATGTCAAACTACATCACTAAACCCATTGAGACAGTAATATCACTTAAAAATGTTCCCATTTTGCCAGGGAAATGACTCTGGTATGTTTGAGCTCAACCACACAAGTTTTCTTATTTCACTCTTTACTTTTTATTGCCCAGAAGGAATGTATCTGCTATCCACAGAGTATTGCCTGGAGCATCACAGCTCATAGCTCCACATGCTGTTCTAATCACTCTACCTGTACTGAACTAAATGCTGTTTTATAAACTCAGAATCTCACAGCACTGTGACGACAGTGTGATTAACATCCTAAGAGCTACGGCAATTATTTTGGTATAAATATGCCTTGTGAGGTAACATTTGAAAACTAACAACACACTGGTCAATAATATCATTGTAAAATATATGTAACAACGTTTTATGTGAAATCGTGGATACTCACTAATTATGCTTTAAAGTCTGTGCTAAAAGGTGTTTAAACCAGGCACATCACGGGGGGCTGATAAATATGTTTTCTCCATACAAAGGAAAGAAGCCAACACCTCAAACCAGGTATGGCTTAAATCTAATGGGCTATTCATTTGTGTTGGAGATTGCAGCAGGAAGAGATAATTTGCTTAGTAGCAACCACCAGCAGGGGAGGAACCAGCATGAAGCCGTATCTTCCAGACTTCACAGCTCCTTTATCCAGCATGAACTAATGCCTATTTAGCTGCCTCAATATGTTGCCAGCAGGGAAGGAATGAAGGAAGGGGTCAAGGGATCTCCCATTGAGTCCCTCTTCCCTCATTCTGTCTCTCTTGGAGACCCTGTTCCAAGAGTCTTGCAGGTCACTTTTCAGTTTGAATCATTCTTATCACATCTGGATAAGCATTGTACAGACACACACTCACACATGTCACAGTAAGGTCTGGTACTAATTGTATATGTTTCAATATCCTAGCATTTCCTTAGTAGCTGATTTTATATTATATTATATATATATATATATATATATATATATATATATGAAAGAATGAATTTCCTGTAATTTTCAGCACTATATATATGGTCATATCCCTAGAAAAAGTCAGTTCCTCTGCACACATGAAGGTGGAGCCTGAATTCATATGTTCTGATAAAAGTGGGGCATGGTGGTAAAAGTTAGAGAACAACTGCCCTGGTGTATGTCTCTGTTCTCTGTGATGTACTGAAAACCGTTACAATTGTAAGCTCGCACCTTAAATTCTTGGGGATTTTCCTGGTCCTACATGCAGGCTAGAGGGCTCTGTAGTGTTTAATCTAGTTCTTCAGCAGTCAGCCTGCAAAGGATGAGGCTAGAGCAAGGTGGGTCAGTTGTGTCACTCTGTCTTATGAAGCAGCCTGCTTTCTCAGTCTGTGGTTTTGGTTCTTGTGTGTTAGGGTTCTGGAATTTAAGAAACACAGTAAAGTTATATTATAACCTTCCAAATGAATATTTTATGTTTTTAATCTAACTTCTCTGTTGTTAAGTTGTAAACATAACATTCTTAAACCGGACTGAAGCCAGTGCACGAGCAAGGGCAGCCTCACATTACTGGAATAAGTAATGGTGTCTATGTGTCTCATTATAAGAAGGGACCATGGGGCTTGAAGTGTGGTGCTCCAGGAAAGCTGGGGATGCAGAGCAAGATTGCAGTTGGAGGCAGAAGGAAGTCCAGGGAAGAGTGGGAAGGGATATGAGAAAGATGTGAGGGAGACAAATGCACACAATGGGACTGGAAATGAAAAGACACAGGTAGTGGGAACATGGCACAGACCCAAGAAGGAAGAAAGTGATGGGGGAACAAAAGAAGTGCAGAAGTACACAGAGATTGTATGTGAATTAGGGAATGAAGGACTGAAATGGGAGTATGTATACAGAAACAGAAAGATGGGCAAGTCACACAACCTCTCTGTGCCTCAGTGTTCCAAGTGTAAAATGGGGATAATTATCTTTACAATACACTTTGTAAAGGCTACTTTCAGATGTCAGATAAAAAGGGATATACACAAGTGTTAAGTATTATCATTATTGTAGACTGAATATAGGGATATAATTTATAGTGCTGAAGATTACAGCAAGTTCATTCTTCCTGTTAAACGTTTCTGGTAAATGATCACAACCTGGAGGAGCATTAAAAGGTTTTATATGTTACTTTATACTTTGACCTGTGCTGTTAATTGAAAAAAACTCATAAAAAATCATTATTTTTTTTCTTTTTAATCAGCTAATTACTTTTGGCTCCAAAATTAAATGTTGAACTATAAAAATGGAAGACAGCCACTAATGAAACCGATTTCTTATAGCTGGTGTTATCCTCTTCCATTAACTTAGTTACTAGGTTTGCTCTTGAAGTCTTTGAATTTTTTCTCAAATATGCAGGTATATATTAATTATCAATGTTGGGAGATACACTAACTGGTTGGCTCATTTGCTTTAATCTACCCAGCTGTTAGCATTTAATTCTTTTTTAGGTCATCATAAAAGTTAAAGATTTACAGTAAGAATGTGCAATGGTAAAAGCATTTAATCTGTCTCCCAATTTTTAATCACTTTCTATCAAAGTCTTTATCTTCTTTTAACTCTGACGTTCTAATGGTTTGACATATTTAAGGGTGGTTTATGTTCAAGAGAAATACAACAAATACAATTTTTTGTCCTACAGACTGGATTTAAAATTACATTAATTATAATGGTCACATAAATGGGCATAATTTAGGTCGCATACAAATTCATTTTGGAAATGGCAGTGAATAACTATCTGAAAATACCATTTATAAAAGTAGTAGTACCAGGTGAGTGACAAGCAGCTACCACCATAGTCTCTGCAACTGGATGAGCAAAGTGAGGGTTTGAATACAGTATTTCCTTATGAAAAAATGATTGACTAAATCAGAGCAATTCAGTGATTCACAGAAAAGTCTATCACTGCTTCAGGTCTAAATTACATAACAGAGATTTTCTCCATACAGTTTTGTCAATATTTACATAGAATCAGAGTTGTAAAAGATCCAAAGCTAGTTGAGGCCTCAAAATTTTATCCAGCTAGATATATAAATGTGTTGTCTACTCTTAGGGATATGCAGACTGTGGTATGCCACACGGACCTATGTGACCGACAAGAGATGTAAATCTGTGTTCTTTGTATTGCACATTTAAATGAATAGGCGTCTCCCTTTCCACGGTGCGGGGACAGCTGTGAAGAAATTGCTGTTGTGTTTTTTAGATGCAGAAGATTACAGAGGGAGGGATTGTGTTGCCTCTCTCATGGAAACATAAATGTCATTTAGGCTGAAAAATACGTTTTGCTTTCTGAGTAAGGGAGAACATAATACAAACTAGCTGAGAAAAAACAAAAAGACTGTTGTCAATTTCTAAACTTGAATCCATATGGAATTTAAGGTGTTCATCTCCATAATCTCACAGCTCTCCCAAGATCTTTGCAGATCTCGAAACATCTGCAGTGTGAAAGGACCTCTACATTGCTTCCTTGCCCCTCCACCCGCCATTGAAATACAGCCCTCTGAGGAGCAATGCTGCCATGCTATCCCTAATGGTGGCTGCAATGAGCACCCACAGAGTATAGGGGGAATGGAGGGGATTGAGAGGTAGACAGTTGTATGAATTATTTATATAAGATTGGTACCAAGCAGAATTAATGCAATTTATAAGTTGCATTGAGATCTTTATTGATGAAGGTACTATGTAAACACAAAATCAACACCACAAAGTAGCTATTTCAAAATATCCTATGCTATTAATATTGTAATAAACCCACTGCCTTATTACTCAGTGCCTCCAGCTCTTCTCAAGATGATTTGCAGGAAGTTAAAATATATCAAAGATAATCAAGATCAAAAAGGAAAGCTGGACAAGCAGAAAATACACTGCTTTTTCTTATCATTTCAAATCCTGTAAAAGGGAAAACATCCTTTTTTTTCCTTCTTTTTAAGAAGATGTGCTGCCTTGGTGAGTGACAGTTTCACAGTTCTAACAGAGGATATCTGTTCATCTCAAAATGAGGAAAATATTTAACGAAAAGAGACGGGAATTGATCCCAATACATTCACTAATGTCACAACCTCCTTCCGTATGGTATATTCAGTCATGCAGAAAATCAAGAGAGACACATTTAGTTTAAATTTTCAGGCAGCTATTAGTATTACAATACTATGGCTAAGACAAGCACTTTTTATTTGGCTAAAATTGTTATTTCAAATGAAATGAGCTTAAAAAGGGTATTTAATTGTTTAAACACATAGCTGACAATTTAATGTTCTCCATTTACAAATCTCCACCCAAATTCAAAGCTGTCTAACCGATGTCAAATTGAAGGTTTATTTCTCTCTCTTTGTTTCATCATACATTATGTTTCATCACTTTATGTCCCACTGCATTGCAGTATGAGAACCTGATGCATCTGTAAATAAAAAAGGCATTTTTTTGTAACAGACTCTCTTGTCATTCCGTGTACATTCCTAAACAACCACTTTAAACCTTTCATCTGAGACACTCAGGGACTGGGTTCAGTAGCCAAGAAAAGTGATTATTTTATTATTAATGTTGTTTCTGAAGACACCTTTAATCTCCATGATTCTATTAGATATCATTAAAATTTACCTGTTGAGAACAAACATTAATATAACACATCATTAATGATATAGCCATACGCATGAAACGGCCTGCTTTGTGCAGGAGGTTAGACTAGATGATCACATTGGTCCCTTCTGACCCTAAAGTCCATGAGCCTTCCTCTGTTTCCATTGTAACACTCAACTGCATATCTATTTCTTCCAATGAATTATTTGTTTCTCTGAAGGAGCTTCATAATAGTTTATACAAATCTAGAAGAAATTTAAAAATGAGCTACTGAATTTTCTATGTTTAAATAAAAGTAAATAATGTAGAATGAGTTATCCCACACTCATTCCATTTTGTTTAACTAACCTACCCTTTCTTTCAACCCCAATCAAAAGTATCATTAATTGCTTCCATTTACTGCTGGTCCCTGGATGCACCAGTCTGCCATATCAGCACAAGATTTGGAGCGTTTTTCATTAGCTAGCTGCATATAGATAAATTTTGCTGTTTCCTCTTTTAATTTCCCAAAGTTCAGCTCCTTCACAAACTATCAGCAACATATTTGCAAGACTAGTTCCTCTGTGGTTTCTAAAAACACAAATAGCAAATTTGCCCTCCCCTTTCAAAAAGGACAACTCTTTTGGGATCCAAGTTTAATGCAGGACATTAAGTAAACTGATGCTGTCACTAGTGCAAATGTCAAGTTCATTATAGCAGATGTTTCAGCTGAACATCGCTACACATTAAAATCACACAACAAATGTGCAGTGCATTCACCATTTGATTTAGTGTGTCTGCTTCAATGCTCAAAAGAGTCAATCAAAACTGTCTCTTCATGTAATTACCACATTGTTATGTAACAAAGCTAGTTATTTCATTGAAACATTCATAACAAGTCCTGGTTCCAGGCTACTGCTGATCATTTTTATAAGCCCTTTGAAATGTAAAGTGTTTATGAACTACATGATAAAAATGTATTGTTAATACAGTTAGAGGCTGAGAAAACCACAAAATAGTAAATAATTTTTAACATATTGTGCATATCACAAAAGGAATCTCTTTATGTTCAAAAATCATATGTCGTGACCAAGATGAATTATATTGCCATCTATGAGTATCTGAGTTCTGCTTTCAAGGTCTTAGACCAGACAACCATAGGTTAAACCCATTATCAAGTACAGTAATTTGCACCCCTGTGGTTTTCTATCCAAGTCTAAAGAGCAAATTAGTTAGTCAAAAGTAAATTGCTGTAATAATGAATGCCAACAATAATTAACACAGTATGCAGAACATAGTGTACCTTAAAAAATACAAAAATTAGGGGTGGGATCTGAAAAACAATGTCTAAAAATCCTCCTGATGATTATAAAGCAGATTTTCCTTAGCAGTCTCAGCCTGAAATATGGAATTCTAAAAGCTGTAACAGAAACTCTCCTAAAATGATTACTGACAGTCTGAAACAGATTCACTAAAATGACCACACAGTACAGGAATTTCCTCACTCTTATATATGGTACCATATATAGGACACATTAGACAATGTGACACAGTCACCTTATTCCCCTTTCGTCGTAAGGCCTTTTTTATGCTCAAAATGGTTCTCACCTGTCCCCTGTGGAATGTGCTAGCCACCCACCACTCCACAGAACTATCAAATAGCTAATCTCTTTGACTTTAGATAAAAGGGCCGAGTGGGAGGGTGGAAGACTGTGGGTGGTGTGTGTTCATATGCATGGTGATGTTACAAAAATTAACACAAGAAATTACTTACACACCCACAGACTACAAGGATAACTACACGGTGCATCAGATGGGCACCAAAGACTATCTTTTATAATTCTGAAGAATAAAATAACAGTTAAAAAAAGAGTTTGCACTTTAAAAAAAGCTTTGAAATCTAATGGGTCTAATTACAGTTGTCTGAATTGCAAAGATAGCCTCAATTCTGCAAATTCTTCTGCATGCAGGGGCGGCTCTAGGTATTTTGCCGCCCCAAGCACAGCAAACAATCTGCCTTCCGCGGCTTGCTTGCAGGAGGTCTCCGGTCCCATGGATTCAGCAGCAGCCTGCAGGAGGTCCGCGGGAGCAGTGGACCCTCCGCAGGCATGCTACCGAAGGCAACCTGCCTGCCGCCCTCGCGGCGACCGGCAGAGCGCCCCTTGTGGCTTGCGGCCCCAAGCATGCGCTTGGCATGCTGGTGCCTGGAGCCGCCTCTGTTTGCATGTGCTTCACTTTAATGAGACGACTCATGTGTAAACTACACATGTATTACAAGTGCTTGTAGGATCAAGTTATAGTCATGAGCTAATGTTTTTTTTCAAAAATAAAGAATAGACGAATGATCTGCAATATTCAACTTCTGGCCTTCTAAGACTGCTTGCAGTTTGGTTATTGCTACATTTATGCTTTATCTTTTTTCTATTTCATGAAATATATGACATCACCTACTGCACTTACTTTATATTATATATAAGATTTACTCAAAGGGATTGTTTTGTGTTACAACAATCCAATAGAAACATAATTCCTACAGCAGGAAATACAGGAAAGTTTCCAAACCGAGTAACCCACCACAAGTAAAATCAGGTCTTTATTCTATACAGATCAATCCTATGGGGGGCAGGAAAGCAGTGTGGGATTCTTTTTTTAAAGGCTCTATGCATTCATTCCACTATAAAAGGGGAAATAAAATAATTTGATTTTATTGTCACCAATGAAAAAAGTCTTCAACTGAGCAGCTTTCATTGACTCAGCAGGTCTAACAAAATAATATTACTGACAAAAATAATAGATCAGCTGCACAATCCAGACATTTTTCTTTCCAAATAACTACTCTAACATGTCTCCCCTTATAGCAGCATGAATACATGCTTCCTGTGAAAGTAAAACTCCCACTGTTTTCCCTGCTCCTGCAGAGATGACTTACTAAGAATAAAGGCTTCTTTTTCTGATGGAGATAGATTGGTTTGGGAACTGCCCAAACTCCCCTGACACTCATTTTTCCAGCACCTTGGTAGGGTTCTCACTCCTCTTGCCCTGCCCATTGTTTACGCAAAAGACACAACTGACTTACTTTAGATTCTTAAATCCAGTAAACCATGAGCAATAAAAAATGACTCTGAATAAGTAACACTTTGATACTAACCATTTAAACAGTAAATCAGCTTTCTCTAGTAATCTAGTACTGGCTTCTGTTCTCTGCTTTTAAAAACTGGGATTACTATTCTGCTCTGAATAGAAATCAAGAAGAACTGGTTTTGTTTTCGGCAGATAGGGTGATAGAAAGATGTTTTAGAGATATGCACAGTACTTATAAAATTGTTGCAAGGGGTGGGAGGGAATTGAAAAAGATCATTTTTTTTAAAGCTTTCTTTGAATCCTGCCTTCTTTGTTCAGCTGTTTTAAAAAATACAATCTTGCAAACTCAAAGCAAGGAAAGCTGTCTATTGAAGATGTTTCTGTGTCATTTCTGAATACAGATTTTGTACTCAACTATAAAGAAAGAGAACATAATACTTCAAGGAACTCAAGTTGCCCTCAGCCCAAATTGATCACATTTGGATACTTGTAGCTTGGACTAACAACAAAGAAAAATGCAAACACATAAAAATAAAAACACCCTTGGATTTCACTTGATGAGAGTAAAACTATTAATTCATACAGATCCTTCTTTTAAGATGACTGTACTGTACATATAGAGATGAAGATCTATTCTGAATATCTGGGCTGTATGAAGTTATATCCTGAATATGGAGTTCAGCTTCAGTTTTGAAGCTCAATTATACAAAAATTGCTTGTATACTATAAAAGCTGCATTCACTGCATGAAATGTAGGCCCCATTGAAATCAATGGCAAAATTCCAATTGACTTCAGTGGGGCAAGGATTTCACTCATTATGAAATGATTTAGTTGGGAAAGGCATTTTTTCCTTATATAACAATGTTTTGTACAGCAGTTTGAGATGGAATGTAACTGTTTAATGATTGTCTTCGATAATTATGTTGCCCAAAATTTTGGAAGTTGATATCCTGTTCGCTAACAGGTAAAGCACCAGCTGATTTGAATTAACCATTACTCTACATTAACAGTAAGCTAAAGAAGCTGAATATCACTGTGTTCGAAAGATTTAACAATTTGGTTTTGTGGGTGGGGGAAGTTCTATATAAGTTGTTTCCAAAACAAAATGCGAAACTCATTTTCTTTTATTTTTACTGAACCTCTCATTGGGCTCTCAGGGTATCTAACTCTGGGGCAGCCCCACAATGTGGACTGTCCCAAGGCTAGGAACAGTTACGTAGACTTCATTAAAGTAAGAGTCCTTGTATCCCAAAATTTCACAGCCACCAAATGTGATGATTAATCTACCCCTTTTCACAAAAATATGCTCATGAAACTAAGCCCTTCCTCTTTTATCAAATGGTTGTGAAAAGAAACTTCAAAAATATTAATTGGGTGAAAACTGAAGCAGTGATGTCCTTCTGAATGCAGACACTCCAAACAATAGCTCTTAAGATGTGAATTGCCCCATTCATCTCAGTGGGTTAACTCTGACATCTAAAAATGACAAATTTAATGTCAGCCTTGTTAATTATTTCACTGCTGGGCACTTTAGGAGAAATATCCTGTTAATGTGTTTATCCTACAATCCTAAACTGCCTTTTCTGTCTTCCCCAAAGAATCAAATGCCAACACCGTCAGTTTACCTCCTGATACATGCATCAGACGAAGTGGGTATTCACCCACGAAAGCTCATGCTCCAAAACGTCTGTTAGTCTATAAGGTGCCACAGGACTCTTTGCTGCTTTTATAGATCCAGACTAACACGGCTACCCCTCTGATACTACCTCCTGATAGTCTCCACAGCGCTATTGTACATTCTCATTACAAATATCTGTAGCATATTTAAAGCTGAAAATCTGAAGACAGTGTAAAATAAACTGAATTTAATATCAAAATTAGTTAAACATTGACAACTATATTTACTTAATTTTCATATCCAATTCATTCAACTTTTATTCAAAAGTTTATCTCGGAATGTTAAATAATAATAATAATAATTTAAGTCCTGCTTGCCATAGAGTACATTGGGCTGTGATTAATGTGTTGGCATTCAAAAAGTACAGTATAAGGTAGATTGAACCAAAGGGGGGTTGTGTTAATCAAATATTTAATGCCAGGATAAATGGCTCAATAATGATAAAAGTTACTTAACAGCCATTATGGGGTATACAATGGATGTGTAAGCCATGCCAGTGAATCCCTTCATTCAATGAGCAAAGAAAAAACCCTCTTCTTTATCCCTCCTGTGTTGCAGCCAAGGGACCACTGCAGGACAAGACCTTATATCAGCAAGTGAATGAGTTATATAATCTCAGACTGGTGGAAATAGAATTAGTTCAAAAAGACTGATTTTTGCAGTGGCAGTGACTTTCAAAAGAAGTGGGGAAGTATGAGATCTTCCTCCTTCTGAGAGCCACTTAAGTCTGTGAGCTTAGATTTTCCCTTCTTCTTGAGGCCAGAATCTGCATCTTTTATTTTGCCTGATGGAGGACTCTAGCTTGGTAAAAAGGAGGGAACTCTAATGTCTGAGGGCTTGTTTACACAGAAAAGTGTTACCAGTTATACTGGTATAACTCCCCATGTGGACAGTAATTTCAAAACAAGAGTGGGGTTTTGGTTTACCTTAAACCCCTTCCAAAGTGGCATAAGCTAAACTGAAAAAAGACACTCATGCTGAAATAAGAGAGTCTACATGGGGCATTCTAATGGTATAACCATATTGGCTTAACTTCACACCATGGCTTTGGTATAGCTTTCCCATACAGACAAGCCCTAAGTATCCTGCTACAGGTGCAGCATTTAGAGAGGCTGGCTAAGAAGCAGCAGCAGGATGACCCTGGTTCCTGGAGAGGAATACCCAATACAGACACTACCTGAGAAGGATGGTTGATAGAATGCCTGTGATACTCTGTATCTCGGGGGATCATCCTGCACTCCCATGTTCATCCTTATAATAGATTGTGTGGTGTCCAATGCAAAGTTTGTCATGTCTTCAGAAGGCTCATGATGCACTGAGCATTGTTGTTATAGTAATGTTATAGGTCGTAATTTCAGGTATGCAGTTATGAGGCTGAAAATGTATCCTCATGGCTTAAAACAAGCCCAGGCAAAACTCTCCAGGAACAGAGGGGCAGTTCAAATCTCAACAGGGCATGTATGGGACAAACCCAGCCCAGCCTTACAGGAACAAAGAACTCTTGAGTGAGTCACCCTCCTTCCCTTTGTCAGTCAGGGACTATGATGAGGTAATGCTCACCCAACCCTGAGGTGGGGGCAAAGCTAAGAGGGAAGAAAGAACATGATAAAAGCGAGAGATGTTTGCCATGCTCTTCCTCTCTCTTCCACCTCCATCTACAGACATAACCACCAAGCAACTGAAGGGCTGATCAAACTGTAGAGCCTGGCTGAAGGGCAACCAGCCAGCAGTGGTGAGAAGCATCTAAGTTTGTAAGTATCAGAGGGGTAGCCGTGTTAGTCTGGATCTGTAAAAAGTGACAAAGAGTCCTGTGGCACCTTACAGACTAACAGAGGCATTGGAGCATACGCTTTCATGGGTGGGTTCACCTGGACCAGGCTTAATAAGAAATTTTATTAAAATGCACTGTGACGTTCCCCTAGTGTTATCTAGACCAGTGATCTGCTAGGTCACTCCTGTCTTCGACTCTGGGAGCCAGCCTTACCCTGCTCTGCTGTGAGAACCCCCGCTGCTGGGCTGTTCACACACAGCCTCTGGCATGTAAGCTGCTTGGATTGTGCAATCAAATGACACTAGCCAATATCGCCAGTCCCAGGCACAATTCCAGGAACCTCCATCTTGCTGTGTCCAGCTGTGCCCGTTGGATGCTGCAAGCTTATATGAGTTCGTCAGTTTAACAAAGAAATTGATTTGTACCAGGCTTGTTATCCCAAGGGGAGTCTCTGACACGCATCAAACCAAATGCATGGTAGAATAAATAAACAAATTTATTAACTATAAACATGGATTTTAAGTGATTATAAGTCAAAGAACAAGAAGTCAGATTTGATCAAATGAAAGAAAAGCAAAATGCATTCTAAGTTGATCCTAACACTTTCAAAGCCTTTACAAACTTAAAAAGTGACAAAGAGTCCTGTGGCACCTTCATACTAACAGACGTATTAGAGCATACACTTCTTCTTATTAAGCCTGGTCCAGGAGGCAGGGCAGAAGAAATAAAGGGCTGGAGATTAAACAAACTCTACTTGCTAACTAAAGAATCAAGTAACAATTAAAGAAGGAGATAGAATAAGTCAACTTGTTTTCTAAAGGATGAACTCAGCCCATTGACATGTGGGGTCCTGTCTCCAGAGCTGAAGAATGCGAGCAAACTTGTCATTGTCATAAACAGATAGCTAAGGGTTAATGTCTCTTTCACCTGAAACACCTGACCAGAGAACCAATCAGGAAACCGGATTTTTTCAACTTTGGGTGGAGGGAAGTGTGTCTCTGAGTCTTTTGTCTGCCTGCCTGCTTCTCTGAGCTTTGGAGAAGTACTTTCTACTTTCTAGTCTTCTGTTTCTAAGAGTAAGGACAAAGAGATCAGATAGTAAGTTATATGGTTTCTTTTCTTTGGTATTTGCATGAATATAAGTGCTGGAAATGCTTTGATTTGTATTCTTTTTGAATAAGGCTGTTTATTCAATATTCTTTTAAGCAATTGACCCTGTGTTGTATCATCTTAATACAGAGAGAACATTTGTATTTTTTCTTTCTTTTTTATATAAAGTTTTCTTTTAAGACCTGTTGGAGTTTTTCTTTACTTCAGGGAAATTAAGTCTGTACTCACCAGGGAATTGGTGGGAGGAAGAAATCAGGGGAAAGCTGTGTGTTGGATTGCTAGCCTGATTTTGCATTTCCTCTGGGTGAAGAGGAAAGTGCTTTTGTTCCAGGATTGGGAACGGAGAGGGGGACTCACTCTGCGTAGTTTCACAGAGCTTGTGTCTGTGTATCTCTCCAGGAGCACCTGGAGGGGGGAAGGGAATCAGGATTATTTCCCTTTGTTGTGAGACTCAAGGGATTTGGGTCTTGTGGTCCCCAGGGAAGGTTTTTCAGGGGGACCAGAGTGCCCCAAAACACTCTAATTTTTTGGGTGGTGGCAGCAGTACCAGGTCCAAGCTGGTAACTAAGCTTGGAGGTTTTCATGCTAACCCCCAAATTTTGGACGCTAAGGTCCAGAATCTGGGAATAAGGTTATGTCATGGTGTGCAGCGGCGGGATATAGACAGAATCCAGAAGCCAGTAGGAATATTATATTTTTCTTTTCTCTGCTAAGGGCTTTTTAGCAGAGAGAAACAGTTTGGTTTTAAAAGGGAACCAGAGAGAAATTTTTTTTTCTGCTCTCTCTAGCAGTTTGTGGTTTGCATGTTAAGCGAGAAGACTGTTAAGGGTCTTTTGTCATGCAATAGCCCTCCCATTAGGAGGCAAAGTACCAGCACTTATATGCATGCAAATAAAGTGGTTTTTCTGGTTTCCCTTCATTGAACATTAGCTAGAGAGAGAAAAGGAAAAAAGCACTGTTGCTAGGCAGACTTCAGGAGGCAACAGAGAACCTGCAGTTCAGAGGATAAACACCGGAGGGCACCCCAACACAAGAAAACAGGAATCATGACTTCTAAGGCAAAAATTAAGGCCGAAGACCAATTCAAAGAAGCTGAACACAGGCGACAACTGGAAATAAAACAAAAAGAGATGGAGATAAAAGAAAAGGAAGAAAGCATCAAACAGGCAGCCCAAGAGGCAGCACACAAAAGAAAACTAGAAGAAGAAGAGGTGGCCTACCGAAGGAAACAAGCAGAAGATGAGGCAGCCCACAGAAGACAGATAGAACTCCAGAGGGAAGCCCACCAACAGGCCATGGAATTAGAAAAGGCTAAGCAACAGACTCCAGCCAATCCTAGCAACCCATCGCCCATTATTGCTCCACAGCACAGGAAATTTCCCACCTACAAGGCAGGTGATGACACCGAGGCCTTCTTGGAAAATTTTGAAAGAGCCTGTCTTGGGTACAGCATCCCCGAAGACCAGTACATGGTAGAATTAAGGCCACACCTCAGTGGACCTTTAGCAGAGGTGGCAGCTGAAATGCCCAAGCCGCAAATGAATGACTATAAACTTTTTCAAACCAAGGCCAGATACAGGATGGGGATAACCCCAGATCATGCCCGTCGGCGCTTCAGAACCCAAAAATGGAAACCAGAGGTGTCATTTCCCAAACACGCCTACTACATTGCAAAAAACTATGAGGCCTGGTTAACAGGAAACAACATTCAAACCTTGGAAGAAGTGAACCTCCTCATACAAATGGAGCAGTTCTTGGATGGTGTTCCTGAAGACATCACACGGTACATACAAGATAGAAATCCCAAAACTATCGCTGAGGCGGGGGAGATTGGAGCCAAATGGATGGAACTGGCAGAAAGCAAAAAAGCTACTGTCAAGGGGAACGATTACCCTAGGGGGCACACAGACCATAAACCCTACAACCGAGGACAGCCAAAGACCCTACATACCACCCAAGTAAAGCCACAGATACCCTACTCTTCAACCTCACCAGTCTCCAGTAACTCACCTCGGCCCAGTGACCCATCAGATGGAAGATGCTTTAAGTGTAATAAACTGGGACATATCAAGGCCAACTGTCCCAAGAACACCATGCGAGTGCAATTCATTACACCACCATCACCCCAAAGATCCCCAGGCCCCGATGCCTCTCAAATACCCTTGGAGCGAAGGGAAAATTTGAGAGTGGGCGGAAAGAAGGTTACTGCGTGGAGAGACACGGGGGCACAAGTGTCAGCTATCCACCAATCCTTCGTTGACCCCAAATTCATCAACCCAAAGGCCAAAGTTACAATTTACCCCTTCATGTCACAAGCTGTAGACTTGCCTACAGCTCAACTGCCTGTCCAGTACAAAGGCTGGTCAGGAATGTGGACTTTTGCAGTCATGACAATTATCCTATCCCCATGCTACTGGGGGAAGACTTGGCCAACCAGGTGAGGCGGGCCAAGAGAGTGGGAATGGTTACCCGTAGCCAAACCAGGCAAGCTTCCAGACCCATTCCTGTTCCTGAGCCGTCCACAGAAGCCCCGTCTGTGTTACCAGAGACCCAGACAGAGGCAGTGGACCCGGATTCCATGCCTACCACTGAAACAGCCACAGCATCTCCAGTCCCAGGCCCGGAACTGGAACAGCAACCAGCACCAGCAAGTGCAACCACATCTTCAAACTCAACGCCAGAGGGCGCCAGCAAGCCAAAACTGGCAGAAGCAAAAGACAGCCATACCCAAAAGGCTCAGCCAGAGCCTGAAATACCCTCAGGTGCACCAGCGGAGAGCGGTTCACCAGCAACGGAAACAACCCCATCACCTACATCGCTTCCAGAGGGACCAAGCCCAAGTCCACAGTCTGAGGAAGAACTGGTGACCCCAGCCTCAAGGGAACAGTTCCAGGCTGAGCAGGAAGCAGATGACAGCCTTCAGAAAGCGTGGGCGGCGGCACGGAGCACCCCACCGCCTCTCAGCTCTTCTAATCGATCCCGGTTTGTTATAGACCAAGGACTTTTATACAAGGAAATTCTTTCTGGTGGACACCGGGAAGAATGGCAGCCGCAAAAACAGTTGGTGGTTCCAACTAAGTACCGGGAGAAGCTCTTAAGCTTAGCCCATGATCATCCCAGTGGCCATGCTGGGGTAAACCGAACCAAGGACCGGTTGGGGAAGTCCTTCCACTGGGAGGGGATGGGCAAGGACGTTGCCAAGTATGTCCGGTCTTGTGAGGTATGCCAAAGAGTGGGAAAGCCTCAAGACCAGGTCAAGGCCCCTCTCCAGCCACTCCCCATAATTGAGGTCCCATTTCAGTGAGTAGCTGTGGATATTCTGGGCCCTTTCCCAAAAAAGATGCCCAGAGGAAAGCAGTACGTACTGACTTTAGTGGACTTTGCTACCCGATGGCCAGAAGCAGTAGCTCTAGGCAACACCAGGGCTAACACTGTGTGCCTGGCCCTAACAGACATCTTTGCCAGGGTAGGTTGGCCCTCTGACATCCTTACAGATTCAGGGTCTAATTTCCTGGCAGGGACCATGGAAAAACTGTGGGAAACTCATGGGGTGAATCACTTGGTTGCCACCCCGTACCACCATCAAACCAATGGCCTGGTGGAAAGGTTCAATGGAACTTTGGGGGCCATGATAAGAAAATTCATCAACGAATTCTCCAATAATTGGGACCTAGTGTTGCAGCAGTTGCTGTTTGCCTACAGGGCTGTACCACATCCCAGTTTAGGGTTTTCACCATTTGAACTTGTGTATGGTCACGAGGTTAAGGGGCCATTACAGTTGGTGAAGCAGCAATGGGAGGGGTTTACGCCTTCTCCAGGAACTAACATTCTGGACTTTGTAAGCAACCTACAAAGCACCCTCCGACACTCTTTAGCCCTTGCTAGAGAGAACCTAAAGGATGCTCAAGAAGAGCAAAAGGCCTGGTATGACAGACATGCCAGAGAACGTTCCTTCAAGGTAGGAGACCAGGTTATGGTCTTGAAGGCGCAACAGGCCCATAAGATGGAAGCATCATGGGAAGGGCCATTCACGGTCCAAGAGCGCCTGGGAGCTGTGAACTACCTCATAGCATTTCCCAATTCCTCACTAAAGCCTAAAGTGTACCATGTTAATTCTCTCAAGCCTTTCTATTCCAGAGACTTACAGGTTTGTCAGTTTACAGTCCAGGGAGATGATGCTGAGTGGCCTGACGGTGTCTACTACGACGGGAAAAAAGACGGTGGCGTGGAAGAGGTGAACCTCTCAACCACCCTGGAACGTCTGCAGCGGCAACAAATCAAGGAGCTGTGCACTAGCTTCGCCCCATTGTTCTCAGCCACCCCAGGACGGACTGAACGGGAATACCACTCCATTGATACAGGTAATGCTCACCCAATCAGAACCCCACCCTACCGGGTGTCTCCTCATGCCCAAGCTGCTATAGAACGGGAGATCCAGAACATGCTACAGATGGGTATAATCCGCCCATCTACCAGTGCATGGGCATCTCCAGTGGTTCTGGTACCCAAACCAGATGGGGAAATACGCTTTTGCGTGGACTACCGTAAGCTAAATGCTGTAACTCGTCCGGACAACTATCCGATGCCACGTACTGATGAGCTATTGGAAAAGTTGGGACGTGCCCAGTTCATCTCTACAATAGACTTAACCAAGGGGTACTGGCAAGTACCGCTAGATGAACCTGCCAAGGAGAGGTCAGCATTCGTCACCCATGCGGGGGTGTATGAATTCAATGTCCTTCCTTTCGGCCTTCGAAATGCACCCGCCACCTTCCAGAGGCTGGTAGATGGTCTACTAGCTGGACTGGGAGAATTCGCAGTTGCCTACCTCGATGATGTGGCCATTTTTTCAGACTCCTGGCCCGAACACCTACTACACCTGGAAAAGGTCTTTGAGCGCATCAGGCAGGCAGGACTAACTGTTAAGGCCAAAAAGTGTCAAATAGGCCAAAACAGAGTGACTTACCTGGGGCACCAGGTGGGTCGAGGAACCATAAACCCCCTACAGGCCAAAGTGGATGCTATCCAAAAGTGGCCTGTCCCAAGGTCAAAAAAACAGGTCCAATCCTTCTTAGGCTTGGCCGGATACTACAGGCGATTTGTACCACACTACAGCCAAATCGCTGCCCCATTGACCGACTTGACCAAAAAGACCCAGCCAAATGCCGTTAAGTGGACTAATGAGTGTCAAAAAGCCTTTACCCAGCTTAAGGCAACACTCATGTCTGACCCTGTACTCAGGGCCCCGGATTTTCACAAACCATTCCTAGTAACCACAGATGCATCTGAGCGTGGTATAGGAGCAGTACTCATGCAGGAAGCAACAGATCACAACTTCCATCCTGTCGTGTTTCTCAGCAAGAAACTGTCTGAGAGGGAAAGTCACTGGTCAGTCAGTGAAAAGGAATGCTATGCCATTGTGTACGCCCTGGAAAAGCTACGCCCATATGTTTGGGGACGGCGGTTCCAACTACAAACTGACCATGCTGCACTAAAGTGGCTTCATACTGCCAAGGGGAACAACAAGAAACTTCTTCGTTGGAGTTTAGCTCTCCAAGATTTTGATTTTGAAATTCAACACATCACAGGAGCTTCTAACAAAGTTGCTGATGCACTCTCCCGTGAGAGTTTCCCAGAATCCAGTAGTTAAAAAGTGTTCTTAAAATGTAAAAGTCTGTTAGTTATATACTTAGTAGTATATGTAAAGGTGCATGTGTTGTATTAATCTGTTTATTTTCAAGTTCTAGAAGGAAATTGCCGCCAGTGAGCTTCCCCACTGTCTGCAATTTGGGGGGCGTGTCATAAACAGATAGCTAAGGGTTAATGTCTCTTTCACCTGAAACACCTGACCAGAGAACCAATCAGGAAACCGGATTTTTTCAACTTTGGGTGGAGGGAAGTGTGTCTCTGAGTCTTTTGTCTGCCTGCCTGCTTCTCTGAGCTTTGGAGAAGTACTTTCTACTTTCTAGTCTTCTGTTTCTAAGAGTAAGGACAAAGAGATCAGATAGTAAGTTATATGGTTTCTTTTCTTTGGTATTTGCATGAATATAAGTGCTGGAAATGCTTTGATTTGTATTCTTTTTGAATAAGGCTGTTTATTCAATATTCTTTTAAGCAATTGACCCTGTGTTGTATCATCTTAATACAGAGAGAACATTTGTATTTTTTCTTTCTTTTTTATATAAAGTTTTCTTTTAAGACCTGTTGGAGTTTTTCTTTACTTCAGGGAAATTAAGTCTGTACTCACCAGGGAATTGGTGGGAGGAAGAAATCAGGGGAAAGCTGTGTGTTGGATTGCTAGCCTGATTTGCATTTCCTCTGGGTGAAGAGGAAAGTGCTTTTGTTCCAGGATTGGGAACGGAGAGGGGGACTCACTCTGCGTAGTTTCACAGAGCTTGTGTCTGTGTATCTCTCCAGGAGCACCTGGAGGGGGGAAGGGAATCAGGATTATTTCCCTTTGTTGTGAGACTCAAGGGATTTGGGTCTTGTGGTCCCCAGGGAAGGTTTTTCAGGGGGACCAGAGTGCCCCAAAACACTCTAATTTTTTGGGTGGTGGCAGCAGTACCAGGTCCAAGCTGGTAACTAAGCTTGGAGGTTTTCATGCTAACCCCCAAATTTTGGACGCTAAGGTCCAGAATCTGGGAATAAGGTTATGTCAGTCATAAGGAATGATGTTCTGTGATATTAAAAAATGACACAGAGCGTGTGCCCTGTGACTCCAACTCCAAGGGCTAGATTCAAAATCGGGACTTAGGAATCTATCTGCCATTTTAGATGCCTAAATTTAGGTGCCACTGAGATCCCTAAAACCACCACTCAGCTGCTATATAATCCTGTAGGTTCTCAAATTTCCACTGATAATATCCACTAAGCGCCTAAATTCACACCTATCAATCTCAATGGGATTTTAACACAACTCACAATAAAGTTTCACCCAGCTCGTAACATTATTTTGGGTGAGTCTCTCTCAATCTCTCCTATTAAAGCTGTTCCACTTTGTATAAAATACTTAAACATTCATCGGAGCAGAAACTGGAACCTGAGTCTCCCAGGAGAGTGCACTAACCACTAGGCTGTAGTCATTCTCACTCTCTCTCTCTAGCCCAACAGATATTTAAGGACTTATACAAACATTTGCCTATCATGTCCTTGGTAAGTGCTCTATCCACTGGGCTTGTGGATATAAGGGCAGCATCACCACCTCCTCTACATTGTTTTTTCATGGGAAAGGGCTGACCTATTTTAGGCATCTAACTGCAGGAGAGGGTAAACCCCAAATGGAAGGAGGCACCTCCCTCTCGCTCAGACTTAGCAATCTAGTTCCCTTTGTGTGGTTTTAGGCCACACTCTACTCCTTGGCATTGCCTGCTGGCTAGCTTAGGTGACTCCCCACCCAGTATGCTGGCTTCTGTGAATCCCATTCCTAGGTGCTTAGCTCTCCCTATGTATTGTATATGGAGCCTGGGTGCCTAACTCAGAGCCATTAGTTGCACTAGGTGCCAGGATAGATGTAGAAGTTAGATGTTACAACCCCTATGTCCCCTTTCTCTATCTATCCCCACATGTTAAATTCCAACTATTCCCAAGGTCACCAGATGATGTTATACAAACTTCAAAGGCTTCCTAAAGTCTGTGCACTTACAATAGTTACTTCTACCTGTCAGTCAAATTAGATAGATAAGCTACTTAAATAAGCAATTTAAGTAGAATTTAAGTAGGTGGAAGGCAGCTGGACAATGGAACTGCCTAAATTTGCAATTCAACATCGGTTCATTCATTCAAGAGTGAGCTGGACAAATATTCAACAACAAATCTTTTTTTGTTTGTTTGAAATCATGACATGCAGGATTCTTTATACTTCTTAAGTTTATAAGAGTGGGACCTCGATGGTCTTCTTCTAGCCCTCAACAACTCTCTGTTCCTACAAATTAGAATGTTACAGTAACTAGTTTTAGTTCCCAGAAGCTAGTTAAAAAAAGCACTTCTCATTTGGGAATAAGTGATCATTCATGATAAATTCATGCACATATTTTCTGCTGAATTATATTTATGTTCAAATATATTTTCAATTTTGTACTTGTAGGCTGTGAAGAAAGAGAAACTAACAGCTATAAAGCAATTACAAGTTGTCAAAGACTTCTCTTCCTCTTAATTCACTGGGCCAGATTGTTGGGGATTGTTGGGGATGGTCTGGATGTTTTACACTGATGTATAACTCTATGTGGACAGTAGCTCTTGTCCTGGGGGAATGGCCCTGCATATAGCCACCCCAGTCATCAGGGAAACACAGGAATTTGTCCCACTATGTGCATTCAGCACTCACCTATACCATATAGCCTGACAACGGGATACCTAGAGGTAACTCCACAAGATACAGACATGCTTTTTGCTTGTACTGAAATGAAATGACAGTTTTGCTACATTTTGGAAATTTGGTTCAAATGTTCTATTCTCGTTAGCTAATTAAAAAGCTTAGAGAATAAAAGCAGCATCATACCACACAGATCTCAAAACTATTAAATTAAAATATAAAATAATGAATTCTCATGGGTTGTTCCATCAAGAAACAGAATAACTGCCTGTGAGCCAAGCAATTCATTTCATGCCTATAGCTTCATTTACACTGTTCACCGACATCCTGAAGTCTGTGTCTAAAGAAACATAAAAAGATCAAATCAAAACACTAAGCATGATTGTACTAGACATGAAAATCAAGAGGAAGCTTCTACATAAAGACTGAAAGTGTCATGCTGGAATAAAAAGTGCCACACAAATTTTTCTTATGTTCATATTTGGTTCTATACAGTAACAAAACATCAAGTTCCAGGAATGTTGACTAAAGGGCTGCTTAGACTTTTCATGGCAGAATTATATATTATATTTAAAATATGCTCTCTTACTGGTTATTAAGCACCTTTTAAATATTTTTCAAAAGATCACCAACCTTACTGATGCAAATATTGCAGATTCCTCAATAAAATTACCTTGAAATGTTATTTATTTCTTTATATTTAAATATTGTTGTCACTGTCAGTGAATGCCTCTCTCAAAGGCTTTTTTGGCACAGGCTGTGCTTACCTTTCATTCTGGGGCTGCCACTTTTCTCCCCAGTTCTCTTCCTTCAAGTGGTAATGAACCATCCCTGCACTTTCAATCTGTCCAATACAATGTCTACACTTGCTTCACTAACCATATTTCAGTTCTGCTTTTTACTTCCAAAGGATTTAAATATTCATGGCAAAATGTAAAGAAATATTCCATTGTTTTGGCAAGCACTGTGACAGTTTTATTTAAGAGGTGTAAGTCCCGGATTATTCAAATAAATCCGGAAAGCTATAGAAAAATGTACTTAAGATAAAGCAGATAATGACTGGGGGAAAAAGCACATGGTATAACATTAAAACTTGCTGTTCAAATTCCCTGTCCTAAAGCTCAGAACACATAAATTGTGGTCAAATGAAACAGCTGTTTTGAGGCTAACATGATACTAGCAGCTGGAAAAAGTAATCCTCTAGAAAGTCATGTGTATAATGTATCTCAAACAGATGCAAGCTATATAGAAAATACAAACTGCTCATGAGGATGGAACTAACTAAAATTGCTTTAAAACCTAAGAGCATTTTTTCTTCACACTACGTCTTTTAAAAAAATGTCCCTTATACAGTGCGCACACATACATAAATAATTTTGAAAGTATAGAATCTTGTAAAAAAAACTATGAAGAGTTGTCACCCAAAATAATAATGCAAAATGGAAACCAATAATATCCACAGTCATAATTAAGTCACCATTGTACAGTACAATGACACTGTATTATTCTAGAAACAACACAATACAGTTAATTAATCAGCAATTGTCTTTTCCCTTATAAATCCCTGGGTTTCACGAGTTTGTATAGACTGATTATTTTGAATTGAGTTAGGCAGAAAATATTATAAAAGTCAGTCTAAATAATAATTTGTACTCTCAAAATGAGCTTTTTTTGATTCAACAGGGAGGGTGGGCTTTTGGTAATTCCAATTTTTTTCTATTTTTTTTAAAAGGGCAGAGTTTAAACCTGAGGTTTTGCAAGCTGTTAAAACTAGATGCTGCTCTTTGGAAGAAAATCATGCTTACACTGAACATTTCCATAGCTTTTGCATGTTAAATACAGTGTATTAGACTATACCTGCGAACACTTTCAGTTAAAGCCACATTTTAACTAGATATTTTGCTCTTCTTGGCAGTGACATAGCATTGCAACCACTTCATATGATGAACAGCTGGGACACCAGACCATGCCCCAGGAGTTCTGCAGATTTATTTTTGCAAATCAAGAAACATGGGAAAGGTTTGCAAAGCCTCTCTTCAGAAATTTATTTACTGTTCCAACGTAAGTTACACTATACATGGCAGCAGATTTCAAGCATTTGGGGACAAATTCTGCCTCAGATTCACAAGTGCTTATTTTACATTACTCAAATCAGACCTCTTTTGAGAGATCATAACACAATGTGTTATACATAGAAATTTCTACTTCCACTCTTTCTGAAGGACATCTATAGAACTTAATAGTAGGTGTGATGAACACAAGTGATGAAGGTCTGCATGAGGCATGAACTGAGAAAATAAGTTAACAAATTGTTAAAACCGCACTGACATTTTGCTTGGCATCATATTGGACACAAAATCAAGAGAATGCATACCCCAAGAAGATTAAATCCTGAAAGAAAAAGAGAAGAATCCAACTATAGAGGAAGGAAGAACTTGGAATCTTTTTTTTTTTTTTTTTTTTAAAGATTTTGACTCAATATGCACTTTGTGAAATCCATTTGGGAGTAATCAGCATTTAGGTACAAACTAGAAAGGGATAAAGATGTCTTGATGAGAATTCTCAAGTATGGCATGCACAGAATTTGTTTTAATCCTAACTTTTTCAAAAGATCTCTTAACATTGGGGAAAAATGATTTCCTGCTTTGCAGGAGCACTTGGATATTGGGACAAGACAATATAGAGAGTACTTCTCCATATAGTACACCAGCAGGAGAGGATAATTGACTAGCTCTCAAGATGACACTAAGAGTAGGCCCTACATCCATACCCCATGGCACTTTGTGACACTCGGTGTTCATAGTTTACTAGCTAGGTGGGGTGCTCTGTCCCCCAAAGCAGGGAGCATAAGCTAACCCCACTATGCATTCTTCCCTGGCTGCCCTACACTATCCTATTCTGTACTAGTTGTCTGGTTCTGGGAGATACCTTGCAGCCAGCACTGCGCCATAGTGCAGTTCTATCAGTTAAGGGCAGGATTTAGCCCTCTGTGTATTGTGATTGTCCTATATCAAACTACCTTAGAAGGGTCTATACGATTCCTCTTCTCAGTGTGGAGTTCAATTAACTTTGTGATCTGTTTCTCCCAGCCTCCAAAATATCTTAATCATCAGTTAATCAAAATTAAATGGACTGTCGGAGGACCTCAATAATTAACTTTGTGGTGACTGAGAAGTCAAGGGTATAGCAAAGTTCAGTGTTAGGCAGGAACATTTGCATTACACAACATTCACTTATTAAAAACAATATCGCACAAAATGCAAGACTTAAATAAAAATCCTGTTATTTAAGAGGAGAGTATAATACCACTGCAGTATGCTTGCCTTTGTTTCTTGTGTATCTATTAGTAACTTTGAAAAGTGTTTAAACTTTGTCTATCCTCTAAATGTAATCTACAGTAATATGCAAAAGTTCTAACTGAAACACAAAGCAAGAGGTCTGTGATAGCCGCAGAACCAGAGAGGAAAGTGGCACCCATTGTTCCTTCACTGAAAGTTCAGTCCAAAAGATAAACATTTTACAAGCAGTAGGTGATCAATTTGTTTCTGTGTGAAAATACAATAAGAAGGGAAGAGGTAAAGTAAGGATGGAACAAACAATATTAAACCCCACAACTTTAAACAGAAGCTTGATGAAGAAGGTAAGTTTTGATTTTTAATTAAAAATAGAGTAAGTGACATTCAGCCAATCCCAGGAATAAGTATCACCTTGTACTTTCAGATGAAATGGAGGAATGGTATACTGTAAATACAGCAGATCCCACCCAGACCTGAATACGGGGCCCATTTTTTACTCAAGCAATCTCCTTTGACTTCAGTAGAAGTTATGCCTGAGTGACTATTAAATAAACAGTATGTCTAGCAAGACCTTTCTTATACAGCTAATTCATCCTGACTGGACATGGAATAATCCCTGTGCTGGCAATATCCATAGATATATTTATTGAGAATGGTAAGAAAAGCAAAACAGCAGACTAACATACAAAAGAAAATAATAACCTTGGCAGATTATATAAAGAATGTTCATTTGAACTCATAACAGCAGGTCATAGTGCCTCCTGCAGCTCAAACCCTGCCGTTCACACTCCAGAAAGTATACAATTGAATTAACACACACTGATGCAATCAAATTGCATGTATGCAGTGCATTACTACATTAAAACCAAGATAAAAGATCACTACTTCCTATAATTTGTAACAGAAATAAAATTACTTCTTAAGAATGAACATCAAGCCTAGAGCAGCCAAATCCACAAAACTTTTTTAAAACCGGCTAAAGGCAAGAAGTATAAGGATTACTAGGTTATAGCAACATAAAAATGCACATTTTAGCAACTTCCCTGTTGTGTAATTGTCATAAACAGATAGCTAAGGGTTAACGTCTCTTTCACCTGGAAAGAAGTATCTGAAGCACCTGACCAGAGGACCAATCAGGAAACAGGATTTTTTCAACTCTGGATGGAGGGAAGTTTGTGTGTGAGTCCTTTGTTCTTGGGTCTTCTGCCTGTATGCTCTCTCAGCTATGAGAGGATTTCTATTTCCTGCTTTCTAATCTTCTGTTTCCAAGTTGTGAGTACAGAGTTCATAAAAACAATAAGGGTTATTGTTTTTTTCTTTTGTATTTACATGTCTATAGTTGCTGGAGTGCTTTGAATTGTATTCTTTTTGAATAAGGCTGTTTATTCAATATTCTTTTAAGCAAATGACCCTGTATTTGTCACCTTAATACAGAGAGACCATTTTTATGTATTTTTCTTTCTTTTTATATAAAGCTTTCTTTTTAAGACCTGTTGGAGTTTTTCTTTAGGGGCGAACTCTAGGGAATTGAGTCTGTACTCACCAGGGAATTGGTGGGAGGAAGAAGTCAGGGGGAAATCTGTGTGTGTTAGATTTACTAGCCTGACTTTGCATTCCCTCTGGGTGAAGAGGGAAGTGCTTGTGTTTCCAGGACTGGAAATAGAGAGGGTGGACTCCTTCTGTTTAGATTCACGGAGTTTGCTTCTGTGTATTTCTCCAGGAACACCTGGAGGGGGGAAGGGAAAAGGTTTATTTCCCTTTGTTGTGAGACTCAAGGGATTTGGGTCTTGGGGTCCCCAGGGAAGGTTTTTGGGGGGACCAGAGTGCCCAAAACACTCTAATTTTTTGGGTGGTGGCAGCTTTACCAGGTCCAAGCTGGTAACTAAGCTTGGAGGTTTTCATGCTAACCCCCATATTTTGGACGCTAAGGTCCAAATCTGGGACTAGATTATGATATAGTGTGCAGCGTTGTGGGAAAGACACAATCCAGAAGCCAGTAGGAATATTATATTTTTCTTTTCTCTTCTAGGGGCTTTTTAGCAGAGAGAAACAGTTTGGTTTTAAAAGGGAACCAGAGAGAATTTTTTTTTTCTGCTCTCTCTGGCAGTTGTGGCTTGCATATGAAGCAAGAAACCATTAAGGAGCTGTTACGGGTCTTTTGTCACACAATAGCACTCCTATTAGGAGTCAAATACCAGCACTATATACATGCAAATAAAATGGTTTTTCTGGTTTACTTTACATTGAAAACATTAGCTAGAGGAAGAAAGGGAAAAAGGCACTGTTGCTAGGCAGACCCCAGGAGGCAACAGAGCCTGCAGTTCAGACAATAAACACCAGAGGGCACCCCAACACAAGAAAACAGGAACCATGCCTTCCAATACAAAAATGGTTGCTGAAGAACAAATCAAAGACGCCGAGCACAGGTGACAACTGGAAAAAAGACAAAAAGAGGTGGAGCTGAAAGAAAAGGAAGAAAGCATCAAACTGGCAGCCTACAAAAGAGAACAAGCAGCCAAAGAGGCAGCCCACAAAAGAAAACTAGAAGAAGAGGCGGCCCACCGCCGAGACATGGAAAAACAACAAAAAGAAATGGAAAAACAACAAAAAGAAAATGAAGAGAAGGAAAAACAGAGAAAACATGAACTGCACTTAGCGCAAGCTGGGCTGCATGTGCCAGCCAATCCTAACAACCCTTCGCCAATTATGGTTCCACAGCACAGAAAACTTCCCACCTACAAGGCAGGTGATGACACCGAGGCCTTCTTGGAAAATTTTGAAAGAGCCTCTTTTGGGTACCGCATCTCTGAAGACCAGTACATGGTAGAATTGAGGCCACAGCTCAGTGGACCTTTAGCAGAGGTGGCAGCTGAAATGCCTAAGGAGAACATGAACGACTATAAACTTTTTCAAACCAAGGCCAGATACAGAATGGGGATAACCCCGGATCATGCCCGTTGGCGTTTCAGAACCCAAAAGTGGAAACCAGATGTTTCATTTCCCAAACATGCCTACTACGTTGGGAAAAATTATGAGGCCTGGATATCAGGACACAATGTTAAATCCTTGGAAGAACTGCACCTCCTCATACAAATGGAGCAGTTCTTGGATGGTGTTCCTGAGGACATAACACGGTACATACAACATGGAAAACCCAAAAATCTCACCGAGGCGGAGGAGATTGGAGCCAGATGGATGGAAGTCGCAGAAAGCAAGAAAGCTACTGTCAAGGGGAACGAATACCCCAGGGGGCACATCGACCATAAACCCTACAACCGAGGACAGCCAAAGACCCCACATACAACCCAAGTCAAGCCACAGACGTCCTATTCTTCCACCTCACCAGTTTCCAGTAACTCACCTCGACCCAGTGACCCATCAGATGGAAGATGCTTTAAGTGTAATGAACTGGGACATATCAAGGCCAACAGTCCAAAGAACGCCATCCGAGTGCAATTCATTACACCACCATCACCCACAAGATCCCCAGGCCCAGATGCCTCTCAAATACCCTTGGAACGAAGGGAAAATTTGAGAGTGGGCGGAAAGAAGGTTACTGTGTGGAGAGACACGGGGGCACAGGTGTCAGCTATCCACCAATCCTTCGTAGACCCCAAATTCATCAACCCAAAGGCCCAAGTGATAATTTACCCCTTCATGTCACAAGCTGTAGACTTGCCTACAGCTGAACTGCCTGTCCAGTACAAAGGCTGGTCAGGAATGTGGACTTTTGCAGTCTATGACAATTATCCTATCCCCATGCTACTGGGGGAAGACTTGGCCAACCAGGTGAAGCGGGCCAAGCGTAGCCAAACCAGGCAAGCTTCCAGACCCATTCCTGCTCCTGAGCCGTCCACAGACGCCCCGTCTGTGTTACCAGAGACCCAGACAGAGGTAGTGGACCCGGATTCCATGCCAACCACTGAAACAGCCACAGCACCTCCAGTCCCAGGCCTGGAACTGGAACATAAACCAGCACCAGCAAGTGCAACCACATCTTCAAACTCAACGCCAGAGGGCGCCAGCGAGCCAAAACTGGCAGAAGCAACAGACAGCCATACCCAAAAGGCTCAGCCAGAGCCTGAAATACCCTCAGGTGCACCAGCGGAGAGCGGTTCACCAGCAACGGAAACAACCCCATCACCTACATCGCTTCCAGAGGGATGTCAAGCCGAAGTCCCCAGTCTGAGGAAGAACTGGTGACCCCAGCCCCAGGGAACAGTTCCAGACTGAGCAGGAAGCAGATGACAGCCTTCAGAAAGCTTGGGCGGCGGCACGGAGCACCCCACCGCCTCTCAGCTCTTCTAATCGATCCCGGTTTGTTATACACCAAGGACTTTTATACAAGGAGAATCTTTCTGGTGGACACTGGGAAGAATGGCAGCCGCAAAAACAGTTGGTGGTTCCAACTAAGTACCGGGGGAAGCTCTTAAGCTTAGCCCATGATCATCCCAGTGGCCATGCTGGGGTGAACAGAACCAAAGACAGGTTAGGCAAGTCCTTCCACTGGGAGGGGATGGACAAGGACGTTGCCAAGTATGTCCGGTCTTGTGAGGTATGCCAAAGAGTGGGAAAGCCTCAAGACCAGGTCAAGGCCCCTCTCCAGCCACTCCCCATAATTGAGGTCCCATTTCAGCGAGTAGCTGTGGATATTCTGGGTCCTTTCCCAAAAAAGACACCCAGAGGAAAGGAGTACGTACTGACTTTCGTGGACTTTGCTACCCGACGGCCGGAAGCAGTAGCTCTAGGCAATACCAGGGCTAACTCTCTGTGCCTGGCCCTAACAGACATTTTTGCCAGGGTCGGTTGGCCCTCCGACATCCTTACAGATTCAGGATCTAATTTCCTGGCAGGGACCATGCAAAAACTGTGGGAAACTCATGGGGTGAACCACTTGGTTGCCATCCCGTACCACCATCAAACCAATGGCCTGGTCGAAAGGTTTAATGGAACTTTGGGGGCCATGATATGTAAATTCGTCAACGAATACTCCAATAATTGGGACCTAGTGTTGCAGCAGTTGCTGTTTGCCTACAGGGCTGTACCACATCCCAGTTTAGGGTTTTCACCGTTTGAATTTGTGTATGGTCACGAGGTTAAGGGACCATTACAGTTGGTGAAGCAGCAATGAGAGGGGTTTACACCTTCTCCAGGAACTAACATTCTGGACTTGGTAAGCAACCTACAAAACACTCTCCGACACTCTTTAGCCCTTGCTAGAGAAAACCTAAAGGATGCTCAGGAAGAGCAAAAGGCCTGGTATGACAGACATGCCAGAGAACGTTCCTTCAAGGTAGGAGACCAGGTTATGGTCTTGAAGGCGCAACGGGCCCATAAGATGGAAGCATCATGGGAAGGGCCATTCACGGTCCAAGAGCGCCTGGGAACTGTGAACTACCTCATAGCATTTCCCAATTCCTCACTGAAGCCCAGAGTGTACCATGTTAATTCTCTCAAGCCTTTCTATTCCAGAGACTTACAGGTTTGTCAGTTTACAGTCCAGGGAGATGATGCTGAGTGGCCTGAAGGTGTCTACTATGACGGGAAAAAAGACGGTGGCGTGGAAGAGCTGAACCTCTCAATCACCCTGGAACGTCTGCAGTGGCGACAAATCAAGGAGCTGTGCACTAGCTTCGCCCCATTGTTCTCAGCCACCCCAGGACGGACTGAACGGGCATACCACTCCATTGACACAGGTAATGCTCACCCCATTAGAACCCCACCCTACCGGGTATCTCCTCATGCCCAAGCTGCTATAGAATGGGAGATCCAGAACATGCTGCAGATGGGTATAATCCGCTCATCTACCAGTGCATGGGCATCTCCAGTGGTTCTGGTACCCAAACCAGATGGGGAAATACGCTTTTGCGTGGACTACCATAAGCTAAATGCTGTAACTCGTCCGGACAACTATCCAATGCCACGCACCGATGAGCTATTGGAGAAGTTGGGACGTGCCCAGTTCATCTCTACAATAGACTTAACCAAGGGGTACTGGCAAGTACCGCCAGATGAACCTGCCAAGGAAAGGTCAGCATTCGTCACCCATGCGGGGGTGCATGAATTTAATGTCCTTCCTTTCGGCCTTCGAAATGCACCCGCCACCTTCCAGAGGCTGGTAGACGGTCTACTAGCTGGACTGGGAGAATTTGCAGTTGCCTACCTCGATGATGTGGCCATTTTTTCAGACTCCTGGCTCGAACACCTACTACACCTGGAAAAGGTCTTTGAGCGCATCAGGCAGGCAGGACTAACTGTTAAGGCCAAAAAGTGTCAAATAGGCCAAAACAGAGTGACTTACCTGGGGCACCAGGTGGGTCGAGGAACCATAAACCCCCTACAGGCCAAGGTGGATGCTATCCAAAAGTGGCCTGTCCCAAGGTCAAAGAAACAGGTCCAATCCTTCTTAGGCTCGGCCGGGTACTACAGGTGATTTGTACCACACTACAGCCAAATCGCTGCCCCACTGACCGACCTGACCAAAAAGACCCAGCCAAATGCAGTTAACTGGACTGATGAGTGTCAAAAGGCCTTTACCCAACTTAAGGCAACGCTTATGTCTGACCCTGAGCTCAGGGCCCCGGATTTTGACAAACCATTCCTAGTAACCACGGATGCATCTGAGTGTGGTATAGGAGCAGTTCTCATGCAGGAAGCAACGGATCACAACTTCCATCCTGTCGTGTTTCTCAGCAAGAAACTGTCTGAGAGGGAAACTCACTGGTCAGTCAGTGAAAAGGAATGCTACACCATTGTGTACGCCCTGGAAAAGCTACGCCCATATGTTTGGGGACGGCGGTTCCAACTACAAACTGACCATGCTGCGCTAAAGTGGCTTCATACTGCCAATGGGAACAACAAGAAACTTCTTCGTTGGAGTTTAGCTCTCCAAGATTTTGATATTGAAATTCGGCACATCTCAGGAGCTTCTAACAAAGTAGCGGATGCACTCCCCCGTGAGAGTTTCCCAGAATCCAGTAGTGAAAAAGTGTTCTTAAAATGTAGAAGTCTGTTAGTTATATACTTAGTGGTATATGTAAAGATGCATGTGTTGTATTAATCTGTTTATTTTAAAGTTCTAGGAGGACATCGCCACCAGTGAGCTTCCCCACTGTCTGCAATTTGGGGGGCGTGTCATAAACAGATAGCTAAGGGTTAACGTCTCTTTCACCTGGAAAGAAGTATCTGAAGCACCTGACCAGAGGACCAATCAGGAAACAGGATTTTTTCAACTCTGGGTGGAGGGAAGTTTGTGTGTGAGTCCTTTGTTCTTGGGTCTTCTGCCTGTATGCTCTCTCATCTATGAGAGGATTTCTATTTCCTGCTTTCTAATCTTCTGTTTCCAAGTTGTGAGTACAGAGTTCATAAAAATAATAAGGGTTATTGTTTTTTTTCTTTTGTATTTACATGTCTATAGTTGCTGGAGTGCTTTGAATTGTATTCTTTTTGAATAAGGCTGTTTATTCAATATTCTTTTAAGCAAATGACCCTGTATTTGTCACCTTAATACAGAGAGACCATTTTTATGTATTTTTCTTTCTTTTTATATAAAGCTTTCTTTTTAAGACCTGTTGGAGTTTTTCTTTAGGGGCGAACTCCAGAGAATTGAGTCTGTACTCACCAGGGAATTGGTGGGAGGAAGAAGTCAGGGGGAAATCTGTGTGTGTTAGATTTACTAGCCTGACTTTGCATTCCCTCTGGGTGAAGAGGGAAGTGCTTGTGTTTCCAGGACTGGAAATAGAGAGGGTGGACTCCCTCTGTTTAGATTCATGGAGTTTGCTTCTGTGTATCTCTCCAGGAACACTTGGAGGGGGGAAGGGAAAAGGTTTATTTCCCTTTGTTGTGAGACTCAAGGGATTTGTGTCTTGGGGTCCCCAGGGAAGGTTTTTGGGGGGACCAGAGTGCCCCAAAACACTCTAATTTTTTGGGTGGTGGCAGTTTTACCGGGTCCAAGCTGGTAACTAAGCTTGGAGTTTTTCATGCTAACCCCCATATTTTGGACGCTAAGGTCCAAATCTGGGACTAGGTTATGATAGTAATATATTAAGGACATGCCACAAAACTTTTCTGCAGTGGGACCTCATATACTGTTCTTAGTATATCCCCTTTGAATTGCCAACATGGCAAAGGAAAAGTAGCATTTCAAAAGGAGCTGAAAAATGCCACCCCTCAGAGATTGCAGAAGTAGACAGTACTGAAGTGATTAATAGGGCTGAAAAGCAAACCTCATCCCTTTAAACACCAGAGCTTGCAAACACTATATCTACAGCAGGACAATTTTGCAGAACCCTAGTTCAGTTCCTCTGGTGTTAGCAACATTGGAAGTCCTAGTGTTGACAGTCCTCTGTTTGGCATGGAGTTAAAATTGCTGGTGACCATCTAACTGGAAGCCACTGAGTGCCCTGCATTTGTGTTTTCTGAATGGCTGCTATGCAACTCTACTGCCAGCAAAGTCCAATTTTTAGTTTTCAATATAAATATACATTGTACCAAATTGTCTTACAAGAGGATAGTGCATCTCTTAACACAGTGAAACAGCACACAATCTGAATTTTTCTATCTTTAAAAATGAAAAAAATGCATCCTTTCAAAACCTGTATTAAATGTATTTATTAATGGCAATTCTCCAATATTTTTCCATAGCCCACCTTGGTACTACAAAGTCAATCCTTCTTTTTAACAGGAAAATAACATTTCTGAGACTTTTGAATCGTGTCAGGAGATAAGTTTCAGAGTAGCAGCTGTGTGGACCTAATCACATCAGCCACACTATCAGAGGCTCGTTCACCTGCACATCTACCAATGTGATATATGCTATCATGTGCCAGCAATGCCCCTCTGCCATGTACATTGGCCAAACTGGACAGTCTCTACGTAAAAGAATAAATGGACACAAATCTGACGTCAAGAATTATAACCTTCAAAAATCAGTTGGAGAACACTTCAGTCTCCCTGGCCACTCGATTACAGACATAAAAGTCGCAATATTACATCAAAAAAACTTCAAAAGCAGACTCCAATGAGAGACTGCTGAATTGGAATTAATTTTCAAATTGGACACCATTAAATTAGGCTTGAATAAAGACTGGGAGTGGATGGGCCATTACACAAAGTAAAACTATTTCCCCATGCTTACTCCCCACCCCTACCCCCCCGTTCCCTCACATCTCCTTGTCAATTGCTGGAAATGGGCCATTTTCATTACCACTACAAACAGTTCTTTTTCTCTCCTGCTGATAATAGCTCACCTTAACTGATCACTCTCCTTATAGTGTGTATGGTAACACCCATTGTTTCATGATCTCCTTATAGTGTGTATGGTAACACCCATTGTTACATGCATCTGATGAATGGGCTGTAGCCCACGAAAGCTTTTGCTCAAATAAATTTGTCAGTCTCTAAGGTGCCACAAGTACTCCTGTTCTTTTTGCGGATACAGACTAACACGGCTGCTACTCTTGAAACAAGTAATTCACAGTCTCTTTTACAACTGACTCATATACACAAAGAGACACAAGCAAATTAAATCCTGTGGCTTCCTGAGATATGAACTCATTCTGAGTTAGACTCATAGATTCATAGGTCAGAAGGGACCAATATGATCATCTGGTCTGATCTCCTGCACAAGGCAGGCCACAGAACCCCACCCATCCAATTTTATAACAACCCCTAACCCAGGACCGAGTTATTGAAATCCTCAAAATTGGTTTGAAGACCTCAAGCTGCAGAGAATCCACCAGCAAGTGACCCGTGCCCCACGCTGCAGGGGAAGGCGAAAAACCTCCAGGGCCCCTGCCAATCCGCCCTGGAGGAAAATTCCTTCCCGACCCCAAATATGGCGATCAGCTAAACCCTGAGCATGTGGGCAAGACTCACCAGCCAGCACCCAAGAAGGAATTCTCTGCAGTAACTCAGGTCCCATCCCATCCAACATCTCCCCGCAGACCACTGAGCAGACCTATCTGGTGGTAATCCAAGATCAATTGCCCAAATTAACGATCCTATCATAACATCCCCTCCATATACTTATCAAGCTTTGTCTTAAAGCCAGAAAAGTCTTTTGCCCCTACTACTTCCCTCGGAAGGCTGTTCCAGAACTTCACTCCCCTAATGGTCAGAAACCTTCGTCTAATTTCAAGTCTAAACTTCCTAATATCCAATTTATACCCATTCGTCCTCGTGCCTACATTAGTACTAAACTTAAATAATTCCTCTCCCTCCCTAATGTTAACCCCCCTGATATATTTATATAGAGCAAGCATATCCCCCCGTAGCCTTCTTTTGGCCAGGCTAAACAAGCCAAGCTCTTTGAGTCTCCTTTCATAAGGCAGTTTTTCCATTCCTTGGATCATCCCTTGTAGCCCGTCTCTGAACCTGTTCCAGTTTGAATTCATCCTTCTTGAACATGGGACACCAGAACTGCACACAGTATTCCAGATGAGGTCTCACCAACGCCTTATATAACGGTACTAACACCTCCTTATCCTTGCAGGAAATACCCCGCCTGATGCATCCCAAAATCGCATTTGCTTTTTTAACAGCCGTATCACATTGGCGACTCATAGTCATCCTGCTATCAACCAGTACCCCAAGGTCCTTCTCCTCCTCCGTCGCTTCCAACTGATGCGCCCCCAACGTATATCCAAAATTCTTATTATTAATTCCTAAGTGCATGACCTTGCACTTTTCACTATTGTATTTCATCCTATTTCTATAACTCCAGTTTACAAGGTGGTTCAGATCTTCCTGAATAGTATCCCTGTCCTTCTCCGTGTTAGCAATACCCTCCAGCTTTGTGTCATCCGCAAACTTTATTAGCACATTCCGGCTCTTTGTGCCAAGGTCAGTAATAAAAAGGTTAAATAAGATCGGTCCCAAAACCGATCCTTGAGGGACTCCACTAGTGACTTCCTTCCAGCCTGACAGTTCACCTTTCAATACGACCCGCTGGAGTCTCACCTTTAACCAGTTCCTTATCCACCTTACAACTTTCATATTCATCCCCATCTTTTCCAATTTAACTAACAGTTCCCCATGCGGAACCGTGTCGAACGCCTTACTGAAATCTAGGTAAATTATATCTACCGCATTTCCTTTATCTAAGTAATCCGTCACCTTCTCAAAGAAGGAGATCAGATTGGTTTGACACGATCTACCTTTAGTAAATCCGTGTTGCAATTCGTCCCAATTACCATTGACCTCTATGTCCTTAACTACTCTCTCCCTTAAAATTTTTTCCAAGACCTTACATACTACAGACGTCAAGCTAACAGGCCTATAATTACCCGGATCACTTTTATTCCCTTTCTTAAAAATAGGAACTACATTAGCAATCCTCCAGTCATACAGCACAACCCCCGAGTTTATCGATAGCTTAAAAATTCTCGCTAACGGGCTCGCAATTTCACGCGCCAGTTCCTTTAATATCCTCAGATGGAGATTGTCCGGGCCCTCCGACTTCGTCCCATTGAGCTGTTCAAGTACGGCCTCTACCTCAGTTGCGGTAATATCCACTTCCATATCCACATTCCCGTTTATCATCCCTCCATCATCGCTAGATTCCTCACTAGTCTTATTAAAAACTGAGGCAAAGTACTTGTTTAGCTGTTGGGCCATGCCTAGGTTATCCTTAACCTCCATTCCATCCTCAGTGTATAGCGGCCCCACTTCTTCTTTCTTTGTTTTCTTCTTATTTATGTGGCTGTAGAACCTTTTACTATTGGTTTTGATTCCCTTTGCAAGGTCCAGTTCAATGCGGCTTTTAGCCTTCCTCACTTTATCCCTACATGTTCTGACCTCACCAAGGTAGCTTTCATTACTGATCCTGCCTTTCTTCCACTCCCTGTAAGCTTTCTGCTTTTGTCTAATCCCCTCTCTGAGTTGCTTGCTCATCCAGTTTGGCCTACAACTCCTGCCCATGTTTTTTTTTCCCCTTTCTTGGGATGCAGGCTTCCGACAGTCTCCGCAGCTGCGACTTAAAGTAATTCCAGGCCTCCTCCGCATTTAAATCCACTAATTCCTCCGTCCAATCCACTTCCCTAACTAATTTCCTTAACTCTTTAAAATTAGCCCTCGAGAAGTCGAAAACCCTAATCCCAGATCTACATTTGTTTATCCTTCCATCTAGTTTGAACTGAATCAGCTCATGATCACTCGAACCAAGGTTGTCCCCTACCACCATCTCGTCTACGAGGTCCTCACTGCTCACCAACACTAAATCTAAAATGGCATCCCCTCTCGTAGGTACTTCAACTACTTGATGAAGAAATCCATCCGCTATCACATCCAGGAAAATCTGACCCCTATTATTCTTGCAAGCACTCGTCCTCCAGTCTATATCTGGGAAGTTGAAGTCGCCCATAATCACACATTTCCCCTTTGTGTTTACTTCATTAAAGACATTAAAGAGGTCTCTATCCATATCCCAATCAGATCCCGGCGGTCTATAGCACACCCCAAGCACTATCTCAGGGGAAGCTCTAGTTGCTTTTTTACCCAGTGTGATTTTTGCCCAGACAGACTCTGTCTTATCCATTCCATCGCTTCTTATTTCGCTACAGTTAATATCATCATTGATGTACAAGGCTACTCCACCACCTTTGCCTTTCTTCCTGTCTTTTCTAAACAGCACATAGCCTTCAATACCCGTGCTCCAGTCATGAGTACTATTCCACCAGGTTTCGGTTATCCCTATAATATCCGGTTTCACTTCCTGCACCAGTAACTCCAGTTCCTCCATCTTGTTACCTAGGCTCCTTGCATCAGTGTACAGACCTTTTAATTTTCGGCGTTTGGCGTCAGTGACATTCTTTCCCCCGTTGTGCAGAGACCTTCTACCACCAGCATCACCCGTTACTCTGGTTACTACTCCACTATTCCTCCTTGGATCAATTCTTGGGACCGCAAGGGTATCCCCTCTCACTTTGTTTACTTCCCTCTCCAGGTTATATTCCGGCGTAGAGATCTCCCGAACATCTCCCAACCATCTCCCCCAACTTCCTAGTTTAAAGCTCTCTTGATGAGGTCAGCGAGCCTCCATCCTAGAATTCTATTTCCCTCCTTGCTTAGATGAAGTCCATCCTGAGCGAACAGTCGTCTATCCGTAAACGCTTCCCAGTGACCGTACATCCCAAAGCCCTCCTTATAACACCACTCCCTGAGCCATCTGTTGATCGCCATAATCTTGTCACTCCTTCGTCGCCCCGCTCTAGGAACTGGCAGAATCCCACTGAAGATTACCTGAGCCTCGATTTCTTTGAGCGTCTTCCCCAGTCTGGCATAGTCCTCCTTGATACAGTCCAGCGAGTAACTAGCCGTATCATTCGTTCCCACATGAAGGATAATCAACAGATTCTTTCCCACTCCCGCTAAGATCGTATTCAGCCTCAGGTCCACATCCTGTATCTTAGCCCCTGGCAGACAGCACACCCTTCTGTTCTCCCGATCAGGTCTAGTTACAGGCCTGTCTACTCTTCTCAGTAAAGAGTCTCCAATCACGTAGACTTGCCTTTTCCTGGCGACAGTGTGATTCTCTGGTCTATCCCCCCACCAGCTTGCCGCAAGTCCTCTCGATTTGTATTCGCCCTTACAATCTTCCTAGGGCTCATACTTGGTGTCGCCTCCATTGACTCCTCCCCTCCTTCTGCAGGACTAGCTGCTCGCCTCTTCTTCCTCGCCCTTTCTCCTTCAGCAGCCTGCTGAGCTCCATCTTCATTTTCCAACTCAGCAAACCTGTTCCTGAGTTCTATTTCTCCATCGCTGGCCCGTCTTTTCCTCTGCCTGGTTCTCCTAGTCACATGCTTCCACCGTCCACTTTGCTCACCCAGCAGCCCCTCCTCAGAGTCCTTTGGCCCTGCTTCTATCCACTCGCCTGAGCTTGTCCCCTGTGCCTCATCATGTCTGTGTTCCATCAACTGCTCAAATCCCCTTCTAAACTCAGCCAGAGTTTCCACTTGCATCTCCAGTCCCCTTACCTTTTCCTCCAGCAGCTCTATCAGGCGGCACTTCATGCAGATGAAACTCCTTTCAGGTGCCCCCTCTAGGACCATATACATGCCGCAGCTACCGCATCCATTCATCCTCAGTGTGTCTGCACCTGCTACCTCCGCCTCCATCATACCGTTCCAACTCTGTGCCTGGCAATCCACGCCTCACACCGCACCGCAGGCCACCAACAAGCGCTGGGCTGCTGGCAGACCCCCGCCTCTTCCCTAGTCTGCCTTCCTGGTTTCTCTGCCTTGGTCTCCCCTGCAACCTCCCCCTGGAAACTCCCACTGAAACTCCCCTGTTAGCCGCTGCAGCTGACTGTGCCGCTGCCTGAGTGCCTGGCTCCTTATATAGGACCCCTAATCAGGTAAGCCCCGCCCCCAACTCAGGGCTCAGCCTCGCTCCCAGCACACAGCCCCTAGCAGCCTGCACACACACTCACTCACACACAAACTCCACAATACAATCCACAAACCACAAAAACCTGCTCCTCCAACAGCACTCCCACTGAAACTCCCGTTAGCCGCTCTGTTCGCCGCCTCCTGTGCCGCTGCAGCTGACTTCCTCCATTCATTTCTGGAGACTGACACTTAAATGCTCACCAGTCACTAATGAATCAATCCTTCAGAAAAAGAAGGAGAATGAACTTTAATTTGCATTCACTTAAATAAATGAGATCTGCAATGAGTTCCACAGCAAGTGAAAGTTTCTGGAGATGCTGCTTTTATTATCTCTGAAGTGATAAAGGATGACATTTACAGAATGGTCCTCTCATACACAAGTGTACAAATCATTGCAGGCATATGCAGAGGGCACTAACCAATTTATGTGTTACTGCATTCTGCTTCTACACTCTCCTGAAGAATTAAATGTATAGTATGCACACAAAGCCAAATGCTTGCAAATACAAGTTTTGTGTGACTAAATAGGTGCATGAGCGTATTTTGAAAACTGGACCCACCACCTCAGTTTAACTTCTCTGTGTCTTCTTTCAATAAGACATTTGGAGCACAAAAGAAAGCTGAGTGCAATAGTGAAATACGTTGCCTAATTCTTCATATACACCTCCCTTAATTATATAGTATTAATTTGCAAGATAATTCTGAGCATATTTAAGTTTTTTTTTTAATTGTATTGCTGCTATGTTGGTGAATGAGATCCATTCAAGAAAGCGCTCAAGTTTGAAAAATGAACTGGAATATTTCCCAATTTGGTTCTCTAGGTGATAATGTCGTTTGGATTTTTGCAAATCTTCTGCTTATTTACTTTCTTAGAAAGATGCATTCATTAAAGTTCCATTCCATTTAATAACAGAGAAGCATCGCCACTTTGTAAAGAAAGATTTCAAAACTCACTTGACAGCTCACATAGTGGGTCACAATTACCCTACTGTCCCTTTTGATTGGGCCTCTGCAACCTGTCACATCTCTTTGTAATTTGATGATATGCTCATCTCTTGGCTCCTTGAACTGTGGGGTTTCTATTCATTATCTTATATTTTCCTCAAGTCACCTTGCATTACAAGTTATATTAATGTACTGCAGACTTGCAGTTCAACAGGTCACCAGAAGTTTTTTTAAAAAGAATTTTGAACCACTCATGTACAATTTGAATTTTGTTTAAAACAAAAAAGATTTAAACACATCATCTTCAGTGGTCCCTGCGCTCATCTGCTTCCACAATCCTAATCCTCCGACCTCTCTGATGTTCACTCAGCTTTTGTTGTTGCTTCTTCAACCATCTCAAACATATCTTACCCTACAGCTGTTCTCTGGCTGCCCTGTCCTCACACAGCTTCCTAGATGCTTCTTGAGCTCTATTCATGATAATTGCTCTTCTGGCTGCCCACCTACCCTCCCTGACATTCAAACAGCCCTGTCCAAGTGCCTTGCCAACTAGCTTTCTTCACTGTGACAATTTACACTAGCTGAGGATCTGCTACAGAGAGAACAAGAAAATCTATTGGGATAGAGGGAGTATATAGATATACAAGCCGTGAAATCCTGGCCCCACTGAAGTCAATGGCAATAATCCCATTGATTTACTTGGCTATTATTTCACCCAGAGGGGGAAATGTACTCAATCTGATTCAGACACGAAAAGAAGTTCAGAATATGAAGGTTACTTTCCTGTAATAAGGGTTCTTTGAAAGGGACTCTGCATAGTCCAACTCATGGGATGCGCTGACTGGTGCAGCCTGAACAGCAGAAATCTAACTAGCAGTACCACTGGAGTGCTCATGCACCTCCTTTGCCCCTCCCCTCAGTGAATATTTAACATTCGAATGTGAGGATATAAAAGGGATGTGACAATCGAGCTGCTTCAGCTCCTTCCCTCATAACCCTTTTTCGAGGTAGTGGGGAAAGGTGGGCCAGGTGTGTGAACGTACAGAGTCCATATGAAAGAGCCCTGGTTGCAGATAGAAAAAAAGAGGGTTACTTTTCTTTTTCTTTTTTTTTGAGTGTCCTCTGCATAGTCCCACTCATGAGACAGATTAACAAACAGTACTCTTATCCGAAGAGTAAGATAACTGAGTCCTATCTGAATATGGACTGCAGAACTACCTTGCCAAATTTGCTATCAGATCTAGATTCCAAATTTAACAAATAGTGTTAGTAAAAGTATGGATTGAACTCCACATTGTTGCTCTACATATCTCTATTAGAGGAATGTGTCTAGAAAAAGCCATAAAGGCTGTCTTCGATCTAGCTGAAAGTGTTTTAATTTCCTGAGGAAGGGATAAATATCATCAATTTATAAGCTTCTTGAATACAAATTTAACCCATCTTGAAAGCATTTTCACAGAAATAGCTTTACCCTTATTCCTCTTTTCACATATAATAAACAATTCTGGAGACTCTCTAAATAATTTAGCCCCATCTAAACAAAAGGCTAACACCCTTCTAACATCCAGTGAGTGGGAAAGTCTACACTACACAATTAAGTTGACCTAAGTTATGTCAATGTACAGCCACCACAATAATTAAATGGCTTTTGCATGTACATACTATGCTACTTGTGTCGGTGGTGCATGTCCTCACCAGGAGCGTTTGCACTAATTTAACTTGCACTATGGGGCATTGTGGGATGGCTTCTGAAAGACAGCATCAGTTGATGTAAGCAATGCAGTGTCTACACTGACACTGCACTGACTTAACTACAACAACCTAAGCGCTATGCCTCTTATGCAGTGTAGTGGGAGAGTTACATCAGTAGGAACTACATTTTACTGTAGATACTTGCAGAGTTAGTTTGACATAAGCTGCCTTACATCAACCTAACGCTAGTGCAGTCCAGGGCTATGTAAGTTAGCTTATCCATCTCAAGTATGAGGCTCGGGAAAGAACATTAGTAAAATAATAGACTGGTTAAAAAAAAATCTGAGGCCATCTTTGATGAAAACCTTGGATGTGTATGGAAAATTGCTTTATCTTTATGAAAAACAGTAAATGGTGGCTCAGACATTAACACATGTAATTCACTTATACACCCTGCTGATGTGATAGCTCTCTAAAAACAGTCTTAATAGACAAATATAACAATGTATAATTTCCCAAAGGTTCAAAGGGAGGTTTCATCAATTGTGAAAGCACTATGGTCAAATCCCAAAATAGCACAGGGTGTCCTTTTGGAGAATAAAAATTATTAAGACCTTTTAAGAACCCTTTCACTACATCATAAGTAAATACTGATTTACCGCCCACAGATACATGGTATGCTGATATGTCTGAGAGGTGAACCCTCACTGAAGATAGTCAAAGACTCATTCTCTTAAGATACAATAAATATTCTAATAGATAATTAATAGGCACTGTATATGGCTCTATATCATACATGGAAATCCACCATAAACATCCTTTTCATTTATGATTAACAAATTATAACTGGGTTCAAAAAAGAATTAGATAAATTCATGGAGGATAGGTCCATCAATGGCTATTAGCCAAGATGATCAGGGATGCAACCCCATGCTTTGAGTGTTCCTAAGCCTCTGACTGCCAGATGCTGGGACTGGATGACAGTGGATAGATCACATGATAATTGCCCTGTTCTGTTCATTCCCTCTGAAGCATCTGGCATTGGCCACTGTCTGAAGACAGGATACTGGGCCAGATGGATCATTGGTCTGACCCAGTATGGCCATTCTTATGCTCATATTATCATGAGGACTCTTTCCTTGAATTGAGCAGTATATTTTGCACCTCTAATGAACAAGACTTTTCTATAATTCCAAAGTCTTATTCCTCATGCCGTTAGATAAAGAGACTGAGGATCGGGGTGATAGACCATCCCTTATTGTTCCGTCAACAAGTCTGGTTCTAATGGTTGAGGTTTGATTAACCCTCTGGATAGGTGAATTAAGTCCAGGTACCACTGATGTCTGACCCAAACTGGTGCTATCAGGGCCAGCTCCAGGGTTTTTGCTGCCCCAAGCAGCAAAAAGAAAAAAAAAGCGGCAATCACGATCTGCAGCTCTACCACCGCTACTTCAGTCTTCGGCGACAATTGGACAGCTGGTCCTTCGCTCCAAGAGGGAGTGAGGGACCTGCCCCCAAATTGCCGCTGAAGACCCAGACGTGCTCCCCCTCACCATTGGCCACCCCAAGCAGCTGCTTGCTGGGCTGGTGCCTGGAGCTGGCCCTGGGTGCTATTAAAATTACCTTGACTTTGTCTTGCATTATTTTGTTTATCTCTCTTTGAATGAGGAAAATGCATACATTAAGCCTTGATCCCAATTTATTAGAAACACATCTGATATTGAGTCCTTGATTGACACTGAGTTATCACATCTTTATCTTTCCCCACACCATCGGTTCCTTAGCTTTTGCTTTTGGAACTGGCTCATAGAATCTGACATAACTGGATTTGAAGAAGAATGTCTTCTGATTCTGCCACAAGAAAATGTACCCAGGATACCCTCTTACCCTCTGGTCAAAAGTATCTTGCTCTCACTGACTGGCTGCTTGCAAAGAGGCTGACACTGATAAGGACTGAGCATTCATGCTCACCATAACAACGGTGTGCTTTTGTAGTAGAATGGCTCTGGAAACAGAGTCCGAAACCACAACAGTTTTCCTCTTTGAATCCTTCCTACTTAGAGACTATGTATTGAGGTAGAAGGTTTGTCCTTCTTCCCTCCAGACTCAGAGCTGATGCTGGTCTCTGAGATGTGTTCAGACCCTGTTCTTGCTCGGTTCTTGGTAGTTTTCCTGACAGCACTTATTGTAATAAAGCTGTCTGTTCCATCGTTCCTTTTTCGCTCATGTTGTAAAAGTTGAGCAAATCAAGCATTTTGAAGGTGACTGTCCCTCGCTCAAACATGTCAGGTTGGCATGTGTGTCAGATGCTGGAAAACTGTCACACATAACACAAATATTTTAAAAAATGAGCTTTTTATTCTTCAGCTCCACCCTCTCCAAACCAAAGATTTGCAGCTATCTAACAAACTACTAACTAATTCTAACTATAAAATTATTAACTAGCTAACAAGCTATGGATCTAGGAGCTCTGGATGAAGAGAGACAAATGCACATCTGCTTTATGCTGCTCATTACTGATTCTTTATTAAAGTTCGCATTAGTGCCATTTTTGGGTCTCTACATTTATGAGAAAACTCCTGGGAATGGTAAATGATTACGAAGGGATCTCAAAAGTTGATGGAGGAATTATATACCGTTTTTGTTTTCATAACTCCCTCTAAAATAATTGGCTTCCCCAAATCCTGCTCAACGTTAGTTCCTTTCAAGTGACCTCTGCTGTCATAATGCAACATCTCTGTTCTCTTGATCTATTTTTTTCCAGCAAGGCTGCTCCTAACAAGAATACTTCTGAGCTTCCTTGTGTGTGTAAATTTGTCTGTAATGGAAACTTTGTAATCAGCCAGGACCCACTTAAGCTTCCAATAGAGATTTTCAATTAAAGTGAATGAGGAAGCTCTTATTTAAAAAACTAAACAGATCAAGCACTCAAATCATTTATCGACTATATGTGTGTATAAGCTTAAAAATTACAAATAAGCACATGGCAAAGCAAAATATTCTGGACTGTCACAAGCTGTAAAAATTTGAATAATTCAATTTTTTTAAAAAAAGATCACAGAATCATACAGAAATATCAGCAAGAGAATAAGATAAGTTAATAAATTTCCCCATTGGTGTGAGAGTGTTCCCTACAGTACAGTTTTAGTGTAGTGGTAAAGGATCCCAGGCTTTGAGGTTTCCACCACTTCCCTTGAGTATAAAATCCTCAGACAAAAATTTCTCACTGCTAAGAACATTTGATGGATATTAAATCCCAATTTTCTCTTTCATAATTTCATCTGTATACTATCTGTGTACCATATTAAATATATCTTCTCCATCTTTGGTGTTAGTATTATCCAACTATTTGTCAACTGTTATGCTCCCACTTCAGTCATCACTTAACCAAATACACATTTTTAGTTCTTCCAACCCCATAATGGTTGTGTGTGTGTGTGTGCGTAAGACACCAATTCACCTTTTATTTTCTGTTTATGAGGTGCCCAAATATATGTACTAGTGCAGGATTAACTCCCAGAGCTATTTAGAGAGGAATTTACCTTCCTGCTTCATAAGGTGATGAGTCTGGGAATGCAGCCCAAACTGCGCTGTTTTTTTTTCTGCTGTCATATCACATTACAAACTTATAGAATTTGATGTCCACTCTCTTATCACAGATTGCAGGAATCGCTAGAGCCTAGGATCAATAAGCAAGAGTCAGGGTCAGAGTCAGGCTGGGGTCTGAGACCAGAGATCAAAGATAGTGCCAAGCTGGAATCAGAAGGAAACAGTCAGGGTCAGAGCCAGGCTAGGGTCAGAGACTGGAAATCAGAAGGCAAGGTGTGGTCAGGAGTCACAACAAACCAGAAGTCTGTATGGTTGCCCAGACAACTTCCTAGGACACCTTCCAGGGTTAAATAGTGAGGTTGGCCACTCTGAACCCTTTGGGTAATACTTCCCGCAATGCCTAATTGCCACAATATTCTCTGGATGTGGCTGTGCATGCCCGCTCAGTGGCAATATCAGCTGTCCGAGGCTCTGCAGGCCTAGGTTCTAGTCCATGGATCCTTACATTACTCCCTTTTCAGTGCACTCTTCCTTTGGGTGGCACCAGCCTTGGTTTGTCTGAGTGGTCTCGATGAAACCTTTTTACAAGATCAAGGGCATGGGCATGGCCAGCAAGCTCCCAGAAGCGCTCTTCAGGACTATAATCCTCTAAATCAGTTAGGTAGTACAGTCTCCCCCTCTGCAGTTTAGAGTCAAAGACAGTGCAGTCTCCTTGGACCTGGACAAGCGGGGGTCTGTTGGGATCGGTCGGGTAAGGGATCCTCTGTGTAAGTCTTCCAAAGGGATACATGGAAAACAGAATGTATCATAAGGGATCAAGGGAGCTGCAATTTCAAGGTGACAGGGTTGATTTGGTAACCAATATGGAATGGCCCAAGGAACTGGTGGTCTAGCTTGTGGGACAACCTGTTCATATGGAGGTACTTTATTGCGAGCTGGACCTTTTTGCCCATGATGAGAGGTGGGCCTTCCTGGTGTTGACAATCAGCATACTGCTTTTAGTCCTTTTTCATATCTTCAAGGTGGTCCTTAAGCTCCTGATAGATATGATGAATTAATTGGATTCAGAGGCTGCTGACAAGCCTGGGTGGAAGTGAGGGTGGAACATGTAATGTGCAAAGAAGTGACTCTGTCCTATGGAAGTGTGATTGTCATTGTCGTATGCAAACTCAGTATATGGAAGGAGAGAGAACCGGTTATCTTGATGATAGTTGAAAAAGAACCTTAGGTATTGCTCTAATATTTACTTCACCTTTTCTGTATGGTGGTGGTACACGGAGGAGGTAAAAGAGTGAATGTCCATTAATCAGAGTGTTTCACACCAAAATTAAGAGACAAACTGTGGTCCTCTGCCCGAGGTGATAGAGTGTGAAAACCCATGAAGATGGATATTATGCACCACTAGGAGTTGAGCCACTGGCACGTGGTCACAGAAGATGAAGTCTGCCATTTCAGTCAGTTGGTCTATGTATGGTAATCAGAGTCAGGGAGTCCCACTATGAAACCCATGGTGATTGAGGCCCAGGGTCTAAGTGGAGTTTCCAGTGGTACTAGGGTGCCAAGGGGCTTAGTTTGGGGAGCCTTGGTGAATGCATACAGGTTACAAGAGTCGATGTAGTTCCAGACTTCAGTTAGCATACAGGACCACCAGAAGAAACAGGAAGCTGTGTGGTAAGTCTTAAGGTGGCTAGAATGACCTGCCAACAGAGTGTCATGGCAGAGATGGAGCACTTCTAGCCAGGGGAACCCCAGTGGAACATATGTGTGCCTACTGAGGTATGTGATCCTATTTTGTGTGGAGCATTGCATTTCGGTTCAGACTCTCATTTGCTCAGGCTGTTCCATCATCTTCTGGATGAACAGATCACCCCACAAAGGTGATCAGATTAGATCAATCAGGCCTTGGTGTATTATGGCACTAAGGAAGTTGTCACGTTTTAGGAGACAGGGTGGTTCTTGGTTAAGCTCTTTGCACTCCTGGTAATATTTGACCTTTCAGGATAAGTCATCAGCTTTCCCATTCCTGGTTCCCAGGTGACAGGTGATGATGAAATCGGACCACAAGAAGAATACTACTTACCTGAGCTGTCTTTGGTTCAAGGCTCGAGCCTTATGCAGATATTCAAAGTTCTTATGGTCAGAAAAGACTTGCACTGAGTGTTGGGTTCCCTCAAGGTGATGGTGCCACTCTTCAAAGGCTGATTTAGTTGTGAGCATTTATTTATGTAATATGTCATAACTCCATTTGGTGGGGTGAGTTTTTGGGAGTAATAGGTGCAGGGCTGAAACACTTACTGTGGACATGCCTTTAACAGCATATGGCCCCACTGGAGGTATCAGCAGCCAATATGAATACCTGGACCAGGTCTGGATGTACTAGAATGGGATGGTGGTGAAAGCAGACTTAAGCTGTTCATAGCATGATGAGCTTCGGCAGCCAAACAAATGTGGTAACCTTCTAGAGGAGGTTTGTCATGGGACCTATTTACTCTGAAAAGCCTGAAATGAACCATTGGTAAAAACTCACAAAGCCCAGGAAGAACTGTAACTTCTCTGGATGGTCTCTGCCTTCTGGGGATCCGTCTTAATGTCCACAGAGCAAGGGATATTACCCAAAAATTCTGTGGAGGATTGATGAAAAACATTTCAACAATTTATGTAGTCTTTCCAAGATGTAATGAACATGGTAACAATGCTGCTCAGAATTATCTGAAAACACAAGTATACCATCGAGATACATGACTACATACTGGTCCAAGATGTTGCTAAATACATTGTTCATGAAGTGTTGAAAGGTTACAGGAGTGTTGGTCAGACCAAATGGCATTAGTAAATATTTGAAGTGCCCATAGCTGGTTTGAAAGGTAATCTTCCCTTCGTTTCCTGCCCTCATGTGCACTAGGTTGTAAGCCTCCAAAAGGTCCACTTTGATGAAAATTCTGGCTGACCGCACACAATCTAGTAAGCCTAAGGCTAGCGTCAGGGGATTTAGCTGGATGTTGTTAGCTAGATGCAACAGTGCTGATTTGATAAGATGCTCACTTTTTATCTTCATAAAAAGTTTCAAGCACATGATATGCAAACTGAGGTCCACTATTGTGAGCTGTGTTGGCAGGCTCTGATGGCTAAGTATTTTACACAACAGTACTGGATGATGCTTAGAATAGACCCAGTTGATCCCTGTGATGACCTTTAATATCTAATATTCTGAAACTGCATGACATTTCGCAACAAAAACATATTATTTCCAAGCTACTGTGAAACTATGTCCTGCTGACACTGTTTTACAGCATTAACTTAACACCTCTACTTCCCCTTTCTCTCTTTTTATATACAATACAATCATCCGTGTTGCCATTCCAGTTATGACACACTTTCCACTAGTTTTCGGTTATGCCCACCAGTTCACAAACCATCATTTAGTAACACTTCTAGACCCTCTTTGTTTCCCAGAATCCTTGCATTTATGTATAGATTAATACTGTATGTTAATATACTTATTCTTTGCTTTCTATTTGAGAGCACTGCATCTTGTTTCATTGTGTATGTTAAAACAGCAGAGATGACACTTCGTAGTGGAAAGGACACTGGACTATCCCCAGCTCTGCCACTGACCTTGAGCTGTATGACCTTGAGCAAGTGACTTTGCCTTTCTATGCCTGTTTCACAACCCATCATTAGTTTCTCTTGTCCATTTAGATTGTAAGATTAGAGAATTTCTGTTACTATGTGTATGCACAGGCCTATACACAATGGGGATCTGATCTCAGTTGAGGGAAAGGGTCTAGACACTATAAATAATAATGCCAGATAGGGAGGAACACTTTTGCCCAATTCAAACTTTCTCATTTCCAGTTTAGCTTGACGTTCGCTTGATAAATTCTACATATTTTGAATTCAGAAAAGTTGCTAACCAATCTGCTGAAATGGAGATTATAAATTCTAAACAGTCACCTCTCATCACAACTTTCCAATCTTCCATGAATCCAAAACCATCCTTTCTATTTCTTTGGTGCATCCAGTAGCAGTCTATCCCTTCCTTCTCTCATGCTTAGAATAAAAAGGATATCATATTACCCCATCTTCTGTGTTTTTATCAGCACTCTGAAACAATTCCTGTTTTTGATGAATACTTTTTCAGTGCTGTCATTAGTTCCCATGAGGACTAGAATCCATAAGAACTCCTTCAACATTTTTCAAGCTAATCAGTCACTTATTGTGACATAATTTGCTGTGCTGCCAGAAGGCATCTGACTGTCCCACTTCCTTCATATGATCCCCAGATTTTTAAGCCCCATTCCTCACTCTGTGGTCACCAGTCAGGATTACTTCCTTTTGTATAATAGCTCTGGTTTCACTAATTGCCTGTTAATAACTGGCTGAGTGCTTAGTAGTCCGCTTCTGCTCTCTTTTGTTGAGGACAATATACCTATAGCAGGTACTAAAATTAAGTGTCTCCATACATATTTCTATCCTGCCCTTCCTGCATCTTGGATTTTTTTTTATGTCACGTTCCTCAATCTTCCATATACTGTCTCGATCTGCCATTTCCCTCCTTATGATAATTTCCCTTCTGTCTCCATTCAGTGCCTTCATTTCTCTCTTACACACCTCAGCTACCATTCCAGCTCCTCCTTCTCCCTCTTCAGAAAAAAAAAGGAGTATACTTCATACATATACAGCCTTCATAGTCTCCATTCATAAAGTGGACAATTGCTCATGTTCCACATCAGCCACCTTGCAGCCTTCCCAATCTGAAATGTTTGTTCCTTAGTTAGAACCTGCTAGGATCAGAGCACTCTATCACCACATCTTGGCAGACTTCCTTTCACTGTTAAGGTACCTTTTAAAAAGTTGTCTTTATTACCACCTACCCCCATTAGTTGCTGCCTCAGTTTGGCAATCAGCAATGAACTCCCACTCAGATCAAACTCCCTTTTGGTTTGGACTCATCTCTGTTGTCCTTCTTTCAACGCTGTGAGCAGAGCTTCTGTGTGTTCCATGATTCCTTGATATACTCAACTCTTTCCGCAGAATCTAAGCTCTCATTTAAAAAAACCGTTTCTACTCCTTACGGTCGCAAAACAAACACATCATCCTTAAAATCTTCAGCTGAGTATAAACCAATGTTACATTGTTTTCATGAGTCTGCCTGAAATAATAACTCCAAGAGACACATGAATTGACCCATTAATCTCAATAGAACATTAATGCTGAAACTGAGCATGTGGGTGCAGGTCACTTGCCAGAATTATTTGGATACATCATACTTAATGATTTCCCCAGCATTGTGCAATCCCTGGGCGTTGGTTTATATCGGTCCCTCTTATTCTCTGCCTATGCCACGTAATAGTCTAGTCTCATAATATTTTGGGGTCATTTCAATTGTTTGGTTTAGCGTGTGGGTGCTGGGTGGTGTTGGTGGCCTGTGATGTTCAGGTCAGACTAGAAGATTGAGCAATCCCTTTTGGCCTCAAACTCTGACTATGAACTGCCAATTGGTTCCTTCCCAGCTACCAAAACCTCTAGTTTCAGCCCTGAAAACTAAATTTAATTTGGTATCAAGATAAATAACACAGTTGCTACCATGCTGATGTATTAATCATTAGAATTCACTAAATACTAGAAGTTTGGAATGTACCTGAAACTGTTGAACTTCCCATCTGCTACAGAAGCCAGAGGCCTTGCCAAAGAGTTTTGGTCCAGCTTTACTGAGCAATACATTTACCCCTTAACTATGACCAGCACCTCAAATGTCACCTTGAAACACATTCCAAAAACCAGTCCTTATGGCCAGTCTGCCTTGCACTTAAATAGATTCACGTGGGGAGGCAGGGATAGAGCTCCCACTTTAACCCTTGCATGGCCCATGTAAGGGTCAGGCCAAATTTCAATACCTGTGCTCAGAGGCATGCAGGAGTTAATCCATACCACCCATAATAGGATGTGGAAAAGCTGAAAGGAATGGAGCTGGGGTATGATATTGGATGTTCAGACTGTGCACTTCCAGGAACTTGAGGAGGCATTCTACCTTCCTGAGACACCTCCCTGTGATTCTCTTGAAGTGATGTGATTGCACATCTCCCCTTGGTGTGTCTGTGCTTATTGTAAATAACTTTAAAACTGCCTTAAAATTAACCCGACTGAAGGCATCTCATTGTAAATAAACCTGAGTTGGCAGGTCTGAATGTCTGAAAATCAATTCTTCCTTTATTCATCTAAGTTATAGGTTTTGTGTTTTACCCTGCAAAAAGCTGGGTTACAGATTCTCTGAGTAAAGTTAGACCCCAGTAACAGATTTTGTGTTTCATCCCGAAACAATCTGACAACACCACTATAATCTCAAGCACTTCAGCATGTGCAGGAAGGTTTAGAAGCTTCTGAAAGTGTAACACAGAATCCTAAACATAGGAACTGGCTTTTCAATTCACCTTAAAAACATTTTTGGCCCCATATATTTTCTTTAGTAAAATCAAATCACCTAAAAGCAAAGCATAGCAGTTTATGCATGATGACTATGTGCATCAACACTATCAGCAGGAGATGCACTGGAGAATGACAACAGCAATTTGCATTCTCTAGTTTATTTTGTGTGCCCAAACTCCCTAAAGCATTTTGCAAAGCAATAAATATCATGCCCATGAAGATATAGTGATAGGATGTCAATATCATAGTGACTCTCTGCAACCAGATACAACAGCCATTCTGTGCACTGCTATGTCCCCCACACAGCTGAAAACACAAGTGCCAATTAATCTGTGTTCGTTAAAATAGAAAGGGTTGTGCCTGTGGGGGATAGTTTATGTAGTCCCGTGAACCGCTATAGAATGAACCTCATTGTTCTTTGATGTCACTGCCAGGATAGTACTTCTAACAACTCAGCAATCTCTAGTTTTGTATTGGGAGGAAATATATTATTTCCAGATTTCTCCAATGTCTTAAACCTATGTTCTTATGCTTCCCCTAGCAAATGCTACTATCTCCACAAATATCAGTCATAGGAAGAAAGAGATGCTGACAAAAGAGATTGGCAGTACTGGTAACAGCGGTAAGAGGTGATCAGGAAAAAAAATTGTCTTGTTACTTGTCCTGCTATGCTCTTTTTTCCCTCTCCATTCACTCTTAATTTAATTTTTATCAGTTAATCAGGAGGAAATGAAATTCAAATATGAACTCAACCACTTATAAATCTTTCTTCCCCCCACTAGTCTTTCAAACTACAGGTTTGTGAGTTCAGTGCTTTTTGGGGAAACCTCACTGGAAACTGTGAACAGGCCTTCAAATACTACCTCCATCAGCGTGCACACGCACACACAGACAGCAGCAGCCTTACAACTATCCTCCAGGGGTCACAATTGGGTTACAAATTCTGCACAACATGATGACTGAGCAGCCTGATTTGGAACAATTTATTCACATTCATTCAGCTTCATTAAGATTCAAATGGAATAAGTAAGGTAGAAACTGAGCAGATACAGAAATTGTGCATAGCTTGCGCCTGTAGTCAGTAAACATTTATTCACTAAGCACAGCTCTCTTTTGCTCTCTCTCTCTCTCATATTCCTTCTCTCTCCCCATCCTTCCTGCTTGCTGTTTTAATGCATAATTAAGAAGGTCAGAATTAATGAAGCAGTGTGGAGTAAAGTTCAAGGAATCCCCAGGCACTATTTATTCTATCAGATCTCAGTCATGAATGTCAGACCGGCAGCACTGGAGACAGAAGCAGTTGAGCTGGCAGCATCCCAAAAACAAAACTACCAAGGGAGACTTACCTGCAGTGTCAAGTCATTCCTAAGCTCCTTCCCTGCAAAAATCACACGCAACTGGTCAGCTGGAACTCCCTGTCGCTTAGCAACCACCTCCTTGAGCTGGAAGATGCTGGTGTCTGAATCAACCTCCACTGGGAAACCATGGCTGGAGTTGAACCTGACGAACACTGACCAAAACATTTTAGAAAGTGAGCATTTATCAAGTCAGATCTATTTTAAAATGGTATAAGAGGAGGTTTTCTGATCCCTGGACTATTGACATAATGGTACAGTAAAATTTTAGTATTTTTTTTTATTTTAAAGAGAAACTCTCAATGTTGTAATTTATCATTTTGAAAGGATTCTTAAGGGATTTCCTAGCATATAATAGTCAGTGACCAATAAACAAAAAGTGTATGTTCCCCCCGACAGCAATATAAAATTACAGTGAGCATACAGAAACAACAAACAGTCTTAACTAGGCAAGATTCTGAATAATCACTAATTGATACACTCGATTTTCAATTCAGTCTTAACCTTGGCAGACATATATGCACTTTGTGTCCCATGTGTTCTTCTCCCACTGGATATAACAAACAAACACAGGGAATACAGATGCTTGTTAGAACAAGGATGCATTGAACAGTATAAGAACAGATAGTTCCCTGCAGTAAAACATAGTCATACAGACTGGCCTCCCACAGATATAATTCTACAGAAAATATTGATGGAAGGGAAATAATCTGCTAGATGAAATGTTTGAGTGTTTTCTGTACCAGTATGGTCTTTTTCAGAGTTCACTAAAATACCTGTAATACATAACTCCAGTACATATTGCTTCAATGCAGAAAATTATCAACACACTCGCCATGTCATTTTTAGAGATACAGCAACTGGCTTATACATTCAGAGAAGCCTGGAAAACAAGCTCATGAGTTTACTGCCATTCAGCTGGTGGGACTGCTTTTCATAATGAGTCTGAATGTGCCCATTAGGCTCACAGTGAGGAAAGAGACTAAAAAATCCACTATATAGAAAAACCTCATTATAACCGCATCACTCACTGAGACTGTATGAAAAGCAGAGACATATCCTGGTGAGTTACTTCAACCAATAGGTTTCATAGACAGGAAACAGAGAATTAGTAAAACCAATATAAAACAAGAAATTATCTGAATAGCAGACATCTGCTACTGTAACGATGGGGCATTGGTTGCAACTGATGTTCCATTATAAGAGTTTATTTTGATTCCCAGTCTAATTTTTTAGTTGGAGAAGCTGTTGGTTTGAATTTTTGACAAATGGCAGAAGTATGGGATCAGAAATGTTTAAATAGCTAGCATAGCTATGGTTTTCACAATAGAAAAAAAAGTCTTCATGATTTTTCTGCCACTTAATGTATGTCTGACCACTTCATTATCGTAGAAGTTTGAAAATTAATACCTGAGAGCATTTGATTGTTTTAGCTGATTTCAGAATTTGATAAATATTTACATTTTCCAGAACTTTGCAGTGGATGTATGATGGTGATGCTGTTGTATAGTATGTATTGTGATTTCCATCTAAAGTTTTAGATGACAAAACTTTTTACCTCTAAAATTCTAGATAACAATTAAAGTTTTAGAACTTGGAAAAATTTGTCTTTATGTACCCAATCACAATATAGGACTTCAAAATACAGTCAATAGGAACACAGCACACATGTCCTTTAGAGCACTATGTGGCTTCTTGAACTATATCCTCATTGATGCTTTTTCAGTTTCTATGATGGAAGGTGTCCTGGTAATGATTGTGAAGTTTACAGAACATTCTTGGATCAGAATGTCAAAAAATCTATGCAACTGAAATGTAATTTTGCAGATGTGCCATGTGATTTGGAAGAGTAATGGAGGAAAGATATGGCAAGAGTGAATTCCAATTATCTGGAATTGAAGACCTCATGTCTTCTTAGAAAAAAACAAAACAAAAGAAACTTATAATGATCCACTACATAGCAAATGATCTTGGCAAATAAAAGGAGTTGTAGTTAATTCAACTTATCCCAGAGGATATACCTATTAACTTATTTTTTAAAAACTTGTATAATGAACCAGGCCTTACAAGAACTTGAACCTGGCTCTCTCACACCCAAGGTGAGTTTCCCACTGCTCTAAAGAGACAGTCAATCTCTCCTGTTGAAGAGATTCCATTTTGTGTAAATAATTCAATATTTACTGGGCCAGAAGGAAAGACTGACTATATAGACTGATGGTTAGGGCACTCATGTGAGATGTCACAGACCCAGATTCAAGTTCCTGTGTCTCCTACACCACAGCTGAATGCACTAACCACCAGGTTCTAAATCAATCCCTCTTTCTTGGTGCATATTTTTCAAAGTAGCACAGCTCCAACAGAAGAGACTCAGAGCAGTCCAGCTCAGAATAGCTAACAGCTGGTTGGTAGGGCACTCACCTGAGCTGTGGGAAGTCATGAACAAGTCCCTGGTCTAAATGAGGAAAAGCAGGGACTTACAGCTGGCTCTCCCTCATGAGTGCCAAAATCACTTGACAACTGCATGTTCTGGGTCCCCTTCCTCTCTCTCTTCTGGACCAGAGATTCCATCCTGGACTTTAGGAACCTTTCCTAATGAAAATTTCATTAAAACTGATACATTTCTGCAAAAAGTTTCAGTTTATTAAAAAAAAATTCAGATCAGCTCTAGCCCTAAGGCACTTGCCAAGGCAATACAACGAGCCAATAAAGATTTTGGACTAGAATTCAGGTGTTCTGCCTCCAGGGCCCCTTCTCAAACTCCTAGTCAATCCTCCCTCATTTCATTTTTATGGATGCCAATACTTGTCTTATGAGAAGAGAACAAATTAAGACATGTGTCCACATTCTCAATGCAATGTAATTGACAACAGAGAAGGGCTTGATGGCAAAAATGCTAAAACAATAACTGGAGTAATATTTAAGTGAATTATCAAGCATAGCTCATTTTCTAGAGACTCTACTAATCCAACACACATACTGTAGGCATGATGGATGTTAACTACCAGGAAACCAGAAATTTCCCTTCCTTCTCTTCCAGAAGCCAAAGTATCTCCATGCCAAGGTTTAAGAATGTGGAAGTACCCACATTCTAACCACAAGAAAATATTTGAGTGGCCCATGAATACACTGTATTTTCGTTTTGCAATTAAAATATATCTAATCCCTCATAATCACAAATAGTTAAACTGAGAAAAGTGCTTAGCCAGCAAATTATTTGTTGGAAAGCACTAGTCCACAATGACTTCATCAGAAATCGTGGAGTACATTTTAATATAAATTTATTGATGGCATCTTTGTTCATTCACAAAAAAAGCCTATTAAGACTTAAATCAGATGCTTCACCCAGGCTGAAAAAGAACACAATTTTGTCAACATAATATTTTAAGCTTTCTTTTTTGGAAAGAGATGATTAATATTGTTTGACTGATAGCCAAATCCTAAATCATCAGTATTCAGTGGATACTCTTTTAAAAGTGCACAGGTAATTCCAGTTACATTAATGAGAGGTACACAGATACATTAAAGAGACCCCTTACAGTGAACAAGTGCTTTGAAAACCCTTATAATTTAAGGTTTGTCTCCTGAACTGGTTTGATCAAACTTTGTTGATACTGTAAACAATTTTTCAAAGGCACACAGGGCCAGATTTGTAAAGGTTTTTAGGTACCTAAAGAAGTAGAGAGGCACCTAGTGAGATTTTTGAAAGCACCTCATTGCCTAACTTCCCTTGCTTTCAATAAGAGTTAGGTACCTAGGTGCTGGGAAAAATCCCATTAGGTGTCTGTCTACATCTTTAGAAGCCTAAAATACCTTTACAGATCTGGCCTCAAGTTCTTAAGTTCTAAACATTGAAAGAACCCTTACGTATCAAAAGGCAAAATGTCAGAAAAAACTGGTGTAACTGGAAGGGAGAGGAAAAAATAAAAATATGATAACAGTTCACAATGTCTTTTAGATGTCCCAGATAAACATCATCATTCAATAAATTCAATGAATTGGATAATTCAATTCCTTGTTTGGAAGCATCAGCAAAGTTTCTGGTTACTGTGAATGCTGTGAAGTCTGCATAAATGAATAGCTGCAGAAAAAGAAGAATAGACATACATACACAGGTCAAACTTACAGTTTATTCTAGTTTTAAAGATACTAATGGTTCCAACAGAATTCCCTATTTTAAATATAGGAATCACTATCAAACCAGTAAAATCTTTCAAAACGCAATGAACTTTTTAAGTGTAACTCACTACACATATACAATATATGATTTTTGGGATGGCCTAATGACTCAGGTGGTAGAGATATAAATTCCCATAGAAGGAACCCAAAACTCACTTCCTGAGCAGCTTAGTGCTGGGACTGTCAGAAAGAATGTTCTCCATCTTGGGTATGCATTCGTACTGAGCAACATTTCCCTTTTTCTTCGTTCTAGGCTGACACTGCAGGCTCAGAATACACTGTGTTGCAGGGCAAATGCTGTGTATTCTGTTCAGGGAAGGGAAATTGAAAATGTATACACAGAAATGCTGGCCTAGCACACAGGAATAGACTGAAGTACTAAAATCTCACCAGGAATAGCCTTATTTTCCTCTGACTAGAGGATTTACTTCCTTATGCAAGCTGAAAGCATGTTCTCCCCATCCCAGCCCCGCACAGCACATTTAAAAAAAAATACACAAATTAAAAAAAAAAATAATGGCTTTCTGATCTAAGAAACTGCAGACCTTTAACTGATTAAAGAATAAATTTCCTCTCTCCACAATAAATGAAAAAAATGCATTGGAGAAGTGGCACAATTTTGGATAATAATGTGGAAGGACCACATTTTAGAAGCAACCAGAAGACTCCTGGTTTCTCCATTGAAACAATTCTGGTCTGATTCTGATCTTACACATATACTAGTGTAAATCAGGAATAACTTCACTGAAGTGAGATCAGAATCAGGTCCCTTATATAGTGCTAAACTAACTGCAGTGCTCCCTATTAACTAACTAAGTTATTTATGCAACTCTCAGGAGGTCTACTACAGGTCAAACTTCACAAATGGAGTGCAGAAGCCATTATGGGAGTTGGGAAGAAGCATGAAGGCAAATTTAAGAAAAAAAAGCATCAGACCAAAGAATGAAGGCATAGACCAGGACTTAATAGCAGTGTTGAGCAAAAATCAAAATTTCCACCCTGTGATAATTCCAATATTTGGACATTTGTTTACATACCAGATCAGACAGAAAAGTAAAGCTGTTCAGGAATTTTTCAATTAAAAGTTTTTTCCCCCATTAAAAAATGCTGATTAATCAAAACCAAAAGTTTTCAGGGAAATAGATCAGTTTTAACAAGAAACTTTCCCAGATGAAATTTCTAGTTTAAACCATAGACAAGCAGAGAGAAGGAGAGACACTCACTTCAGAATAGCCAATAGCTCAATGGGTAGGTAGGACATTCGGCTGGGAAGTGGGATACCTACGTTCAAGTCCTTGTTCTGAATCTCTCTTGTTGGAGCTGTTCCACTCTGTATAAATAATTAAATCTTCATTGAGTCAAAGAGAGAGAAAGACTGGTTAGGACACTTATTTGGGATGCATGGGAACCAAGGCAGTCCTTACTCTGAATCAGGAAAAGCAGGAATTGAGGAATTGCAACCTGGGTCTCCCAAAGCACATAGGGTACCCTAACCACTGGACTATTGGCTATTCTGGGTGAATAGCTCTATCCAAAACAAACTTCAAAACCTCAAAAAATTGCAAAACAGATTTCTTGTTTTCCATTATTGTTGCCTTACTCAGAAGTCAAAACATGTACATTTTTTTGAAGAACAAGAAGTTTCAAAAACATTTCAAATCATAAATGTCAAAACGTTTTTATTGACATTTAGACCAAAACAAAAAGTTTCTAACATTTCAAATCAAAATGTTTCCTTTTGAGTCACTCTGACATTAAAATTAATCTGCATAAATTACCCTGGTGCCTCATGCCATCCTTCTCTATTGCTGGGCTCCCTGGTGGTATGACTTCTCCCATGATGCACTGTACTCATCTGATTCCCATGTTGATACATGTGACTCAGAGATGTAGGCTAGCCAAGGAACCCGGGCCACAGGAGAAAATAGTGGCACGAAGCACCTGAACTACAACTCTCATATGGCACTGCAGCACTCCGAGCAAATGCAATTTAATGTCAAACTGACAAGAAAAGAAATGTTTCATTTTACTTCAACAACAACAAACCAAAATATTCTGACTTAGGTCAAACTGTGTCAAAATTAAATATTTCATTTCAATTTTTCCAAAGGAAAAATAAAATTTCTGCAAAATCAAACTTTGCTCTCACAAATTTTTACTTTTACAGAAACTGTATCTTCCACTGAAAAATCATTAACTCTGTGTAATGGCTTTCAGTTGATTTGTAACTGACTAACAGAAAGGTCCTACTACATCCACAGTATATTATCATATAGCAACTGTCTAGTTACCTCTGTGAAATGATAAGCTTGTCATTAATTGGCCACCCTGTTGAGGAGTAAAATAAAATAATGTGACATTTGTCATTTTCAAGGAGTCCAAAGTGTTTTATGAACTGTATATTAATCACTTTAAAAATCACCAAACTAGAAGCAGCAACACAATACAACTGCTTAGTGTAGACCTAAAGCATACTTACCTAGTTGAAGTGACAGAGGGGAATTGTAGGCGGACAGAACATTAGAACCTGAACTGGCATTTGAAAAAGATTCCAAATCCTCCAGCTCCTTCTACTCATGCAAATTGTGCCAAGGCTTCTTTAATGATGTAATTACATTAGCTCTATAATGGGCACTGGTTCACTTCTGATTCAGAGACAAAATCTACATTACTCCCTGCAGAAGCTGGGTTCTCCTATCTGTGAATAAACTACTAGGATATAGTCTTGGTATACAGAGGTATTATTCTAGGCTCCAGAAAACTAAACTGTGGCAAGAATGAACAAAGTTCCTATTAATTTCCTTGTTCAAAAAAGAATACAATTCTTCTTTCCTGTACAACAATGAAAGGCAGGCTGGTCCCAGGACATTTAGGGTTTTATAGGTCATAATCAACACCTTAAACTCCAGAGACCAATGGGCTGCCAGTGCAGATGCTGGAGCACTGTTGTCATGAGCTCCTAGTGAGATGCCTTACTCAAACTGCTGTGTTTTATACCAGTTTCAGTTTCTAAATGATTCTCCGGTGTAGTCCCATGTAAATTGCACTGCAATACTCTTGACAGTATAAGTTGTCCCAGTATAACTACTTACATTGTGGGGTCACTTCCCTCCTCTGGGAGGAATGTACCTCTCTGATCAGAAACATGCTTGGTTATATCTAGAGCTGGATGAAGATTGCCAAAAAAAAATCCATAATGATTAGCTCAAATTTTAAAGTAATTTTTTTAGTCTGTGCTTGTACTCATTTCATATTCACTTTAAATGAAAATTTGAGCAATTAAGTTTTACTCAAATGAAAGCTCAAGGAAAGTAAACCTGAAGTTGGACCATGCAAATATTCACACCTTATGTGTTACATATCATGGATGAAACACTGACTGAAACCTAGTTATTGAACAGTATTCTCATCCCCATTTTGTCCTGAGCTATGGCACACATGCAATAAAAAAAAGGAATATACAAATAGCTAATCTAACGGTATATTCATATTGAGATTTCCTTAAAAAAGCCTCTTTTCCTGATAAAGTAATTTCCTTAGACATATATAGCCTAATGTACGCCCACTGAAGTCAATGGCAAAGTTGTCATTGACTTCACTGATGCAGGATCAGGCTCATCAAGTATGTTGCCCAACATTTAAACTGATGCTACACTAGTCATTAACATACTTTCATGCCAATGAGGGTCCCTAAACATCAGTCATTTTCATATTCTATAGTCTCACCCACTCTGCGTTTGTATATTGAGTCCCATCTTTAGAAACAAAAATACAGACTGGGACCACTAAAATTCCACTTGCCCTCCAGGAATGGTGTGTCTTTTTTAAAACAAGAACTCAGTGTAATGCAATGGAATTCATGTAGATGGGCAAAAAAAACCCTGGCAGGACAGGTGATATATTATTATAACTCCAAGACTGCAATGTAATTCCAAACCAAAGTGACTTCGGCTAAGTCTACACTGTGCAGTGTGGACTACAAGGTGTGAATTCCAGACTGCACCAAAGTGTTGCGCTCTAACTACCTTGCCTAGATGCTGCTGGCATGAAATAAAAGGTACCAAAGTGTGTTAACTTAGTTCTGTGTGAAAGAGGACTATGTTAGTATGAACTAGGGTACCTTTTTAATCTGTGCCATCAGTATCCAAACGGGCAAATTAGAGAACAACACTTTTGTGTCCTCTGCAATCGCACACCGTTAGTCGAGCCCTAAGATTCCAGGGCTAAACCAATCACACTTATTTCACATTCCCCACGAACTTTAACAATTTTCTCCTATGACACCTACATACTCATTATGACAAGTTTCATTAGGTCTGACTTGAAGACCAAGACAATGATTAGCATGCTAATAGGTAGTGATGCTTCAGTAAGATGGGATTTTTCTTAACTTCACAGAGAAATCAAGATTATGTCCTCCCCACTGCAAGCCATGATGGGTAAAAACTTTCAAACCACAGATATTATAGTAACAGTTAATGTAAACAAAATAAATTGTGAGCAGAGTGATAAATTTTGTTTCTTTTGGCACGTCATTATACGATATCTCATAACTGTAGCACTCTGGTAATGTTTGCCTGGAGTGGCTCTTTAGAAAGCAAAAGGCTGTGTGATTGAACAATCTTGGGAGAGGAATCTTGGGAGTAACCACCTCTACAAGGAAAACTTGAGCTAGATTTTGTGTCATTTCTTTTTCAGTTCCTATTTTCAATGAGACCAAACTTCAAAGGAGAAAGGAGTAAAGCCTGCTATAGCCTATGCGTACTGTGTTTGGAGCACGGTGTAGAAGCCACCTGCTCATAATAATACAGGCATGAGAAACACCTCAGACTCCTTAATTCCTTAATATTTGAATTCACAAGTTTGTTTCATTTACCCATTCTATCCCTGTGCATTCTTATGTTACCAGAAAGGATTACACTTGATCACCTAGTTTGACCTTTTTCAAAACACGGGATGAAGATGTAAAATTAGGCTTCACTTCAAACTACTGAATCTTGAGAACATAATGTGTAACTTTTCTGCCACACGTGCTTTCTTGAGATACAGAGCCTAATTCACCTCTGTGTTACTCAAGAATGGCTGTTAATACCGGCAGAAATACAAACTTCAAAGTATTCATCTTAATCTCCAAGGCAGATTTAGATTAGATATTAGGAAAAGCTTTGGTGCAGCCACGCACTGTAGTGCTTCAGTGAAGACGCTACTATGGCAACAGGAAAGCATCTCCGATCACCATAGTCCTGTCTGCACCAGAGCTTAGGTCAGTATAACTGCATCACTCAGCAGTGTGGGTTTTCCACACCCCTGAGTGACGCACTTATATTCATGTAAGTTTTAGTGTAGATCTGGCCTAAATAGAAGGATAGTTAAATACTGAAACAGTATTTACAAAGGAGGTTGTGGAATGTTCATCATTATAGGTTTTGAAGAGCAGGTTAAAATCTAGACCATCCCTGACAAGTGAACTTGGTTCTGCCTCGGGACAGGGAGAAGGAATAGATGTCTAAAGGTCCCTTCCAGCTCTACATTTCTATGATTACCAAAGCAAGAAACTGCACATAAAAACAACTGGGCAGGAAGAGGGCAAAGCCAACACACATTTTTCTTCAGCAACAGCATAGGTCAGAGGTTCTCAGATGAGGGCCTTCAAATCTGAGGGTGTATGTGAAGGCTCCCCCAGGGGTCTCACAAACCTGTTCATTAATCCTGAGGCTACCTGGCTCACGTCAGTGCAGCTAGGAATCCTGTAAGCATGGCTGCTGGCTGGCTGCCTGTGCTGTGGGAGCTAGGCCATCCTCAGCGCCACCCTTTTCCAGCTCTTCTTTGAAAGAAAAAAAAAAAGAGATGGCAGAACAAAGATAGTGATAGCACTTCCCCATCTCCTGCCAGTGAACAGTTGGAGGTGGCATAATTGGTTGTCAGCCTGGCTATCCACAGCACAGGCAACATATGGCCATATTTAAAGAAGCCTCTAGATATGTGTCAGCAGGAAGTACTCTTGTAATCTCTGACACTAGGTACTGTAGAAGGAATACAACTTCCAGTTTGAAGTGTTTTTAAGCAGATGCTTGTTTGAACTCTTTGGGATAAATTCTGCTCAGTTACCCTGCGTAAATTCTGAGTAACATTACTGACTTTAGTGGAGTAAACTGGGATTTACACTGATGTAAATGAAAGCAGAATTGAACTCTTTTAGTCTAACAAGTTACTATGGCACTATAAAATGTGTGTTCCTCAAAGAAACAACTGTTACAGTGTAAGAAAAAAGATGCATCTGTGCCTGCCTTTTGTTCTGAACCAAACAAACAAAAAGTGGGGGGGTGGAGGTGTTCCTGGAGCAAAGCTTGCAGATTTGCCACATTTCAAAGATAACTTTGTCCCTCTTTTATTTGAACATAAGCTTTCGTGGCTACTTCCACCTTTTCATGTTCTCTGTATGTATAAATATCTTCTTCCTGTATGTTCCAGTCTCTTCATCTGATGAAGTGGGCTGAAGCCCACAAAAGCTTATGTTCAAATAAATGTTAGTCTCTAAGGTGCCATAACTATTCCTGTTCTTTTTGTGGATACAGACTAACATGGCTGCTACTCTGAAATTTGTCCCTCTTGAGTTTTTCAGCATTCTACCTGCTTCTCTCTTCCCTATGGTAGTAATTTTTAAAAGTTTGCACACTGCGTCTTTCTCTGGTATCTAGCTCATACCCAACTAATAAGTCTCCCTTAGGGAATAAACTCTTAAGATATGATTTAGATTCTAAGTCCACCACCCAGCAAAATAGCCAGAAGTCACTTTTGCCACCCTACATTATATGGTATGACCTGGCTCCTAAAAATATTGCATCATAAACTATATCTGCTACAAAATAGGCAGCCAGTTGAAGAAAGGAAGTACATATTTATAACACTCTAGAGTTACATGACAGTTGTATGAGTGGAGTATACTGTCTAAATATATAGATATTGGGTATATTTATACTCTCTAAACCTTGAGTATATTTAAAATACTCTTTACATAGGCATTTATCATCACCCACAATAATATTAAGAGGATCCAAATATAATTTTATAAAATCAATTTCCATTTTTAAGGCCCTATAACAGAGTCAAATCATGTTCAATGGGAATTTTGACTAAGTAAGGACAGAGGAGGGGCTACAGGATTTGTCTGACAGAAAACATTTACTTGAGAATTTTAATCAACTATCTTTACAAATATAAAATAAATTAAGAACCTTGATTCACCCTGTACTGCCTATATAGTGTAGGAGGACTCAGTTCGATGAGTTTTGTACCATACGATTTGTAGTACCTGGGCTGAGCAGGACATGCTGAAAATTACAGCAACTACTCAAAATTGCAGAAGGGACTTTTCTCAAACTAATATTATTTAAATCAACTTTGAGCAGAGACAAAGAATATTAAATAATGTGCATTATCTATATGCCAAACACACAGTAATACAATCCATGTGATCATTTGCAAAGCCATGTGATTAATTTATCATGTGCTTTTTTACAACTGTACCAGCTCTCTAATCACACAGTGTGACCCACACATAGCAGCACTACTTTTTTATTTTAATTACATGATTCTGAAATGGAAAAGGCATATGTTTAGGCCTAAACAGCAGCCTAAGTTTTACGCTACATCCTGTACCGATCAAAATGTCTAGTAAGAATTAAAGAAATTGATAATTTGGTCAAAGGTTGTAGCGCGTGAGAAATTTGTATAAGTAATTATCTCTGAAATTAAATCATTTCAACAAGAATCAGAATTCTGAAATAACACTGCTACTTAAAATGGTAAATACAGACCAACATTAAATACCAATGTATGTAACAGTGATCTTGAAATACGCCATCCTCAAGGAATTCATCACAATTGATGCTTCATCAACGAAGTGCAATTATAAATTCTACATCAGATGGGGCAGCAACTATTTTGCCCATCACAGAACAATAAAGAGGTCATGTTTCTTTATTAACTTGTCTTATAATCATCAGAATATATGCCAGTAAGTATGTCAAGAAAGAAGACATTAGCCTTTCTAGTTCTTTATTTGGCACTTTTTGTTATGGTTATTATCCTAATAAAGAACATACCATATATATTGATATACATTATTTAAGATTTATTAATGACTATATACCCAGAGATTGTGGGAGAAAAGATGGAGGAAAAGGAAAAAAATATAAAAAAGAAATGGAAAAAGTCAGTGTGGGACAGATTTTTATCTAATTATATTGCTATTAGATTCTTGTAATTTCTGTAAGCACTCAAATGAACAATACGAAGGATGGAGATTGCATCAAACATCTGCAAAAGAATTTAAGGTATTACTAATTTATGATGTAATATATTATAGATGACAAAGTTTCAAACAGTTTTTGTCTGGTAAATAAATTCCTTGCTTTTCTTTTTTTTTTTAAACTGACTCAGCACACCTGTCATTATTTAGATAATTAATATAATTTAATAGGGTTTTTTCTTCTCCTTGAAATATGCCAGAACATACCATTGTTCAGTTTAATAATATATTCACAGTAATTTTTTTTGCATTAATATCATGGAAACTGCAATAATATTTGTTGGTACTAGTTATACCATTTCAACATAAAGTTTCATTGCCATGATCAACATCCTTCATAAGGACATTGCTTACACCAAGCACAGAAATCAACGAGTGTATTAAATTAAAAAGGGAAAGTTATTTGCCTTGTAATTCTGCTTTTATGAAGATATCATGTGAGTATGAGTCTCACTACTAGGTCCTATCTTTCTAACACAAGACAGGCAAAACTCCCAATGGAGTTTTGGCTCTTACAGGAAGTAGGAGTGGCCAGGACCACAAGATAACTCCAGATGTCCAGTTGGACATCCCTGGATGTCCAACTACTATGCTTATGAGTCACAGTGAAGAAATGTCAAGGCCTTTCAGGACAAAAATGGCCAAGGTCTCATGAAGAAACAAAGGCCTTGAAAAGAACAGAAAATCTCCAAAGGCTCTAATCAAAACAAAGCGCTAAAACCTAACTTTAAAGACAGTCAACAGTCATGGGCTAATTAGACCCAGAGTGTCAGAGAACATTAATTTAAAAGTAAATACACAGATGTGACTGGCAGGCAACAATAGCATACAAAGGACACATGGAGAAGTACAGAGCTGGAATGGGACATAAATTGGAGACAGAGGAGAAGCAGATCATGTGGGGGAGGAGAGGGCAGTTCCTTTAATGTTTAGTCAAGAAGGACTGTTATTGGTTGGAAGGCCCAGGGAGTGGTGTAACCACCATTACAGAGGGTCCGACTTATATACATATTTCTCAACCTGTCAAGTCTCAAATATGGGACACAATGTAGGACACAGACCTTGGATGAAGAACACAGTACATAAACATATATTTATGCAAGCAAAAAACTTAAATTAGTGTGAGATTCATTCCTTTAGCGTAATTAACTGTATCTGTAATCTCAGTTTCGTGAGGCTTTGTTTCTGATGTAAAAAATTCTCAAAAACAGAAGTGAGTGAACACCAGATTTGTATAGAATGTAGATAACTCTGGGATTAGAATGTATGACAGCACTCTAAGGGTACGTCCACACGGCAGGTGGCAGTGTACTTCCCAGCTCGGACAGACAGAAATATGATAGCTTTGCTCGAGCTAATGCAATAAAAAGAGCAGTACAGTCAGGGGTAGCCCAGGCAGTGGCTCAGGCTAGCCATCTGAGTATGTTCCCCGGGGATCTGAGTGGGCTTGTATTCAGGTGGTTATCCTGTACTGCCACTGTCCTACCCCTGACTACACTGCTATTTTTAGCATGCTATCTTGAGCACAACTAAAGTATGCATGTCTGTCTACCCATGCTGGGAAGCATGCTCCCAAGTGCAGTGTAGCCATACCTTAAGTGAGATACACTTCAGAAGCATGCTCCCACTCCAGGCTGCTTCCCTGAGGAGCCAAAAACATATAGAACTGGTGGAATTCTGTATGTCTCATGATGAGGGTATAAATGCAGCATAGGAAGTCTCATTATAAAAATAATATTTACCTTTTTTCTTTTCCATACACTTTGTTCTCTTTTTTTTAGTGAATGTTTAATTTTGATTTAAAAAAAAACAAAAAAAAACAACTGGTAGGGAAATTGGAGAGGGACACAAATCAAAGACTTCATCGCAATAACAACAACAATAAAAATATTCTAGACCACTTTCCATATGCCAACTCCATCTTCTGTGAAAAGGTTAAATAAAAGTAACACATTTTAGAAAATCCACGATTTCTAGCAGTTTGCCATAAAAAAACTCCAAAGACAGAGAAATTACTAAGTCAACAATAAATTCACAGTGCATGAATATGAATCTGTCTCCTAAGGATGCATTTCTAAGTAATAAATAACAAAGCAACAAGGACATATCCTCAGACTAACAATTTATAGTTTCAGGGGTCTCCAGTAAAAAAGCATGATCTGGCAAATGTATCTTATTTAGTGGATGGACTTTGATAAACTTTACTAAAACATTCAATAAAAGGTCTATAAAAACAGATTAGGAATCATAGTGAAAAGTGTCTTAAAAATGCATACTTCATTAGCCAAAATACTTGCTTAAGTTGCCAAGTATAAAAATAAATCTTCTAAGAATCTGTAACCCTCCTAAATGAAGACATGGACAAATGGACATCGTTATAAATATTATTATGAAATATCCAGTCTTTCACATACCTTGAATTATTAGCAATATTGTGCCATTTTAAATTATGAATTATTCATTTCTATTCCATAATTTAATTATGCTTGTGAATGATGCAGTCGATCATGACTGACTGGTCGATCCTGGAGACTCTGTCAGTCGATTGCGATCTCTGGTCGCTAAAAGTCTGGCAGCGCAGCAGGGCTAAGGCAGGCTGCCTGCCTGCCCCGTCCCCACACTACTCCTGGAAGCAGCTGGCATGTCTCTGCGGCCCCTGGGGGGGGGGCAGGTGGCTTCACACGATGCTGCTGCCCCCACACCGCAGTGCCAATTCCGCAGCTCCCATTGGCCGGGAACTGCAGCCAATTGGACCTACAGGGGTAGTGCTTGCAGCCCTGGGGAGGTGGAGATTGAGGAGCAGAGGGCCATTTTGGATGATGATGCAACATCCGCTTTATCTTACTAACGCTGCCCATGGCCTCAAGGGGCTTATTCAGCAGGCAAGGAAAAACTGGATACAGTAGGACCCTGGTTATGACCCCCCTTAGTATTCAGAAGTCAATAAAAGATGTAAGTGCCTCTGAAAATCATGGCCAAGCTGGGCATGCAAAAACTGATGCACCCAAAATCATTGGCCACCTCTGAAATTTGTGTTTTAAATGACTTGTGCATTATCACACGGCAAATCAAAAGAATAACTAGGACAAGAACCAAAATATTCTAGCACCTTGATCAGACCCCTCGACCTATGGTTCTCAACTCTTTCTACTGTGACCCCAGATTACAATAGAAAAATGGTTTGCCTCCCCTCCTATTCCCATACTTCACGGCCTGTTTCCATTTAGCCACTTGGGGCTAACAGCCTGAGCTCCGCCACCTGGGGCTGAAGCTATAGCCTCACCTGCTGCTGCTCTGCCTGCTGAGCAGTTACCTGCTGCTTGGGGAGCAGTACTTAAAGGGAACCAAAGAAAGTTCACTCGGGGCACTATTTTCCCTAAGGCCAGCCCTGTTTAACAATACCTGCTACAGAGAAATCTCTGTCCCCAAGAACCATGCATTAGATGACAGTTACCCTCAAATGCAACAAATCAAAATAAGGAACACTGGGCTTGATTCCTCTCTCACTTACACTTGGTGCAAACCAGGAGTAAATCAGTTGAAATCAATGAGGTTACTCCAGTCTGACAGGAGAATCAGGTACGTTGCAGAGGAGTTGCTTTTGCGACCAAAAAGATCAAGACACTTCTGGCCCTTGTTATATGGGACAGCCTTCATGTTGTGCTGCCTCCAAAGTTAATTGACTGAATCCACTACCAAAGAATTTCTGTCATATGTCAGAATAAAAATTCTGTATCCCTGGCTGGGACACAATATTTTTTGTCACCACGTTTTCCCTGGATGGTGGAAGTCAGAAAAGGAGAGGGTCTCAATGAAAAACGAGCAGTTGGTAACCCAGAAGATCCCAGTGCCAGGAGGTGTGTGGTACCAGTAAGCAGTGGAGACTAGTTATTTGGCGTATCTATCCTTCTGCGATAGCAGAGGAACACTGGAGGTCAGTTTTGGTGCCGAGGTCAGTACCTAGCTAGCTTGCATTGAGGGATGAGCATGCCCAGGCACACACTGAGATGTAACAGTACGGGGTGCCAAAGTAGGTACTGAGAGTAAAAGAGAGTCTGATGATGCTGATCTCCTATTTGTGTGGATATGTTCACTGGGAGCAGAGGAGGTTTCTGGTACCAGATCCTTCTTGGTAGAGGCATGACTCTTAGAAGCAACCTCAGGCATCTTCACAGTACCAGAAGCACTTGGAGCCTCAACAGCACTCCTTTTTGGGACTGAGGTCTCCACTGACTGAGGCTTCTTTGAAGAAGATGCAGCACTTCTCCTCTTGTTGGTATCCATTGAGTTAGAATGCAAGGTGACAGGCACCTTGGCCCCCAAGGCATTCAGTGACTGGGATCTCAAGGTGGCCAGGTTAGCAGCCATGTTCACCCTCGCAGCTCTTAGTGACCAAGATCCTAAGGTAGACTGGGTATCACAAATCTTAAGCTTTGAAGCTCTCTGTGACCTGGATCTGGAGGTAGACTGGCTATCACCAGCCTTACCCCTTGAGCCTGGGAATCCTGGCACACCCCAGAAAATAAAGATTCAAAATGACCCTACAAATGGGAAAACAAGTAAAAGAGAACCCCAAAAGGAACCCCAAAAGGAACTAGCTACATACTAACAAACTAACTAACTAACTATTTAACAATAAGACACTTAGCAGAAGTGGGCACACTCAATGCCCATCTCAGGCCGAAGATGGTCAAGAAGGAACTGAGAACAGTTCATCTGCGCAGCTCTACATATCCTTGCTATAGGGTTTGAGGATGTGTAGAGCACATGTGTGGACAGAACAAACTGCTACCAAAAATCTTCAGTTAAAGGCTCAGGGGTGAATGAAATCCTAAAGTGGAGCACCCATAAGGATGCTACTCAAAGGAGTTGGATTTTCACTGCCAATTCTTTGTTCCATACCAGAGATGCTTTGAAAAACTCAGTTGCTTCCTTTCAGCAGTGGGAGATAAAAATAACAAAACAGTTCGTTCCCTATTTGAAGGGGATTATTTTTTAACAGAGCAAACATGATGCAGCAAGTGCTTATTTTTACCCTTACGGTGATTTTAAAGTGATACAAGCAAGCTAAATGTTCAATAATCAATATAGTAAACAATACTACATAATAATCAGGAGCCCAAAGTCTGCAGCCTCTATTTCCCCCTGTCAGTCTATCATGAGAGACTGATTTCACTTCTCCTATCTCTTCACTGACTAGGTGGTTCTATTACATGTCATGTTCTAAAAATTATTTTCATTATATGAGAACCTGTTAAAATACAGTGGTGCTTTAAATCTAAGTGAAAACAGGTAGTGTTCTTGAAATAGCATTACTTTGTTCAACATGTCTTATCAGAATAGGCTAGAGCCCCTTAAGTAGATTTTTATGCTAAGACAGTACATAAATTAAAATGATAAATTGCTGGGAATCCTTTTCAGAGCAAGGTAAATTTGTATTTCTGTGCATGAACAAGTTTTACGTCTTAGTTGTGGCTTGTACATAATACAGACTTACATTTTGTGACAAAATAGGCCTATTCAAGCAGGTGGATACTCAGCCAACTCTCAATCATTGTCACCATGAGGGAGTAGTTGATTGGTACATTCAAAGTACTACTGTCTGAAGAAATAAATCTCAGTATTATAAAAGTAATGTATGGAAAAATTACATAAGAAGGCTATATTTTTGTTAATTTAGCCTTCAAGACCAGTCTGATCTTCAGTATACTGGCCGTTTTTCCTCTTTAATTTTAAAATTGATACCTGAATGCTGACATGAATGAGATGGCCCATCACACTGTGGAGTGGGTCATGACCAAGAATGCCAACCTCAGGACAGATTGTCAAAAGCAGGGAAGAGACCCCAAACTGGTGGTATGCTCTATAATTATATTTCATCAACCTAGTAACAAATGTGAACTCTTGGATCACTGTTAACACTACCATGGAGTCACAGATTGACTGGAGCGCCCAGGAGGACTATCTTGCCACCCAGGCAAGCTAGACTTAGTGATAATTGGTCACTTACACCAAAAATCACAAAATATTCAGGTTGCTACCAGTCCCAAGAGACAAGTCATTTACCCCAGATCAATTTGTACCTTAGATCTCATAACAAAGACAATGCTAGTAGTCAATCCGATAGTAAACAAATTAAAGCTTTATTAACTAGGAAAAACAAATGAGAGAATTATTTACAGGTTAAAGCAGGAAACATATATACACAAATGAGTTGTATCTATCATTCCAAAAGGTGATAGAGATGTACTAATCTGTCAGCACTGAATGTCTTTTTAGGGCTAACCTAGTTTGATTCTGAAGATCTCTGCTTTTTTATTTCTTAGATCCAGCCTTTGTAAAGGTCCTAACACCAAAGAGATGAAAAATCTTCATGTTAGCTACCTGTATTTCCCTCTTCCAGAATTCAAGTCGATGGACGCATTTTCTCGCATGGAGGGAATAGCTCAGTGGTTTGAGCATTGGCCTACTAAACCCAGGGTTGTGAGTTCAATCCTTGAGAGGGCTACTTAGGCATCGGAGCAAAATCAGTACTTGGTCCTGCTAGTGAAGGCAGAGGGCTGGACTCAATGACCTTTCAGGGTCCCTTCCAGCTCTATGAGATAGGTATATCTCCATATATATTTTATATTTTAAAAAAGCACCTTCATGGGTGTAAAAGGGCCATTAAACCAGCCTCTGTGTTGTGATGTTCCACAATGGCCGATTTAGCCTCAATAGTTCTTCTGGATGGGTGAGTGAACTACTTTTCCTGCCTAGGTTCACAAGTTCAGAGCAGGCATTTTTACAATTATAGAGCAAAACTTCCATACTACCTGATAGCACGGGATACAGACATTACAAATAAGAATAATCCACTTAACTTACAAGCATTTTATACATTCTAAACACTAAACACATTCTTATAAGTCCAATATTAACATACAGGTGAGTTGCTCTGGCTTCCTGTGATGACTTTGTCAGCGCTCAGCTGATGCCTACACTCTTGGCAAGAGCTGGCACCTGGTTTACCAGCATCACAGCCCCCTCTTGTAAAAGATGGAGACTTAAACTTAGTGCCAAAAAGACAATTTCGAGCTGCTTCCCTCTACCATACAAAGGCCAAAAAACAGTTCAACATCTTCCTAAATGGACACAGCCAGGGCCACGACCCAAAACCTGTGTAGCTCGGTGTTACACTGGACCATAACTTGATTTTCAAGGAGCACCTTACCAAGACCTTGTTGAAAATAAAGACGAAACAACCTGATCAGCAAATTAGCTGGTTTTACCTCGAGAACCACAATGCAGACACTGAACATACTTGGCTTGCCTTGAGCAATTCTGTAGGACACTATTGCTCCCCGTTGTGATTCATCTCTTTTCACACAAAACTTGTAGACACTCAGTTAAATAAAACTATGCATATAACAGGTACCAGGAGACCAAACTACCTGACCTTGCTGCCAGTTCTGTCCAACATCACCCCTCCTGACATCAGGTGACAAGTCGCCTTGCAGAATCTGCTTCTCAAGGTGCAAGATATGTCATAGCTAACCCTGTTAAAAGATGTTTTTAAGTCATCGAACCACCATCTTAGCTCAAGGCACCCCATTTGGACAATTTCCCTAAGGAACCTCAATATCACCTCCAGGTGTACTGGTGGCAAGCACGAGCTTTGAACATAGCCAATGCTTATCTCATGACAGATCCAACTATCCAGTCCCTGGTTTTCACCTTCCATGCCATATCTGGGTAAAGCTCCACTGCTTCAAATGTGGAATGATCAGATGGGCTGCTAGAGACTGTAAGTGGGGTCTTTGTGACTTCACCCCCTGCCGCTGTGGCCAGCTAGAAGATGTATGCCACATACTTGCAGGCTGCATTCACCAGCAAAGGATGCCTGGTTCCCTCATGGACTTACATAATACCCGTCCATAGCTACTGAACGGTTAAGATGCACAGACTAACACATTTTACTTGACTGTTTATGTAGATGCAATCACAATTTCATACACACGCACGAGCACACACACACACTTTTTAAAGTTAAGAAAAGTTTTTCTATTCCTTTCCTGGTTCTGGAAGGAAATAAACCACTATTTATAGACCCACAGCATAAAATTGTTATAAGTAACCTTTTTTTCCATGTTCTTTGAATAAGGCATATGAATCCTACCACAGAGAAACCCAACCTCAGTAAGTTGCCACACCAAAATATCTTCAGGAATAAGACTGATCTTGGGTTGGTGATTCCTAAACCTGACTCTCAAAAGTATAAGCTTAACCTTTGGGCTGACAAATAAACTATGTTTTTAGAAGAGATTACAGACCTCTTCTTTGGAGGCCCTAAGCAAATCATTCCACTACATATCCCAGTATCTCAGGAAATAATTTATTTTTCTTGGATAAAGAGAACTGTCACACAAGAAAGCCACCAGTGTAGGCCTGAGTTCTTCTTTATAGAGCTGGCCATTAAGAAATAACATGTACCATATTTGCCAATTCTGGTTGGACATATTCCTGGAGGTTTCATCACATGACATAACAGTTAACTAAAGATTAATCTTTAATTCCTGGAGACTTCAGGACAATCCTGGAGGGCTGACAACCATAATAGTAGTCCAGACTCATGGTACCAATGCCATGTTCAGTTCAGGTCTTCTGTCAGCTGTTTACAGAATTTATTCTCTGAAGACCACTGTCTTAAAATGTAGTTATACTCTTCAACTGCTAATATTTTCACACATATACTTCCAATTAGGAACAGATCTAATGAAATGCAACATCTTCCTGCTTCCTGAATCCTCTGCAATTTTTATCCATACTTTTTGAAATATGTTTTCTAATGTCAAGCAAAAAACCACCAAAGCAAGTATGTACATGAAAAAATAAGCTTCAGGACATCCACTGAGGCCTCAGAATCATGCCTGAGGGCATAATCAATCCTTATGTTAACAGCATCATTGAGGGCAGCAATTGTCTCTGTCAGAATGATCAAGCTTTTAGATAGTAACATAGGGACAGCATCCACTAACAATTTTTCCTTAGGCAATCTGCATAAATGTACAGCCAACTTGTTCAGGCCTCACTCGTTGTCTAAAGACTAATATCCTGGGGTACACTGAACTGGCACAATGGAAGCAGGTAGAAGAGAAAAATGCAGGCATCTCTCTTTTAAAAGAGAGCCAAATAGGAAGCACATAGATTAATGCCTTTTGGCTTCCAAATGAAAGCTAGCAATAATTACTAAGAAAATATTAAACAAACATGTTCAGTGGGCTTTCCAGGGACTTAAATGAACAGCAACTCATGAGATATAGCTTAGGGAAGAATATATATTTGCATTGCAAAGAAGTAGCACTCTCATATATATACTTTATACATACGCGCACACGCACACGCACACGCACACGCACACACACACACACACACAATTGATTCACACCAAACAATCTTAATTTAGTTGAATAAATTACAATTTCATTAAAGTAGTCTCTGGTGGTGTCAGCAACTCTATTACATAAATCTATATTTTATGGGGTGTAGTTCAACTGTAAACATTTCCTAAAGCCAGAGATTTAACGTACACAAAGATCAGCAAAGGAATAATGTATCTATAGTGAATGTGATGGGGCAAAGTTTGTGTGTTTAAACACTTTTTCTGAACATATATTAAAAATATTATGTGTGGTATTCAAAGTGAAATAATACAGGGCTTTAATGTAATAGTGGCCTTCAGTTATCCTGAAGAAAAATTATGAAAAATACTATTGAATATTTTAGATAAAAATTTACATGGACTTTTAGCAGGGCACCTAGATTAATAGTGTCACCAGCAGTCTCTTGAGTCATAATCTAACAAAACAAAAAAATGACAGAGAGCACCACACAGCTTTTAAGATCCATTAGAAGACAAATTGAATTTTTAATTAATACAACACACAAACAGATCATGAAAACACAATTAAACTATTCACTATCACGGTAGATTAAAAAAAGAGCCTTCAAAAACATTAAAGTGAGTAGTTTAAATGCTTTCCTATTTACTTATTTACCATGTGCTTACTAAACAGGCTCTGCCTTAATAAATTCCCTTTTTAAACTTTGCTTTTAATATTATTTAATGTTTTAAAGGCTCTTTTTTTAACCTACCCTGATAGTGAATAGTTTAATTGTGTTTTTCTTAGCCATCCTTTATAGGTTTTGGCCATGGGCTTATTAAACAGGCTCTGCCTTAGTAAATTCTCTTTTTGGCTATATGTGTTCTTTTTAAATCTAGTTTTTAATATTATTAAATTTTTCTTCAACTAACCCTTTAAAAACAAAAATTTCCTTTTTTTCCTTTAAGTTCTATCTTTCCATTCTTGAATAACTTATCAAACTAGGTCTTTACCATCCTCTCGCCTTACTCAATCACATCCAATAACCTTTCTTTCCTTTTTTTTCTCTTAACCTTACTCAAACTTTCATTTTTCATCTCACTCTCTTCTTTCAACCTTTTTCTCTCAATGTACCCAAGCACAAACATACACAACATTTCCCCTAGTCAAACACACACACACAATTTTTCAAAATGGCTGACAGCACCAAACTTCAGTGCCTATGGAAATGGGGTGGGAAGGTGGGACATAAGCGCTAAAACCTGTCAAAAATGCATGGTGATGAATACTATCAAGAGGTATACTACTACTAATACATACTTTAAAAAGACTAGTGTACATAGGATGTTGTTGATCTTGTTTCTGTTGGGTTGCTCTCTCAGGTACAGAGTGCATACTTTATAAGTTTAGACTGCCTGTGTATATATATTATAGCAGGGTAGTAGTTCCACTACAGTTAAGGCTGAGATGAGATCATAGCTTAACGATTGATTTCTCTAAGTGCTCTAAAATCTACATGTGTGCTCAGACGAGCTTGAAAATTGCTGTACCTGATTAGAATCCAAGATGCCTTGGTGGTAAAAAATTGTAGTCATTTAATCGATAGGTTCTGAGATACAGCACCACCCCTCAAAAGTAACAGTTTATGGTTCTGGTAAAGGAGGACGAGGATGGTGTAGAGACTCCGCCAGATGGCCAACACAAGGTCATTAAAGACTTTAGTATTAGCAGTATCAGTGGATAGAAGATGGCAAAATTCAAACTGAAGAGGGTTTAGTTGGAAGACAGAAACTCAAGACAGCAGTTGCAGATGCACATTTAGGAAGTCTAGAGGTGAAGCAGTAAAGATGTGGGGTACCAATTCATGAAGGTGAGAGAGAGGAATAGAGAGCCATAGGAAAGGGAGAACAAAAAGTGGTGTGAGATGGAAGGGGAGAGAAGAAACTACTATACAGAGAAATGGCATTGAAAGAATGACAGGTGAACAGAGACTGGCCATACTGACTAGTAATCAGTTACCCTAAGAAACATTTACAAGGAAATTGCTGAATAGTTTGAAGAACAGTAAGCCCTGAAGCAATTATCTGATGAATCAACTACTGTATGCAGTAAACATGTAGAGAAACAATGCAATATGAATCTGGAGCACAGAAAATCAGCAATAAATTGAATCAGTTATGTCAATAAGTGGACACAAAATGAATCAAATAAGGAATGAATCAGTTTTGGGACAAATAAAAATGGTGGTAATTAATTACAGGACATGTCAAATATGAAAAGACTTGATATTGGAATGACCAAAATGGGATGTTGAGTAAGGTTAGCTCATCCTTGGCCTTGATACTCTACCACTCCTGAAACAGATGCCCATAAGCAGAGGTCATGAGAATGGGCCCAACATTCTGTCCTCAGTCCCCTCCCTTCATTGTTTTTCAGATAGACTGATTTCGTGGAGCCAAATTGTACCCTCAGGTACACATTTACTTGCATTAAGTCAATGGCAGTGGCATACTCATATCTGAGGACACAATTAGGTGTCTAGCTATAGTGGATACTTCTCTCACATCCAGTAGCTGGAACTGACCTTTTATTGATTTATTTTTAACTGTTTTACTAAATGAATTGGCATTGTTACATGTTGGCTTACACATACAAATACACACACGCATCCCAGAGTGTTTAAACACTAGCTGCTTTTATTTATACTTAAAAAAATGCAAATTAAAAGTGGGGCAGTGCAGTGTCAAATGGCATGCCTGTCCTGTAGTACCCCCAGCTGGCCAAGCATGGCTCTGCTTAGTTTCCCTGTCTCTCTGGACCCCTTAAAAACTCAATGAAGTCTGAATGGTATAAGACAAAATTTCTCCTACATTATAAGCCTGGATAAACTTGAAACAGTCTCCTCCACTCAGGCTCAACAAAGTCTCCCTGACTTGCACTCTCTTCTCTGATGTTCAGGGGTTGCACAGCCCTTTTTCTTGGTGCCTGTGTTTCTTAGCCCTAGCCTATATTCTGTACCCTCGGGTTACGGAGCTGCATAACCTTCCTTCCTGAGGAGTCCACGTTTCGGGGCTCTCAGCAGCTTTCACAACTGCTGCCTTCAGGAATGATTTGAACAGCTGTCTACGTAGTTCTTTTCTTTACCTTCTTGAGCTAAGAGAGGTCCATACATATCCATTTTTCCTTGGCTGCTGTCTTCTCCATTCTGAAGGGAGATAGAACATATACAGCTTTTTCCCCTGGAAGTTGTCCTGATTGGCTGGGAGCGAGAAGAACTTTGCCCCAGACCCTTAAAAAAAAAGAAACCTGAATTTTTCTCAAGCCTATTCTCCTCGGACCATCTTCCTCTGCCCTTCTCCTAGGTCTTCACCTGCTCAAATAGTCTCGGGAAATGTAAAGGGCCATATGAAAGAAGAGGTGTTGACTGACCACTAGTCATTACTACCCTTAAGGAGACAATCAGACAGTCACCCTGTGGCTGGGAAGTAGTACATGAAGGATGGTCTTTTGATTGATGCTGGGAGTCCGTTTTTTTTTTCTGTTTTGTTTTTCTTGCATTCTGTTCCCCAGTTTTCTATGTACTTTATGATTTTGTGCGAGTTACTTATGCTCTCAGCTTCTCCACCCATACAAAAGGATAATTATTGATGCCACAGTACCAAAATGATCAATGAAACTGTAAAATTTTGTTTCTTACTATATTTCCTAACATATCAAATCAAGTATACAGGAGAGCTGGGAAAAGAACAGATTTTTTGATTCACTGGCAATTCTGGAAAAAAATTATTTTGGGTCATATGCAAAATTGAAAATTAAAAAAAAAATTTTTGGTCAAAGGAAACATTTAATTTGATAAAACTGAAACAATTCATTTCAATTTTGGTCATTCTAAAATGTTTGATTTTTTAAAAATAAAATTGAAGGAAATTTGGAAACAAAATATCATTCTGAAAAAAAACTGAAATGTTGATTTTTTTGTTTCAGAATGATGTTTTGATTTTGATTTTTTTGAATTATTAAAAGTTTTGTTTTTCAACTGAAACAATTTGCAAATGTAACATGAGCTGATGAAATATTTCTGTACTGTTGAAAGTGCATTTTTCACTGAAAAATGTTTGGTTGAAAAAATATACCCAGCTCTAGTACACAGTTCTTAATTTATACTTACAAAACATTTTTTATTTAATTTTATATGAAAAAGCCAAACCCTAATCCCTGCAGGCCTCTGTTCAGTCCCCAGCAAAAGTCAGAAGAGCCTGACAGGTGCTCTAACTTGTGCCAGCTGAGATGACAGCTTCTAAGAGGCCTTTTCCTCACTGTGAATTGCTGCAGCACAGAAACGTTTCAGCTACAACCTCTCCCCTCAACCACATGCTAGACACATCCCCTGTGCTGAGTGACATGAAAGTGGTGATTTGGGCAAGTGTTACTGACTGTATGCCTAGTGGGAATTCCCCTACCCTGGGGAATATTAAGCTGCCCAATTAGGGTAACTTTATAGCCCCTCAGTACTGCCAGAATGAGTCAAAGAGACTTCATCAGAGGTTAGGATCTAGCTATTGTCTTCTTCCCCCATCTCCACTTAAAGAATTTGGAAAAGAGAAATAGGAAAATCCTCACATACACAGAGAAAAAACAGTCATACAGATACATGTTTACACCCAGTCCTGCAAAGGCTTATGTATGCAAGTAACCTCACAGAGAAGTAGTTTCTCTGACCTCAATAGACTTCTCACATGCTTAACAGTTATAAGTCATAAATCACAGTCATAAGTCTTTGCAGTACTGGTGACTTGGGGAATATTTCATTCACCTACATATAATTACCAAGCAAACAAAAATATTTAAGTCAAATAAATACACATTCATGGAGTTTTTTAAATGCAGATCCGCTCTTGTAATTATGAATTGGAGTGTTTTTAAAAATATGCACTGTTGACTACACAGACCATCACAACAAAATCAACTTTGCTTTTTATATGGTGCCCATCATAACAAATATGTCCCTGAACACTTCAGAGCAGTTACATTAAACACCACATGACAAATTGGAATTAAACAAGATTAAAAACCCAAGTGCTGCCTTAATTTTGTAATTTAGCCATAATAGCTTCTTCACAGTCATTACAGTTTATCATGTAAATCCATATTTAATATTGGTCAATTTGTTGTATGGATATGGACATTGAAAATATTATGAAAAAATTACTTTGAAAATTGCTGTACATACAAGGTGGACAATAAAATAAATAACTTTCTCCTTGTTACACTTAAAGTAAAAATAAAGGACTAGGTGACTCAGATGTTTCATTTTGTCACTAGTTTAAATTCAGTTCCCATCAGAGTATGGAGGAATACAGCTTTTATTCAGAGGTCTGGTAATGAAATATTGCTGGTGTGCCCTAATTTAGAAAGATTTGATCCTCTCTTTGATCTGGGACCACATGTGTGGGACAGTCCCTTTGAGTTGAACCAGTCTGCTACTGTATTCTCTTTCCCCATCATATAAGTGACACTCAGGAATTTCTTGAGGAACACTGCCAGGCTTCACACCTTGAGAGCTTTTTGACAAAGGCGGCAGACCCAGTCTCTTCCTGTTTGTTGGAGTAAAACACTTTGACATTTGAGTCAGAATCAAATTTTAGCAAATCAGATCTCCAAATGTCAAAGTGTATGCAAGGCTATCTTTATCTGCAAAACTGTTCTGGGATGAGGAATTCAAATGGGATGAAAGACCAAATATATTGGGTGTAGGTCTCAGCTATATGAACTCCCCAATCCAGAGAAGTTGTATCTGCCACAACTATGATATGGACTAGTGGAATTTCAAAGTACTTTCCACACTGAAGAATAAGCCTTAGGGACTTACTAGATCATTAAGTCTCAAAGGAAGTATGTCACCTCATCAAGGTGCAAGAATTTCCATGGGTTCTGTGACACAATTCTGTCTTTTAAAATAAGTCATGTGAATGCATTGGAAAGATATCACAGATATTGTTAAGGCCACTAAGCTCAACATGTATAGCATTATCTAAGTCAGCACCTGTTAACTCTACTGATTCCTCCCTATTCCATCAATTATATCTTGTAATCTTAAATGGGAAACGCTTTCATTAGCATCATATCTATCATATGTTCCCAACAGGCAGCTTTTGGGTACATGCTGGAACTTTTCAGGGATACATAAGTGAAATTATGCCCCCACTGAAATCAATGGTAAAACTCTCATTACTGATGAATTAGATGAAATTTTTATTTTGAATTGATCATGTTGCAGATCTCAAAACACCACTCCTTCTCCTGAAATCTTCCTTCCCACAAATGCTGCTTTGCAGTGTGAGCCTGAATTTCTAGCTTATTTAGGAGTATGTAGGGTAGTCTTCTCAAGGCTCTCAATTTCATTCAAAATCATAACCTAAGACCCATGAATTCTATCTTTTTATAATTCTCTTTACAACCTTTGGTTTAGAGTTTAGTCATTTTTTTATCCAATTGCAGAGTTTGCTGACATTTTTAAATGAACTATTTCTAGAAAATTACAAACATCATTCCATTTTTTATCATTCAAATTTTTAAATAAAAAAATAATGCTCTTAAAGGAAGATTAAGCATGTCAAAATCATCCTGAGCCAATGGTTGAAGCCAAATACCTCTTTTTTAAACTGCTAAAATACCACAAGCATTTTACAAATGAACCTCAAAAATGTTTAATCTAAATCGCTCTTAAATTTAGACTAGTTAGTAAGCTATTTGCAGCTTATAATGTAAACATTAAACAAAGAACATGTTTGGAAATCCAGGGCATACCTATGATTAATATTAATATTTTCTGGTTTTGGAAAGTTCATTTCCATTTAAGAAAGGTGTATTTATGTTACAATTTAACCTCTTTGATCTGTTATTTCCCATTCCTATCTGTGTTCCTATTTAAGAAAAAAAAACTATTGTTTATATAAATTGTTCATAAGATAAAATCCTCTCTTCTTTTCAAAAGTTTAGTTACATATCTGGCATGCAGATGGGCGTCTGGTCTTGTTCCCACTGATGTCAGCAGTAAAACTCATATTGACTTTTAGGGGGACAGTATTTAAGAGGGGTCTAGTTAGAACTCTGTCAATTGTTTTGCAAGATCAAGGACCTAGTGTGTTTGGCACAGTACATATACAAAGTAAGAAACAGTCCCTGCCATTAAGAGCTTGCAATCTAATTATTCATTAATCACCTTCCCCTGTTCTTTCCAAACACAGCAGGATAGAAAACGTTTCCTCTTAAAATACATCTCTATTAGCAGTAGAGTGATGGGAAGGCAACCACACTGGGGATATCCCGGTCTTAGTTTATAATGGGTATATGACCTCAAAACATTATACGGGCAGTGAAGGAGTGTCATAAACAGATAGCTAAGGGTTAATGTCTCTTTCACCTGAAACACCTGACCAGAGAACCAATCAGGAAACCGGATTTTTTCAACTTTGGGTGGAGGGAATTGTGTGTCTGGGGTCTTTGTTTTCGGTCTGCCTGCTGTCTCTGAGCTTTGGAGAAGTAGTTTCTACTTTCTAGTCTTCTGTTTCTAAGTGTAAGGACAAAGAGATCAGATAGTAAGTTATATGGTTTCTTTTCTTTGGTATTTGCATGAATATAAGTGCTGGAGTGCTTTGATTTGTCTTCTTTTGGAATAAGGCTGTTTATTCAATATTCTTTTAAGCAATTGACCCTGTATTGTATCATCTTAATACAGAGAGACCATTTGTATTTTTTCTTTCTTTTTTATATAAAGCTTTCTTTTAAGACCTGTTGGAGTTTTTCTTTACTTCAGGGAAATTGAGTCTGTACTCACCAGGGAATTGGTGGGAGGAAGAAATCAGGGGAGATCTGTGTGTGTTGAATTGGCTAGCCTGATTTTGCATTCCCTCGGGGGGAATAGGAAAGTCCTTTTTGTTCCAGGACCGGGAACGGAGAGGGGGAGTCACTCTGTTTGGATTCACAGAGCTTGTGTCTGTGTATCTCTCCAGGAGCACCTGGAGGAGGGGGAGGGAAAAAGGATTATTTCCCTTTGTTGTGAGACTCAAGGGATTTGGGTCTTGGGGTCCCCAGGGAAGGTTTTTCAGTGGGACCAGAGTGCCCCAAAACACTCTAAATTTTTGGGTGGTGGCAGCAGGTACCAGGTCCAAGCTGGTAGCTAAGCTTGGAGGTTTTCATGCTAACCCCCATATTTTGGACGCTAAGGTCCAGATCTGGGACTAAGGTTATAACAAGGAGTGTGATGCTTTCATTAAGAATATTAAACATCAGGAACACATGCCAAGCAGGGGCGGCTCCAGGCCCCAGCACGCCAAGCGCGTGCTTGGGGCGGCATGCCGCGTGGGGCGCTCTGCCGGTCGCCTTGAGGGCAGCAGGCAGGCTGCCTTTCGGCGGCATGCCTGCGGAGGGTCCGCTGGTCCCGTGGCTCTGGTGGACCTCCCGCAGGCGTGCCTGCGGAGGGTCCTCTGGTCCCGCGGCGGGTCCGCTGGTCCCGCGGCTTCGGTGGAGCCGCGGCTCCAGCGGACCCTCCACAGCCATGCCTGCGGGAGGTCCACCGGAGCCGCAGGACAGGCAACCAGCAGAGTGCCCCCCGCGGCAATGCCACCATGCTTCGGGCAGCGATGTCTAGAGCCGCCCGATGCCAGGTTGTATATGGAAGAGAGATAAATGACGTTTGCTGTACAGCTCAGTTTGTTTCAAATACCATAAAAATGGTTTTTATTACAGAATTTTTCATTTACTTTCATAAAATTTGAGCTGTTTTTCATAGGAAGGAATTTCAACTCTCTTTCCATGTGGGAAAAATAATGTTTGTGGTATTTTGTTGCAATATAAGATCTGATGGAAGGGCTAAGCAGTATTATAAATAATAGGAGATATATCAATCTCCTAGAACTGGAAGGGACCTTGAAAGGTCATTGAGTCCAGCCTCCTGCCTTCACTAGTAGGACCAATTTTTGCCCTGCATTGCTAAGTGGCACCCTCAAGGATTGAACTCACAACCCTGGGTTTAACAGGCCAATGCTCAAACCACTGAGCTATCCCTCCCCCTGGAAGGCTTTTGTGGAAGGTTGCCAACTGTTCTCTACTATAATACAGAAGTCCTGAATTTCCAAAAGACAATTATATACCTAGAACTCTGTGTACATCTAACAGAATATTCCATCCATCTGCCCCCTGCAGCAGAGCAAGAAAGGCAACAGAGGTCTGAGGCTTTGTTCAATCTTGCAGCCCACAGTGGATTCTCTACTAATATAAGCAACTACTTTTATTTTAAATGTAGGTATATAGATTATACTGGATACATCTTTATGAATTAATAAGGAGATAGAGAGCCTTTCATCTCTTGGTCACATATTTAAATCCTACCCCAATCACTAGTGATCTAAACTGAATACCACCCAGTGGCCATTTAGCGGCCTCTGTGTAAATATGTCAGTAGTCTCAGTCCTGTTGCTAATGCTCACATGTCTACATCACAAAACCACCATCAGAGTTAGTACTAATTTACAATCTTACTGACTGTTTCAAGAGACAGAGGCCCAGAATTCAATGAGGGTATGTAGTGAGCTATTTTCTTATCCCTAAGCACTACAGTGTTTGCTAATGTATGAGAACCTGAAATTGGTTAGAAACTGCTTATATATGTGAAACTGTCTAATCTATTTGCACTGTCCAAGAAGTGGTACAAAAACATACACAGTAAAAAAAACCTGTAAAAAGTGACCCACTAATAGGACTTCACGGTTGTTGCAGCATGTTTCACATGACCATGTGAAATTTCACAGCAGCAGCAATGAAACGTCTCAGATCTACCTTTTTCAAAACACAACTCTCTACAACTTGAGTTAAACTTCCTTTATCTATATGCATTACTGGTCATATGACAAACAGTTAAGCAGTTTTGTTTTCGTTCAGTAGAAGGAAAATGTGTGCATATTCTCTCACCAAGTCACTATACTATATTAAAAAATAGTTCTTCAATTTCAATATTCCAAGTTGTAAGTCATAATGTAGACAGTAAAATTAACAGAGAGATAGAACACAATGCACAAATATGGGGTAAACTTTCAAAAGGACTGAGGCCCTGCCTACCTTTTTTGCCGGTGCAAATACATCTGTATTTTTGCAGCCATGAAAGGCAAGTGCAAATCAGAGTATTAGTCCCTGCACCTCTAGTTCCCTGCTTGTAAAGTGGGAGAAAGCAAATGTAAGGACACAAATAATTTTTATTTACATCTCACTCTGACTTTCTGAACCATTTTCTTAAACCAATGAAAAATCTGAGGAAATAGTCTTAGAATGTAAGTCGATAAGGGAAGCCTTTTGTGAGATTACTTGTAAAGATTTCTAGCTCATGTAATCCAAGGATATTGCTTGTATCACCATACTGACAGGTTTATCTGAAAAAGAAATCCTTTGCGTTTGAAAAATTAATGCTTTTTATGCCCAATTACAATTTTATATTGGTGGTTAGCCAGAGAGCACACTGTTCATTGTTCATTATGAGATCAACAATCAAGAAGACAGGATATACCTCAGGAAGATATTATCTTTTCTTTATTAATCACAGAACTGAATTTAAATTATAGCTGTTTGTCTGACACTTTTCACTTTTCCTATATTAAACCAGTAATGACATAAATTGTTTAATATTTATAGTATGGTATCTATCGGAAGTCTCTAATAAGGATTGGCGCATAAATAAGACACTGTACAAACAGAGAAAGAGAGGCATCCTGGCCCAAAGAGTTTACAATCTAAATTCAAAATGGTCTAAAACACAAACCAAAAACTTGCATAATCTGTACATCCCATCACGACTTGTTTCCACCAGGTAGACAACAAAACACCTTTGTTCTAACCAAAATAAAGATCACTATATGAAGTTTATACAAATCTTTTTTTCCATGTTGAATTAATTGTAAATTATGAAAGTATGACATGACATTAATGTTAAACAATAGAATGATGTCACTATCAGAGGATACAGTTATGTATACATTACAAATATAGATGAATAATGTGAGTAAAGCTCAATGATCATAATTTGCTGCTGGTGAAAAAACAGCCAGAATAATTATGTCCATCACTGTGATGGTTTAGAGGTTAAAGGTTATAATTTCCTTTGTGGTTTAAATTTATACTAAGAAGGAAGCCTCGCAAAGACCATAAAGAGGAATTCTGATTTTAATCCTTATTTCTGCATAGCATAATGAGATATTTCTTCCCTGGAAGATCTCAGAGCTCCTGTTTTCCTTTACTTTCCTACAATACTATGGGATCTGCCTATGGAATCTGAACTAAAGCATTCATACCAGAAATAAGGAATAATTTTTGTATCAGACTGGAAAGAAGATATAATTTTTTGACAGAATAATTAACTACTAGAACAATTTACCAAAGGTTGTGGTAAATTCTCCATCAGTGACAATTTTAAAATCAAGGTTAGATATTTTTCTACAAGATATACTCTAAGAATTATTTTGGGCAAGTTTTGTGGCCTGTGTTATACAAGAAGTCAGACTAGATGATCACAGTGGTCCCTTCTGGCCTTAGAATCTAAGAATCATTTGGTATTAGGATGACCATCTTTTCAAAAGGCAAAAGCGGGACACATGCAGGAGCCCCGCCTCCTCCCCTCCATGGTCCTAGCCCTACTAACCTTTTCCCCTGAGGCTCAGTCCTCTGCTCCTCCTCTTCCCCTGAGCCCGCGTACCTCCTGCTTCTCCTCTTCCCTTGAGTTCCCACACCTCCCGCTCCTCCTCCACCCCCAGAGGCCCTGCCCCATGGCCAGGCCAGAAGCCAGAACCAGGCCATGGTAAAAGCTGCCTAGGGAGTCCGGCCACTGTGAGGAGCCCCGTACCTCCACCTGTCCTGGGTGGAAGGCCAGCGTGCCCAAGAGCAGCCCCTGACCCATGTCCCTGCTCCCTGGGGTGCACCCCCCAGGGCAGATGGAGGGTCTGGGGCTCCTTACAGTGATTCGGTTAACAAGAAATCCAGAAATATTCAACAGCATGCTAACATGCACAGTACATTTGGCAAGACTGTATATTTGAATAAAGATTTCAGCATGAATTTTGACAGGATAAAGTAACCAAATCACTTTTAAATAGTCATCAAACTATATAGTTTACATTCATCAAAGATCCAGGCTCTGTCAATGTACAGTGAAGAAAATAAGGCTAAAGTCATGGAAGAATAAAAATGAACATCCTCAGAATATTGTGTTCAGTGGGCTGTTTCCACATCTAATGTCCTAAAATGCTCCTGCTTTCATCCTATCATTGCCACTGCAACATGAATGACTAAAAGGCGTCTCCTTCCTCACTGTCAAGGCTGAATCCCCACTCTGTCACTTGGAGTGAAGAAGGTGGGGGCCCGCAAGGATTCTAAAAATTAATACTTGTCACTCGTTGGTTTGGTAAATGCTGCCACCACCCAAATGCAGCCCCCCCCCCCCCAAAACAAACAAACAAACAAACAAAAAAAACCTTGGACCCAGGAAGGAGCACTTGGGAATTCCTCCTTATGGGGTATCCCTAAACCCTTTCACCCCCCTACTCTAGGGAAGTGAACAAAGGAAATTAGATGTTGCCACCAGCTAATTAAACAACATATGCACAAACCGCATAGGCACAAAAAACAGCCAATCCTGTTTTTAAAAAAGGTAAATTTTATTAAAAACAAAATGAAAGAAAATACATCTGGAACTTAGGCTGTTGCTAGATTTTAAAAGAGCAATTCCAAAAATCAAGCACCCAAAATAGCTTTCTTGTGAGTTCAGCTTAAAGGTTATAAGCAAACAAAAGCATCTAGGGTTAGCACAAAGGAGATCCACAAGCCAAAATAAAGAAATAAAAGAAATAACCCTAATCATGTCTTTTTAGACATTCCCTAATTTTACATACATATCTGAGGCTTCGGATAAAGTAGGTTTCAGGTATGAATTGATAATCTATAATCATACCTATCTTAAAGCTGCTTACAGCATTGCTGCTCCGTGTCCCTGCAGCCCAGAGAGAACACCACAAAGGGAAAGTTTCTTTCCCAATTTTAAAAAGTTCTACTTTCCCATTGGCTCTTTTGGTCAGGTGCCCACTTCCTTTTCTTTACCTCAGAGACTTTTAACCCTTTACAGATAAAGCAAGCAGAGAACAGAAACCAAGAGGGATTTTACAGGTAACTGGCTGGTTGGGTGTCCATAAAAGGGAGCTACCCCCCTCCCCTTCATTTATGACATTCACTTTGTCACATGCTAAAACAAATAAATTCTATTTCAAGCCCACAAAAGGATTACACATGCAAAGGTCGCTAATGCCTATTTGTATAGCTGGAGCCACAAAAGGAGATTGTAAGAATATAACTACAGACATAATCAGGTTGAAGATATAGTTTTCACACAGTCAAATATGGCTATGATTTGTGACCACGATAGTGTATGAATTCAAAACCAAACACATTTTAGTAAATATTTTTCCTTGGCTGAGAAGCCAATATTAAAATCCACCACCATCCTCATCGTATAAGTTTACAGTGCTAATAATCTCAAATGACCCAAGAGTTTTTACAAACTAGAATTACTTCAACCACTACTGAAATACAGGCATCTCTGGAGAAAACAACACAGCAGCTGTTTAAAACCACATGTGCTGTCCATCAGGAGACTCAAGACAGGTGAGTTCTATGTTTTGCAATTCATTCTTGTCTTGTCATAATCCACATTTATACAGAGATTATTCGGCCACTATATAATCCCCTTCAGATTTTTTTTATCTCAAGACAGAATTCCATGAAGCATAGCTTTGTTTTGTCACCAACGCTTTTAATAAATGCTTCCTCATTTTGTTATGCATTCTAGTACAACTGAAACAATCTGAGTAAGGAAGATGAAAACTTACCCATCTCCCTCCAAATCATACATCACTTACAAAACAGACATTGGCATCTGGACAGCATTGTATACTGCATTGCTGCCTTAGTAGTGGACCACAGGAAAACTGCAGGAAAGTGGCATGTGCCGTTTTTCTAGCATTAGATGTTGGTGAAATAATGCAAAATGCCAATTCACAACAACATATATGCCTGATGCTAGAAATAAATCATTGTGTCTGCCTAATAACAGTTCATCCTACTGAAAATATTCCTCTTTTGTCAGTGTCAGCTTGGCTTATCAGCAGCATAAAAGTGTTGCTTGTGAAAGTTGTATCTGTTTGGCGGCTTGTTGCACAATTGATTTTAAAACATTCTTATTTTCTACTTCAGGAGGGAAAGTATTATTTGAAGTTTATGAAAGTTTCAATAATCTTTCTTCATTCCTGGACTCTCTTCAGTTTGCATCTCCTCCTCCTTGCTATTCTTCAGACAAGTAAACTCTCTTGTACTGCACAGAAAGAGAAGTGTGCTCACGAAATCCATTGGACTATGCAAAAGATAAGTTATGGTATTTTCCATGTAATTTATACAAAATTGTATATGGTGTGACCTTAACATCTCATCCACATTTTTCAAGGTGAATGTTGGGATATTTATATACAACCATCACCATTTAGGATCCTGAAAACACTACTGAGTAGAATGAAGTTAATGGACCACATAAGGATTGCACAGTTGGGACCTCGGATGCATCTTTGGTATCTAAAGAGCTAAAAAAAGACTAGATGATTTTTCAACTCCTCAGTACAATTTCACGGATAAAAGGATGTAATCACTATTAATTAAAAATAAATATAAAAATAGAACATAGTAAACTAGAAAAAGTTAAAAGCAAATGGAAGTAGAAATCCCGCCCCCCCAAGACACAAAATAAAATCTTGTGTTGTATGCCTCCTCTTTCTCCTTCCTTTGTATGTTGCTTATGTGTAATTGTAAGCTCCTTAAGGTTCTTTAACAGCGACCTGTCTTCTTACATGTTTATACAACATCCAGCATCCCTAGGGTGCTATATGAATAAATGATACAATAATTTATCCAAGTATTTATACCACTCATCACCATAGCACCAAAGTGCCTATTCATAATAAATTACAGCATTAATAATGAATCTAGTTAAACCAAGATTTAATTCCATTTTAAGAGGATTAAAAAAGCTGTAAACCGCTGAAAACATATCTGTGTATTACTCACTGCTCTTGCCTGATGGTTCTGCTGTATGACAGCTCAACAGAGCTAGGATATGCTTAGAGCAAAGCTATTGCTACAGAGTGACTCACTTCAGTTTATGTGCAACACTCCAAAAAAGTTATTTTTTTAAAATACAAATAAGGGCCAAATTCTGCCCTTGGATGTGCACAGCTCCCAGTAAATACAATTTTTAAAGGTATTTAGGTGCCTAAAGATACAAATAGGTACTTAGTGGGATTTTCAAAAGCAAGTAGGTGCCTATCTCCAATGGTAGTTGGAAGGCTAATATGAGGTATCGCCAGCCTCAAACCCCAGCCCAAGGGTGCTCAGGCCAAAATCACCACCCAACAGCTCAACTGAGTAACCAGAGAAGGGAACCAGTGAAGTGCTGGCTCACAGAGGGCCTTGTCCCTGAAGCTCCTGATTGGGGGAAACATCCAGCACCACCCTCAACTGGCTCAGGAGCTCTACATAAACCAGGAAGAAACAAAAGAAGTTGTCTGAGCAACTAGAGGATTTCCTGGCTGCTACTATGGACCACTCCTGCTTACCTGACTCCTGAGCCCTGCATTCCTGCCTGCTCATGGTTCCTGTTCTCCTTATCCCTTGCCTATTCCCAGTTCCTGCTTTCCTGATTTACTCCAGATCCCTGCTCCGATGCCTTACTCTGATGCTGTCTCCAGTTCTGATCTTCATCTTGGTGCCTGACTCGCTCTGGCTCTGACCCCTGGCTTGGCACCTGACTCCGTATCCAGCTTGAACCTTCGGCTTGGTACCAGATATCGTTCTGACCACCAATGCCCTGGTCACTGCATGTTGGCACTTTTATAAATCCCACTAGGCACCTATCTGCATCTTTAGGAACCTACAAACCTTAAAAAATATGGTCCAGAAGACCATGGGTACTAGTATCACTCTGCTGTATGCCAACTCTTTATGGCCCACTTCCATGAATAATTGAGGTACAATGATGATATTTTCATCCTCTGGACAGACAACCTAAACTCCCTCTTAGATTTCCATTACAACTTCAACTACCACTTTCCATCCATCAGACTCTCCCTCAAACACTTCCACACCAGTATCAACTTCCTGGACACCACGATCAGCTTCAACAATGGAACCCTACAAATGACCACATACAAGAAATTCACGGATCACTAGACCTATCCCCACACATCCAGTAGCCATCTGTTATCTACAGCCTGGCACTCACATACCACAGAATATGCTCTGAAGAGAAAATCTGAGAAACACACCTTAACACACTTAAACTGCCGTCACTAAATAAGGACACTCTACCAGAGAATTAGATTGTATCATGGAATGGGCCACCCAAATACCCCAAGAGAAACTGTTTCAGTACAAGGGAAAATAAAACCGCACCAACAGAGTCACCATCATCAGAAGCAAGCGCCTCATAGATCAGGACCCACCATTTCAAAGCAGCACCAGACACTGCCAGAACAATTGACGCAAAACCTGCAGACATATTTCCACTGTTACAATGATCAATACCCCTCATTTCTTCTATCTAACATTTTGGTAGATTTCCAGCTCTCACAGCCATACCTTAGCACTGAAATTACATTTGAATTTAAAATTCTCAGTTTTGTTCTGGTGCTGTATATATTTGATTTCCGTACACTACTGAGTTCAGTAGATGCTGTGAATGCTTTTCCTACCCTTGCCTATCACAACACGTGGTGTACCTCATCCAGTGCACCAAATGCCCCAATGACACCGTGGGTGAAACCAGACAATCACTATGTTCTCAAATGCACTCCCACAGAAAAATGACATAAGATAAAAACACCCTGTCACCTGTGGGTGAACACTTCACAAAGTGATCATTCCATATCAGACCTCTCAGTCCCCATCCTCAAAGGAAATCTGCACAGCACCTTCCAAAGATGAGCCTGAAAACTTTAATTCTAACTCTGCTGGACACAAAAAAACATGGACTTGGGTTTTATGGTAACACAACTTGCTGTCTACTAACTCTCCATTGTCCTACAACTGCAGAGGTGATAACTGCCCACTCCATCTTAAATGATCTTCTACAACATGTGTAAGCCCCTTACACTTAACTATCTGTCCCTCCTTGCATTTAGCTTGGACACTCTAGTTTCCTCTTCCAGACCTGCCCAAGAGCTCTGTGAAACACCACCAACAGAAGTTGTTCCAAAAAATGATATCACCTCACTCACTTCGCCTCTCAGATTTTCAAGACTATTTAGGGGGTGTTGCCCCCTGTGTTGCAAGGCCTAAATGATTTAGGAGTATAAATCACATTTTCAAAAGTGATTAAGACACTTCCAAACCTAAAGCCAAGATTTTCAAAAGTGACTGGCAATTTTGGGTGCTTCAGTATTTGAGTGACCAACTTGAAATACTTTATAAGGCTCTGATTTCTAGAGTGTGAGTGCTGAGCACTTTCTAAAAAAATCAACCCCCTTTCAGTTGTTTAAAGTTGGGCACCCAAAAACTAGGAATACAAATTTGCTATTCACTTCTGAAATTCTTGGTCCAAACATCACTGAAAGTCTGTAAGACCTTACAATGCGTAAGTACTTTTAAAAATCTCAGCCTAAGTGACTTACTCAAGGTCACACAATAAATCTGTGGCAGAGCTGCGAATTGAACCTGGGTCTTCAGAATGCCAGAATCCTCCTTTCTCTCTATACCCTAAAGATCTAAACTCAGTGTAGAAGATAAGAGTGAGGAGAGGAAGACCTGGTTCAACCCATGAAATTATACCCTTCTTCAACAAGGTGGTAAGAAAAAAATCAAGTCATGAAAGGTTGTCATCTCTGGCAGGAAATGGGTCATGAATGTCCATGCCACATCTCCAGGAGCTCTGCTCTGGTGGAGCAAACTGGGCTATTAGAGGCTGTCACTGGAAAATCCCTCCCAGTCCCCACCACAAAGCGATCCGCTGTCATTGAGGGCTTGTCTACATTACCCCCGAATCAGCAGGCAGTGATCGATCCAGCTGGGATCGATAAATCGACCGCTGAGTACTCTCCCGTCGACTCTGGTACTCCACCAGAACTCCACCAGAGTTGATGGGAGAATGTCTGCTGTTGACTTATCACAGTGAAGACACCACGGTAAGTAGATCTAAGTACATCGACTTCTGCTATGCTATTCACATAGCTGAAGTTGCGGATCTTAGATCAACCCCGCGCGGTAGTGTAGTCAAGCCCTGAGGAAGGTGTTTATAGGACAGCCCATCTCCTAAGTCTCTATTCTGTTGGGGTGCACATTATGAAGAACCCACCTCTTCATGGTCTCAGGCTTCTTTTCTGGGGCACATGTGTTCAGGTAATGAGCAGCCATCTCTCCAGATTTCTTGTGGGAGGAATGTGCGATGAGAAGTAGTCCTCACCCTTTCAGCAACAGCTGAGCCTGGCAGCACAAACTTGTTGACAATGCATTTTGCTGTGGATTTCTTTACCTGCTTATACGTATATACTATATTATAAACGTGTGTGTGTGTGTGTGTGTACACATTCAAGTAAGAAACAAAATGGAAAACACTTGTAATCCTTGCTAGTAATCAAATAAATTGACCAGTAGACAAAACAGACAAAACAAACAAACCAAAAGAGGTAAAGGAGGAAGAAACACAGGGAAACAAATTCTCATTCAAGAAGTACGCTCACAGAAGATTACATTTTCAGATGCTGTTGACTTAAGCAATAAAAAGAATAAAGTGCTCCTTGCTGATAAATTGCACACACCTAAAACTCCTAGTTCAGCCCTTCCAAGCACACTGAAAGATTGGCTATTTCAAGTGTATGACATAGCAAAATGAAAGTATACTGCATTAGTCCAAATAGTGCAACGAGTAACAACTATCTTCAACTCCAGATTTACACACAAAAAATCTCTTGTGTCTAAAGTTAGGTGAATAATACATTATTTTCCTGGTTCAGTTGTTTAAAACAAAAGACTATATAAGATGTTATAAATGAAAGAGGCAGTGTAAAAAGGCATTTCTGCCCTATAGCACCACCATCTGGCCAAGTATGTTTCTGCTGAGATCTGCCTCAGTTTCTCCTTCAATAGGGCAGCAATGGGTTCACTTTAACAGCCTGGGCAAAGAGAAGCCAAACATTCTAATTAACATTAGTGCCTCCCCCTCTAATGAAGCCCCCTTGAAAGGAATAGAAGAACAACAATTTAAAGGTTACTTCAGAGCCCAGGTTCTAGAGGTGGGGTTGTTGTTTTTTTAACAATCCTTGTGTGCCATTGTTGATGCACAGGGCAGAAACCAGTCCCTTCCATTCCTCTCTGTCATTTGCTACTGCTTCCATTTACTCTATGGTGTTGAGATTGACTATTCTGCCCTCCTGGCTATTTTCTTGAAATTTGTGCCTTCTAACTTGATGTTACTGCTTGATGTCTGTGTTTCAAGCCCATGGTTGGATAATTCAAATATTGGTCAGATCTAAGTGGAGATACGTCAGGCCTGGCCAAGATGCTCTAGTAAATCATCCTTCCAGGGTACTGGGTGGGCTTAAAAGCAGGAGACGGCACTCGTTTGAAGTCCACATGGAAACAGATGGCCACTCATGTTTTGAGACCAGGACTACAAACCTAGACCAAGGGCTATGGATTTCCCTGTTTAGCCTCAGTCTTTGCATCCCTTCAGCTTCTCAGACCAGTACTTTCATCTTCCCTTCAGGAATCTGATAAGATTTCTGCATTGACTAGGCCCCTGGCTCAATGTGAATCTGGTGTGTCACAAGAGAGGTCTGCCTCTGTAGCCAGAGAGAACATGTCCTTGTATACCTTCAGAAGGTTACGAATTTGCCCTCTGTATGCTCTAGTTAGCTGCATCTGACAGGTACTTTCTCAATACCCACAGGGATCTGGGTCATAGATCCTCCCCACCATTCTCGAATGAATGAAAAGACCCTGCTGTACCCTCCACAGTTTTAGCAAATTAACATGAAAAATCGTGTCATTGTTTTCATTTGTCTGGGCAACACACCCCATCGTTCACAAATCGAACCCACTGAAGCATTTCATACGGACCCTGACAGTTAGCCAGCAACTTGGTCTCTGAGCTGAGCAGGAACAGGAGCAACTGATCCCCTGGCTGAAAATCCTTGGCCCTAGCCCCTTTATTGTGTTGTTGCGCTTGGGCCTACTGGCCCTGGGATACGTTGCTTTTAGTAAACCAGCCTATGTGCTCCAGTCTCTCCCTTGTCCAAAAGACATACTGCACAATATGCATATTGCATGTAGGCTGGGATTCCCAGGATTTCTTAACCAGGTCTAGAATACCTCAGGACTGTGTTCCATAAAGCAGCTCAAATGGAGAGAAGCTGGTGGAGACCTGTGGTACCTCCTGCACTGCAAATAACAAATATGGGAATGACTGATCCCACTCTTAAACCTCCATCTCCATATGTTTTTTTTAACATGGTTTAGGGGTTTTGTTAAACTTTTCCACCAGACCGTTGGCCTGGAGGTGGTTGATGGAGGCATGGAGCAGATTGACTTTTAACAGTCCCCAGACCTGCTTTAGGACCTGGGGACATGAAATAAGTCCCCTGGTCTTTGAGGACCCCTGAAGGAAGACAAATCTGGGAAAATAGTTGGATTAATTCCAACACAAATGTGGAAGTCATGGTACTTCATAAGAGAATTGATTCAGGATACTGGATGACATAGTCCCACAGCACCAAAGTGAAGCTGTGCTCTCAGGCACTCTTTTCTAGAGGACCTATTCTGTTCATGCCTATGCTCTTGAAGGAAGTTGCAATGAGATATTGTGCACTTAAAGGAACTCACCTCTTGCCTTTCAAAGACACCCTTTCGTAGTCAGGATGAGAGAGGTAGAAGTCTGCTACCTCCTTCATAGCCTTAGCCAAAAGATTTGGGCCAACAGACTTCCCTGTGTTTTATCCTTACACAGGTGCCCTGCAGTTGATATAATGTGGGCCAGCTGTAGGAGCTCCCTTCAAGCATGTTTAGGCACCAAGAGCTGGTATCAAAGCTCCTTGTTCTGAGACTAACTGAGGGGGACTAACTCTCCCCCTGGTACAATATCTCATTTCTCTACTCACACCAGAGAAACTACCAGGCTGCCCGATCCATTACAAATACCCTGACAATGGCTGCCAAAGTATCTGGCTTTCATGCTGGACTGCCATAATGTCAAAACTGTCAATCATGGCACCTTATTCCAATGTAGGAATTAGATCTGAGATGCCCATTTCTTGGTTGTCAAGCTGTCTGGGCTGCTGGGAGGTTTCCTCTCCAGCATCCATCCCCTGAGAAAAGTCTTCCTCAGGTTCCACAGTATCATTGACAGCACAGCCTCAAACTCACCTGAGTTTCCACCTCTGATTCCATAACATCTGGAATTTCAGGAGAATCTCCAAAAGATCTCACAGGCGATAGGAGATAGTTTCTAGGTTTCTGTGAGTGGGCTTTTTCTTGTCCCTCCAAAGGTGCATGGGTTAATGTGGTAGATTCTCCTCTGTAAGATATTTCCAGTCCCACCCCAGGATGACCAGACAAGGTAGGTGATCTGTGACTCCCATCCAGAGGTGACTCACCTGGTTCACTACCTGTAAGATTACAGAGGAAATCAAGTACAACTGAACATCACCATGGATGCACAAAACTTCAATGGGTTGTCCTGGGTGTAAGGTCTTGAGTGACCCCAGGTTTAACTGAAGCAGGGTCTCCCACAGTCTTCCATAACAGTTGGACTCAGTTTTGCTTGAGCTACATAGAGTCCTAGATGTGTCCTTAGAGGTTGATTAGTTCCTCCTTGGACAAACTGGAATAGCTGCCCAGATAGTCATGTTCCCACTGCATAGATTCATATTGGATATGAGCTGGTTCCAAACAGCAAGAATCACACTACCAAACCATCCTGAAGCCTCTGGATGGCTTGACCTTTGAGGAGGTAAGTTCATTCAACAGGACATGCAGCAATGGATGGCCCCTGGTTCTGAAGTTCAGTTGCTCTGAGACAACCTCCCTTACAAATGTTGCTGGGCTCTTGGAGTGTCATCTTACATTCCCATTCTTGGCCAGGCTGGCTGGTCATGGGGCTAGGTTTTCCAGCTCCGGGTGTCTCCTGGAACACCTCCGTCATTTCCACAGCAGCTGCTAGAGATGTTAGCTGGAAGCACCAGACCAAAGCTTGTACAGCAGATGGGAAGACAAGCAGGTATTGGTTGAGGAAAGATTGTCCATTAGTTCCCCAACAGTTTTAGTTGCCAATGCCAGCCAGCAGGAAGCCAGATACCAGAATTGCTGGGCCTCAGCACATGGTTGCACATTCGTAGGAAAGAGTTTTGCCTGAAACCTCTGTCAGTATGCCTCTGGGGAGAGGCTGAGTTTGTTCGTTACCATCCAGTGCAGTATGCGACCCAGCTTCATCTTCATCCAGCGGATAGGCTGCTTGTGCCTTTCCATTAAGGTAGGGGGCTGACATACTGTCCAGGTGCTTTCTTCCCAGCTATCCAGGCTAGTGACCCAATCAAATGTGACCATGCAGGCCTCTGGGTCATTGACCAAGCTGAATAGTGACAAAGTGATGCCTGGATAGACCCAAGTGCACCCAAATTGATCCCTTCTCCAGCAGGCTGCCAGGTAAACTGTCTGGCCATTTCTACCCAGAATGGCTGGTTACACTCATGTTCTGCCAGCTGTGGTTCTTGCAGGTGTTGCTGGGCAGCAGCGGTGTGTGCTGGGGCTGGTGGTTTCTGTTATTCTCTGCTTGTTGCTGTTTCACCACTAATTGAAGTATGTCCTCCATGACCTTTCCTGATGAAAGAGGACTCTCAAGGGATCCTGCCTGGCTCACCACATGTGAAAGGGCATGCATGCCCTGCAGCACCTAAGTCTGGCGAACTGTGACTGTGCTGGGATCTGCCTCAGTTTCCCCTTTGATGGGGCAGCAAGGGGCTCAGTTTAACATCCTGGGCAAAGAGGAGCCAATCATTCTAATTAACATAAGAGTGTCTCCCTTTAATGAAGCCCCCTCAAATGAGCACTTCAACAATAATTTACAGATTCTTACCTCAGTGCCTAGGTTTGGACTACTCAGAACATACAAGTCCCAAAAAAAAGTCTCTGGGATTCCTCAGAGACCTGGGCCAGAGATCACCATTCCTTAGCAGTTATGTAGCTTCCAGTCTCTCAGCTTCCTCTTCCTGTTTTAAATACAGAAGCCCCCCACATGGAGCAGGAAGCCTCCTTGATTATACACACTGTGGTTCTGATTGTTGCCATGTTTTACCTTAAAAATGTAGCAGACTCCATCACAGGCAAGGATTACATAGAGAAATCTTAATAGCAAGTTATAAGGAAATGGACAAAACTAAACAGACCACACCTGAAGTATTCCTTAGTCATGCCTCTAGCTCCTGCCAAGAAAACTACCAGATCCTCACAGATTCCACCTGACATTTATGGGCACAGAAAACACAATAACCCTATCAAGATACAGTATTTATAAATTTAGTATAGGCAGCTCCAAATTCATCACAGCGTGACAACAGAAAAGCCATGGGATTTGCATTGACTCAGTATTGTAAGTTCTCTTCATTTTTTAAATGAATACATAACCTACTTGAGCCCAACTTTGCATTACTACACATCTGGCTGAGTAATAGTACTCCTTAAGAAAAAAGGATATTCACAAGAGACAGCTAGATCAAAGGATTTCAAGAATATAGAAATCCTATTTCTAAAAGAAAAATACAGACACAAAAGCAAACTCATAACTCAGCTACCAGGCTAAAGAAATCAGTGCAGGAGAAGGTGAAATAAAAAAGGCAAAAATGTGCCCTTGGGTCCACCCATGCACCTCCACTAACTTCATGGATGGGACTGAAGGCAGAATTTAGCCCCAGGTTTCTGGCAATGAGAATATTTCAAAGAAAAAGGCTTCAAGAGTATTGATTTTGTGGCAGCGTTCTTTCAATATTCTGGGAGGATAAACACCATTCTATTTATTATACTGACCTTTTAAACTTTTTTGTTTTCAGACTTAATTGTCTTTATTATACTTTCCATGGAAGCGTCCACAGCAGGTCTTTCAGCCTTGTAAAAACTCCAAATTTCTGTCAATGATATGCAGTATGCATTCAATGTGCCTGCTTACTCAAATCTCTCTTTCTGCTCCCTCCAGATGGCACACAAACAACTATGATTCCGCACCCAACTTTCCTAACAGAAGTCCAGCCATCTGCTTTAGAGCTTGCTACAAGTACCTTTATGGAATAGTTACATAAAGTAAAAGTACCAGTCTAGCAACTTTGATCATACACACAGATCCAAGTGAAAACAGGAAAAATGCCTATTACATGTTGTGGAATGCATATGCTACCCTTTCTGCTAGAAGTGAATTATGGTTTTATCTCACTCATGTGAGACCTCATGTAACTCATGCATTCATAAGACACCCCTGAGATTTTTTTCCCCATACTTAATCCATCTGCAGAGCAGTTGACAGTCAATTAGGTTAATTAGATAGCCAATTCTTTATACACAAGTTTGACAGTTTCAACTCAGCCCCTTGTGGACTGTAGTTTATAGCAAAGAAGAAGAAAGGCACAGTTCAACATGCACTCACACTAATTTTCAGGGAGTATCAGATTAAAAAACCCCAAATTTAACTTTCTGGTCATGGCTCAGGTGAAGAAATTAGACCAGACTATTTTGTATCTAGTGGATTTAACTAAGAATTTTAGTCATAGCTTAAAATTGAAGTATTAAACCATCCTTCACAAAGCCTAAAATCAGCACTTTTGAGAATTAAAAGGTAAGGAATGCATTCATACTACGAATAAACAATCCTCTTCTTCCTTTAGTGGGAAGTAAGTGAAATAGCCAAAATTTGGCACTGTAGTCAGAAAATAGACTTTGAAGGCATTATTTTAGTTCTACTTTAATAAAGCAAAGCAATCATATCTTGGGAACATCAGCTCCAAATCCTGACAAGCTAAACAACATTTTCTGACTAACGGTCTTCATTAGCTGCATTTATACGCTTCTCATTTACCACAAGAAGGAGATACCAGAACTGCCTTTTGGCATTATATTCTTGTATTAGCACAGATGATACGGACTCAATATTATTGTAAGTATTAGCAACAGATCACTGCCACTATGTGAATATGATTAAATCACTGATGTTTACATTTGTGCTGCATCACAACTCTATCATGAACAACAGAGGATTTTTCTGCTTCACTATAATTTAGTTTTATGTACTAACTAACAACCTTCACATAAAAAGCCAAGTAATTCACCAGTTTCTGTTAACCAAGATTTACTTGCACTGTAAGATTTGGATCCTTTGTAATGAAGACTGAATGTTGGTGAAAGCAATTTAATTGTGCAAGACATCTACTGGAACAGGTAAACAGTGACCTTAAACTGCCATATCTTATATCCAAAGTGTTTCAAGATGTGTTTTATAGCCTACTGTGCCTTCTAGCTTATGACATCAGACACAAAGCTAAACATAAAGTTGAAATTAAGGCTATCAATTAATCACAGTTAACTCACACAGTTAACAAAATTAATTGCAGTTTTAACCATACTGCTAAACAATAATAGAATACCAATTGAAATTTATTATAAATATTTTTGGATGTTTTTCTACATTTTTAAATATATTGATTTCAATTACAACATAGAATAAAAAGTTTACAATGCTCACTTTATATTATTATTTGTATTATAAATATTTGCACTGTAAAAAGATAAACAAAATAAATAGTATTTTTCAGTTCACCTCATACAAGTACTGTAGTGTGATCTCTTTCTCCTGAAAGTGCAACTTACAAATGTAAATTTTGTAACTGCACTCAAAAAATAAAAATATAAAATTTCAAAGCCTACAAATCACAGAATCATAGAATATCAGGGTTGGAATGGACCTCAAGAGGTCATCTAGTCCAACTCCCTACTCAAAGCAGGACCAATCCCCAACCAAATCATCCTAGCCAGGGCTTTGTCAAGCCTGACCTTAAAAACCTCTAAGGAAGGAGATTTCACCACGTCTCTAGGTAACCTATTCCAGTGCTTCACCATCCTCTAAGTGAAAAAGTTTTTCCTAATATCCAACCTAAACCTCCCCCACTGCAACTTGAGACCATTACTCCTTGTTCTGTCATTTGCTACCACTGAGAACAGTCTAGATCCATCCTCTTTGGAAACCCCTTTCAGGTAGTTGAAAGCAACTATCAAATCCCCCCTCATTCTTCTCTTCTGCAGACTAAACAATCCCAGTTCCCTCAGCCTCTCCTCATAAGTCATGGGCTCCAACCCCCTAATCATTTTTGTGGCCCTCCACTGGACTCTTTCCAATTTTTCCACATCCTTCTTGTAGTGTGGGGCCCAAAACTGGACACAGTACTCTAGATGAGGCCTCATCAATGTCAAATAGAGGGGAATGATCACGTCCCTCAATCTGCTGGCAATGCCCCTACTTATACAGCCCAAAATGCCATTAGCCTTCTTGGCAACGAGGGCACACTGTTGACTCATATCCAGTTTCTCATCCACTGTAACCCCTAGGTCCTTTTCTGCAGAACTGCTGCCTAGCCATTCAGTCCCTAGTCTGTAACAGTGAATGGGATTCTTCCGTCCTAAGTGCAGGACTCTGCACTCGTTCTTGTTGAACCTCATCAGGTTTATTTTGGCCCAAGGCTCTAATTTGTCTAGGTCTCTCTGTATCCTATGCCTACCCTCCAGCGTATCTACCACTTCTCCCAGTTTAGTGTCATCTGAAAACTTGCTGAGAGTGCAGTCCACGCCATCCGCCAGATCATTAATGAAGATATTGAACAAAACCGGTTCCAGGACCGGTATTTGGGGCACTCTGCTTGATACCGGCTGCCAACTAGGCATGGAGCCATTGACCTCTACCTGTTGAGCCCGACGATCTAGCCACCTTTCTATCCACCTTATAGTCCATTCATCCAGCCCATACTTCTTTAACTTGCTGGCAAGAATACTGTGGGAGACCATATCAAAAGCTCTGTTAAAGTCAAGGAATAGCATATCTACTGCTTTCCTCTCATCCACAGAGCCAGTTATCTCCTCATAGAAGGCAATTAGGTTAGTTAGGCATGTCTTGCGCTAGGTGAACCCACACTGACTGTTCCTGATCACTTTCCTCTCCTTTAAGTGCTTCTGAATTGATTCCTTGAGGACTTGCTCCATGATTTTTCCAGGGACTGAGGTGAGGCTGACTAGCCTGTAGTTCGCTAGATCCTCCTTCTTCCCTTTTTAAAAGATGGGCACTACATTAGCTTTTTTCCAGTCATCCAGGACCTTCCCTGATTGCCATGAGTTTTCAAACATAATGGCCAATGGCTCTGCAGTCACATCCACCAACTCCTTTAGCACCCTCGGATGCAGTGCATCCAGCCCCATGGACTTGTGCTCGTCCAGTTTTTCTAAATATTCCCGAACCACTTCTTTCTCCACAGAGGGCTGGTCATCTCCTCCCCACACTGTGCTGCCAAGTGCAGCAGTCTGGGAGCTGACCTTGTTTGTGAAGACAGAGGCAAAAAAAGCACTGATAACATTAGCTTTTTCCAGATCCTGTCACTAGGTTGCCTCCCTCATCCAGTAAAGGACCCACACTTTCCTTGACTTTCTTCTTGTTGCTAACATACCTGAAGAAACCCTTCTTGTTACTCTTAATATCTCTTGCTAGCTGCAACTCCAAGTGTAATTTGGCCTTCCTGATTTCACTCTTGCATGCCTGAGCAATATTTTTTGTGACAGACCCAGGCCAGTGGGGTACAAGAGTCTGGTCCTATTGGCATCCAGCGGGGGTGGGCGGGCGAAGCCCGCCCACTTCTAAAGGGCCTCCCCCCAGCCTAAGGGGAGGACCCACAGGTCTGGGACACCAAGTAATTACGGGGGACAACTAATGAAAAAACAGGATCGGGAGTGAGATCATAGGGCTAAACGAAGAGAACCTGATGGGGACACCAAGCAGAGAACCCCGGACAATGCCCACTGCTCCTCGAAGGCATCAAGGGAGCCAGTGGACGCCGCCCAGAGGAACTCTGCCCGGATGCGTGAGCAGACGGAGGAACAGAAATAGCCCCTACAGTCGCAGGAAATCCCGTCGGCCAACTTCCTCTCCCTGGTGTTGTAGATGGCCAGTTTGGCCAGGGCCAAGAGGAGGTTGAGAAGGAGATCCCGCGACTTCGTGGGGCCACGGATGGGGAGCGTGTAGATAAAAAGGTGAGGGGAAAAGTGCAACCAAAAAAGCAGGAAAATATTCAGGAGGAGCCGGAACAGGGGCTGCAACCTGGCGCACTCCAAATAAACGTGCGCCAAGGTCTCCTTCTCACCACAGAAAGGGCAGGTGCTAGGGACAGATGTGAATCGCGCCAAGTACACGCCCATGCTCACGGCTCTGTGAAGGAGCAGCCAACTGATATCCCCGGTGGGCCTCGGGACCAGGGCAGAGTACAAGCTGGCCCACCGGGGCTCCTCACCCTCGAGAGGCGGCAGGAGGTCCCGCCATTTGGTATCGGGGCGGGACGCGAGGGTGAGGTAGTGAAGGGTATGGAGCACGAGCAAGTACAGATGTTTCCGTGGCGCAGTCTGGAACAAAACCGGCTGCAGATCATGCAGCCGGCTGGCAGTGAAAGGGTGAGGGGGCCGATTGGGTCCACGGGGCAGGGGCCCGATAAAAATGTCCACGGGGCCTGGGGTGGAGGGTGGGCGGGGCGTGCCCTCTCGCAGGACCCAGTCGAGGTAAGCCCAAGCAGCAGGCAGTAAAGCCTTCACCTCCTGAAGTACGCGCTGGGAAGTACGAGGTCTGGAGAGCCCCATGCGCTGAGCGAGCGTCAGGGGATCCAGCCAGTCTCCCCGGTCGCAGTCCAGGAGGTCTCCGACCCTGGTGACTCCCGCCGAGACCAGCCTCTGGCACACCGTGGGGGACTCCACCACCTGCACACGAAGCTGGGGATTGTGTAGCAGGGGCTCCGCGAGGAGGTCAACCCCCACGGTGGCCGCCACGGACCTGGTCGTTGAAAAGAGCTTCCAGGTCCGGAGGAGGTCTTGGTAGAAGACCGGCAGCCCAGAGAGGTCTCGCAGAAGACCTCTCGGACGGAGGTAAAAGAGCTGCCGGTCGTATCGGAGCCCTCGGAAGCGGTGGAGGAAGGCGTGCGCCAATACGCTCCACGCCGGACTACCCGCACCAAACAGGAGCCTCTGCAGGGCCTGGAGGCGGAAGACATGGACCTGAGCACGTAAGCACTTCAGGCCCTGCCCCCCCTCCTCCAGGGGCAGGTGGAGGACCCCTGCAGAGACCCAGTGCGTCTCTAGCCAAAAGAACTCCAGAATCGCTGTCCGGAGGTTGACCAGGAAACCCGGGGGCCGGGACCAGGGTATTGAGCCGGTACCAGAGCATGGATAGGACCAGTTGATTAAGCACCAGTGCCCTCCCCCGAAGGGAGAGGCACCGGAGTAGTCCTGTCCATTTCCGGAGCCGCTCCGTCACCCTGCCCTGCAAATCCTGCCAGTTCTCCGGTGGAGACGGATGCGTGGCAGAAAGGTAAACGCCGAGATAGAGCAGCGGACCCGTGCTCCACCGAATGGCCTGAAGCGCGGGTGGGAGGGAGCTCGCCTGCCACCCGTCCGCGACCACCAGGCCAGAGCTCTTGACCCAGTTGACCCGGGAAGAGGAGGCCGCCGAGTACACAGCCTGGCAAGCCTCCACCCGCGCCAAGTCGCCCGGGTCCTGGACCACGAGGAGCACATCGTCAGCGTACGCCGACAGGACCAGCCGCAGCCCCAGCTCCCGAAGCACCAACCCCGTCAACCTCTTGCGGAGGAGACAGAGGAAGGGCTCGATCGCCAGAGCGTACAGCTGGCCCGAGAGGGGGCACCCCTGCCACACTCCCTGCCCGAAGCTGACCTGCTCGGTCAGGGTCCAGTTGAGCCTGACCTGACACTCCGCAGAAGCGTACAGCACCTGGAGAAAACCCACAAACAGGGGTCTGAAGCCGAACGCTCACAGAGTGCCCAGGAGATACCCGTGATCCATCCGGTTGAACGCCTTCTCCTGATCCAGGGACAAGAGGGAGAACGACAGACCATCCCTACACCCCAATTCCAGAAGGTCCCGGACCAGATACAAGTTATCAAAGATGGTGCGGCCCGGGATGGTGTAGGTCTGGTCTGGATGGACCACGTCCACCAGCACGGACCCTAGCCGCATCGAGATGGCCTTCGCAACAATTTTGTAGTCCGTGCTGAGGAGCGAGATGGGACGCCAATTCCGTAAGTTGCGGAGGTCCCCCCTCTTCGGCAATAAGGCCAGCACGGCTCGCCTGCACGAGAGAGGGAGGACCCCGCTCTGCAAAGCCTCGGCCCAGACGGTGACCAGGTCTGGGCCAAGGACGTCCCAGAACACGCGGTAGAACTCCACGGTCAGCCCGTCCAAGCCCGGAGATTTATTGGTGGGCATGCGACGGAGGGCCTCCGAGAACTCGGCCAGAGTGAGAGGCAGCTCTAGCCGGTCCCGGTCGCCCGTGCTGACCGTCGGGAGCCCATCCCAGAGCACTCTGCAAGCGTTAAGATAGGTCGGATCCAGGGAGAAAAGAGTGGCGTAGAAGGCCCTGGCCCTCTGGCACATCTCCGCCGGATCCGTGAGGGGGGGTGCCGTCCTCCGCCAGGAGGCAGGTGACGTGCTTCTTGGCCCCCCTCCTTTTCTCCAGGGCGTAGAAGAAGCGGGAGCCGCGATCCATCTCCCGAAGGAGGTGGATGCGGGATCGAACAAAAGCACCCCGGGCCCGATGGTCTTCGAGGGCCCGGAGCTCCTCCCGCTTCTCCCGGCATGCTCCGCAGAGGGATGGATCCTCGGGGTTGGCGGCCAGACGCCTCTCCAGCTCCAAGACCTCCCGCTCCAACTGCCCTATCGCCGCATCCCGCCGTCAGCTGGCACCCCGAGTGTAGTCACGGCAGAAGAGCCGGGCGCGCACCTTCCCCAGATCCCACCACCGCCGCGCCGAGAAAAAGGCGCGCCTCTGCCCCCGCCAGGCCAGGCAGAACTCCCGGAAGGACGCCACGAAGCCCGCATCCTCCAGCAAACTATTATTAAAGTGCCAATAGGCCGGCCCCGGCCTCTCCGCGCAGAGAGAGGCCGTCACGGTGGCAAGGTGGTGATCCGAAAAGGGGGCTGGCTGAACGCTGGAGGAGTGGGCCCGTGAAAGGTGGAAACGTGACAGGTAAATACGGTCCAGCCGGGAGTGGCGCGACCGATGGGCCTCCACCCGGACGAAGGTGAACGTCGCGCCAGACGTCCACCAGGGAGTGGCGGTCGACAAGCTCCCGGAGGATGTTCGCAGCTGCCGGGCACTGCTCGGTCCCCGAGCGGTCCCGTTCCTCGAGGGTGGTGTTAAAATCCCCTCCCAGGACCAGGCACTCACGAGGATCCAGGGAGCCGAGGAAGGCGGACGCCCGCTGATAAAAACGTAGCCTCTCCGGGCCCAATGTTGGGGCGTAAACATTGACGAGATTAACCACAAGCCCCTCCATGCGGACCCGGAGGTGCAGCAGGCGACCCGGCACAGCCTCGGCGATCCCCAGCACCTCGGGCCGTAGGTCGGGGGAGAACAGGGTCGCCACTCCAGCCGGGCAGACCGAAAAGTGGCTAAAGTAGGCCCTGTCTCCCCACTCAAGCCACCAGTTAGCTTCAGCGGCTGGATCCGTATGGGTCTCCTGCAGGAAAACCACAGAGTACCCCCCCTCCCGGAGGAAGGAGAGCACCTGGCTCCTGCGGAGACCCATCCTACAGCCCCGGGTGTTTAAGGTGGCAAGGACGATCGGCGCCATGAGGAGGGCTGGGGGGGATCCTCGCCGGCAGACACGCCCACGGCCTCTGGCAGGCCACGCAGCAATCCGTGACCAATCCCGAAGGTGAGTAAAGAGTCACGGAAGACATGGACCCGCCGGTAGGCCGCGGCGGCCTGCTTCCCGGTCCTCTTACCCTCCCCCATGAGGGCCCTCGCGGCCCGGAGGACCTGATGGAAATCCCCCCACCGCTGGAGCGCAAGATGGACCTTGTTCTGGGAGCCACGGACGTCCTCGAGGAACTCCCGCAGCTCCTCCCTCAGCGCATGGGGGGGTGGGGCCACTGATCGATGACCGTCCCCCAGTGGGGCCCCCGTCACAGCCCCGTGGCCCACCGAGGCGGGTAGGCAGGGGGCAGACCCCCAACGTGGCAGCAGATGGGCCGATGCCACACGACCCGCCCCGCTCCCAGATTCAATAAGGGGCAGTAGAAGGAGAACAGCAGCCCCTGGAGGGTCAGGACAGGAAGAAACTAATGAGGCCGCTCCCCGGGAGGTAGTCCCAGGGGCAGCACTGGCATCACAGGAGGTGGGGGGGACAAGGACAGAGCCAACTGGAGTAGGGCGGGGATCAGGGAGAGAATCCGGGAAGGAGGGAGAGGCAGGATCCGGAGCCTCCATAGTTGAGACGCCGGAAGGTGGCTCCTCCTGGCCAGGCTCAAGGATCAGGGAAGTGGGCAGGGGACTCCTAACGATGCCGGGCTCAGCCTCTGTGGCACGTGCGGCAGCCTCGGCATCCAGAGAGAGATGGTGGTCAATGGGGTCCCCGCTGAGGAAGGAGGGCGGGTCCTCCACACCCAAGAGGGATATCCCCTGGGAAGCGGGTCTCGGCAGCGGGGCACTGGCCGTTGCCCCAAGGGGCTCGGCGGCCCTCAACAGAGTGCCACCCGCAGCCGAGTCGATGGAAGATTCCAGGGGACCCTCAGAGGTGGGAGCAGAAACAGCGGGTAGGGGAAGGGAACCCGGGGACAGGGGGGATGTAGTGAGGTCGCCCAGATCGAGGCCCGCCGGTAGAGGGTCGTCCTCCCCCTGCGTGACTGGGGTCAAACCCAGGGCCTCGATCTCCGCGTAGATGGGAGGGAGATCACCGTCTACCACCCCAGGGCCCCCCTCACCAGCACCAGAGGTGATACCCACTGTGGCGCTCGCAGAGGCGTCGAGTGGGAAGGGGGCGAGAGAATCTCCCTCGGGGGCTTCCATGGGAAGGGACCCCGGAGGAGGGGCGGTGTCACCTTCCGGTGCTGCCACGGCGTCCCCAGACAGCACCACAAAACGGGAGTCATCAGGGGGCAAGGCGGAAGACTCGTCATCGGTGCCCCCCTTCCTGCTCTTCCGGGAGGCCTCCGAATCCGAAGGATGTAAGGAGACTCGAGCCTTCCGCTTGCCCCGCTTCCCCTGCACTAAGGACCAGCCCTCCATGGCATCATCCGGGGGCTGGATAACAGGGGTCGGCTCGGGGGGCAAGGGCAATGGCTCAGGGACTCGGGGAGGCAGTGGTGGGACAGCAGAAACCGGGGAGGATTCCCCCTGGGACGAGCCCTCTCCCACATCCGGCGGTAGCCCCGCCACACCCTCCTCCACAGAGGTGGACCGAGAAGGAGGAGGAGGGGCAGCTTCGGGTGCCGGGCAGCTAGGGGGACCGGCGATGACAGGGCCGGCGCCTTGCCGGGGCTCGGGGGTCCCGGACGCTCCTCCGTGCTGGGCCAAGGGACAGTCCCTCCGGACGTGCCCCATCGCCCGGCAGAGGTAGCACTGGGCCTCCCCCGTTGAGTAATGCACCCGGCAGTGGGCTCCCTGGCAAGGGACCAGAAAGGACCCCTCGAGCGCCTCTCCGCCACGCGCCACCGGTGGCAGTTGAAGCTGCACTTGCCGGCGGAACGAGAGAACATGACGGAGGGCGGGGTCCTTGCAGCCCAAGGGGAGAGGGCTGATGACAGAGATGGGGCATCCCAGGGCAGAAAGGGCGGGCAGCAGGGCGGCATTGGGCAGGAAGGGAGGGACGGAGGTCAAGATTAAGTGGACCCCCAGGTCTTCCAACGGCTCCAGGGGGATGAAGACGCCCCCCACCGCCAGGCCCGTCTCTACCGCCTCCTGGGCGGCGGCCTCTGATGCCAGGAAGAAGACCACCTTTCCGTACATTTTGGAGGCCGCCACGATGGCCGTGGGCCCCACCACCCTCGCCAACGCCCGCACGTAGGTCTCCACGTGGGGCGAGGCGGGCACCAGGAGGCAACGGACGCCGTGCTTCCTGGTCAAAGTGGGAAAGGGGCCCCGGCCGCTGTAGACGTTGGCGGAAGCGGTGGTCGGAGGAGCAGTGGCAGGCGGGGGGGCCGCCGTCACCTGGGCGTACGCCCTGGGGGCCGGGGGAGGGACACCTGCAGCGCTGGTGGAGGGAACAGCGGGGAGGGATGCCGCAGCCGGTAGCGGGGCTGCGGCAACGGGGGCAGTCTCTGCCATGGAGGGCCTGGCCTTTCTAGCGGGTCTCTTACCCTTCTTCCCACCCCGACCCTTCCCACCGGCTGGGGGGGCTCCCCCCGAATCAGAAGGGGCGAGATACGTGGTAGCAACGGAGGTCTCCCCAGTACTCGCCGCCGCCGGTGCCCCAGCAGGGGCGGTGGTAGGTGGATCGGCAGCGGCGGTCGAGGTAGAGGCTTCGGCAGTGGACACGGGGGCAGGTGGAGGAGGGGCAGTGGGAGCATCGTGAGGGGTCTCCCCTGCCTCGTCCCCCACCATAACGAGAGCGGGGAGGGGGACAAACAGCGAGGGGAGGGGAAGGAGATGAGGCGGCCACCCCTCCCTGCTAGGCTGCAGGCAGCGGAGGAGGGCGCCAGAAGGGGAAGGCTAAAGGGGCATAGGGAGCAACCAAGGACCTAAGGGTGGGATTGTTTCAGGGCACCAATGCAGAGGGGGGTTCCGGCTCCTCCAGTTGCACTAGGGGAGCGGGGGGGCAACAGCAGAGGGGGGAGTGCAGTGAACAAGGGGAAACCAAATTGGGAAGGGCACAAGCGCCTGGGAGGGGGCGTGGGCGCACGGGGGGGGGGGACCGATCAGGGCTGGGGGAGCACAGGGTGGGGGGAAAGGGCGAGCTGGGATTGGGGTAGAGGGACCATGGGGACAGCTGCAGGGCTGGGGCAGAACTGTCAGGCGGCAGAGGGAAAGAGGTGGGGTGGACAAATGTGGCAAAGGGGAGGGGGTCAGTCCGGGGGAGTGGGGAGATGGTGCGCTCACAGGCACATGTGCCAAAAAGTCAATGGTTGGCTGCTGCTGCTGCAGGCCCGAATGATAGAAGTGGGCGTGGTGAGCCAGGCAAGCAGCTCAGTCCCAAAGGCAGGACGTTGAAGCAGAAGGAAAACAGCCAGTGGGGGTGGTGGAGGGGGCAACGATGGTGGTGGGGGCGAAGGGGGACACGGATGGACCGGGGGCAGGCTCCACGCCACACCCCCGGTGCCCCAGCAGACACAGTCCAAACCCCCACCACAAGAGCACAGTTCAAAAAAGACTCAGTCCAGAAAAGCCCCCTCCACAGTGGTCTTCGCACAGTCTCCAGCAGCAGGTGGTTCTCTTCTACTCCTCCTCCTCCTCCAGGCACCAACAGCTCCCCAGCAACAGCCACAGCAGCCCCAGCAGCTCCAGGTGGTGGTGGTCTGGCGTCCAGGCAGGAGGGACCCCGCTCAGGGGGTGGTGTCCTCAGCAACAAGAGCCGGGGTCCCTCATTCCCTTCCTCTCTGGGAAGCAGGCCAGCAGCCCCCCCCAAGGGGCTGTAGGTGGAATAACAGCAGTAACAGGTGGGGGGGAACCACCAGCCAGCCAGCAAACAGACAGCAGAGAGAGGGGTGGGTAGTGGTGTCTAGCCCAGCCAGGGGAGCAGCAGGAACAGCAGCAGAAACAGCAGCAGCAAGGGCCCAGTGCCCAGCAGCAGCAGCCCTCTCCCTCTTTCCTCTACAGCAGAACGGTGGAAGGAAGAGCCGTTACTGGCCCCAGGAGAAGCAGGCTTCTGCTCCCTGAGGGACCAGAGCAGGGGCTGCACTAGAGTAATCAGGAACTTGCTAGAACCAATTAAGGCAGACAAGCTGATTAGAACACCTGCAGCCAATCAAGGCAGACTAATCAGGGCACCTGGGTTTAAAAAGGAGCTCACTCCAGTCAGGTGGGGAGGAGCTAGAGGAGAGGAAGTGTGTGTAAGGAGCTAGGAGCAAGAGGCACAAGGAGCTGAGAGTGAGAGGGTGTGCTGCTGGAGGACTAAAGAGTACAAGCGTTATCAGACACCAGGAGGAAGGTCTTGTGGTGAGGATAAAGAAGGTGTTCAGAGGAGGCTATGGGGAAGTAGCCCAGGGAGTTGTAGCTGTCATGCAGCTATTACAAGAGGCACTATAGATAGCTGCAATCCAATCCACAGGGCCCTGGGCTGGAACCCAGAGTAGAGGGTGGGCCCGGGTTCCCCCTAAACCTCCCAACTCCTGATCAGACACAGGAGGAGTTGAGCCAGACTGTGGGGAAGATCACTGAGGTGAGCAAATCTGCCAATAAGCACAGGACCCACCAAGGTAGAGGAGGAACTTTGTCACATTTTATACTCCTCCCTGGTCATCTGTCCAATCTTCCACTTCTTGAAAGCTTCTTTTTTGAGTTTAAAATCAGCAAGGATTTCACTGTTAAGCCAACCTGGTCGCCTGCCACATTTACTATTCTTTCTACACATCGGGATCGTTTTTTCTTGCAACCTCAATAAGGATTCTTTAAAATACAGCCAGCTCTCCTGGACTCCTTTCCCCCTCACGTTATTCTCCCAGGGGATCCTGCCCATCAGTTCCCTGAGGGAGTCAAAGTCTGCTTTTCTGAAGTCCACGGTCTGAATTCTTCTGCTCTCCTTTCTTCCTTGTGCAGGATCCTGAACTTGACCATTTCATGGTCACTGCCTCCCAGATTCCCATCCACTTTTGCTTCCCCTACTAATTCTTCCCGGGTTGTGAGCAGCAGGTCTAGAAGAGCTCTGCCCCTCGTTGGTTCCTCCAGCACTTGCACCAGGAAATTGTCCTTTACACTTTCCAAAAACTTCCTGGATTGTCTGTGCACCGCTGTATTGCTCTCCCAGCAGATATCAGGTTGATTAAAGTCTCCCATGAGAACCAGGGCCTGTGATCTAGTAACTTCTGCTAGTTGCCGGAAGAAAGCCTTGTCCACCTCATCTCCCTGGGTCTGGTGGTCTACAGAAGACTCCCACCATGACATCACCCTTGTTGCTCACACTTGTAAACTTAATCCAGAGACTCTCTGGTTTTTCTGCAGTTTCATACCGGAGCTCTGAGCAGTCATAACCCCCTCTTACATACAATGCAACTCCCCCACCTTTTCTGCCCTTCCTATCCTTCCTGAACAGTTGATATCCATCCATGACAGTACTCCAATCATGTGAGTTATGCCACCAAGTCTCTGTTATTCCAATCACATCATAGTTCCTTGACTGTGCCAGGATGCCAGTTCTCCCTGCTTGTTTCCCAGGCTTCTTGCATTTGTGTTTAAGCACTTAAGATAACTCGCTGATTGTCCCACTTTCTCAGTGTGAGACAGGAGTCCTCCCCTCTTGCACACTCCTGCTTGTGCTTCCTCCCGGTATCCCATTTCCCCACTTACCTCAGGGCTTTGATTTCCTTCCCTCTGAGTCCTACTTTTTGTTCAGTCAATCGCTAAAACAAGCAAGTTTGTTTACATTTACAAGAGATACTGCTGCCTGCTTCTTATTTACAATGTCACCTGAAAATGAGAACAGGCATTCACATGGCACTTTTGTGGCTGGCATTGCAAGGTATTTATGTGCTAGATATGCTAAACATTCATATGCCCCTTCATGCTGTGGCCACCATTCCAGAGGACATGCTTCCATGCTGATGACACTCGTTCAAAAAAATTCATTATTAAATTTGTGACTCAACTCCCCGGGGGAGAATTGTATATCTCTTTCTTTGTGTTTTACTCACATTCTGCCAGATATTTATGTTGTAGCAGTGTCAGAAGATGACCTAGCACATGTTGTTCGTTCCAAGAAAACTTTCTCTTTAGATTTGACAAAACGCAAAGAAGGTACTAACGTGAGATTTCTAAAAATAGTTACAGCACTGGACCTAAGGTTTAAGAATCTGAAGTGCCCTCCAAAATCTGAGAGGGAAGAGGTGTGGAGCATGCTTTCAGGAATCTTAAAACAGCAGCACTCCAATGTGGAAACTACAGAACCCGAACCACCAAAAAAGAAAATCAACTTTCTGCTGGTGGCATCTGAATCAGATGATGAAAATGAACACGCATCGGTCTGATCTGCTTAGGATCGTTATCGAGCAGACCCTGTCATCAGCATGGATGCATGTCCTCTGGAATGGTGGTGGAAGCATGAAGGGACATATGAATGTTTACCGCTTCTGGCATGTAATATCTTGCAACACTGGCTACAACGGTGCTATGCGAACGCCTGTTCTCACTTTCAGGTGATATTGTAAACAAGAAGAAGGCAGCATTATCTCCTGCAAATGTAAACAAACTTGTCTGTCTGTGCAATTGGCTGAACAAGAAGTAGGACTGAGTGGACTTGTAGGCTCCAAGGTTCTACATTGTTTTATTTTTGAATGTAGTTATTCTTTTTTACATAATTCTACATCTGTAAGTTGTACTTTCATGATAAAGAGATTGCACTACAGTATTTTGATGAGGTGAATTGAAATACTATTTCTTTTGTTTCTTATTTACAGTTCAAATATTTGTAATAAAAATAAATAAAAAGTGAGCAGAGTACACTTTGTATTCTGTGTTGTAATTGAAATCAATGTATTTGAAAATGTAGAAAACATCCAAAATATTTAAATAAATGGTATTCTATTATTTAACAGTATGATTAATCGTGATTAATTTTTTTAATCGTGCAATTAATTTCTACTAATCTTTTTAATCACTTAGCATCCCTCGTTGAAATACAACCTGTTACAATAATTCAAAGTGGAATACACAGTTGCTATGACACGAAAGTCACTGCTTTAACTATAAACTTCTGAAACCTTTTGTAATTTTTATTAGAAGTTACACTTTTCTTTATGGCAAACAAAAGTATACAATAGCACAAAATGCCACTTTCTTTCATGCAACATTCAACAGACCAATCCATCTATCCACACAGAAGACATTAGACATCCTTATATTATGATTACATTATTATGATTATGATTATATTATTTTATTATATAAAAATCATTATATTATTAAGCTTTCAGCTATCATCAGAGCAGTATGACTTAAAGGTAAATATGTAACTCTTAAAAGTGATATTTATTCAGGGTAATACAGGTTTTCTATAGCGAACACTGAAGATTTGCTTAAATGGAACATAAAACAAAACAATTTATTGATATATACTGATTAATAAACTGCCTTTTGGCTTACTTATAATGGTTTTCCATCATAGACAAATGACATAAACTCAGTAATGGACTTCAATATTTTCATTCAGCCATAGATAAATTATTTGAGGAAAAAGTCCCAATTTTGAGCTTTTCTTTTGTCACAAAGAGATCTAATAATTTACTGTTCAGGAAAACAAAACTATTGCCCATGGGTCTAAACCACTGATAATCTACTAATGTTGGGGGGGAGGAATGCAATACATGGATAGTTACCAGACATATAGGTTTCTTTAAAAGTCATACAAATTAAATTGCATGAGTGTGATGAATAAACAATAAGCAAGCAAATAAATAATCCCTTTTTAATTATGCTTTTTGTGTTAGTTCAAAAGTACTGTCAACAGTGCAGTGGACCTGTGTAATGACTTATGACTTCAGAAGTTAAAACTCATAGTTGACCACACAAAAAAAATAAAAAATAATAAAAAAAAAATTGAAAAGTAAGAACTTTGGAAACCTTAAACTTTCACAAATCTAATTAATATCATGAAGTTTAGGAACAACTCTAAAGTTTAATTTTATAAGTATAAATTGAAGAGCTTCTGCCCTCCCCCCTTTACCAAATGCAGATGTATACTTTTGGATGGATTTAGAGTATATATTGCATATACGCCCCTTATTTAGGCAAAACTCCCTCTGAATGGGGTTATAAAATATCCGAGTAAGGAATGCAGGATTGAGCCTACAAATGATCACCAAATGTATTCCAAGATGTTACATAACCCATACATCTGAAGGCTAACCTTTGACTTGGTGCTGAGTGCAGTGCATCCACATTTTAGAGCACAAGGGGAAAAAATCATAAGAACATAAGAACGGCTGTACCGGGTCAGACCAAAGGTCCATCTAGCCCAGTATCTGTCTACCGACAGCGGCCAATGCCAGGTGCCCCAGAGGGAGTGAACCTAATAGGCGATGATCAAGTGATCTCTCTCCTGCCATCCATCTCCATCCTCTGACGAACAGAGGCTAGGGACACCATTCTTTACCCATCCTGGCTAATAGCCATTTATGGACTTAACCACCATGAATTTATCCAGTTCTCTTTTAAACACTGTTATAGTCCTAGCCTTCAGGTAAGGAGTTCCACATGTTGACTGCGCTGCATGAAGAAGAACTTCCTTTTATTTGTTTTAAACCTTCTGCCTATTAATTTCATTTGGTGACCCCTAGTTCTTGTATTATGGGAATAAGTAAATAACTTTTCCTTATCTACTTCCTCCACATCACTCATGATTTTATATACCACTATCATATCTCCCCTTAGTCTCCTCTTTTCCAGGCTGAAAAGTCCTAGTCTCTTTAATCTCTCCTCATATGAGACCCGTTCGAAACCCCTAATCATTTTAGTTGCCCTTCTCTGAACTTTTTCAATTGCTAAAATATCTTTTTTGAGTGAGAGGACCACATCTGTACACAATATTCACGATGAGGGCGTACCATGGATTTATATAAGGGCAATAATATACTCTCAGTCTTATTCTCTATCCCCTTTTTAATGATTCCAAACATTCTGTTTGCTTTTTTGATCGCCTCTGCACACTCGTGGACATCTTCAGAGAACTATCCACGATGACTCCAAGATCTTTTTCCTGACTCGTAGCTAAATTAGCCCCCATCATATTGTATGTATAGTTGGGGTTATTTTTTCCAATATGCATTACTTTACATTTATCCACATTAAATTTCATTTGCCATTTTGTTGCCCAATCACTTAGTTTTGTGAGATCTTTTTGAAGTTCTTCACAATCTGCTTTGGTCTTAACTATCTTGAGTAGTTTAGTATCATCTGCAAATTTTGCCACCTCACTGTTTACCCCTTTCTCCAGATCATTTATGAATAAATTGAATAGAACTGGTCCTAGGACTGACCCTTGGGGAACACCACTAGTTACCCCTCTCCATTCTGAAAATTTACCATTAATTTCTACCCTTTTTTCCCTGTTTTTTAACCAGTTCTCAGTCCATGAAAGGACCTTCCCTTTTATCCCATGACAGCTTAATTTACGTAAGAGCCTTTGGTGAGGGACCATGTCAAAGGCGTTCTGGAAATCTAAGTACACTATGTCCACTGGATCCCCCTTGTCTACGTTTGTTGATCCCTTCAAAGAACTCTAATAGATTAGTAAGACATGATTTCCCTTTACAGAAACCATGTTGACTATTGCTCAACAGTTTATGTTTTTCCGTGTGTCTGACAATTTTATTCTTAACTATTGTTTCGACTAATTTGCCCGGTACTGATGTTAGACTTACCGGTCTGTAATTGCCGGGATCACCTGTAGAGCCCTTTTTAAATATTGGCGTTACATTACCTAACTTCCAGTCATTGGGTACCAAAGCCAATTTAAAGGACAGGTTACAAGCCAACAACAACAAGCCTTACAAAACACATATTTGAAAAAAAAAAACACAGAACATACTAGACTACTTGGCAGCATTTACAACAATTAATTACCAAACTCTTATGTCCCAGCCTTAAGTACATGCATAGGTGAAGGCACACAACCTATAACAGATGAGATCCTTCTTCTTAGAGCCCTGAAATCTGACCCGAACCCAACAGGACCGGACTACAAATGTCTTGGTTAGGGTGGAAAACAACCAGACACTTTCAGGCATGGTTCATCTTGCCTGAGGCACCGGTACAAGGGCAGATGCGTGCCTCACTCCTGTTAGCCGCCATCACCTTACTGCTCTGTGTGTGTTGTGGTCTGGAGTGAGTGTGAATGCCAAAAAGTGGCAGCACCTCTTACTCTCCAGCACACATGCAATGCAGCAGGGCGAAGAGGATGGCAGGAACAGGACACATAGCTACCTCCAGGCTGACCTCAGGCAGGTGAAGGAGAACCAACTACAAGGGAAGAAGGCAAGGCAGTGTCAGTTCAGGTTTGTGGGGAAAGATCAGTGTTGGTTAAAAATATAACTCGTGCCTCCCAGACTTGGATCGGGTCAGGTTGGCTTGGGTCTAAAATGTAGGCCCCAGCAGACCTCTTCTTCTCAAACCTGGGCAACTGTTTTTCCATCTCAAAGCTCTGATCTGTGAAGTTATGCACAGTTCAGTTCTCTGCCTCATATTATTCAATATCTATCTGAAGACATTATGAGAGCAGTACATAGACAACACCAATCTCCCAGCTTTCTCAAAGCTTAGGCAAAGTCAAGATCCAAATGAATAGCGCTGGCTTAAGTTGAACTCACACAAAAATGAGGTGATTTTGGTAGGAAAAGGGACACACTTTGAAGAATATGCCTCCTCTATAACATTCCCCATTATCACAAGCATCTGCCCTCAGATTGTTAAATTAGCCCAAGACCTCATGGTTTTCAGTGACACTAGATGACCAAATTGCCACAGTGGAAATAAATGCAGACTTTCTTTTGTGACTGGTCACAAGACTGAGTTCCATCCTATCATTCCCTGATCTGGCTATGGTGATCAATGCATTTAGTACCTCCAGGATGGATTACTGCAACTCACTGGACCTAATTCTCCCTTGCCTGGCACTTTGTGTAGCTTCAACTTGTACAAAATGCAGTAGCAACACAGATCACTGTGAACACTGCTACACTCTCTGCACTAGCTCCCCATCAAACACAGAGACCAGTTAAGTATCTGTCCTGATTTTAAAGCCCTCCAGTATATTGAAATTTGCTACCTGAGAGACTCCTTCCACAACTATGATCACCACCAACGGCTAGAAAATTAAACTAGAACTAGACTAGAACAATTAAACTGTAGACCAATAAGGACTGGTTCATGAGTGCGGGAAACAGAACTTTCACAGGGACTAGACATAGTCTATGGAATTAATTCCTGCAGAAATTAGAATGACCACCAACTAACCAATTTCAGAACTAAATGCGGCACTCATTTCAGCAAGTTAGCTTTTCTTCAGTAATAAATCTACACATATACACTCTCACATATTAGTTTATTGCATTGTTTATGTTAATCAGGCTATTCCTTTTATAGTCTGAGGTTGAAGAGAGAGAGAGAGATTATTATTATCTCTGTTTTAAAAGCTGAATAGCTGCTTAGGTACCAAAGACAGTGGACTATAAAGCTCCAATTCAACAAGGTATTTAATCACATGCCTAACTTTAATCCCATGTGTTATTTCAATGGAACTACTTACACAACTAAAACTAGACACATGCTTAAGTATCTTGCTGAACTGGGACCTAAACTGATTGATTTCACAAAGTGATTAAATAAAATAGATAAAATACATACAATATAAAGAAGATATTCCTGACGATGTCTTGGGCATAGTTCCATTAGAATTAATGTTTTCATTGTATTTACATATTACAAATTTAAAGTCAAATAATAATCTGTGCATCTCAGATTAGAACCTGGCCTATTTGGGCCTTAACCAAAGCATACTGAGATCCATGAAGATACTTTCACTGAGTTCAATGAGCTCTGAATCCTTGTGTTAGGTGCTTTAGAGAATCGGACTGATTTGTGTCTTAATCATAGTATATCAAGATCTTTCACAGTCAATGAAAGAAATGGTACATTTTTAACTTTTTACTATTTTCTGGAGCACAGTTCTTCCTGCTGTGATGACCTCTTGGTGTTCATTGCCATATTATGTTAAAATCTTATTTTTTTTAATCTAAATAGATGGGCGCGGCTATGTATTTTTAGTGTGCCTTTAAAATCTGTTTTGTTTTTTGCTTTATTTTAGATATACTAAACAGTGCAAGAAAGGTTTAGTTTGAACTTTTGGGGGCCCTTCTGCATATAGTGACAAAATCAGCTACCTAGCACAATAGCTCTGACAGTGGGAGTCTGTTCTTTATTGGCAGCAGGTTATTTATTACAAGGATAAGATTTCTTTGGATGTAATTCAAAAAGCTAATCATGATATTCAAACAGTCTGCCCTCTGTCCTTGAATGCAACATTAAAAGACCACATGTTCTGAATAACTTAGCACCCACTATTAAATAAATTATTTATACACACATAGAGGTATTCCTCATAAATAATAGTGTTGCATAGTGAATGTATCTGCATTTTATTATTGCAGACAGAAGAAATCTGCAATGATTCATAAGGGAAAATACTATGTGTATATGGGAAGTCCATTTTCCTTAGCCCCTACTGCTAACTTATGTTGCATACACATGGCTGTCATGTAAAACAGAAATTAACAAACATGTGTGCTGCTGCTTCTTTTTTGTTTTTAAAGAATCATCTTCAGGGGGTAGGTTCTTACACCACATCAGATGAAAATGTGATTGTTTTTCGTGGCTTCTCTTCTGCTGCAGAGTAGGCACATTAAAAAGACATAGTTGTCTATCTCAGTGTACACATGCCACAGTAAAATGTGTGTTATTTACTGATAAAAAACACATGACAGCAATTGAAAAACAGGACTTATTCTGTCAGTCAAATTAGGAAGGCAGAATATCTTCCATGCCAACTGATTACTGTCTGAGTCTAAGTGTGGCGAACTGCCAGATCAATTATAATGGTACAGAAGAGGAACTATGAAGACAGATTGGCTTAATTCTAAACAGAAGCATCAGAAAAATAGAAACCCAGAGACATTTTAATACAGCAGCCAATTACTTAAAATGAATCTTTGGCCTACGCTGCAGTTTTTATGTACATTGTTTCCTTTTACACAAAGGATTAATAAAAGGACATCTACATACTATGGCATATTTCAGATGTAAATAACAACCATATATGGATGTCACTGATAAAAATCAACATAGGTATGCCACTGAGAAAGGCGCTTTTCTGAACTAATTTTTTTGTGACAAGGTCCCAGGAATATAGCCAGATAATTTAGTATGCAGGCAACTCAACCAATAACGTTTAAGAGAATTTCATCACATTGACACATTGATGCGCTCTCTGCCTCTTTTTTCTGTTCTGCTATAATTAGTCACAGCAAAAAGAGAGGATTAGACCTTCTCTGACATCCAACTTTCTCCCCTAGTGTTAATTATTCTATTAGTGTTTATTATTCTATGACTTACATCTCCCAACACTAGAATAAGAAGAATGGCAGTTTTATTAATAATGAGAAAATGTTGAATCAGATTCTTTGTCCTCTGAATTGCAAGTACTTATACCAGTCCCTTAATGTACACATGGAAACCCCAGATTTTCTACAACAGAGTCCAACCATATATTCATCACAGAGCTCATAAACTAAGCATGGTCCAGCCTGGTCAGTGCTTGGATAACATCTCAAAGGAAATGCTCGGGTGCTGATAAAGAGAATATTATGATACAGTAAAAGGGCTGTTCTTTCTGAGTTGGTGTTGAACTTTTGATCATATACAGTGCTAAGTGACATTGTGCTGAATGAGACATAAAAACTGAGACCGCAGAGATCCCATAGCACTTTTTACAAGAATAGCAGTATGAATCCTTCTCAGTGTCTGGCCAGACTGAAAGTGAATAATTATATTCTGACTTTCCAAGTAATTCCTCAAGTAATATTAAATGAAGTAATTCTTAACATAATTTCCTAAAAGCTGTTTTGCATTGCTGCTGGCATATAAGGTTGCTCCAAAGATGTCTGTATTTCAGTCATGGGTCATTGATTCCTATTTTAAAGAGTTTGGGGATTCATCCGAATAAAAATTACAATATATATTTAAAGATATTGGATCCAATACAGTTGCATTGGTGTAAATCAGTACAATATTTGGTCCATTATTTTGCAGCTTGCTGGATTAAAACTATTAAAAAGATGCAGTATTATAGCTCTTAAAGCTATTTACCACTGTTACTATTTTCTGTTACTATTTACCACTTTCACTGAGAAACCAACCTTGAAGAGAGTCTATTCCAAGTCCTAAGGGACACATTTTCTCTATTTCTGTAGGTAGTGAGACATTGAGATATGGTAAAAAGTCTAAAGGAGCAGTGATATGAAGAATTTAACGTTCCTGACTCATTAGGAAGGAAACTCTTCCTTAGCAGAAAAATGGTGTTTATAGAGAATGAACATGAGAATATCTTTCTGAAAATCTAAAAATATTATATTCTCCCATTTTTTATTAAACACTGAATGTTGGTACATGAAAAAATGTATTTTCCATACTTTAAATGCACCCAGCATTACCCCAATATATTTATTATGCATCAAATTCTCTCTCCAATAAACAAATATTAAAAGTAAATCATCAACCTACATTAAATGGATTGAAAACTGATTAAGCAAAATCACAAAAAATAATTGTAAATGGGGAATCATCATCTAATGAAAGTGTTCTTGGTTGGACAGAGATCTGTTCCTGGCCCAATACTATTTGATATCTTTATTAATATCAGAAAGAAAATATAAAATCATTGCTGGTAAAATTTGCAATGACAAAAATTGGTGGATTGATAAATAAAGATAGGGAAAGGTCAATTATATGAACAGATCTGGATCACTTGGTAAAGTGAGCTCATTTGAACAACATGTACTTTAACTTAGCCAAATGTAAAGTCATGTATCTCTGAACACACAACACTCTTGGGCTCAGAAGGACCCTGTATGGGGGAGGGAGGACCTAGAGAGCTCAATTCAGAAGCTGGTCTCATTGATTTGGTCATTAGGTAGACATGTAGTTGGGCCTTTCTGTTCTTCCTAGCTGTGGAGCTGCATATTTACTAGGAATGTGGCTCCTTCCCAGATGGAGGCACTTCAAGTGTTCATCTGAAGCTGGGATTGCTCCTCTGCACAAAGAGAAGCATTTAAACCCAGGTGAACTGAATAATGCCTCCTTAATAGGATAACTGCTTGAGAGTTACCATCAAGGAGAAAGGAAAGTTACTTATATATACAATAACTGGAGTTCTTTGAGATGTGTTATCCATATGCCCATTCTATGACCTGTCCTTCCATCCCCTTTACCTCAGAGTCCACTTCTAGGAGTTCTGTGGTGAGAAGGAACTAGTCAATAGGCATCTCTCACCCTTATATGCTCTTGCAATGGAGCACGAGGACAGAAGAGCACATGCATGCCATACAGGTACTGCTGTCCAAAAACACTCCAATCTCTGTCATGATCAGTGGATAACATATCTCAAATAATTCCAATTACTGTATACAGTAAGTAAATTTCCTTTCCTTGAGCAGTAGGATGTCAGTTGGAGGGAGCACCTTTCCTGTGACCCTTAGGAGCTGTGGAACTGCTTGTCAGGCCTGAGGGCCTGCAGCAGACCCAGCCTCTGGGCAACCTAATAAGTGCACCTGGTATACAGTAGGCTGCCTGGTTGTTTCCTACCTTGTTCCTGCCTTGCTCGAGCCCTGCTCCTGACGTGGCCAACTCTGACCTTGGGCTACACTTCCTGATTTCTGACTCTGCCTCTGTCCCTTGGCTTTGGCATCTGACTTCAGCTTTGACCCTGGGCTCCTATTCCTGGTGTCAGGCTCCTGCTCCAACCACCAAGATTGCCCATGTCCCAGTTTCTGATACTGCAAAGGTGCATCAGACCAAGGTGCATTCCTGTATGTCTTACAAAGCATGCAGCAGTCCTCACTAACTTTTGTGCACCTTCGCTACTTTTTCACTATGCAGCATATTTGCCTAAATTTGAAAACCATATTTATGCTCTTTTAGCAGGAACGGTTTTATACGCTGGTCTGCTAATGTGGTTTAATTGTTGTGGGAACTAAGTGCAGGGCTTCAGCTCCAAAGAGCGGGAATGTGTTCCTTGACATTTGCACACCAAATAAAAACAGAAAACGAGAGTGGTTTATAGAGCCAAAATCCATTGATAAGATCCTTCGCAATGAGAGACTTCTCAGTCAAGTAGAAAATTCACTACTCTCTCTGCCCTCTGAACCTTGAGGTTCAACAAAGACAAGTAAAATGTAGCAGGACAGAGGTGACTCAAGATTCATAGATTTTTAAGGCCACTAACAACTAACACCAACACTGAACTACTATTAAACTACTAAATGCACTGCTCTACAGCCAAAATGCTTCTGAAATAATTGTAGTCCAACTTTACTAAATCTGGGTCACTGAGAACGAAAATGATGCTTAAAATTGTTGATTGGCTCTAGTTGTCAAGATATGCTATTAGGTCAGTATATATGACCCTTGACTTGGGAATGGAGGAGGACAAGTGAGTTATAAAGGGAAGGGATCTCAGTTTAAACCAGAAATGACTAAAATACATCTTTGACTGGATCTATGAATAAATCTATGACTGGGTTTGGACAATACTTGCTTTTTAGGCAAAACAATGAATGATGCAATCTGAAGCTGGTATTGCGTCATACATGATATGAATTGCATCATGTTATTCCTAGAAGTCATGGATGATGCAATCATAACAAAGCTCACATCACTCTGCTGAACAAATTGCCCTATATCAGCTCTAGAAATCATACAGTGTTGTGCTCTCTTATTTGTCAGTGTTTGATTTTGTAAAGGGACACATTTCTGTTTAGCCAAAGTGAACACAGATGCCTCGTACTTGTGTGGACAGTGCAGATAACTTCTGCTATGTTTGTGGTGAAGTGACTTTTGCATCACAAAAGCGCAGTATAACCACTATGGTTAAGAAAGCCTATCACCTTTATTTTGGCTGCAAAATTGGAGATCAGGACAAGAGGTGGGCACCACACATATGCTGCAACACTTGTGCAACAAATCTTCGCTAGTGGTTGAACAGGAAAAGGAAATCTATGCCTTTTGCAGTGCCAATTATTTGGAGAGTGCCAACAGATCATACCATCAATTGTTACTTCTGCATGGTGCCTCCAGTTGGGAAAGGGGTGTCAATGAAAAAAAAGTGGACTGTGCATTATCCAAACATTCCATCAGCTATACACCTAGTACCCCACGGAGAAGGACTGCCGGTTCCTGATGCACCAGAATCATTCTCACTTGAGTCAGATGAGGAAGAGGAAGAGGATGAAACTTCTGGTCCTGAACCATCAATGTCACAGGACCCAAATTTTCTTCCATCCTCCTCCTCTGAACCACACCTCATAACACAAGGTGAACTAAATGACCTTGTCAGGGATTTGGAACTACCCAAGAGTAAGGCAGAGCTGTTGGGCTCCAGACTACAGCAGTCGAATCTCCTGGCAGGCTATCAGGGCAAATGGAGCCCATCAATGCTTGCAGACTCTTGCTGGACAGGGACAAGAGATGCTCCATTTAATGACAAGAGACAAGCCAAGAAGCGCCGAGTAGACACTGAATAGGACTAAACTATGTACATAATAGTTTTTTGCCTTTTGTTTCATAATAAATTTTATTTATAGAACCCTTTTGCTGATTTTTAAAGTGTTACATAAACAGGACAGGTGAAATATTATCATGTAAAGCAACCATAAACACATGAAAAAACCTAGGTTTATAATTTATGATTAAAACTCTACTATCTACACAATATACATAGACATAAAATGTAAAAACTTAAATATCTTAGAAACAGTAGCCAATCACTTGTTTTAATTGTCATATTTGAATTCAGCACATCAAAATACATAATAAATATCATATTTTATCTCTGAAGCAGACGACTTCTCAAAAATTGTAGACCGGTGATATTAAATTACCATCTATTCCACACAAAAACTGTAACTAATTAGGTAAGAGTATCTAGAAGTCTGGTAGTCTCCTGGACTGTCAGGCTCTGCCTCTAAGCCATGAGCCAGTGATAGAAACTGAATGGTGGCAGACATCTCTCTTCCTTATATGCCCTTGCAGCAGAGCACAAGGACTAAAGAGTACATACACGCCCTACAGGTACTGCTGACCCAAAAGACTCCAGTCTCTATCTCATGAGGTACATGCACACCATCAACGGAATGGGCATATGGACAATCACTGAGAAACTGATCAAGCTTCCAAATTGTTCTGTGTAATCATAAATATACACAGAAATCCTTAGAAAATAAAAAATGTAGTTACAACTAATTTCTGTTTATTCATCTCATTCCAACATATTCACACGTAGATCCTGCTTTTGGATTGCCCAGACATTATAATCAGCAAGAGAAAGCATTGCAGTACATTCTATTCTGGATAGCATGATGTCCCATTACTGTGAACAGCAGCAAGATTTCTGGCTAATTGAAACAAGTGTCAAGTACTAATAACTGGCAAGGCACTGATTAGAAAAACATTTTTTCTCCCTAGGTATTGCATTTTTCTCTTACATGTGTGCCTGAATAATTCAGATATGTTTAAGAGTTAATTGCTTTAGGTTAATGCTGCAGTATGTTCGAGTCCTGTCACTATCAATGGACTTTCTGCATGATTATTACACAAGCTGCCATGTGTGTCACATGATGGCAATGCCAAAGTCATGCCACTCAGAATAGTCAGTAAATACTGGTTAATAAAATTTCCTGCGTAGTGGTACAAAAACATATTTCTGACATGTCTCGGGTACAACAGATTTTTTTAATTATTTTTTCTAAGATAGTAGAAAAATAGAGAGAAGTTGCAGAAAAAAGGAATGGACATGTTGAATCACCCAAAATCCCTGAAAGGTCATGCAAATCATTTTTGGCCACGAGGTGTACTTATAGACTCATAGACTCATAGACTCCAGGACTGAAAGGGACCTCGAGAGGTCATCGAGTCCAGTCCCCTGCCCTCATGGCAGGACCAAATATTGTCTAGACCATCCCTAATAGACATTTATCTAACCTACTCTTAAATATCTCCAGAGATGGAGATTCCACAACTTCCCTAGGCAATCTATTCCAGTGTTTAACTACCCTGACAGTTAGGAACTTTTTCCTAATGTCCAACCTAAATCTCCCTTGCTGCAGTTTAAGCCCATTGCTTCTTGTTCTATCATTGGAGGCTAAGGTGAACAAGTTTTCTCCCTCCTCCTGATGACACCCTTTTAGATACCTGAAAACTGCTATCATGTCCCCTCTCAGTCTTCTCTTTTCCAAACTAAACAAACCCAATTCCTTCAGCCTTCCTTCATAGGTCATGTTCTCAAGACCTTTAATCATTCTTGTTGCTCTTCTCTGGACCCTCTCCAATTTCTCCACATCTTTCTTGAAATGCGGTGCCCAGAACTGGACACGATACTCCAGATGAGGCCTGACCAGCGCAGAGTAAAGCGGAAGAATGACTTCTCGTGTCTTGTTTACAACACACCTGTTAATGCATCCCAGAATCACGTTTGCTTTTTTTGCAACAGTATCACACTGTTGACTCATATTAAGCTTGTGGTTTACTATGACCCCTAGATCTCTTTCTGCCATACTCCTTCCTAGACAGTCTCTTCCCATTCTGTATGTGTGAAACTGATTGTTCCTTCCTAAGTGGAGCACTTTGCATTTATCTTTATTGAACTTCATCCTGTTTACCTCAAACCAATTTGTCCAGATCATTTTGAATTTTGACACTGTCCTCCAAAGCAGTTGCAATCCCTCCCAGTTTGGTATCGTCCGCAAACTTAATAAGCGTACTTTCTATGCCAACATCTAAATCGTTGATGAAGATATTGAACAGAACAGGTCCCAAAACAGACCCCTGCGGAACCCCACTTGTTATACCTTTCCAGCAGGATTGGGAGCCATTAACAACTACTCTCTGATTACGGTTATCCAGCCAGTTATGCACCCACCTTATAGTAGCCCCATCTAAATTGTACTTTCCTAGTTTATCTATAAGAATATCATGCGAGACTGTATGAAATGCCTTACTAAAGTCTAGGTATATCACATCCACCGCTTCTCCCTTATTCACAAGGCTCGTTATCCTATCAAAGAAAGCTATCAGATTAGTTTGACAAGATTTGTTCTTTACAAATCCATGCTGGCTATTCCCTATCACCTTACCACCTTCCAAGTGTTTGCAGATGATTTCTTTAATTACCTGCTCCATTATCTTCTCTGACACAGAAGTTAAACTAACTGGTCTGTAGTTTCCTGGGTTGTTTTTATTTCCCTTTTTATAGATGGGCACTATATTTGCCCTTTTCCAGTCTTCTGGAATCTCCCCCGTTTCCCATGATTTCCCAAAGATAATAGCTAGAGGCTCAGATACCTCCTCTATTAACTCCTTGAGTATTCTAGGATGCATTTCATCAGGCCCTGGTGACTTGCAGGCATCTAACTTTTCTAAGTGATTTTTTACTTGCTCTTTTTTATTTTCTCTTCTAAACCTACCCTCTTCCCGTAAGCATTCACTATATTAGACATTCCTTCAGACTTCTCAGTGAAGACCGAAACAAAGAAGTCATTAAGCATCTCTGCCATTTCCAAGTCTCCCGTTACTGTTTCCCCCTCCTTACTGAGCAGTGGGCCTACCCTGTCCTTGGTCTTCCTCTTGCTTCTAATGTATTGATAAAAAGTCTTCTTGTTTCCCTTTATTCCCATAGCTAGTTTGAGTTCATTTTGCTTGCTTCTGCATTCCTGTGTTATTTGCCTTTATTTATCCTTTGTGATCTGACCTAGTTTCCATTTTTTATATGAAGCCTTTTTATTTTGTAGGTCACGCAAGATCTCGTGGTTAAGCCAAGGTGGTCTTTTGCCACATTTTTTATCTTTCCTAACCATCGGAATAGCTTGCTTTTGAGCCCTTAATAGTGTCCCTTTGAAAAACTGCCAACTCTCCTCAGTTGTTTTTTCCCTCAGTCTTGATTCCCATGGGACTTTACCTATCAGCTCTCTGAGCTTACCAAAATTCGCCTTCTTGAAATCCATTGTCTCTATTCTGCTGTACTCCCTTCTACCCTTCCTTAGAATTGCAAATTCTATGATTTCATGATCACTTGAAAAGGGTGTGGGAGACTTAAACCTTGTGAACCCTTGAGAATTTTTACAAGTAATTAAGAATGGCCATACTGGGTCAGATCAATTGTCCATCAAGCCCAGTTTCCCATCTTTTGACGGTGGCCAATGCTAGATGCTTCAAAGGAAATGAACAGAACAGATAATCATCAAGTGATCCTTCTCCAGTTGCCGATTCCCATCTTCTGGCAAACAGAGGCTAGAGACACTCAGAGCATGGTTTTACATCCCTGCCCATCCTGGTTAATAGCCACTGATGGACCTATCCTCCATGAACTTATCTAATTCTTTTTTGAACCCTGTTATATAGTCTTGGCCATTGTCTGGCAAAAAGTTCCACAGGATGACTGTGCGTTGTGTGAAGAAATACTTCCTTATGTTTGTTTTCATTTGGTGACCCCTAGTTCTTGTGTTATGAGGAGAAAATAACATTTCCTTATTTACCTTCTCCACACAGTCATGATTTTATAGACCTCTATCATATCCTCCCCCTTAGTCATCTCTTTTCCAAGCTGAAAAGTCCCAGTCTTATTAATCTCTCCTCAGATGGAAGCTGTTCCTTAATCATTTTGTTGCCATTTTCTGTACCTTTTCCAGTTCCAATATATCTTTTCTGAGATGAGGTGACCACATCTGCATGCAGTAATCAAGATATGGGCATATCATGGATTTATATAGAGGCAATATGATATTTTCTGTCTTATTATCTATCCCTTTCCTAATTGTTCCCAACTTTCTGTTTGCTTTTCTGACTGCTGCTGCACATTGAGTAGATGTTTTCAGAGAACTATCCACTATGACTCCAGATCTCTTCCTTGAGTTCCCAGCAGTACCAATCCTAGCACCATTGGGAGCCTGAGTGTAGCTCTGGCAGCCATTTTCAGCATTGTGTCAATTAAACCTGCTCAACGCAAGTCAGGCTGACAGAGGCCTGGTCTACACTAAGCGTTTAAACCGATTTTAACAGCGTTAAACCGATTTAATGCTGCACCAGTCCACACAACGAGGCCCTTTATATCGATATAAAGGGCTCTTTAAACCAGTTTCTGTACTCCTCCCTGACAAGAGGAGTAGCACTGAAATCGGTATTACCATATCGGATTAGGGTTAGTATGGCCGCAAATCGATGGTATTGGCCTCCGTGCGGTATCCCACAATGCCCCATTGTGACCGCTCTGGACAGCAATCTGAACTCGGATGCAATGGCCAGGTAGACAGGAAAAGCCCCGTGAACTTTTGAATTTCATTTCCTGTTTGCCCAGCGTGGAGCTCTGATCAGCACGGGTGGCAATGCAGTCCCAAATCCAAAAAGAGCTCCAGCATGGACCGTACGGGAGATACTGGATCTGACCGCTGTATGGGGAGACAAATCTGTTCTATCAAAGCTCTGTTACAGAAGACGAAATGCCAAAGCATTTGAAAAAAATCTCCAGGCTATGATACAGCCTCCACAGCACAGTGCTGTGTGACAAGCGTAACAGAAAGCCAAAGAATCAAATGGATGCTCATAGAGGGAGGGAGGGGTACTGAGGACTCCAGCTATCCCACAGTCCACAGCAGTCTCCAAAAAGTTCTTGGCTGAGCTCTCAATGCCTGTAGGGTCAAACACATTGTCCGGGGTGGTTCAGGGTATAGCTCGTTAATTTACCCCCCTACCCCCGGTGAAAGAAAAGGGAAAAAAATCGTTTCTTGACTTTTTTCAATGTCACTCTATGTCTACTGCATGCTGCTGGTAGATGCGATGCTGCGGCAGTGAACAGCAGTATCCTCTCCCCTCCGCTCCCCGGTGGCACACAGTACAATATGACTGCTATCCGTTGTCATCATCAGCCCGTGAGTGCTCCTGGCTGGCCTCAGGTGAGGTTGGCAGGGGGCGCCTCGGTAAAAATAGGAATGACTCCCGGTCATTCCCAGCAGATGGTACAGAACGGCTGGTAACCGTCTTCATCATAGCAACTGGGGGCTGAGCTCCATCAGCCCCCTCCCTTTCCTGTGTAAAGAAAAGATTCTGTACTGCCTGGACTATCATAGCAGCGGGATGCTGGACTCCTCTCCCCCGTACCGTTTAATGTCCTGCCTGGACTATCATAGCAGCTGGAGGCTGCCTCCCCCTCATTTTATCTCACTAAAAAGTCAGTGTTTCTTATTCCTGCATTCTTTATTACTTCATCACACAAATGGGGGGACACTGCAAAGGTAGCCCAGGAGGGTTGGGGGAGCAGGGAAGCAATGGGTGGGGCTGTTGTAGGGGCACCCCCTAGAATGGCATGTAGCTCATCATTTCTGTGGGATCTGACACTGAGCGGTTGTGCTCTCTGGTACACTGGTACACTGGTTCTCTAGTACACTTGCACCATATTCTAGGCAGGACTGACTCTATTTTTAGATACCATAAAGGAGGGATTGACTCGGGGAGTCATTCCCATTTTTGTCTTTGCACCCCCAGCTGACCTCAGCCAGGGGCACCCATGACAGCAGCAGACGGTACAGAACGACTGATAACCGTCATCTCATCGCCAATTTACAATGGCATGGCAGACGGCAAAGAACAACTGATAACTGTCTCTGCTACCTTGCAAAGGCAAATGAATGCTGCTGTGTAGCACTGCAGTATCGCCTCTGTTAACAACATCCAGTAGACATACGGTGACAGTTAAAAAAAGCTGAACAGCCTCCATGGTTGCCGTGCTATGGTGTCTGCCAGGACAATCCAGGGAAAAAGGGTGCGAAATGATTGTCTGCCGTTGCTTTCATGGAGGAAGGAATGAGTGACGACATTTACACAGAATCACCTGCGACACTGTTTTTGCACCATCATGCATTGGGGTCTCAACCCAGAATTCCAATGGGGAGGGGAGACTGCAGGAACTATGGGATAGCTACGGGATAGCTACCCATAGTGCAACACTCCAGAAATCGACGCTAGTCTCGGACCATGGACGCACACCACCGAATTAATGTGCTTAGTGTGGCTGCGTGCACTAGACTTTATACAATCTGTTTTACAAAACTGGTTTATGTAAAATCGGAATAATCCCATAGTGTAGACATACCCAGAGTGCTGAAAGGCTGCCAAATCCAGAGAGATGTATATGCAATTGTTCTCAGTACTGCTAGGGCTGGTGAAGCTTAACTGCTGTTATCAACTACAGGAATTTTTTGTAAAATTTTTCTACTATAACAAGGCTTTACTGTGCTGAGAACTGCATTTGTATTTCAACATTTTATTGGAGACTAGTGTGAAATGGGCATACAATTTGGCACATTGCAGCATTTCCTCCCTTTCTGCCTGTTTTTCCCCCAGGAAGTGGTGATCTGGCCTGAATGTAGTAAAAAACTTTCATATGACACCCTTCAAAAGGTCTATTATTAATCATACAGAAACTCCGAAGAAGATGGGAAGGACTGAGGTTTACCAACTGATTTTCTGGGATATGCCAACATGATGCTAATAGCGGAAAGGGTTCTGGACTGGGACTCCAGAAAGCTGGATTCTATTTCCATTGGGTATGCCCGCAGGTGCCCCTAGTCAGCCGACTCGGGCTCGCAGGGTTTGGGCAGCAGGGCTATAAAACTACAGGGCAGATGTACAGGCTCTGAGTGGAGCCCAGGCTCTGAGATCCCATGAGACGAGAGGGTCTCAGAGCCTGGGCTCCAGGCTAAGTCCAAGCATCTGTACTGCTATTTTTATCCCCGTAGCCCAAGCCGTGTGAGCCTGAGTCAATTGACCCAGGCTCTAATACTGGGTGTCACTAGGTTTTTATATCACTGTAGACATACCCTATGCCACTGGCCTGCATGGTAACTTTGGGACGTTACTTCCCTCCCTGTTTCTCAGTTTTCTCATCTGTAAAATGGGGATAATGATATTGCCCTCCTTTGTAAAGCACTTTGAGATTCAAAGTTTAAAAGTACTATAAGAGACCTAGATATTATTATTTAGAGCAAGAAAGGATTTCTGTTAAGTGTTCCAGAGGAAAATTAATCCTCCCACTCATGTCTATGCCAATATGTCACTGGAGAAAATTTTTCCACTACATAAAATCTGAGTTACTTCACAAAATCTACCATTCACGTAGGCTAGCAGCAACACGTAGTTTTTTACACCCTTAGATACCACTGGTTTCCAAGTAGTACCCTGTTTTTTATTAGATCTTAAGAAAAAAGTAAAGTGGAGTCTTCCTATTAAGAACCTCTATGAAAAGAGAACTCAAAATGTCAGTTAACCTATGAAAAATAAAACCGTTCTATCTGTAATACATATAAAAATATTGAACTATTAAGCACCAACTTTTACATCTTTGCCAGTGATCATGAATGCAGTAATATGTGACACTGCAGCTTTGAAAGATACAGAAATAAAATGGTAACACTTCAACAGGGCAGTTAACTAACGTATAATTATAGTGGAAACCCTATCAAATTTATTATAACTATACCTCTTCATTCTGACCATATATTAAAATAAGGAAATAGTAAGGACCTGGTCATTTAAAAAATGTTTTTAACTAGAGATGGACCTGAAAAAAAGCTGGGATCAGGACATGTTTGATTTTTGGGAAAGCTTGGGCACATCTTGAGGGTTACTCATACTACCATAGCTCAAATTCCCCAATACCAAAATATTCTCAGAAACATGCCTCAGCAGAATGAAAAAATAAAATGTGAATATGTAGAATATGGCACACACCCCTTTCCCTCCTACAGAAACCTAATGAGAAGCAATTTTGTACCAATTAAATGACTAAAAAACCTGTGAGACCACCAGCTCAATTATGAACTTAAAAAAAAAAAAGCACAGCTATTCACCAGTGTTTGGTGTTAAGTCAATTCTGGAGACTTGTTCCTGGCTAAAAAAAAAAAATTTTTTTTCAATATTCAGACTTTTAAAAAAATCTGAAGGAAAAAATATATTCTGAACAATGAAGGACTTTCTTAAAAAATAAATTATACTGTTGATGATGACTTTTCACAGCTTGTTTGTGTGAAAGCCTGTGAAAATGAGAGGCAAAGTGGTATATATATTCCTACCTGAGTGTTTTTCCCTATTTACGGGGCTTTACGGAGAGTGAAAAAAATAAATATTTCCTTTGTTTTGATAACTCTGACATTCAGCACAATCCTCTGAAAATCCTGACTCAAAAGGCCTCAGGGTATTAATGCAACTCACAAAGGGTGATACTGCAACACAGTGTGAGCCAGCAACTTTGCAAAGAAAGTTCCTTTGAATGGTATGTTCAAAAACCCCAGTTCATTTAGTAGCATGATATGTTCTCAGAAAGAAACAATACATCATATATAAACTAGGAAATAAATATACTATTTGTCATTTGTCAGTAATTACCTTGTCCCTCATATTTACCTCAGGAGGCTGAAGGTAACTTTTTTTCCCTCACCCAAATTAAAGTTACCAGACCTTCTCCTCAGTGATTTCTTTCATCTGATGCCTGCTAGACTAATTGTAGGGAGAAGTCCTACTTCCTTTGGGTTTCCCTGGCCTGGCTTGTGTCTCTGGGTCTCTTTCTCAAGACCCTTTGCCCCATAGCTTCTCTCTTCAAAATGGAAAAGCAGACTCTAGCTTTGACTCCTTTGTATTTCACCTGGACCTTTGTCCAGCTGCTTTACCAGTTTCAGTTAGAGCAGGGGTTGGCAACCTCTCAGAAGTGGTGTGCCAAGTCTTCATTTATTCACTCTAATTTAAGGTTTTGTGTGCCAGTAATACATTTTAAGAAGGTCTCCTTCTATAAGTCTATAATATATAACTGAACTATTGTTGTATGTAAAGTAAATAAGGTTTTTTAAATGTTTAAGAAGCTTAATTTAGAATTAAATTAAAATGCAGAGCCCCCACCCGGACCGGTAGCCAGGGCCCTGGCAGTGTGAGTACCACTGAAAATCAGCTTGTGTGCTGCCTTCAGCAAGCGTGCCATAGGTTGCCTACCCCTGAGTTAGAGGGCCTCATAGATGCCTAACAGCAAAAAATGCTTCCACTCTACAAGATACTATATCCAGTGGACCTCCTGCTCCAATGACCCCTGCCACAGGACTGTAGTAGTCAACAATCACCACCATTCAAGTGCAAGTAATGCTCTGGAAAAGGAAGGTGAGGTTTTCATGTCTTAAGGTCTTCAAGTATGTTCAAAATAAAATTATCAACAATATTACTAAAGAGAAACACAGTCCAAAATATACCCTGGAACTGTTGTAAATGATTAATTATTATTATAATAATTATTAATAATAATAAACCAACCAAAGAATGCAACAGATAAATGATTACATGTGCCATAATGCATATTTCATTTTAGGGGGTACTTGTGGCATAAACGTAAGTACAATGCATTAATATAGTCACATATATTCTAGTTACAAGTGAAATGAGATTTTTCACCTAAGCAAATATGTTTCTGGAAGAAGCAGGGGAGTATTTAGAAGTCATCTCTACAGGAGAATTTCTGGACAAATGCATCACAAAACCAGTATACCTGAGATGTATCGATGATATTTTTATCCTCTGGACAGGTGACTTAAACTCCCTCATAGATTTCTACCACAAGTTCAACAACCACCACTCATCCATTAAACTCTCACCGGAACACTGTCACTCTAGCATCAACCTCCTGGACATCACAATCAGCTTCAACAATGGAACCCTACAAACAATTAAATACAAGAAACCCACGGATCACCACAACTACCCTCAAAGATCCAGTAACCATCCCAAACACACCAAGAAATAAATCTGTTATCTACAGCCAGGCACACAGATACCACAGAATATACTCCACAGAGAAAGTCCAGGATATACACCTTAACATATTCCAAACTGCCTTCGCCAAACAAGGACACTCCACCAGAGAAGTAGATCACATCACGGAACAATCACCCAAATACCCTGTGAAAAACTGCTTCAGTACAGAAATTAAAACCTCCAAGTCATGGGGTAGTAGACCAAAGGGGGACAAAGGAGGGGAAACTCACTCTTCTTTGCAGGGCACCGAGGCCTTGGTGGCCAGCATCAGTAAAGCAGCCCTTGTCCTCTTGGCAGTGAGGCCTATTGGCTGCAGTCTATAAAGCAGCCATTGTTCTCATGGCTGAGAGGCCTAGTATCTGGAGTCAGTGAAGTGGCCCTTGTCCTCAGGGAAGTATTGCCTAGTGGCCAGAGTCTGTAAAGCTGGGCTGTGCCGCCCAGTGTCTATCATTTCAGATAGCAGCGCCTAATATTCCCAATACTGGGCCATTCCTTCTAATCCCTTGGGCAGCCACTGCTCCCTGCAGTGGATGCTGGAAGAAGTAGGAGGACCCAGGCCCATCCTACTCCATCAGGTCTCGATCTGTAGAACAAGTGGTCCCGATTTCAGGTTCCAATTCCTATTTCATTAAATGCGGTCCCTGGGCTACTATCTACCTGGGATTTCAGCTCCAGTGGTTCCTCTCACGGCAGCAGCCACTAACTTCCCTCTATCTCTCTGGTCACCTGGGATCCGGTAGTAGATTCAGCGAGTTTGGCCTCCTCTGTTTGGAGCTCTGGCAGTTTCCCAGCACTCTCCTACTCAGTCAACCCAGACTGAGCTGAGCTGCTTCCTTTTATACCTTGTCTCCAGCTGCAGCATGCCCAGCAGGGATTAGGTGGGTAGGCCCACAGGGAACAGTTAACCCTCGCTGGCCCAGGGAAAAGGTTGATATAGCCCATCATTCTCCTCTGACCACACACCCCTAGTTGCCACCTATAACCCCACATGAGAATCCACATGGGGTGTCATCAAACTACTACAACAATATTCAATGTAGACCACATTCTGAAAGAAATCTTTCCTGAACCCCTTCTTCTGGCTTTCAAACAACATCCTAACGTCATCATCAGACGCAAGCTCTCCACAGACCAGGACACAACTCAAAACAGCACCAGATCCTGCCAGAAAAACAGATGCAAAACCTGCAGACAAATCCCCACTGCCACAATGATCAACACCGCTTCAAGATCCACAAATCTCTACACATGCCTGTCACAACATGTGGAATACATCAAGTGCATTAAATGCCTCAATAACAACTATGTGGGTGAAACCAGACAATAACTACACTCTCAAATGAACTCAAACAGGAAAACAATAAAAGACAAAAACACCATATCACCTTTGGGTGCACACTTTTCACAAAGCGATCATTCTGTATCTGACCTCTAAGGGCTTGTCTACATCACAAAGTTGCAGCGCTGGTGAGGGGGTTACAGCGCTGCAACTTAGGAGGTGTACACATCTGCAGGGCATCACCAGCGCTGCAACTCCCTGTTTGCAGCGCTGGCCGTACTCCCGTTTTGTCTCGGGTGTAGAGGATCCAGCGCTGGTGATCCAGCGCTGGTAATCAAGTGTAGACACTTACCAGCGCTTTTCTTGACCTCCGTGGAATAAGCAGGTATCCCAGCATACCTGAGGAAGCCTCTGGTAATCAAGCTGGTCTCCTTCCCCGGTTTGCTCTCGCGTTCCCCGAACCCTGAGCAAGCAGGTCTCCTTCCCTGCGGTTTGCAGGGGGGTTCGGGGAACGCGAGAGCAAACCGCGGCGAAGCTGGTCTCCTTCCCTGGTTTGCTCTCGCGTTCCCCGAACAAGCAGGTCTCCTTCCTTGCGGTTTGCAGAGTGGTTCGGGGAACGCGAGAGCAAACCGCGGCGAAGCTGGTCTCCGAAACTTTCCTCCTTAGGAATAACCCACATATCAAGGGTGGGGGGTGGATTTGGCTGCCTGCTTCGCAGTTCTAAGCTTTAAGCTAGCTGACCGTGGGGGGACATCTGATACTCCCGGCTCAGCTAAATACATTCAAAAATCCACTTCTCCTGGCTCCGATCCCTGCACTGAGCCAGCAATGGAGTCACACTTCAAAACAAAGCAGGAGGACGGACTTCCTGCTCAGCTGGGCTGAGCAGATGCCGCGGCAGCAGTTTCAAACCTCGGGCTGTTCTGCTTACAAGGGAAGTTTGCAGTTGCTGTTTTTAAGCCACGGTCTTTAAGCGCGTTTTAAAGCGGAGACCAGGGCAACCTATTGCGCGCGGGCGGGCGGGGAGCTGCTGCTGCGGCGCGTACTTTCCAATCCCTCCCCCCAGACCAGAGGGGATGTTCGCCAACACCCAGACCAAACCTCTCGGCTCTTTTGTGGCTGGGGGGCTAGACACGCGGGGCCTCGTTTCCCCGGTTTGCTCTCGCGTTCCCCGAACCCCCGAGCAAGCAGGTCTCCTTCCCTGCGGTTTGCAGGGGGGTTCGGGGAACGCGAGAGCAAACCGCGGCGAAGCTGGTCTCCTTCCCGGTTTGCTCTCGCGTTCCCCGAACCCCCCTTGAAGCCGCCCAACAGCGCTGCAGTATGGCCACATCTAACACCACTTGCAGCGCTGGTTGCTGTAAGTGTGGCCACTCTGCAGCGCTGGCCCTATACAGCTGTACTAATACAGCTGTAACAACCAGCGCTGCAAAATTTTAGATGTAGACATACCCTAAGTCCTCATCCTCACAGGAAATCTGCACAACACTTTCAAAAGATGAGCTTCAGAGCTTAAATTTGTAACTTTGCTAGACATTAAAAATTATGGCTGAGTAGTGACAATGGATTTATGTTTTATTACAATTGTGACGTTGCACTCTATATGATTGTATGAAAATATACTAATATAACTGGAATATGCTTCATGCAAAAGGTCTCTTGTAAGGTATCATTGCAAAGCTTATAATCTACTGAATGTGATCATCCTATATAAATGTATCACTCTTGTATCTGAAACTAGAAATATGAAATTTAACTCTGAGGGCCTACTGTAATTATGCAAAATGTGGGCCATTATTGGTGGTTTGGAATCTTGATGACTCCCATTAACCAGGACAATTGACTGCAGATGGCTCTCTTTTACCTGTAAGCCTACGTGTGTGCTGGCAAGTGGGTAATGAAGTCTTACAGTGACATGTGATCATGTCACCTGAACTGGAACCAGGTGTCTTACCATCGAGAAGGACAGAGTGGGAACCCAGAGAGGAACAAAGGATTCCCACCTTATGCAAAAGATATATACATGGGGGGCACAGGGGACAAGAAAGGGCAGCTATAATGAGGAACCCCCTAGCTACCACCTGAGCTGGAACAAGGGCTGTACCAGGGGAAAGGACTGTACCCAGACTAGGAAGGTGTCCAGTCTGTGAAAGGAAGTTATTGAAACATCTCTCAGGGTGCGATTTTATCTGTACTCAACTGTATTAGGCTTAGATTTGCGTGTTTTATTTTATTTTGCTTGGTAATTCACTTTGTTCTGTTTATCACTACTTGTAAACACTTAAATCCTACTTTCTGTATTTAATAAAATCACTTTTTACTTATTAACCCAGAGTATGTATTAATACCGGGGAGTGGGGGGCAATAGCTGTGCACACCTCTCTATCAGTGTTATAAAGGGCAAACAATTCATGAGTTTACCCTGTATAAGCTTTATACAGGGTAAAATGGATTTATTTGGGTTTAGACCCCATTGGGATTTGAGCATCTGAGTGTTAAAGACAAGAACACTTCTGCAAGCTGCTTTCAGTTAAGTCTGCAGCTTCAGGGCAAGTACTTAGACCCTGGGTCTGTGTTGGAGCAGACAGGCATGTCTGACTCAGCAAGAAAGGGTGCTGGGGTCCCAGGCTGGCAGGGAAAGCAGGAGCAGAGGTAGTCTTGGCACATTAGGTGGCAGCTCCCAAGGGGGTTTCTGTGATCTAATCTGTCACAACAACAATCTACAACTCACTAACAACATCCCTCCAGCAGCCTCTCTCCTTCCTTTCCCCTTTATGACTGGAGGGGTGTTAACTGGAGACTAAACCTCGAATGGTCTGTTGAAATATGCGTTGGCTACCTATGCTAAACACTCTGTTCCATCTTGTGTTTAGCTGTGACACTGAGTACATTTCCCAAACCTGAAGAAGGGCTCTGTGTAAGCTTGAAAGTTTGTCTCTCACCAACAGTAGTTTGTCCAATCAAAAAAATATTACCTCACCCACCCACATTGTCTCTCTAAGCCCTCAGAGAGTTACTTGCATAAAAGTGCATGATTCTAGCTAATGATATCCAACTCAACTCCATTAGTGCTAAAATTAACCCTTCTCCCTCTCACTTAAAACACAGAAGACAGTTCACTATTTGGTTCCTTAGAACTGAATATTCACACATCCAGGCACCAAACAAGGATCCTCTCTAGAAGAGATCTCACAAACTAACCATCTGTGGTACTTAGTACACAGTGCCCTCTCTGTAAAGCTATTTTTTTTGGGTGGCACTATGATGACATATTCTGAAATTGGGCCAAATTCCTCTGAAATCAATGGAGCTCCAGGCATTTATACCAAGAGACAATTTGGCCCATTAACGGGAGTCTCTTATGTACAAGAAATGCAGGGCAAGGCTTCGTAAATAAATTATTGATAAATATTCAGGTAAAAGTACAACAGACTACAGAGAGGAGTCTTATATATGAGTATGGTGTTCATTTTCGCACATATAAACCCCAGCATAATTACTTCTCTCTCTGATCCCCCAGTCTAGCAAACAGACTAGTAAGATCCCCTTCCACCTAAATTCCAGCTGCAGAAACTGAACAGACACTCACCAGTTTTAACAAAACCAACAGAAAAAAACCAGATTGAATAATAGAGATTAATGATCATTGAACTATGAGCATGCTTCTTTTCTTCTAACTGGCACAATTTTGTTTATTTTTATACAAAAACTAAATAAAATACAAAAATATATAAAATCTTTTTAAATTTTCCACCACCGAACAGTTGCTAGTGGTGGCAGAGCCAGATGATAATGAGACCTTCTCCTCAAAAGCATTAATGGATTTACTTGCCAGGTTCAACAATTATTTCAAAGACTGGTGTTTTGGTCTAGACTCTCTGTCGCTCAAAATTCCTCTATTTATGGCTTCCCTCCCAAGAGGAAACCATTCTAAAGAGTTATCCCTCTTTGCATATGTCAAGATCCATAAGCTCTCTGAGAGCACAACTGAGTGCTTCCATTATTTATTTAATTGGTATCTATTTTTATTAAAACTGTCCTATAAAATAAAGAAAAGAAACAATAAAAATCCCAAATCATTAGAGACTGCCACTTTACTGCCTCATTGAGTGTTTAGCATTTTTATTTAGTAATGTCACAAAGAGTGGTTTCTACACTGCTTTATTTGTAACCCCTATATCCATTCCCCATTCTCTATGCTCTAGTGACTAGGTTATCGACCTTTGGTAGGGACCAATGTTTTTTTATACTCATTAATTTGTTTTGGTTTTCTAGAAGAATCCTTAGTTATTTGGAGATCCCAGCAGAAGCAGTGACCAGCAGTGCATATATCATTGATTCATTATGATTTTGATATACAGGTGGTATGACAATATATTAAATACTCAATTACAAATTAGCTCCAGTAAACAAATAAATCCATAACTGCTAACAATAGCCCTGCAGCAAAACATATTTAGAGTCTCCCAACAGAGGCTTTTCCATTTATATTTGGTCAAAAGATTTAAACTTCTTCTCTTGGCTGGAAGAGCCATCCATGCTTTTGTTAACTCTTCACTGGATTACTGCAATGTGCCTTCAGTGGGGTGCACCTTCAAAACCATTTGGAATTTTTAGCGAGGGTTTAATGAAATCCCTAATGGCATGAGCTTCATGTGGCTTCAGATTTTATTGTGACCATTTCTCTGAATTATATCAATAAAAACCTTACCATAAAATGGTATTACAGATTGCTTGACAGGACTGTTCATGACCAAGGATAAAAGGAATAGTTGAAAAAAATGAAAAAAGTATCTGTACTAATTAAAAAACACTGGGAGATCAATGCTGAGGATTTTTGAAAATCTGACGTATTGTGTGCACATGACTGGTAATCAGAACAAAAGTGGGACTTGAAAATAGAGAAAAACTTGGGCCCAAATCAGGGAAGAATTTAAGCATATATTTAATTTTAAGTATGTGGGACTGAAATATGTGCTACGTGCTGTTCTGAATAAGGATTTTTTTTCTGACTTCAGGTCTTAGAGCTGATGATCTGGAGATGTAATAAATAAAATAATTACAAAGCCATGAATTCTTTACATAATTACAGAGTAGAATGGGGGAGGGGAGGAAAACAGGTGGTCTATCCACTCCGACACAATGCTTTTTGCAGGAGTATGGGTCTGACACAACATTTAATGAAGTACTGGATCAGGCCCTATTTCACTAACATATGCCAATTAATGCCTCTTCCTAACTTATAAACACTGCATTAATATACTACGACCTTTACTTAGTAGTCCATTTTACTCCTCAAATACAGTTAAGTGTGTGTTTCTGTAACTAAACTAAACTTTTTATTCCTTAGCTTCAGGCTATTGCTTGTTCGACCATCTTTAGAAAATGAATAAGTCTCTTCTTTCATTTATGTAGCGTTTTATAATTCTGTAGTGTCCCTGAGTCTTTTCTAGACTATATTGATTTAGCTCCCTTGGTCTCCACTTGTGTCTTATTTGTTAATGTTTCTATAATTTTTGTTCCCTTTCTTTGTATTTTCTTCAGGTTTTTCTCTGTTCTTTTTAAACTGTAGATATCAGAAATGAACACAATATTCCAGATGTGACTGCACTTGGACTATGCAGTGTGTCATTATTACCTAATTTGACATGTGGTCCCTTACATACATTTAAGTACTACATTAGAATTTTTTTTACAAAGGCATCACGTACTGAAGTTCATATGTAGTTTGCTATCTGCCCTATATCTTTCTCATACCCAGTGACCTCCTTATAGTCATTGAACTCCCATCTTGTAGCTGTGCAATTTCTTCTGAGGTACATGCCTTTACATTCACACTGAAGTTCACCTTGTTGAATAAAATGGGGACCATTTTGGCCATCACTCTCAAATGCAACAACCTCTGAAAGGAAGGAGACAGCCTTTAAATAGTATAGAGAAATATTATCAGACAGTTCAGGCCACACAGAGAAGACTGTCTTATCCATCTATCACTAAGGCAGTCTAAATGACTTTGCCTTGAGGAGGTACACATGACAGAGCCAATATATTTCAATGGAATTTTCAGTCCGCTCTTCTACAGCTACTATGCCAAAACATCTTTTTTAAGCAGCTTATTGTTACATAGACTACGGAAGATTGTGAAATTCAGCTGTCACTTCTTCCCTTACAAAAAGTTACATGAGATTTTTAAAGCTCACAAGCGGTCAGGATCTTCGCTTTACATTTTATATGAAAAATGGCACCCACTGCAATGCAGTGAAATTGAACACTATGCAGAGGCATTAGATTAGTACTGACTAAGAAAACAGTACTGTTTTGAAATACTTGAATTACCAGCATCACTTGTTACAACACTGATATTTTCCTTGGAGGTTTTTTTTGCAGGTCCAAACCTGCTTAGTGTATGAGATCTCAGAAACTCAAGAGCTAAATTGGTATGGTGCTATGTTTTCCTAGACCCAAACAGAAAACAACTATTTTCAAACAAAATTATTTTTCTTTTAAAGAAAACAAGAAAAAAATAAAAATAAAATTTCCATGGGCTCAAAGGGTTTGTCTCTTCTGACAGTCTATACTAACTAGAGCTGGTTTGGTGGTTGAACCAAAATATAAAAAATGTTTTGCGTCAACTCAAAACAACCAATTTTCAGCCAAGCAAAAAAATACAATAAAAATTCATTTCAGGTCAAATGAAATGTTGCATTTTGGTGAAAATTTTTACCTTTAAAAATAATCAAATTAATATACAATTCAAAATGAAAAGTTATTTCAAATAAAAAAGCTGAAACATTTCATTTTAAAAGTGTCAAATGAAACATTTTGTCATTTTCTTAAAAAAAAAAAATCCTGCTTACTTGCTTGATGCAAGGAAGGTTATTTATTTGTTTCCTACACACTGAATACACTAGAAAGCAAATGCAAAATTAAAATCCTATGACTACTGCTGACATAAAAGTATTAACCCACCACAATGAAAATCTAGGGAGCTCACTTCATTCAGGTTATAATGTGGATTGACAGGCAACACATCAATCTTGATAGGATTTAGGTACAATATTTTTCTTTTAGTATTATTATTGAATATCATTCAATATATTGATCAAACTAGTAAATTAAAAGATCAACTAATGATCTTTATCTCAATTTTATGTCAACCTTAATCTACCTTCATAGACACCAGCCTATTTTCCTTGTTAGGAAAGTATACCAAGGAAGGTTAAACGGTAGCAGTTAGTAACAACAATTTCCAAAGCATTCATTGATCTTGTTGATGGTCTTGCCACTTTTCATTTGCATCTCTTCTTAGCCAGTCCAGTACACAACAAAAACTGAAGCCAATTTCTGAGGTCTGTGTATTGCTAAAAATAAATTATTCTGACATGGATAAAAAGGAGACACCAGGTTTGATCCTGCAAGAACTCTATGTGCATTACTCCCACTGACTTTGTTGAAATTCCCAGAATTGTGTCCTATAAGTTGAAATCTTATCAAAGAACGGAAGTCAAAGCTTTGAACAAAAACTTTACCGTAATCAAGTACAAAACACATGAATACAACACAAATGACAGCTAGTTTTGGAGACCACAAAAGGAACAGCTACTCTTAACTGAGTCTTAACTAGAAGTTGGTACAGGAAATAACTTCACTTGCACCACAAAGAAACGTAGTCCAGAATATTACCGAGTTAACTCATAATTAAACTGGAGAATTCACCATCACAAATTAATATTACAAAAGACCATAACAGGATTTTGAAAAGGGTTAGAAGATTACAATACATGGATAAAATGAATGTCTGAAATTAGAATGAAAATTGTTAAGGGATATAACTTCATGATTCAGACTATACGCTAACAACCAGCAGCCGCCAGGAGTTAGGAAGAAACTCCTCCTTTAGGTGTATCAGTATAAAATAGGCTTCTTCTGAAGCACCTAATATTAGCCACACATGGAGACAGGATACCAGACTAAATGGACAATGATCTGCTTTCTTACCACAATTCTTATGCTTTTATGTAATATACAGGGCTGTCAAGCGATTAAAAAAATTAATTGCGATTAATTGCACGATTAATCAGGTGAATAATTGCCCTGTTAAATAATAATAGAATACCATGTATTTAAATAGTATGGGGTAATTTCTACATTTTCAGATATATCAATTACAACACAGAATACAAAGTGCAGTGCTCACTTTATATATATTTTTTATTACAAATATTTGTGTAACGCCAACAGATCCTGGTCGTCGGTGGGTGGGATTGAACCTGGGACCTCTGGAGCTTAGTGCATGAGCCTTTACTACATGAGCTAAAAGCCAATTCGCTGTTAGTTAAGGCTGTAGGGCAGATTCATAATCTCTCCCTCTCGCTATAAATTGAGCACTGTAAACTTTGTATACTGTGTTGTAACTGAAATCAATATATTTAATAATGTAGAAAAACATCCATAAATAGTTAATAAAATTTCAATTGATATTCTATTATTTAACAGTGCAATTAAAACTGTGATTAATCACAATTAACTTTTATAATCATGATTAATTTTTTTAGTTAATCATGTGAGTTAACTGTGATTGACAGCCCTAGTAATATAAAATATGTTTTTGAAAAAACAAATTCTGCCTTCAATGTGTATTTTGGTTTCCCTAACCCTAACCCCTGAATACATTTCAGATTAATTTCTAACATAAAAATAACAGAACCATTATTAGACAGTAAGCAATTTTACTATAGCAGTACAAGTACTGTTCCTTGTTATACAAGATGATAAGATATAGTGTTCAAAACCATGATTTCTAGTCATAAATATCTCAATCAGGTCATATGTGAAGTGGTGCATAGACCTCTGCAAAGGGTGATTTTCCCTATAGGACTGATGCTAATTTCCTTGCACACCCAAAACTCCCAGGAGGTCCAATTGTGAAGTCCTCCCTCAGTCAAATCTCTCACTCTTTCCTATAAATCAGGCCCATTGATTTCCTACTGCTCAAATAATATTGTGGGGAGAGGGAAATTGATTCTCAGCTGTTGTACGCTGTCAGCTCCATTGACTTCACGAGAGCTATGGCAATTTACACCAGCTGAGGACCCTGCCCTTGGCTATCCAAGAGTTCAGTCTCAGATCATTCCCAGTACATTAATGAAAGTTATGTACATACATTTCCCATGCACTTATGAGGGAGCATATCTGTAAAAGATTTGCTCCTAAATGAAAATACTGGGCAGGGGGGGGAAATCTGGACATTATTTCACATATTTTTCAATTAAAGGAGAGTAAACTAAGCCTCGTTTTTAAAAAACTCTACTCTGGAAGTAAAACTATTTTTTCACAAAAATAAGTTTTTAAAGAGGTGCAGAGATATTTAACTAGTTGCTAAGCTTACATAGCAACTATTTTTCATTGCTTTTTTGTTCACAATTGCTCACTTGAAAGGAACTTATCACAGGATGTTCTCATTGTCATGTTCATGGAAGTCTACAGGGAAAACTACATAATGTCAAATTGAAATGGAAATGCAACTCAACGGGGGAAGAACATTGCTTTGTATAAATAATAAGATCATAGAACAGTTAGAAGTATTTTGGCATGATGCAATATCAAAACTAAATGAAATTATGTCAATAAGTCAATAAAGAACTTTTTGTGGTGTAAAAAAACAAATCATGTTAATGTTAACCAATCAAAATTGTCTTATTATTCCAAAATGTAAAAGAAATTATATCAAGGCAAGTCTGTGAAGATAAAATAATATTATCACTGGTTCAAAAACAGAGAAAATTAACCCCAATAAAATACATAAAATACTCTTCCTGGCAGTGTTACAATATGAGCAACATATCACCATGTAAAAGTTCCTAGTTCAGTGGTCCCCAAACTGTGGGGTGTCCCCCACAGGGGGATGCATAGGAATGTCCAGGGGATCGGCAGGGCCCGGGACAGCCCCCATGAGGAGGCAGGGAGGGCCACCCAGCCTTACTGTGCCCCCTCTCAGCTCCAGCTCAGCCCTCAACTGTAGCTGTGGCAATGGCCCTGTTCCTGGCCCCGGCTGCGGCCCTGCTCCCGGCCGCTCTCAGCCTCTAGACCTCGCTTCCGGCCCAGGGGGCACAGACAAATTCTATTACTGATAAGGGAGGGGCATGGGAGGAAAAGTTCAATATATGAGGACACTCCTTAGCCTCTGGACCAGCAGGAGATGAAAGTACATTCACAGAAGCCATTCCTCATTTCCACCTGATCCCTTGCTTCAATGAATATGTTTTCTATGTTGTCTGACATGAAGAACTTCATATGCTCACTGAAAGGAGTTTTCTACATGAAGTGACATGAACCTTGTACGTCAGTTAATTGTATGCCCCTTTTACATTTTTTTTCAATTTTGTAAAAAGCTTTATTTACAGGGTTAATATTTTAGATACACAACTCAACACATCTTGTAAGAAAAAACTTTTTCAAATCTTAAGAGTTGCACAAAAGGGTCTCTCTTATTCAGATCTCATAAATTGTGTGGGGTAGAGCTTTCCAATATATCAATGATAGCAATTTTAATTCTGTTGTGCAATATAGTAATGAATTATATGATCACACATTGTTTCTCAAATAGTGCAATTTAACATCACATAGCTTTTTCTATATAGTTTGATTCATATACCTAACATCTTGTAATATTGTATACTACTTTGTTCAAGCTAAATAGAATCTATTAAATCTCAATTTTGGGCCAGATTTTCAAAAGCACTCAGCTCCTTTTTAGGGATCTAAGTGAAACAACCAGATTTTCAAAAATACTCAGCACCCAGCAGCTCCCACAAAAACATTAAGGATCTCAAAGTGTATTACCAATATTAATTAATCCATTTTATAGATACTGAGAAAAGTGCAGTTAAGTGTATTACCAAAAGCAAGTTGGTGACAGAGCCAGGAGAAAGGACCCCAAACTCGTGATTCTCCAATCGTGTATAGCACCATCAGACAATGTTTCCTCTCTAGACCTTGCTTGAACACAGAACTAATATATTCCAACATTCAGTATTGTTGCTGAAATAACTGCTTTGAACAGAATCTTTGCTTGCTTAATTTTTGTATTTCCTAAACAGTGTGAAAAGCATGATCAAGCTCTCATATATAATATAAGTATATTTTTCCCCAATGTCAAATAACTAAAAACCAAAACCTTTTTATTTCAGAATACTTGCAAATTTAAACTGTAGATTTTGCTTCAGGGGGAAACGGTTACAAATTCAAATTAAACTTTAATTAAATAAATTAAATAGGAGTTTTTAAAGGGTATTGCATGCATAGTTTAGAATTGTAACAATTATATAACAAGTGTGAAGTGATCAAGTGTCCTGACTTTAATAGTAACCACCACATTAAGTAGACTTCCAATTACACTATGGGTTCCAGACAGAAAACCACAATTAGTGAGTATCTGACCTAGAGTCTTTCAAATGTATTGAACTGTGGGAAGCCCTACTTACAATATGTAAAATGCTGGGGTTATAATGAATGAAGAGAGAGAACTCGGTAGCCTGAGGGATTAATATGGAGTCTTTCATCTCTAGGTCAGTAATTCAACTCCAGCCCAGATCAGTAATTAACAACAACAACAAATTGAGCTAACGGAGTATAGACCAGGCTGCTTATTATTAAGGTTGCCTTACACTTCCCATTATAAAACCCTGTTTTCAATTGCTTATAACTTTGCCAAACTTGAACCAGTGAGACTGACATTTTCTATATCCAGTGTCTTCCTCACAATGAATTGTTTTGAAAATTATCAGTCAAAATAGTTCAGGCATTTCTGAGAATAAGATTAGGAAATAATATATTGTTTTATCCATGTCAAAAAATTCTCATGACTTTTTTTTTTTAAATAAGCTTTAGCACCCCAATGGTTTGGAGCATGGAATTAATTTTGCAGGAGGTTGGGCTTTATCTCAGAGATGTACCTTTTGAAATTCCTGTGAAAATACATCCATTACAAGGTTTTCTAATGGAGGTGAAAAAGAGAAAGGGGACCCCTTTGCAAATCTTTTCTGGATCCACCCACCATTTCACTGAGGATAAAATTCTGAGTGGAAGTTGCACCAACTTGTTCAGGTGATATTTGCCTGGCTGATACACTGTAAGCAACTCAGGTGAGGTATGGCATGTCAAGGTACATGATGTCATCAGGCCTAGAAGCCTGAGACATATTCTTGTGACTGTACACATTTACACTCATGCTCCAGAACTAAGATCTAACCTTATTTGAAATCTTTCTGGAGACAGGTAGGCCATAACTGTGGTGGAGTCCAGGATGGTCCCAATAAACTCTGTTCTGATTAGGGATCAATACTGACTTCTTTATGTTTATTAACAGCCCCACATATGAGAAAAAGAATCTAATGAATGCTGTTTTCCACAAGTTGACAGAAACTGATGTGAACCAGCCAGTCATCCAGATATGGGAAGACTTGGATTCCCATGCTTCTGAGGTAGGTTGCCATTACAGCAAAGCACTTTGTTAGGACTCTGGGAGCTCCATACAGGCCAGATGATAGAACTCTGTGTTCATAGTGACAGTTCCCAACCATAAACCTCAGATATTTCCAAAATGTGACTAGACTTCTTGATATAGCATGTTCTTGAGTGAGAGTTCCCTGAACAGGGATGGGGAAGATGTTTGAGGGTGCAGAAGGGACTGAAACTCAATCATATATTTTTACTGTCTCTAATGCCCATTGATCGATGAATACTATAGTCTAGGAATGGTGGAAACGAGATAGGTGGTCCACAAAGGGAGGATATAGGACAGATAGATCCCTGACAATTGGCATACACTCCTGGGCAAGCAATCAAATTGGCTGCCTTAAAGATGGAAAAGCTAGCTGAGACAAGTTGTGGCAGATGAGGAGGAATTCCTCCTAGAAAACTTCTGCCATTTCTTTAGTGGGTCTGTCTGCTTGCATTGGTCGTAAACAACTTGCCACTAATAAAGAGGAGGTTTGTAGTGGTTGTGTCTGAGAGGCAGAGTATATCCACCCAGTGACATGAGGGTTGCTCTCAAATCCTTGCATGAGTGCAATGCCTCATCTTTCTTTTCATTAAACAAATTGAACCTCTCAAAAGCACAATCCTCAATAGTCATTTTCATTTCCTTAAGTATCCCTGAGGAATGGAGTTGGAAAGACCTACACATCACTGTGGATGTCACCATGGGTCTAGATCAGGGGTCGGCAACCTTTCAGTAGTGGTGTGTCGTGTCTTCATTTATTCACTCTAATTTAAGGTTTTGCGTGCCAGTAATACATTTTAACCTTTTTAGAAGGTCTCTTTCTATAAGTCTATAATATATAACTAAAACTATTGTTGTATGTCAAGTAAATAAAGTTTCAGAATGTTTAAGAAACTTCATTTAAAATTAAATTAAAATGCAGAGCCCCCCAGACCGGTGGCCAGGACCCGGGCAGTGTGAGTGCCACTGAAAATCAGCTCGTGTGCCGCCTTCGGCACCCATGCCATAGGCTGCCTACCCCTGGTCTAGATGCTGCATCTACTGCATCAAGACATACCTTCATTGATGTTCTTGCTGCCAGCTGATGCTCAGCTACAACTGACTTGAACTTTTCCCTCAACTTTTGTGAAATTTTTTCAACAAATTTTACCATACAGTCCCAATTAATAAAGTCATATTTAGCCAGTACAACTTGGTAAATTGAGATCCTCATTTGCAGCCTGGAGATAGAGCAGTTTTTCCTGCTGAAGAGGACCAAATTTTTGGTCTCAGACTTTTGGCATAGATCTCTGCTGTCCCTGGGGAGATCTTTCTTTGGCCTCTGCTACTACCAAAGAATATGGTATTGGGTGGGCACAGAAGCCCTTGTTGGGTGGGCACAGAAGTCCAACATGCCCTTGTTAATCGGAAGGGCCAAACAACCTGGCTCAGAGGTATGTCAATGTCTAGAACTTTATGCAGTCTGTTAAGGACTACCTCCACAGGTATCTCTATAGTCAAGGCCACTCTGCTCAATAGATCTTGGAACATCTTGTAGTCATTAGGAACAGCTGTCAGTGGCTCAGAGACTATCATTTCATTGGGGAAGAGGAAGAAATACGCACTGGGTTCACGTGTTCTGATAGCTGCACTTCAACATTAGATGGTGAAACGTTAATAAGAGGTTCATCCTGCTGTTGAGCAAGAATGTCCTTCCTTGGTGGTTCAGGAAAGCAAGATACATGTTTCCTGGAATAGAGACTTCCCCAAGGGCTCCAGTAGTTACAGGGATGCTGGTACACATGAGGATGTTGGTAAAAGAAGTAGGTACCCCATGTCTGTGTCTCTGTAAGGTCCGTTATATCTATGGTGATAAAGAGAACCAGACCTGGACTCGAGTAGGTGTAGGAGGTCCAAAATATCAAGAGGTGAACAATCTGGCAGGACAAGGCTTTCTTCTCTCTTCTGATTCAGAAGAGGAAAATGAATATGCCTCATGGAATGGTGGAGCTGGTCATGTTGGAGTGCTTGGACGATGAAGAGAGTGAGCTCTTTATGGTGCTCATAAAGAAGAAAGTGCCAGGGTCATTAATGAGGGCAATAGAGGACTCTGGTATCAAGGAGGTAGATAGTTCCTTGGTAGTAAGATACACTTTCAGTGCTCAACGGTTTGGGGTTAAGGTTGGTAGTAAAGTTGATGGTAACTGAGGAGTCAGTACCATATGATGGGGTCACGCTGAAGTTGGTTTGAGCCAGAGGCATTGACACAGTTTGTTCTGTTGTTACCAGTATTGGAGTGATTGATACCAAAGTAATCAGTAATGGGGTTGTTGGCACCATGGTGTTCTACACTAGTATCATCAGTACCATAGAGTTTAGAATTGCAGAGATGGTACCAGGGGCTTTCTGAGGTAACCCTGAATCAACTTCCAAATCAGACAGTCTGGACATGCTATTGGCTCTTATGAAACTCTTTCTAGGTTTTGAACTACCCCGTATTTCAGATGTTTTCAAGGATTTATGGACTCTGAATGATAGGACCAGAGAAGGAAACCTATGTCTCTTTTCCCTGTCCACTTTATACTCCTTCTTACCTCTGTCACAAGAGGGTTTTTCCAAGTCAGAAGGTCTGATGACAGTCACAACTTTGAAGACAGAGCAAAAGAAGCATTTCTCAAACGAGACCTCATCTGATGTTTCTGCTCTAGGCAAGTCAAGGTCAGAAGCTGAGCCCATAGTTCTCTTGCTTGCCGTGTCCTCTTTGAAAAGAGACACAAATAGCAAATTTGTACCTTCCCCCCACCCCACAAATTAGCCATCATTTCATGGCATCACTTCCTCACAAGATGAACAGTTCTTAAATCCTGGGGACTTGTGCTCAGTCATGATGACTGCAGCGGTACTGAGTACCCCTCCAGTAAAGGAAAAAAAAGTTTCTAAACAAAGATAAGAAACTCGATAAAAACTGCTAACACTAAACTTTAACCTTAGGTATTAATCAATTATCTACCTATTTACAAGTATTTACACATAGAGGAAGATTGTATGATGTGCGAAAAGGCTAAGTGTGAAAGCTCCAACTCTTGGTCTAGGGTGATGAGAAGGAACTGAGGAGTGGCTGGGGCAGCCAAAGCCTTTATGACTTCAGTTGGAGGCATGAGGACATTCAGGATGAAGGCGCTGCCCATAGCGGGTACTGCTGCTCAAAAGTCTCCAGCTTCAGTGCATATGGCACATGCACACCAACAGTGGAATCTATATGCGGACAATCATTCAGAGAACAACCAAATTTTTCACAGATGGTCAGTAACTGTGTGTTCCTCATTTTCTGCTTGCCTGACTTGAGTCCCTGAAATCTGATTTGCAGAAGTGCTGGTCACTGGGAGCTGTGCTTTGCACATATAAAGTGCTATATAATACTAAGTGCTCTGAAAAATCAGGTCCTATTCATCTCAAATTGGGCACCCAAATTGGTGGATACCTTTGACCTCTGACCTTAATCTCTCTGTACCTCAGTTCCCCATCAGTAAAGTGGGGCTAATACCCCCTTATCTCACAGGGGGGTTGTGAAAATTAATTCATTAATGTTTGTGGAGCACTCAGATGCTACAGTGATGAGCACCATAGAAATGCCCATGAGGAAATTAATAATTCAGTCTTCAGAGAAGAGTTTGAACAGTGTGCAGTAAATAAGACATAGGGCCACACTTTGAACAAGGATAAAACAAAACACTGAACAGCTGTTCATTCAGTGAGCACCACCCATTCTATGCACTGAATAAGGCAGGAGTCCAGTGGAAAAAACATTATGCAATCATGTAATTAAAGATTGTATCATAATGCATTTCCACAAGGGCCTTAATTAAGGATGCACAGATAACCTAAAGTTTGGAATTTTCCTAACATTTGAGTGCTCGACTTTGCAACCTTACTGTACTTTGAAAATAGTTTTATGTGTGTGTGCATTCATCTGAGGGTTACCATCTGGCTGGTATTTGACCAGCCTGGCTGTTTTTTATGAATTTGCCAGTTGCCAGAAAAATAATTTAATCTGTCAGTTTTTTTTTATGTGGGTTTAAAGATTTACATTATTATCACAATACACTGGGCTATCCAACGTTAAAAGATTCAGTGTCCAGCTAAAGATGCAGCAATGTTCCCTCCTCCGCAGTTTAAGCCATAACAGATCAAAACTGTGCCCACCAACACACAAGTGTTGGTATCACTAGGCATAACCCTAGGTAGCTCGGGAGGGTGGACGATCACGAGTGCCGATGAAGCCCTCCTGCTCAGGCCTCAATGAACCAATGTTCCTCCATGTTAAACACTTTGTGTAACCTAGTGTAACCTAATATGTTAATAGTTGTACAATGTAGTGTTAGCAGTTAGTTTTCGGTTGTAACAACCAGTTCTCTGCTGTAATACATTGAAGCTAGGCTAAAGCATGCTCAAGGCCGTTTCAAGATACAGTATACATGTCTCAGCAAAGGAGAGGGGGGAGGAAGGGGGAAGACAAAGGATTGAGTGAGAAAAGATACTGCAGTTGGATGGGAAGGGAAGGGGGAGTGAGAGATCAGCTAGTCAGCAAGAAAAAGTTCTCAGAAAGCAACTGGGATATAAAAGGAGGAAACTGCTTGTGTTAGGTGTGCATGATTTGAGGCGTCCGTCTCCTTGCAACGCTTTGAAATCTCAAATAAACTTTGCTTGCTGCTCCACCCTGGTGTGTTTATTGGCGTGACACACCGGGCAACGGACCCCCCTCCCCACCCCCGCTGTTGCTTGGCCTCGGGCACTATCTGTGCCGGCAACACAAGTGCACTGCGCATGTCTGAGACAGAGGGTCTGAGTCATGCAAGAGTGAGGAGACATGCAAGGCATATTAAATAATGGAAGATCAGTGCAATGGTGTGAGTGATCTTACTGCACCCCTGGAAAAAAAGAAAACTTGCATCAGAAACTTGCACATTCAGTGACAACTGGCTAAATGAAACAGACTACAAAGACTGGCTGGCAAAATGTGATGATAAAACAAACACCTGTTTGTTATCAATGATGTTATCTCTCTAGATAATATAAGTGTCTGTTGAAGGGCAAGCTGCGGCATTGCCTTGTGGTTGGGAGTTGAGGTTGCGGCAGGCTTGCCTTGTGGCGGAGTAGTGCCGGGGTTTTTTGCATTTCAGTGATGGTAACCCTAGTCCATCTGTCCATCCGCTGGGTATGTTGTACATTACCACCTTAAATAGTGTATAACACCATAACACCTCTTACATAGATAGCTCTCTCTCTCTGTGTGTATATATATATATATACACATACATATACATATATACATATATACATATACACACACACACACACACACACACACACACACACACACACACACACACACACACGGAGAATAACAGCGCAAAATTAACAGGGATCAGAAACACAGATGAGCCAAAAATCAAATCATTTATCAGCACTTTGTTTATTCCTGAGCTTTGGGAGGAGGTATTATGATAAATGGGATTGAGATCACATCACTACATCTTTTTTATAGCCAAAATCCAATTGGTGCGGTTTTGCAACCAAAATCAACTCCCCCATCCCCCATTTTGTCCTTTTCTAATCAGAAGGTATTTTTCTTTAACTTAATACTTTGCCTTATAAAAGATGTTAGGGCATGATTTATTTTCTCAGGGAACGATTAGGACTTCACCTTAAATGTTATGATGTAAAATAATAATTCTCAAAAAAAACCCCAAAACAAAACAAACAAATATCAGATCAAACAGATATCTTTGATCCAGGAACCAGAATAGACATCACTGGCAATATACTAACACACACTGCCTTTTCATTTTCTTTCATGTGCACAGCAGACTTGCCTGGCTAGAGAAAGGTACTTAGGTCTTGGTGAACTTCCTGTCTTAAAAAAGAACCAATGCAGATACACTGCTTTAAAAGACAGAGTGATGGGAATCAGAAAACTAGTATAATATAGAATTGTCTGTAGGTGAACAACCTGTTCAGAGAAAGGAATACTACAAATGGAAGTCTAGAGTGAAAGGAAGAGTTTTAGATTCTGGAGGCCTGCAAAATTCTTCATTGTGATTAGCTGCCAACATCTGCCTAAGGGAGAAAGAGGGATTCTTCCCACCAAGGGAAAGTAAGCATGGATTGAACTATCTGGGTGACAGATGAGGATGCTATTCTACAAGCACAGGACACAGAAGACGTGCAAAGGCACTGGTCCAAATAATGTGATTTAAAGCTCTCATAACTCATACAGCAGAAAAGGTAAAAGCAACTGTAGTACAACATTGAAAAAAAAAAATTCTGTCCCCAAACTCTATCAAGTACCATGAATATACCATAAAGCAGTTAATGGCATCTTTGGTTAGGTAAAAAAAATAGGCTATCATAAGCCATTTATAAGACAGGCCTGGGTTCTTTCAATATTCTAATCACCATGGGTTAGTACAGTCCTGAGTGAGTCAAAGAATTAGCACTTAAGGGTGCTCAAGAATATTCAGTTGGAATATACCTTCAATAGAGAATGTTTAGTAACAGCAAAGCTCTCACGTTTTTTTGTTTAACAGTTTTTCCTAACTTTTCCAAGTTTTATTCTGTATCAAGATCAACCTGAATTACAGTATCAGTTCTCCAACTTCTAAGATTAATATTTGGTGAAGTTACCCAGAGTCATGAATGCTGAGATTGTATGAAAGCCTGTGGTCAGAATAAAGTACTGAAAGAATTAAATATGACATTCTTTGGTGCTATTTATGCTTATTAAAACTGAAAGTGACAGTTATAGGAAATATGCTATTTTCCTCCTTTGCATTTAAGGCAATTCCAGAAATAGGAAGCTCAAGATCATTCATCAAGATTGCTAGAAGGGACTAGTGCCTTACTGAAAGTATCCAAAAGGTGCTTCATCCTCATATTTCAGAAAATAATCCTTGTACATCAAGAAGAGCTTTAACACTTTCAACAAATAATTAAATAATACTCAGTGGGAAAATAACATACACTTTGGAGATCCCACTATGTTTCTCTCCCTCCCCCTCCCTTCCTTCCCTCTTCCTGCAAACAGCAGCTTAGCTAAAAACGCACTGAAAGCATGTAGTTTCCTAATCTAATGTTAAAAGCTAGATAGACTGGTTACAAAAATGTGGATATTTTCAAACATATGGGATATATCCATGTCTGTGAGCTGAACCTGTATTTTACTAACTCTGTAAATATGCAATGGGTAGCAGAGTTCACATCACACTTCCAAAGGAACCATACAAAGTTAAGTCAAAGGAAAGATTTTGCTTAATATCCTCTCTCAACCATGGCTTTATACTTATGTTTACAGATAAGTAGGATCCTGTATTCGCAAACTCAACCAGGAAGCAGGTAGAGGTTTGTTGTGGTTGGATACATGGACCTAAACAAGTGGAAGGAAGGCATGACACAAATGGCTTATTTCACACACTCCATCATGAATTCTAGGCATGGCGCTGGATTTTCCTTCTGGGATGTGATTTCTCTATGACATGTTTGTATTACCAACAGCCATTCAATTTATTTCTATGTTTTCAGCTGAAATGAAAAAGTTAAAAATCTCTGGAAGTATGACCAGTTCTTTGTAGGATGTGTTAAGAGGGTATGAGTTAAATAATACTTACTTCTAGTATTATTAATACTGTAGTAGTATTTATTTCTATTGTGGTAGCACGAGGGTCACACTGTACGAACAAAAAACACAAATACAGTCCGTGCCCTGAAGAGCTTTCAATCTAAGTATAAGACAAGAGACAACAGATAAATACAACAGAGTACAAAGAAACAATGAGACAAACATCCTACTGTCTATTTACTAAATTTATCAGTTGATTTAAGTCACCATCATTTTCCCTGGGAGTGCAAGCTAGCCAAATGGGCTGGACAGGGATGTGGAAGAGGCAAAGCCATCACCTTGCCCTCTTCCCCCTTTCCTCCCTTCCCCGCCCCCACACATACAGATGGATTTTAAAAGGAATACATTTGCTAAAACATTTAATGAAAAATGTGTCACCTTTTTCATTTAAAAACAATAAAATTTTACTTTTTTTTTTTACTGCCCACTGTAGAACTGGCTGAATACAGAGAAGGGAGATACTAAGAAATCATGCTCTGGATACTTGCCAGAGAGCTCTAAAAGCTATTGTTGCTCCCTTGTGGCACAATCTCCCACATCACCCTCTGAGATGGGATAGTTCCTCACTTCTCCTATACAAGTCACTGTACTTCTGCACAGCTGAGGCCTAAATGCTTTCACGAAAGCAAGAGAGTGAATCCATGTCAAAGCTGGGATTAGAAGTCAGAAGTTTCTGGCTGGCAGGACTACACTCAGCTCATGTATCTTTTTAATTTTTTTAGTGCAAAGGTCAGTTTAAGAAGACTTGGGAGATATATCTGAACTTAAATGTGTTGTGTATTTATTTGTTTGGGTTCTGCATTTTCCTTTTCTTTATTTGTTAATATTTACAAAAGATGAAAACACAGCAGTCTCAAAAATATTTTTAAAATTATAAAATGTTGCTTGATATTTATAAAGTGTTTTGAAGGTATCTGGAGGAGAGAAATACTTGTGACTCCCAAAGTTGCCAACTCCTATTCTGTCTGAGGAAAGGGAAGAGATAAAAAGTAGAAAGTAACATAGATATGCCTATAAATATATCTAAGCGTCACTGGGCAAAATGCATGCGCTAGTTCTCAGATTGCCAGCTTTGGTGGGCCTTTGTAGTTAGAGCTGAGCTGAATATTCTGCTGCTGTGTATTTAGCGCACAACAAATAGCACAGCACTGTCTTATTTTTTCTCTCGCACTATAAAGGGATTTTTTCAGTTCATGCATAATTCAGAATTTGCAACGATACCACCATGACAGAACATTTCTTTAACACAAAGAAAAGAAGAAAAAGAAAATTGTGTTGTCCTTGATTTGAAACTAAGTCACGTTGGACACAGATTTTATTTTCATTGCATTACCACATCATAAGCTTCACTGACAGCAAACTCACATATTTGTAACAGAAATAAGACAATACAAATATTATATATTTTTTAAAACTTCTCTCTACTGTCTAAGTATATTAGCTACAATTTCCGTCTCAATGCAACTCCATTTACTCCAAAATCAGATGTCTGAACTTGTTAAAAAAAAGTACAAAAGAGAAATAATAAGAAAAATAAACTGTACATATTAAGAGGAAATGTTTCGTTTTGGAAACCCAAGAGCATAAAGTCGATGTTTCAGATTTTCTGAACTGACGCTACAATATCTGGACTCAACAAAGATACAATATTTCAGAGCTATAAGCTGTACTAATACCAGTGTTATGTTTACTGAATCCAAAGTTAATAAGTATTTCTTTTTTATTAGTACCCACATATTTCCTCAATTGTCTAAATATTAGCTACCAAGCTAAATGAAACTACTTTATGCCTGCATTAGATTAACAACTAAACTGTTTGAAGAAAGGTGGGAGAAATAGGATTAAAAATTATTTTGAAAAAATCATTGAGATAATTTTTATGAAAAATAATGAGCCAAATCCTGATGACAACAAATGAGCTGGTGTTAATTGCCATACAGTCTATTAACTTAAACAGCTCTGGTGAGTAACACCAGCTGAGGATCAGGCCCAAATGCATGCCTACTGCAACTCATAACATATACTGTCTCAGCTCTTTCGTATTTATTCCCTTTGTATGTGTCACTATCTCTTTTAATACTTGTATAAGAAAATACTTTGTGCTGCCAACAATTCTGTAAATCTTTTTTTTAATTTGTATTTATAATCATAATTAATGGAAGACACAAAAAAAGAAAGATAATTGCCCTAACCACTCCTATGACTCACTGAAGCAAAGGGCATGTACTGGTTTTCTATAAACAGTTTTCGACATGCTCCTCTGACACAATCTCATCTAATATAGATGTTCACAAACAGGTTTTCTCCCCAGAACAAGCAATTATCAATCACACAGCACAACAATATTTGTATCAGTGGATTCTGTCAGGAAAATAATAAAATATTTTGTTTTGGGTTAATTTGACCCAATACTTTGTTTTGGGCTAATTTGACAGAATATTTTGTTTTCCTGAACTCTCCCAAAATGTTTTGACTCAGTGCAATAACATATTAAACTGCATTTTCCTATCAGTATATTGCCTTATGGGAGCTGTAGTTCAGGCCGCCAACTCTCTTCTACAGGCTAAGCTCCCTGGAGCTTTACATTTCTCATGATGCAATGTGATTTCTCTCTGAACAAGCAATGTGTGATGCATCAGGGGAATCACACAACTCTGTCTGCATCATGAGACATGTAGTCCCGTCAGAGGGAGCTACCCATTGGAAGAAGAGGAGCATAAGGCTCTTAAACTAACTTCCAAGAGGCAACGCACCATAATGGGAAAATACATTTTATATTGAACTGACTCAAATCAAGCATTTTGGATCAGTCCAATAAATCAAAATGAAAGATTTCTATTTTGGGAATCTCAAAACTGACTTTAATAGCTAACTCCACAGCAATGATTTCAAAATATAAACCAGCGCTGGTTGCCAAACTAAGCGGAAAAAAACCCAGACATTCTTACTATGTTAGAGAAAAATAATAATTGTCACCTATCGTGTCTTCCTCTTGAATGAACTACTCTTTTTTTTAAAAGAGCAGTTTCTCCTCAGTTGAAAGGAACTGAAGAACGTGATGCAAATATTGTTTGTGACAGCAGTATTAAGAATAGCTTCAGTGACAATCTAAATAGTGAATTTGACATTGAAGAACTGGTACATCTTGAATACTGCAAAACATACAATGTGTTTCCAGGTCTTGGAAAATGTGTTTGAGGAAGGACTGAAACAAAAAGAAAGTGTATTAGCTCTAAATGAAAGCCCACTTGCACCTATTGATGACTGAAGTCCTAAAATCTGAACATTTTTATCAGATGTGTGGAACCTCTGCTTTTCATGTAGATATGTTCAATTTATTCGCTATACTGCTATAAAACAGTAAGCCATTATGAAGTGTGAAATCAATCTAGTTATATTGACAAACAGTAGGCTAGTTGCTAATGCAGGAAAATCAATGCTATTTCCAAACAACATCAAGAGCCCATTGTCTTGTCCTTCTCTACTACTGACATATTGTTACAAAATCAAGAACAAAAACAGCTGGCAAATTGATAGCAACTACAACTGTGCAGCCTAGTGTTATCACCTTGCCTATACAATTTCATTACATTGGTTAGTAAACATTCAGAAAACAGTAAACAATGCTGGAAGTATTGACCCACTACAGTGAAACCATGTTTAGTTTACCAAATGACTTTTTCCTAATAGTGCTAAGTATTATTCAATGGTAATGCAGAATTTAAATTGTTGCTTTATGGGCTACATTACTAGGGGGTGTGTGTCTTAAATTCTGCTATAGGAAACCTTTCTATTAGTTAAGATCAGCCAGGAATGAACTATACAACAGTTTAATATCTACAGCTATTTAATAACTTATATAACATTTTTCATACACAAGAATAATAATCTGTTTTATCTATAGTACATAGCATGCCCAATCACCCACAACTAAACCACCTGCAGGGGCAGAATGTAACAATTATTCTGCACCATCAACATTACACAGGCAAAGAGCTGAAGTGAGCCATTAATGCAGTCCAGCGTAAGGAGTAGAGGATGAGTTGCACTGCACTAGAGGTAGCCCTGGGAGGAATTATGCTTTCTTAGTGGACAGGTAAGGGAGTAAGCACTTCACCTCTTTTCAGGATACAACTTATTCCTGCTCTGGTGCCTGGATGGCTTTGCCACTGGATCACAGGGGAAGAGCGAGTATGGTACTTGGATTAGTCACTTTGATCAAGTTATAAGGTACTGGACACTTATTCAAAGCCTTTAGAGGAAATGACTGTCACAGATTGCACAAATGATTGTCCCATAAGCATTCAGTACAGGGGCAAAGCAAGAAGCAGGCCCTTACGTTTTCATTTTTAACTGATCTGCAGAGAAGGAAGGGGATGTGGAAAACGATGATTATATGACTGCAGCTCCCTATTATGAGTATTTAATAGTCTACTACGTGTAGCAGACAAAAGTAAGGTGCAACATTAACGACATTTCCAGTTCCAGATTAAGTGTGCAACAAATGCTTTGTTAATGCACCTATTACAAGCCTGATAATGTGGGAGAGGGGGCAAGGAGACTTTGCTCACCTGGTTTCTCACATGCAGGAGCTTGGCACAATGGGAAACCTTGTATGCATAGAGGGAAGCACATGCTACACAATTTAAAGTAACTGTGCTCCCTGGGGCTTCCCACAGATACTGTGCATCAGGCACAAAGCCTTTTAAGAGTTCTTGTTTTGGGGGGGATGGTTCTCCAGCACACAGCTGTGGTTTAAAGCACTACTTTTGCCATATGTTAGCATCATTGTTTGTCAGTGATTTCTAAAATGTTCCAGGCATTCCATCTCAAATAGATCACTCTCTCCCATTCCAGTATATATTAAGCAACTGGGATACAGTCTTTGCAGATGGATCAAGAGTAGCACATAAACAGCTGTGAATATCTAGCACTCAGGTATTTCATCTGTATTTTCCAGCAAGACACATTTTTAAATGATTGCCTATACTGGTCCTACTGTTCTTATTTTTCACCAACCCCTTCACTCCACTAGTAGCTCAGTCATCACAATTTTTCATCCTTCTCAACATTACTAAGGGGCAGACGTAGACTTAATTTTGTTATCACACAAATCAACATGTTGTCAGACTGAAATAGGTGTGGGAGTGTAACATTCTGAAAAGAAACAAAGTTGAAGGAAAGAGAATTCAGTAGGTGTCTGTAGAAGAATACTAACACTTCCTCTTAATGAGCACTAACATTCAAGATACTTAGCATAAAGCCTTTAAGAACTGACATTCATGCTTAGAAACTCTAATGTAATTTCTATTGATTCTGTCAATAAAAATATTAATGGAATCCAAGGTGCATGTGACTAATTAAATCAATAGGAACAGCAATGTTAATCCAAACGAGCATCAGTATCAAAACCCAATATTATCATGCAAGCCAAGACATTTATTAAACAGGTAATAAAAAGCTTTCTTGCAAGCATTACTCCTATCTAATCTGAACCACAATGGTGTTTCATTTCAGTAGTTTTGTTATACTGGATTATACTTTTTTCTTAAGACAGTGGAAGGGACACCAACAAAATCTATCCCTCAAAATTATTTTCAGTACCTCTCATCCTTAAAGTAATTATCGGTCTCTACAAACCACATTATATCATGTATGCCAAGGTATGTTTTCATCTGGTGATGTTTGCACAGAGGCTAAAGCAAGATTGATAAAATCTGGGCACTTCTATACTACAATAGTCACCACTGAAAAGTCAATATTTGCCAACAGTTGCCAAACATGGTAAATGAAACACCATGAGTTTTCCCCTCTATTCATAGCAAATAACTTCCTATTTCACATGCCACTATGTGATGACTCATGGTAAATAATGAATTTTTAATTGTGATCACTGTAAATATGAAAACTGATGATGGAGCAGTCTATGTCTGTAGCTGTAATGATCCCTAAACTACAGATCTGATTTGTACACCAAGTTAAGCTCTGCTACGCATTAGAGCTAAGCAATGACAAAATGATTCAGAAAAATTAAGGAAGGCATGAACCTCAACAAAAATCTCAAAAATAGCCAAAATTCTCAGTTTTCTCAAATTAACTACAGCCAAACCATCTCCAGTAGTGATTTTGTCAAATTTAACAAATTATGCAGAATGTGGTCTAGTTAGCACTTGGATGGAAGACCTTCCAGGATACTTTGGATGCTACAGAAAGGGGTGATGATAACATAGCATGTGGCACCTTTCCCTTTGAATCAGTACTGAACCATTGTCCCTACAATGAATGGTTCTTGAAGGTATGTTGCTGCTGGAGGTACCTGATATTTGGAGAAGGTAGGAAAATTAAGTTCTGAACATTTAAGAAAATTAGAGACCTAATGACATTATAAAAATATAATTGTGAGCTCTGTTGTCTTGACCACATTCCCAAGATAAAATTACTTCTGGCTACTTAAAATTTTCCCAACATTTTCACTTGAATTAGTTATTCTTTACATTGTGACTTGAACTACTGAACAGAGAGCCACATTGCCTTTTTCTCCTCCTGATAGCAACTAGCAAAAGTCTCAGAAACCAACAGCAAAACAAATTTTAAGTACATCAGAAGCAGGAAGTCAGCCAAACAATCAACAGGACCACTGGATGACTGAGGTGCTAATGGAGTACTCAAGGGAGCTGAGGCCATTGCAGAGAAGCCAAATTAATTATTCACTATAGAGGATGTGAGGAAGATTCCCACACCAGAGTCAGTCTTTTTAGGTGACAAATCTGAAGGGATGTCCCAGACTGAGGAGTCAATAGATGAGGTTTGGGGACAAATTGATAAATTAAACAGTAATAAATCACCAGAACCTGATGATATTCACTCAATAGTCCTGGAGAAACTCAAATATGAAATTGTAGAACTAACTACTGTGGTATGTAGCCTATCATTTACATCAGCTTGACTGGAAGATAGCTAATGTGATGTTAATTTTTAAAATAGGCCCAGAGGTGATCCTGGCAATTACAGGCCAGTAAGCCTGACTTCAGTACCAGGCAAACTGGTTGAAACTCCAATAATGAACAGAATTATCAGATACATAGATGAAAATAGTATGTGGTGGAAGAATTATCACAGCCTTTGTAAAGGGAAATCATAATTCACTGCTCTATTAGAATTCTTTGAGGGTGTCAACAAGCATGTGGACAAGGGTAATCAGTTGATATAGTGTACTTGGAGTTGCAGAAAGCTTTTGAAAGGGTCCCACAAAAAGGTTCTTAAGCAAAGTAGACTGTCATGAGATAAGAGGGAGGATTCTCTCATGGACCACTAACTAGCCAAAAGACAGGAAACAAAGGGTAGGAATAAATGGCCAGTTTTCACAGTGGAGAGAGATAAATACCAGGGTCCACGAAGGTAATGTACTGGGTCTAGTGCTGTTCAACATCTTCAAAAATTATCTGGAAAAAAAGTTAAACAGTAAGGAGACAAAGTTTGCAGATGATGCAAAATTATACAAGGTAGTTAAGTCAAATGCTGACTGTGAAGAGTTACAAAGCGATCTCACAAAACTGGCTGACTTGGCAACAAAATGGTAGATGAAATTCAATGTTGATAAATGCAAAGCAATGCATATTGGAAAACATAATCTCAACTATAGAAACAAAATGATGGGGTCTAAATTAGCTCTTACCATTCAAGAAAGAGATTTTGGAGTTATTGTGGATAGCTCTCAGAAAACATCCACTCAATCTGCAGCAGCAGTCAAAAAAATTAACATTAGGAACTATTACGAAAGGAATAGATAATAAGACCGTAAATATAATGACACTATATATATTCATGGTATGCCCACATCTTGAATACTGCATGAAGTTCTGGTCGTCCCATCTCAAAAAAGATGTATTAGAAATGGAAAAGGTACAGAGAAAGGCAAAAAATGATTAAGGGTATGGAACAGGTTTTATATGAGGAGAGATTAAAAAGATTGTTCCTCTTGGAAAAGAGAAGACTAAGGGGGGATATTACAGTATCATATAATAGAATCATAGAATATCAGGGTTGGAAGGGACCTCAGGAGGTCATCTAGTCCAACTCCCTGCTCAAAGCAGGACCAATCCCCAACTAAATCATCCCAGCCAGGGCTTTGTCAAGCCTGACCTTAAAAACCTCTAAGGAAGGAGATTCCAACACCTCCCTAGCTAACCCATTTCAGCGCTTCACCACCCTCCTAGTGAAAAAGTCTTTCCAAATATCCAACCTAAACCTCCCCCACTGCAACTTGAGACCATTACTCCTTCTTCTGTCATCTGCTACCACTGAGAACAGTCTAGATCCATCCTCTTTGGAAACCCCTTTCAGGTAGTTGAAAGCAGCTATCAAATCTCCTCTCATTCTTCTCTTCTGCAGACTAAACTATCCCAGTTCCCTCAGCCTCTGCTCATAAGTCATGGGCTCCAGCCCCCTAATCATTTTTGTTGCCCTCCACTGGACTCTTTCCAATTTTTCCACATCCTTCTTGTAGTGTGGGGCCCAAAACTGGACACAGTACTCCAGATAAGGCCTCTCCAATGTCAAATAGAGGGGAATGATCACGTCCCTCAATCTGCTGGCAATGCCCCTACTTATACAGCCCCAAATGTCGTTAGCCTTCTTGGCAACAAGGGCACATTGTTGACTCATATCCAGCTTCTCGTCCACTGTAACCCCTAGGTCCTTCTCTGTAGAACTGCTGCCTAGCCATTCAGTCCCTCGTTTGTATCAATGCATGGGATTCTTCCATCCTAAGTGCAGGATTCTGTACTTGTCCTTGTTAAACTTCATCAAATTTCTTTTGGCTCAATCCTCTAATTTGTCTAGGTCCCTCTGTATACTATCCCTACCCTCCAGCATATTTACCAATCCTCCCAGTTTAGTGTCATCTGCAAACTTGCTAAGGGTGCAGTCTGCGCCATCCTCCAGATCAATAATGAAGATATTGAACAAAACTGTCCCCAGGCCTGACTCTTGAGGCAGTCCACTTGATATGAGCTGCCAGCTAGACATGGAGCCACTGATCACTTCCTTGAGCCTGATGATCTAGCCAGCTTTCTATCCACCTTATAGTCCAGAGATCTATAAAATCATGAATTGTGCAGAAAAAATGAATAAGGAAGTGTTATTTACCCCTTCACATAACACATGAACCAGGGTCACCCAATGAAATTAATAGGCAGCAGGTTTAAAACAAACAAAAGAAAATACTTCTTCACACAGTGCATAGTCAACCTGTGGGATTTGTTGCCAGGGAATGTTGTGAAGGCGAAAACTTCACCTTGGTTCAGAACAGAATTAGATAAATTCATGGAAGGTAGGTCCTTCAATGGCTATTAGTTAAAATGGTCAGGAATGCAACCCAATGCTGTGGGTGTCCCTAAGCCTCTGAATGTCAGATACTGGGACTGGACTATAGGGGATGGATCACTTGATGATTGCCCTGTTCCCTTTGAAACATCTGGCATTGATCACTCTTGGAGGACAGGATAATGGGCTAGATGGATCATTGGTCTGATCCAGTATGGCCCCTTTCATTTGGTATCTATTTTCCCTCTGCCAAGGCTAACTCTGGTTTTAATACGGATCAGTCCATTCATCTCCCCTTACTTTGTCCCTCTGTTCTCTAACATGGAGTCCCTCTGACATGCCATACATCTAGACTAAAACATTAAAAATCCTATTTGCATGGAACCCATGGTTTTCACAAATTGGACTTCCTGGTTTGTGCTGTTCAAAGTTCAGAAAAGGGCAGGAAAAGGCCTTCTGTTAACTCATGGCAAGATGGCCATGTATCTTCATTAAACAAGTCTACATAAGAGAAATGCACTCAGAGTATATTTCAATACCTGAAGAAGAGCTCCGTAGAAGTTCAAAAGTTTGTCTCACTTACCAACACCAGTCGGTTCAATAAAAGATATTACCTCACTGTGGCTGGGTGCTGGTTGAGCTCCTACCACTCCAGCCCCAATCAAAGGGAAGGGATTGGGGCTGGATGAATAGCCCTGTGCCTGCCTGGTAACTGGTCGCATGTGCCAGTCTCATTAACCCAGAGTTATAAGGGCTAGGAGGAAGCCAGGGAAAAGGAGAAGAGGGAAAGAGAAAAGTCAGGCACAGAAGGAAGTGGAGCCTCCTAGTCTGTTGCCGGTCAGGCATGTTGTAGGCAAAGTAGCTGTGAAGCCTGTATATAGTTGAGAACTAGTGGTGGGAAACCTTTTAAGAATAAACAGCATGGGTGCTGCACCAGACTGAAGTATCCCTGACTCACTGAAGAGGGAGGCCCAGAGGCTGAATACCCGGGGCGCAGGGTGAACCCTGTGACACTCACCCACTCTGTCTCTCTAACATAACAGAAAGCATCATTATCGTCTGTATGTAAAGTCTTATTCCCTTAGTGACATGGCCACTCTGAGGTCTTGCTTTCACTGGGGACGGCATGTAGGGTTTGTGTAGCTACACATCACAGTAAAAAGCTGACTGCATCCACAGTGTGTAGCTACACGTGGCAGTGAAAGGCACTGGCAGAGGGGAGGGAGCAGGGCACTACACTTCTAAAATACACCTCTACCCCGATACAACACGACCTGATAGAACACAAATTCGGATATAACACAGTAAAGCAGTGCTCGGGGGGAGGGGGCAGGGCTGCGCACTCCAGCGGACCAAAGCAAGTTCGAGATAACGCAGTTCCACCTATAACGCAGTAAGATTTTTTGGCTCCCGAGGATAGTGTTATATTGGGGTAGAGGTGTAGCAGTATAGATGTGCAAGGAACGGCTTGGGCATGTAGAGAGACATGTAGGGTACATACCGTACAGTTCTGGTGTATCTTTACTCTACTTGCCTAAGCAGTGCCTCACTGTCTATACTGCTATTTATATCCATGCTACAGGGGGCATGCAGTCTATGTACTCTACACACTGCTGTAAGTATAGGCATAGCCTTACGAACTGGCCCCATACTCCCAAGTACAGTCACTAGTCTGTTCTGAGTGGATCTGATCACTGGGTCCCACATGCTTCCAAGTCAACTGAGTGTGAGCAGAGTCTAGTCAGTATTATTAGCTCTTGATCTCTGGCGCACACCTGCATATTCAGACCTCTTTTATGACAACCTTCTCTGACACATGGGGTGCTATTACTCAGCCACCCTAGACACCCAAATCAGAGCCTCAGACTTCCCAAGCCCCACCCCCTGTCCATTACACATGCTCTCATAGTGTTCCACCTCAACTGTGGGCACTTTGGGCTTCTAATGTAGCCTCTTTGGGCACAACGTGGCAGGAAAGCAAGGAACACAGGCTTAGCACTCTTAAAGTACTCTAGAATCACAGATCTTTGAAAATAACAGAAGTCCTGTGACGTGCCCTTCCCTAGTTTGACTCACCCCATCTGTGAGACCAAGGGCTTGTCAGTGGCAACAGCTGAACAAAGTCTCTTGACCTCTTTCTCCTGCAAATCCTTGCCTGTGGTGATGGTCAACTGCCTCACCCCAGCCCATACTAAGCAGAAGCCCAGGAGGGAACAAAACACAGATTTCTGGGGTCAAGGCTAGGTCTAAGAACATGCAGGTGTCACCATGTATGTAACTCATGAGTGGCTGGGAGAGCATTCATGTATTTAACTGGGAATGAATTTGCATGCTGAAGGCTGTGTGTGAGCAGGCCAGGTGTGGTTGTTCTGGTACCACTGCAGTGTAAAAAGCATGCCAGGCTAGAGCATTAAGAGAACACCGCTGTTCAACAGTCTAGATTGTACCCTAGGATATGTCATAGGCGCCTTTGCAGAAAAGGTATTTTTCAACCAAGATCCATAATATCCCTAATTAAGATATGCTGATAAAATGCTTGACAGAATGGAGAGCTTTAATGTCTCGCAGATACAACTTCAAGGATAGGATAAGCCTTTCTTCCTTTGACATGATCAAGAAAATAAAAAAAATCACATTTTTTCTGGGTTTAGTATGCATGGTTTTTTTGTTTTGTTTTTTAAAGGAGGGGGATAGAGAAGTAAAACTATGTTCATTTTTTACTCAAACAAATTGCTAATCACTGCTTTAAATGAATTCCAACTACAAACACTCATGTATTCTCTCAGAGACCTTTTGTAATTCTTATTTGTTGCACAACATTTACAGAATAAAAAGCCTTCCAAGTTGAACAGCTGGGTTTACATCCATAGTTTCGCCCTTTCCTCCTCCCCCCATGCCCTACATGACCAGGCTAGCATGAAGACTTCTGAAGTACAGAATATCGATTGGAAACATACTATGGATTGCTTGCACAGCAAGGTAAATTATTGTATATGGTATATATTTAATTTCCCATATATAACAATAAACATGATTGATTCTTCAATTTCAGAGCATCATTTTCGTAATTAAGAAAATAAATACTCTTTCCAAATATAGCTAACTTATTTTTTCCAAGGAAATTTCTTTAGTGCAGTAGCTCATGTGTGACAGACAAATAACTATCCCTCTTCCTGTGGGCCCCTTTTTTTTTTTTTTTTTTTTTTTTTTTTTTTTTTTTTTTTTTAGAACCTGCCATTCATTTTCACACCTGACAGTATAAACCCCAGGACGTAGTTGTTGTGAAGAGGATTATCTTTCAGATCAATGCTGAAATTGATTCCAAACTGCACTATTTATCAGCCTGCAGCTAAAGCACTAAGAGTCAGGAAATATTTCTTCTCTTTCAAATCCATTCTTATTCTACTGCTGGAAGGAACATTATACTACAGCCTACATTAATACACACTTTTCTATTCTTTGTCTATGTGGAGAATCAAAGCCAAATACTCAGTGCAGCTAGTTACATTTTTTTGAAAGACAGACAGAATGATGTTTGCCACAGAATAACTAACCTTCGTGCTGTCACCAAATAATTACTTAAACCTTTCAAGACAGACTCATTATGACTACTAAGGCTTCTGAATGCCTCCTATATATTTTAAAATAAAAACTACCGGTACCACGTCTTCATCTTAATTTGACATAATGATCTGGAAAACATACATATAGTCTCTTTTTAAAATTAAGTTTAAGGATGAATTTCATGCACTTGAAAATGGAAAATTGACTGGACTGGCTATATCCAGGCCTGCTATGAACAGATAGAGTAAATTAAATCAACAGAATTTCATCAATCTATCTAGGTATTTGTAACAGGTCTGTCACTATCATATCTGAACATCAAACCAATTCAACCCTGATCTGCTATCCATGACCAGGGCTTATTCTTATCACTGACTGACAAACTCTGTGGGGGAGAGAGTCCAATGCCTGATAAAAATCAATGGGAGTCTGTCCATTGACTCCAACAGTCATTGCATTAGGCCTTTTTCACATGAGAATATGTTGAGGCCCTTAGCTAATTTTGACCTTTGTCTTAAATGGTATTTGAATACAGCTCTCCAGTAGAGAAAAGCTGGTAAACCTTAACCACACAGACTCCAATATAACTTAAAATTTACAACACAACATAATTTACCAACTAAGTATATATTGCAGAGAAATTTAAATAACATAAATTACATAGTCTAAATGGCAATGTTAAGAAGATGATGAGAAACAGCCAGTTTGGAAGAAGCACTGGTTTCTTTTCAGTTTATCATAATAAGAAATACTGCATTGTTGTTAATCGTGATGACTAAAACTGAACTCTAAAGGTTTATTAACTATGTGGGGCCACTGACGACAACATGAGAATTTCACCCATTTCACAAAAGCTTTATTAAAATTACATATTTCTGAGTTATTATCAATCGAATACCTGTGAAGCATTAAAATTAAATAAGAAAGCCTACATTTTCAAAAGTTACTAGTGATTTCTGGTGTCTGAACATTTGGATGTACCAAGTACTTAGTACTTTCTGAGAATCAGGCCCTTTTAAGGCATATTAAGTTGGATAGCCAGATAATGATGCACCCAAAACCACTTTTATCCATTGAGGGTGTAATGTTTACCATTTACATAGCCGTTTTCATCTTTGGAATGCTTTACGAACATCAGATAATTAATCCTCACAACATTTGGCAGCAGAGGCAGCGCTAGCTTTTTTGATGCCCCAAGCACGGCAGTCAGGCAGACTTCAGTGGCGAGCCCACAGGAGGTCCGCCGGTTCCATGGCTTCAGCATACCCGCCACCGAATTGCCACCGAATCTGCGGGACTGGGGACCTCCCGCAGGCAAGCCGCCGAAGGCTGCCTGACTGCCGCCCTCGCAGGGACCAGCAGGGCGCCCCCCACGACTTTGCGCCCCAGGCATGTGCTTGGAGTGCTGGTGCCTGGAGCTTCCGCTGTTTGGTAGCTAATCCGCTATTATCCTCATTTCACAAATGGAGTAAGTGAGGAAGAAAGTTTAAGTGATTTATTGAAGAATACAAAGTAATCAGTGTCAGACACAACTTTAAATATTAGGAGTTCCTGGGATCCTATGCTCAGGTCCAAATACTGTTTCTCTCTCACAAATTCATGCACATAACAAAAAACTTTCACAACAATATTTTTGCATCGTCATCGTTACAATGTCTTCACTTGGAATATTCAGGTCGAATGACAAAAATAAATATTAGATAATGGCAAACTGAAAACTTTCCTTTGGGGTGCTTTCTGGGTTTTTTTCTTTTTTGACTTCTTGAATTTCACAGTGATAGGATCTTTAAAATAGTTAATCTCATGGTTTCAGATGTTTACATCTGAAATTTCAGTGTTGTTACCGTGGGGGTCAGGGCCGGTGCTACCATTTAGGCAGCCTAGGCAATTGCCTAGGGTGCCAGAATAATTGGTGAGCACCGTTTTGCCGGAGGGGGCGGCAGGCAGCTCCAGTGGAGCTGCCGCAGTGGTGCCTGCAGAGGGTCCGCTGGTCCGCGGCTCCAGTGGAGCTGCCGCAGTGGTGCCTGCGGGCGGTCGGCTGCTCACGCGGCTCCGGTGGACTGCCCACAGATACGACTGCAGCAGCTCCACCGGAGCCGCGGAGCACCGGACCCTCTGCAGGCACCACCGTGGCAGCTCCACCGGAGCCGCGGGACCAGCGCGCGGGGAGGCGAAATTGCCATCCACCTAGTGCACTCAAACCCCTAGCGCCGGTCCTGGTGGGGGTCCTGACCCAAAAGAGGGTTGTGGGGCGTTGCGAGATTGCCAGCATTACTTCTGCACTACTGCTGGCTGTGTGGCTGGAGAGCAGCGGATGCTGGCCATCACCAGCAGCGACGCAGAAGAGAGGGTCGCAGGGTATAGGAAGGTCATCACTTTTGGAGGGGGCACGGCCAGCCTCACAGGTGGGCGACCATCCAGGACCCCATGGTCAGGGGGTCCATAGTTCCCCCCTACAGCCAGACCAAGGTCTCTTTAACGACCGAGGGCTGGGCCCGGAGCTGGGGAGGGGCCAGGCTGGGAGCGCCCCAGCACGGGGGTCAGGCTCCAGCTGCTAGTCCCGGCAGGGCTGGAGAGGGATGGGACTTCCTCTTCCCTTGCATGGGCTGCTCCTGGGGCTGGGTCAGACTCACCTCCAGGAACCTCCCCCATCTACAGGAAGTGCTGCGGCTGCGCTGCCTTCAGAACACAGCCTCACTTCTGTACCCTCAATTCTGTGCTACCTTCAGAGCTGGGCTCCCAGCCAGCAGCCGCAGAGCTTCCCAGAGGTGGATCTGACCAGCCCCTGGAGAGACCCCTGCAGGGGAAGAGAAAGTCCCGGCCAGGACTAGCAGCTGGCGCTCAGAGCATAGTATGAGCCCTCATCGCCAACAACAGTCAGATTTCATGGGGGAGCTAAGATTTCACAGTCCGTGACATGTTTTACATGGTCGTGAATTTGGTAGGGCCCTACAGACAAACCATGCTAATGTCAAATCGCAGCGCAAACAGGCCGCTCAAAAAACAATCTGGAAAAAAAAATCAACATTATCTCACAGTATTAAAGGTTATCAAGACAAATCATGTCACTTTCTGTTTTGCATTTTTTAGGTTTGCTTGTTTGGGGGGGTTGTTAATTTAAGCTATGATTGTCTTTTATTACATTACCATAAATTTATTCTGATAACAGAACTAAGAGACATCCTTAAAAACTATCTGAGAGATGGTAAATCAAGTAGCATGTTAAATCTCAGACCTTTGCACTTGAGTTTAAAACAGTCTTATAAAACATGGTTTAAAAAATGTGCCACTACTAGAATAATATGACAAATGCCATTCACAATTGTGATCTGTTGGCAGAGGTTAGTCAGGTGGCTTACATAGTTCTTGCCCACATAACATGGTCTTATAAAATGATTTCACTGCATCACTTCCATGAAAAATATACATTTATTAAATACACCAGTTCACTGCAGACACAAATTTACCATAAGCTTAAACCATTTCATATAACAAACTGCTCTGAATTATTAACAAATCAAATAACTCGATGGGTGAAGCATGAAAAGAAAGTCATTGTAAGCCATGGAGAGTTCAATGAGTTGTTTTCCACTACCATTCTAGAAGAAAAGTTACTGTTTTTTTTCCTGCTTATTTTTAATCTATCTTAATCAAAAATTCAAAACAAAGTATGTAAAAAGCCTGAAAAAAATCAGGCTGCCAGATAAAATATTAATGAAGACTTCAGATGTCTCATTTTCCATTTCAATTTCTCATGTTCTTTTTCTGTAAGAGACAAGAACAAGGAGGTTCACCCATTGTTCATGAGAAACAACTTTAGCAGAAAGAGATACTGTCTGCAGCACTTATCAATATTTAGAGCAGCAAAGCACTCAGCAGGACAGCGGATTACAAATTTTAATGATCTGTGTCTAACGCAGGAGTGCTAATTCTAAACATGATCAATACAGACAAGAATTCCATCAACACACACAATTTTATTTTATTTTAAATTACTTATATTATTTTATTTTTAGTTTTTCATTGAGAATTGACAAAATCAAGATTTTCAGTGTCCATGCAGCTAAGCTTACTTCAACAGAAGCAATGTCATTTCTAAAAGGTTGTTGTTTTTAACAGCACTTAAACCTATTTGATAGTTAGACTTGATTTTACAACATATAACTAATGGAAACAACTACAATGAGTCTTTTTATATAAATAGATATGTTTGAAAAGTCATACTGAACTATTACCAATTCATTCCTGTGATAATGCTTTGAAAGCACTTAACAACTGCTCCATAAATCCACTAAAAATGCACTATCATGTCTACTAGAAAAAAACAAAACAATCATTTTGTTCAGTTATATTTTCTTGGGAAATAGCATTTTAACTATCTTAGTGTGTCTTGAGAATAACTGTAAAGAATGATTGCAAAAAAAGCCTAATTAATGGTGGGATATTAGATAAAACTGAGTTTTCTTTTATAAAGTATGTTCTTAGTAAAGAAAACTCTTGGAAAATTATTTCATTGACTTATACAATTATGACTAATGCACTACCCCTTAACTTTGGGGATAATATACTACTGTTGGCCACTTTTCAACACAGAGGCAATTGCTTTCCACAACAATTCTCAACTCCTCTCTCTCTCTAATACAGATGTAGAAAGACAGAACTCAGATAACTGTCATCTTATAGCTATACATCACTGGCTTCTTATGAAATCACACTAACCAAGTGATCTGAATTGTTTGTCAAATTATCGGAACTCCAAGAATGTCACTAACGCTTTATAGCATGGCTTTTCAGAGCTTATATTATAGTTTTTAAATTACATCCAAGTTTTGCAGGGGTATAACTGAGGGCTAAAACTGACTATACTTATACACATAAAATGGTTGTAAATATTGATATTATATTTTTGTGCATATTAACATATGGAGGCAGCAAGGTCTAGTGAATAGGGCACTGTACTACAGTCAGGAGACTTGGTTATATTTCTAGCTCTGCCATTGACTTTCTGTGTAACTTTAGACCAGGGATTCCCAAACTTGGTTCATGGTTTGTTCAGGGTAAGCATCTCGTGGCCCAACAGGGGCTTACCCTGAACAAGCCGTGAACTAAGTTTGGGAACCCCTGCCTTAGACAAATCTCTCCATCTCTTTGTGCCCCCTTTGTATCCTTTGTCTTCTCTATTTAGACTGTAAACTCTTCAGAGCACAGACTATTTTCTACTATGAGTTTGTACAGCACCTAGCAAAATGGGGCACCAATTTCAGTGATGCCTCTAGGACCTAGTACAATACAAATAATAAGAATAAGAATTTTCAGCTTAAAATTTCTATTTTGACTAGCAATTCATATGCAGCCCTGTCATAATATAATTCCCAATTCTGGACCTTAGCGTCCAAAATATGGGTATTAGCATGAATTTCCCTAAGCTTAATTACCAGCTTAGATCTGATAGGTTGCCACCAATCAGGAATTTTTAGGGCCTGATACCCTCTGGTCCCCCCAAAACCTTCCCAGGAGACCCCAAGACCCAGATTCCTTGAGTCTCACAACAAAGGGGAATAAACCATTTCCTTCCCCCTCCCTCCTTCCTCCCCAGCTCCTCCCCGCCCTGGGAACACTAGGAGATCACCTGATTCAACTCCGTGAATCTAACACAAAGAGGAACTTTACCATTCCCTCCCTCAGGCAGTACAGACTCAAGCTTCTTTGAGCCTTAACTAGGAGAAAACACTTAAACAGGTCTTAAAGCAAAGCTTTTAATAAAAAAAGAAATAAAAAAGTAACAGGTTTATCTTTGCACTTTAGATGGTAAAAAGTTACAGGGTCTTTCAACTTATAAACAATAGAAAGAAACTTTCTCCAGCAAAAACACAATTTAAGCTACTTCCAGCAAGTACACATATGCAAATGAAAAAGAAAACAAATTAAAAGACTTTGACCGCCTTTTCTACTTACAATTCTGAACAGATAAGAGACTGTAGCAGGGAGATTGGCAGAAACCTGGTTACACCTCTAGCCCCGTCCAGGACTCAGAGAGAACAAAGCCAAACCCAAAACCCACAAACAAAGGCTTCCCTCCCACGAGATTTTAAACTATCTTGTCTCCTGATTGGTCCTCTGGTCAGGTGTTTGGGGTCCCTGTTTGTTAACCTTCTCCAGGTAAGAGAGACATTAACCCTTAACTATCTGTTTATGACAAGCCCAATAGTGGACATGCAGGATTTGGGTAGTTTTTAAACTTTGGAGGAAGTTTAGCCAGCAGCCATACTGTCTGACTTTTGAGGGCTGAATTTTATTACAATAACATTCTTTTAATGATTACTCAGTTGTGTAACTTTTTCTAACTGAAAAACAATTAAATGGTTTGTTTAAAAAAAAGAAAATGTCCTTGATAATTAGGAAAGGAAATAAATTATACACGTATCAGTAACTGAAATTTGGATTTATATTCAAACTCAAGCTTTTATCCTCAACATCAAAGCCCTGCACAACTCTGCCCTGCTACTTTTCTGCTGCCATTCCATCCCAGCCCTTTCTTCCTCCATCTATCCTCTTCCCCAATTTCTTCAATATTCCTCCTTTGTGCTGTCCTGCTACACACTTCTTTGTGCTTTCTTTCCTGTCACCCCTTATACTTAAAACTGTGTCCCTCTCCTTTGGTGCCAAATAGCCTCCACCTCTTCATATACTACTCCTGAAAAGATTTTCTGTGACAATAAACCCTGAGATTCAGTAGATTAAAAAACGCCAACCAAGATATCTACAAGACTGAACCATCACTCAGTGTGTGATATATAATTCAACTGTATTGTCTGAGTCTAATTAAGATCAAATTTTGAAAAATTAACAGTAATGCCTTGAATTAAACTCCTTAGAGTAGTGACCGTGTCTCCCTGTTTATCTGTAACATGACAAGTACAAAAAAGTGCTCAGAAAATAATTAACAACAACAGTACTTCTCCTGGGTCTCCTCTTTTTCTGTATGTCAAAGGGTCTGATTCATCACTATGTTACTCTAATTTTTATGTCTACATAATTCTATTGATTTCAGAGCATTTACACTGGCTTAAAAGTGGAATAACACAGTGGTGAATTAGGCCTAAGAGATGTCAATGGTGGTTCTTTGCTTTACTCCAACCAATTAACAGTCTGTTGGATATGAGAGTGCAAGAGGATCATTATGTCTGAAGGAGATGAATAAAAAGAATAGATATGAGGCTCTTGCAAAATATGAGCCTGAGTTTCATGAAACAGTAGTAAGGTTTATTATATTAATTCAATGTTTCTTGCTAACTATAAAGTTTTCAAAAACTAGATATGCAATGACATATACATAAAATACCTACTTTTTAAGTATCGAGCACTGTTTTCACAAGGGTCTTATTTTGGAAATAATTACTGGTGGTATTCTGACATGACAAGTTATTTTTTGGCATATTGCTGTAAATCATGTTACGATGCTACATCCTATGAATGGCTAGAATCTGAACGGAATATTGTAAAACAGTTTATGCTCATATTTTATCTTATGTCCAAATTGTTATCTAACAGGGAATATTTTATGGATTTCAAACATATATTTGAAACCCACGGTGTCTGTACAGTCCTTTGAAAATGTATAGGATAAGGCCAGTCATTTCAAGTCCTTGTCATAAGGTGTTGATTTAGCGTGGTGCTGTCTACCTGACATAACCTTATTCCCAGATTCTGGACCTTAGCGTCCAAAATTTGGGGGTTAGCATGAAAACCTCCAAGCTTAGTTACCAGCTTGGACCTGGTACTGCTGCCACCACCCAAAAAATTAGAGTGTTTTGGGGCACTCTGGTCCCCCTGAAAAACCTTCCCTGGGGACCACAAGACCCAAATCCCTTGAGTCTCACAACAAAGGGAAATAATCCTGATTCCCTTCCCCCCTCCAGGTGCTCCTGGAGAGATACACAGACACAAGCTCTGTGAAACTACGCAGAGTGAGTCCCCCTCTCCGTTCCCAATCCTGGAACAAAAGCACTTTCCTCTTCACCCAGAGGAAATGCAAAATCAGGCTAGCAATCCAACACACAGCTCTCCCCTTGATTTCTTCCTCCCACCAACTCCCTGGTGAGTACAGACTTAATTTCCCTGAAGTAAAGAAAAACTCCAACAGGTCTTAAAAGAAAACTTTATATAAAAAAGAAAGAAAAAATACAAATGTTCTCTCTGTATTAAGATGATACAACACAGGGTCAATTGCTTAAAAGAATATTGAATAAACAGCCTTATTCAAAAAGAATACAAATCAAAACATTTCCAGCACTTATATTCATGCAAATACCAAAGAAAAGAAACCATAGAACTTACTATCTGATCTCTTTGTCCTTACACTTAGAAACAGAAGACTAGAAAATAGAACTACTTCTCCAAAGCTCAGAGGAAACAGGCAGACAGACAAAAGACTCAGAGACACACTTCCCTCCACCCAAGGTTGAAAAAATCCGGTTTCCTGATTGGTTCTCTGGTCAGGTGTTTCAGGTGAAAGAGACATTAACCCTTAGCTATCTGTTTATGACACGCCCCCCAAATTGCAGACAGTGGGGAAGCTCACTGGCGGCAATTTCCTTCTAGAACTTGAAAATAAACAGATTAATACAACACATGCACCTTTACATATACTACTAAGTATATAACTAACAGACTTTTACATTTTAAGAACACTTTTAACTACTGGATTCTGGGAAACTCTCACGGGAGAGTGCATCAGCAACTTTGTTAGAAGCTCCTGTGATGTGTTGAATTTCAAAATCAAAATCTTGGAGAGCTAAACTCCACCGAAGAAGTTTCTTGTTGTTCCCCTTGGCAGTATGAAGCCACTTTAGTGCAGCATGGTCAGTTTGTAGTTGGAACCGCCGTCCCCAAACATATGGGCGTAGCTTTTCCAGGGCGTACACAATGGCATAGCATTCCTTTTCACTGACTGACCAGTGACTTTCCCTCTCAGACAGTTTCTTGCTGAGGAACACGACAGGATGGAAGTTGTGATCTGTTGCTTCCTGCATGAGTACTGCTCCTATACCACGCTTAGATGCATCCGTGGTTACTAGGAATGGCTTGTCAAAGTCCGGGGCCCTGAGTACAGGGTCAGACATGAGCGTTGCCTTAAGCTGGGTAAAGGCTTTTTGACACTCATTAGTCCACTTAACGGCATTTGGCTGGGTCTTTTTGGTTAGGTCGGTCAATGGGGCAGCGATTTGGCTGTAGTGTGGTACAAATCGCCTGTAGTATCCGGCCAAGCCTAAGAAGGATTGGACCTGTTTTTTTGACCTTGGGACAGGCCACTTTTGGATAGCATGCACCTTGGCCTGTAGGGGGTTTATGGTTCCTCGACCCACCTGGTGCCCCAGGTAAGTCACTCTGTTTTGGCCTATTTGACACTTTTTGGCCTTAACAGTTAGTCCTGCCTGCCTGATGCGCTCAAAGACCTTTTCCAGGTGTAGTAGGTGTTCTGGCCAGGAGTCTGAAAAAATGGCCACATCATCGAGGTAGGCAACTGCGAATTCTCCCAGTCCAGCTAGTAGACCATCTACCAGCCTCTGGAAGGTGGCGGGCGCATTTCGAAGGCCGAAAGGAAGGACATTGAATTCATACACCCCCGCATGGGTGACGAATGCTGACCTCTCCTTGGCGGGTTCATCTAGCGGTACTTGCCAGTACCCCTTGGTTAAGTCTATTGTAGAGATGAACTGGGCACGTCCCAACTTCTCCAATAGCTCATCAGTGCGTGGCATTGGATAGTTGTCCGGACGAGTTACCGCATTTAGCTTACGGTAGTCCACGCAAAAGCGTATTTCCCCATCTGGTTTGGGTACCAGAACCACTGGAGATGCCCATGCACTGGTAGATGAGCGGATTATACCCATCTGTAGCATGTTCTGGATCTCCCGTTCTATAGCAGCTTGGGCATGAGGAGACACCCGGTAGGGTGGGGTTCTGATTGGGTGAGCATTACCTGTATCAATGGAGTGGTATGCCCGTTCAGTCCGTCCTGGGGTGGCTGAGAACAATGGGGCGAAGCTAGTGCACAGCTCCTTGATTTGTTGCCGCTGCAGACGTTCCAGGGTGGTTGAGAGGTTCACCTCTTCCACGCCACCGTCTTTTTTCCCGTCGTAGTAGACACCGTCAGGCCACTCAGCATCATCTCCCTGGACTGTAAACTGACAAACCTGTAAGTCTCTGGAATAGAAAGGCTTGAGAGAATTAACATGGTACACTTTAGGCTTTAGTGAGGAATTGGGAAATGCTATGAGGTAGTTTACAGCTCCCAGGCGCTCTTGGACCGTGAATGGCCCTTCCCATGATGCTTCCATCTTATGGGCCTGTTGCGCCTTCAAGACCATAACCTGGTCTCCTACCTTGAAGGAACGTTCTCTGGCATGTCTGTCATACCAGGCCTTTTGCTCTTCTTGAGCATCCTTTAGGTTCTCTCTAGCAAGGGCTAAAGAGTGTCGGAGGGTGCTTTGTAGGTTGCTTACAAAGTCCAGAATGTTAGTTCCTGGAGAAGGCGTAAACCCCTCCCATTGCTGCTTCACCAACTGTAATGGCCCCTTAACCTCGTGACCATACACAAGTTCAAATGGTGAAAACCCTAAACTGGGATGTGGTACAGCCCTGTAGGCAAACAGCAACTGCTGCAACACTAGGTCCCAATTATTGGAGAATTCGTTGATGAATTTTCTTATCATGGCCCCCAAAGTTCCATTGAACCTTTCCACCAGGCCATTGGTTTGATGGTGGTACGGGGTGGCAACCAAGTGATTCACCCCATGAGTTTCCCACAGTTTTTCCATGGTCCCTGCCAGGAAATTAGACCCTGAATCTGTAAGGATGTCAGAGGGCCAACCTACCCTGGCAAAGATGTCTGTTAGGGCCAGGCACACAGTGTTAGCCCTGGTGTTGCCTAGAGCTACTGCTTCTGGCCATCGGGTAGCAAAGTCCACTAAAGTCAGTACGTACTGCTTTCCTCTGGGCGTCTTTTTTGGGAAAGGGCCCAGAATATCCACAGCTACTCGCTGAAATGGGACCTCAATTATGGGGAGTGGCTGGAGAGGGGCCTTGACCTGGTCTTGAGGCTTTCCCACTCTTTGGCATACCTCACAAGACCGGACATACTTGGCAACGTCCTTGCCCATCCCCTCCCAGTGGAAGGACTTCCCCAACCGGTCCTTGGTTCGGTTTACCCCAGCATGGCCACTGGGATGATCATGGGCTAAGCTTAAGAGCTTCCCCCGGTACTTAGTTGGAACCACCAACTGTTTTTGCGGCTGCCATTCTTCCCGGTGTCCACCAGAAAGAATTTCCTTGTATAAAAGTCCTTGGTCTATAACAAACCGGGATCGATTAGAAGAGCTGAGAGGCGGTGGGGTGCTCCGTGCCGCCGCCCACGCTTTCTGAAGGCTGTCATCTGCTTCCTGCTCAGCCTGGAACTGTTCCCTTGAGGCTGGGGTCACCAGTTCTTCCTCAGACTGTGGACTTGGGCTTGGTCCCTCTGGAAGCGATGTAGGTGATGGGGTTGTTTCCGTTGCTGGTGAACCGCTCTCCGCTGGTGCACCTGAGGGTATTTCAGGCTCTGGCTGAGCCTTTTGGGTATGGCTGTTTTTTGCTTCTGCCAGTTCTGGCTCGCTGGCGCCCTCTGGCGTTGAGTTTGAAGATGTGGTTGCACTTGCTGGTGCTGGTTGCTGTTCCAGTTCCGGGCCTGGGACTGGAGATGCTGTGGCTGTTTCAGTGGTAGGCATGGAATCCGGGTCCACTGCCTCTGTCTGGGTCTCTGGTAACACAGACGGGGCTTCTGTGGACGGCTCAGGAACAGGAATGGGTCTGGAAGCTTGCCTGGTTTGGCTACGGGTAACCATTCCCACTCTCTTGGCCCGCCTCACCTGGTTGGCCAAGTCTTCCCCCAGTAGCATGGGGATAGGATAATTGTCATAGACTGCAAAAGTCCACATTCCTGACCAGCCTTTGTACTGGACAGGCAGTTGAGCTGTAGGCAAGTCTACAGCTTGTGACATGAAGGGGTAAATTGTAACTTTGGCCTTTGGGTTGATGAATTTGGGGTCAACGAAGGATTGGTGGATAGCTGACACTTGTGCCCCCGTGTCTCTCCACGCAGTAACCTTCTTTCCGCCCACTCTCAAATTTTCCCTTCGCTCCAAGGGTATTTGAGAGGCATCCGGGCCTGGGGATCTTTGGTGTGATGGTGGTGTAATGAATTGCACTCGCATGGTGTTCTTGGGACAGTTGGCCTTGATATGTCCCGGTTCATTACACTTAAAGCATCTTCCATCTGATGGTTCACTGGGCCGAGGTGAGTTACTGGAGACTGGTGAGGTTGAAGAGTAGGGTATCTGTGGCTTTACTTGGGTGGTATGGAGGGTCTTTGGCTGTCCTCGGTTGTAGGGTTTATGGTCTGTGTGCCCCCTGGGGTAATCGTTCCCCTTGACAGTAGCTTTTTTGCTTTCTGCCAGTTCCATCCATTTGGCTCCAATCTCCCCCGCCTCAGCGATAGTTTTGGGATTTCTATCTTGTATGTACCGTGTGATGTCTTCAGGAACACCATCCAAGAACTGCTCCATTTGTATGAGGAGGTTCACTTCTTCCAAGGTTTGAATGTTGTTTCCTGTTAACCAGGCCTCATAGTTTTTTGCAATGTAGTAGGCGTGTTTGGGAAATGACACCTCTGGTTTCCATTTTTGGGTTCTGAAGCGCCGACGGGCATGATCTGGGGTTATCCCCATCCTGTATCTGGCCTTGGTTTGAAAAAGTTTATAGTCATTCATTTGCGGCTTGGGCATTTCAGCTGCCACCTCTGCTAAAGGTCCACTGAGGTATGGCCTTAATTCTACCATGTACTGGTCTTCGGGGATGCTGTACCCAAGACAGGCTCTTTCAAAATTTTCCAAGAAGGCCTCGGTGTCATCACCTGCCTTGTAGGTGGGAAATTTCCTGTGCTGGGGAGCAATAATTGGCGCCGGGTTGTTAGGGTTGGCTGGCACATGCAGCCCAGCTTTTGCCATCTCCAGTTCATGGTTTCTCTGTTTTTCCTTCTCTTCATTCTCTTTTTGTTGTTTTTCCATTTCTTTTTGTTGTTTTTCCATTTCTTTTGGTGCTTTTCCATTTCTTTTTGGTGCTTTTCCATTTCTTTTTGGTGCTTTTCCATTTCTCGGCGGTGGGCTGCCTCATCTTCTGCTTGTTTCCTTCGGTAGGCCACCTCTTCTTCTTCTAGTTTTCTTTTGTGTGCTGCCTCTTGGGCTGCCTGTTCTCTTTGGAAGGCTGCCAGTTTGAGGCTTTCTTCCTTTTCTTTCATCTCCATCTGTCGCCTGTGTTCAGCGTCTTTGATTTGTTCTTCGGCGTCAATCCTTGCCTTAGAAGTCATGGTTCCTGTTTTCTTGTGTTGGAGTGCCCTCCGATGTTTATCTTCTGAACTGCAGGCTCTCTGTTGCCTCCTGAAGTCTGCCTAGCAACAGTGCTTTTTTCCTTTTCTCTCTCTAGCTAATGTTCAATGAAGGGAAACCAGAAAAACCACTTTATTTGCATGCATATAGAGTGCTGGTATGACTCTCAATGGGAGTGCTATTGTGTGACAATAGACTGTCAATAGTCTGCTAATGGCTTCTTGCTTAACATGCAAACCACAAACTGCTAGAGAGCAGAAAAAAAAAAATTCTCTCTGGTTCCCTTTTAAAACCAAACTGTTTCTCTCTGCTAAAAAACCCTTAGCAGAGAAAAGAAAAATATAATATTCCTACTGGCTTCTGGATTCTGTCTATCTCCCGCCACTGCCACCATGACATAACCTTATTCCCAGATTCTGGACCTTAGCGTCCAAAATTTGGGGGTTAGCATGAAAACCTCCAAGCTTAGTTACCAGCTTGGACCTGGTACTGCTGCCACCACCCAAAAAATTAGAGTGTTTTGGGGCACTCTGGTCCCCCTGAAAAACCTTCCCTGGGGACCACAAGACCCAAATCCCTTGAGTCTCACAACAAAGGGAAATAATCCTGATTCCCTTCCCCCCTCCAGGTGCTCCTGGAGAGATACACAGACACAAGCTCTGTGAAACTACGCAGAGTGAGTCCCCCTCTCCGTTCCCAATCCTGGAACAAAAGCACTTTCCTCTTCACCCAGAGGAAATGCAAAATCAGGCTAGCAATCCAACACACAGCTCTCCCCTTGATTTCTTCCTCCCACCAACTCCCTGGTGAGTACAGACTTAATTTCCCTGAAGTAAAGAAAAACTCCAACAGGTCTTAAAAGAAAACTTTATATAAAAAAGAAAGAAAAAATACAAATGTTCTCTCTGTATTAAGATGATACAACACAGGGTCAATTGCTTAAAAGAATATTGAATAAACAGCCTTATTCAAAAAGAATACAAATCAAAACATTTCCAGCACTTATATTCATGCAAATACCAAAGAAAAGAAACCATAGAACTTACTATCTGATCTCTTTGTCCTTACACTTAGAAACAGAAGACTAGAAAATAGAACTACTTCTCCAAAGCTCAGAGGAAACAGGCAGACAGACAAAAGACTCAGAGACACACTTCCCTCCACCCAAGGTTGAAAAAATCCGGTTTCCTGATTGGTTCTCTGGTCAGGTGTTTCAGGTGAAAGAGACATTAACCCTTAGCTATCTGTTTATGACACTACCACATTCATTTACAGTGTCTACAACAAGGGAATTTGGGGATGGATGAGAAAATAAAAAGTCTGTGTCCTTAGAGGAAACATAATATTTTTTATCTGCTCTTTTTCATGTGGGAGGCATTATTGCTGGTGTCTGCAAGACGTTTTTTTCTGGGTCTAGCAGGGCTTCGTTGACAGGGAGTACAATACGAGCTGATGACAAAGTATGTAAGATGTCGAGCAGCTTGTGTTGTGACTCCTTTGCTTCTTTACGGGGAATTTGTAGCAAGTTTGCTACTCTCTTAGTAAGATCTTGGAATTGTTTGAAATCTTGTGTCATGGTTGGTGGGGGACTCGTAACTAGGATGACCAGATAGCAAGTGTGAAAAATCAGGACAGGAGGTGGGGGGTAATAAGTACTGTAACGGTGTGGGACTCACCCCTGTGGCGCCTCCTGATGGTCATCTCAGTGAATTAGCCCTCCAGCCATTGGAGCGCCTTCTGCAGGCCAGCGTCCCACTACCAGTTGGCCCCCATGTCCCTCCCGGACTCCGGTGCCCCGTTATCTGGGGTGCTGCCCCCCAGCAGGAACCCCTTTCTCTCAGGGTCTCTCCTCCCCAGGGAACCCCTACCCACTATCCCCACCTCACCTCAGTATCAGGCTACTGCCCATCATTGTCTAGCCACCGCACCCTGGGGCAGACTGCAGTATCAGCCTACTCAATACTGGCAAGGTTGGGTTTGAACCTGAAGCCTTGGCCTATCCCTGGGTTGCCCTCTGCAACCCCCAGTACCTGTTGGCCTTCTGCAAGGCCACAGCCTGGGGCTTTCCAGGCTGGAGCTCCCCAGCTCTTCTGCCTTTCCCCAGCCTTGCTCCACTCAGGTACTCTGCTCAGGTCCCTCCCTCTCAGAAGCTAGAGGGAGACTGCTGAGCTCCTGTCTACCAGCCTCCTATATAGGGCCAGCTGATTGGGTCGTGGCCCAGCTGCGGCTGCTTCCCCAATCAGCCTAGTAGCTGCTTCCCCCTGCAACAGCCCTCTCCCAGGGCTGTCTTAAGCCCTTCCGGGCAGGAGTGGGGTAACCACCCCGCTACAGGTACCTACATAAGAAAAAGCCCCCAAAAACGGGACTGTCCCTATAAAATCGGGACATCTTGTCACCCTATTCATAACGGCTTTGTCAGGAGACGATGAAGAGATGTTAATTGTTGAAGTAATCTCCTTGTCCATTCTTGCTTCCTGTTCCTCAAAAGTCTCCTCTTGAGGATCAGGAGGTCTAGATAGGGAAGGTGAGGGAGATTGTCTTCCTCTATCCTGAAGGGCAATGCTCGAGATCCTGGAGAACTGGTAGGCTTCCCATGGGTCTCAGTACAGCCACTGAGATTGTACAAAGGACATGAGTGGGGGCACCCAAGGGTGGGCCTTACAAACTGGATGGGCCTTAACTCTCATGGTGGTACAGCAGCTCTGAGACTGTTTCCGGGTGACTGGTCCCTTGGTATTGTATTGGAGAGCCTTCCACCAAGACTGAGTATATGTCATCCTCATCCTTCTCTTTCTCATCACTCAACAGAAATGGAGCAGTCAAAGACACTGATGGTGACTGTTTTGGTACTGCAGGAATGTCAGGGAACAAAGATGTAGTTGGTACCACAATTGAGAAAGTACTGAGTAGGGGTGATTCCAGTGTCTCTGAGACTAGCACGTTTTGGAGAAATGTAATTCTTGTGGTATTGTGGTAGCAGTTGATACCGTTGAGGCAGGCTCTGTGGGAGCAGTTGAAGTAGAAGGAGTCAATAGCCCTTGCAGGCTTCTTCGCTCCGACGAATGGCCAACAGATGTTAGTCAGGGCTTTTGTGGGGCCGAACTACTCAGTACTGAGGCCCTCATTGACGCCATCAGTGCCACGTTTGTGAAGCTCCTTTGTTCTCTACCACTCCTTTCTCCTGATGGTACTGATCTTCCTGAGCCTATGCCCTTATGGTCTTTAGGCTTACTGACAGTACAGGTATCTGAGGAGCCTACAGCCTTGTAGGTAACCAGCCTCTGGTCAGTTGGTACTGAGGAGGTCGACCTAGTCAAGGATCTCTTTTTCCCAGTCAATTCTCTATTCTAGGGACTTGTAGCCCACTTTTTTTTAGAGGAATCACCAGATTTCTTCTTTGAACTCACTGGAGAGTGTTGAGCCGAGGTAATCAATAGGATCAACATCTCATCCGGTACCACTGTATAGGGTGGGTCCTGGGTTGTAGGCTGGTCTAAGTAAACTTTCCATCATAGACTCATAGACTCTAGGACTGGAAGGGACCTCGAGAGGTCATCGAGTCCAGTCCCCTGCCCTCATGGCAGGACCAAATACTGTCTAGACCATCCCTAATAGACATTTATCTAACCTACTCTTAAATATCTCCACAGATGGAGATTCCACAACTTCCCTAGGCAATCTATTCCAGTGTTTAACTACCATGACAGTTAGGAACTTTTTCCTAATGTCCAACCTAAATCTCCCTTGCTGCAGTTTAAGCCCATTGCTTCTTGTTCTATCATTGGAGGCTAAGGTGAACAAGTTTTCTACCTCCTCCTGATGACACCCTTTTAGATACCTGAAAACTGCTATCATGTCCCCTCTCAGTTTTCTCTTTTCCAAACTAAACAAACCCAATTCCTTCAGCCTTCCTTCATAGGTCATGTTCTCAAGACCTTTAATCATTCTTGTTGCTCTTCTCTGGACCCTCTCCAATTTCTCCACATCTTTCTTGAAATGCGGTGCCCAGAACTGGACACAATACTCCAGTTGAGGCCTAACCAGCGCAGAGTAAAGCGGAAGAATGACTTCTCGTGTCTTGTTTACAACACACCTATTAATGCATCCCAGAATCACGTTTGCTTTTTTTGCAACAGTATCACACTGTTGACTCATATTAAGCTTGTGGTTTACTATGACCCCTAGATCTCTTTCTGCCATACTCCTTCCTAGACAGTCTCTTCCCATTCTGTATGTGTGAAATTGATTGTTCCTTCCTAAGTGGAGCACTTTGTATTTATCTTTATTGAACTTCATCCGGTTTACCTCAGACCATTTCTCCAATTTGTCCAGATCATTTTGAATTTTGACCCTGTCCTCCAAAGCAGTTGCAATCCCTCCCAGTTTGGTATCGTCCGCAAACTTAATAAGCGTACTTTCTATGCCAACATCTAAATCGTTGATGAAGATATTGAACAGAGCCGGTCCCAAAACAGACCCCTGCGGAACCCCACTTGTTATACCTTTCCAGCAGGATTGGGAGCCATTAATAACTACTCTCTGAGTACGGTTATCCAGCCAGTTATGCACCCACCCTATAGTAGCCCCATCTAAATTGTACTTTCCTAGTTTATCTATAAGAATATCATGCGAGACCATATCAAATGCCTTACTAAAGTCTAGGTATATCACATCCACCGCTTCTCCCTTATCCACAAGGCTCGTTATCCTATCAAAGAATGTTATCAGATTAGTTTGACATGAGAAGTTTGAGCTTCAGGTTTTCCTGCCTTTGATTTTAGTTTCTGTCAAAAAGTGCACTTTTATGGTTCTTGAGACAGCGAATGCAGCGTGAATGGCCATCACTGAATGGGACAGCTTCTCTGCAGATAAGACAGCATTTAAACCCGGGGGATCTGGGCATACACTTTGCAGGTTTCATGTCCCAAAAGGGAAAAGATGAAGAGCTAACGTAAGACAGGGACACAGCTATTCCAGAAAATAAAATTAAAGAAAAAGATACTTTCTTTTATGAAAAGTAAAGAAGGAGATTATTAACCTAAGGAAACTTCTATGAACTATATTATTAACTGGGAACAAAGGTCAAAAATCGGTAAGTAATTGTAAAATCGGACTCTGCTATGGCTCCGTCTCAGGACAAAGGTGGTTGAGAAGGAACTGGGAACGGTTCACCTGCATAGTATTAGACAGTCTTGACGCAGAGCACGAGACAGGGAGAGCACATGAGAGGGCCAAATGGACACTGCTACCTAAAATCTCCGATCTGTGTCTCAGGGACACAGATACACCTACAATGGAGCACCCAGAGGGACACTACTCGAAGAAGAAAACACTGCTTTCATTGCCTCCATTCAGAATCACAAGTGCCCAAGAAATTTTCCTAATGAAAATGAGTGATCTTCTGCAAGGCCCGGAGAGTGAAAATGTATATTGCTGCCCATCTAGTTTATGGGAAGTCTAAGGAAGAACATAAGGTTAAAATAAATTCTGAACGCAATTGAGATTGTTCAACTAAAATTAAATAGGGAAACATATTCTGTTACAAGCCCAACTATTATTCTTATACCATGAGACTAAAGGGGATGAGAGAAGATCTACAAAATGTCAAAGCTGCAGCTGAACTAACTACCTAAATATGTCTCAGTCATATGTTCCTTGGTAAGATACAAGTTTTGAGAAAAATCATACTAACCTATCCTCAATACACCAAGCTCTTTATGAATCTTAGTATAGATCTAGGACAAAGGCTTCTGAGGATCTAAAGAATTTACTGACCACATTATGATATTTCCAGCTCTACAGGTCTATTTCAGCCAGCAGCTATTGTCTCAATGGGATGTTAGTCCAGTTACACTGAAATGACTGAAGCATGTTGTTCCAGATAGCTATTTGAAATGGAGACCATGGGCATGCAAATATAAACAAAGTGTTTACTGACCATCTATATCTATAATATGCTGTTAAATATTAAATCTTCTTAAAGATTGTTTATACAGAACACATAGGTTTGGATGAAATGTGAGGTTATGTGTACTGTTTCTTTCAATCTGTAGCAGGAAACCAGGCAGAAGAAGCTAAGGAAGATTCTAGGCAGAAGCTCTACACTGGAACAGAATGAGAGACAGTAGCTGGATGCAGAATGTTATTGCAAACCAAAAAAATTGTGGGCCTAATCCTCCACTGTGTTGCACTTTATGTCATTTACACTTTCACAAAGAGGATACAGTACACTATCAAATCATAACAGAACCATGTTACATCCACTTTGCACAAGCGTAAATGACAACACAAGCTACAAGGCAGTAGACAATCAAATCCACGTGTGACATCTTCACATTTTTAATGGAAAGTTATTTAATAACTTCAGACTTTTCCCCTTTTAATTTAGAAGATTAAAAAGTGTGCAAACATCTTCTTAGCACACAATAAGTAGTTATAGTAAAAAGGCTTCAAAGACTTGGCGATACAGTTTAATCAGATTGTCCATTCAATCGTTAATATCTGAATCAGGAATCTGTTCTGTAACTGATTATATATGTTGTATTCCTTAGCAAATAAACATGTCTTCAAATAAAAAATATTTATTTTATATAGTATTTCATAATACACGTATCACAGAGAAAGGCAAAGAGAATCCATAATCCACCTAGCCAATTGTGCAATGTTGTACATGTAAGAAAAAATCCTTTCAACACCTGCAGGTCATCAGTTTACATCCTAAAATAAGAGACTGGTTTGCCCTTAACTTACATTACCTAAAATTTTATTAATTATCATAAATTATCCATCTCTTTTAAAATGTTGCTACAGTAGCCGACTCCATAGCCCCCTCCCTCCTTCTGTGTAAAGGAATTCTACAGGTTTACTATACACTGTTTTAAATAGCATTTCCTTTGATTTGTTACAAATTTGCCAGCCACTAACTTCATCATGAATTCTCCGGGATTCTTGTAATATGAGACAGTGTATAAAGAACAAACTAATCTATTTTTGCTATATCCATCAGAATTTTGAATACTTTTGTCAAGTCCTCTCTAAGGCCCTTCCCTCATACTGCAATTTCTTGTGGGTGAGTGGCCTGTTGTACCCCCACACAGAGTCCAGTAGGCCTCCATGAAGTGACAACAGTCCATCCACTCACAAGAAATTACAGGATTGCAGCCTAATTCTTTGTCTTTCCAAATAAATAACTGCAAGTCTCAGCATTTCTCTAACCATCTTTACTGCCTTCTCTGGACTATGTCAAACTCAGACCCTATTATTTAACGTGAAGTGAGTAAAACTGGACAATGTATTCTCAAGAAAGGCACGCCATTGTTCAATAAGTCTTTATAACACTTTATTATGTTTTATTCCTTTTTTTTAATGCATTCAAACATCCTATTTGCTTTTTTAATTGATACTGCACACTTGGTATGTGATGAAACTGCTGTTATCAGGCATACTGGGGGAACAGCTAGTCTCTTGGTAACTATCTTCTATGAATTCAATATCTCTAGGGTACAAAATATGCAATTTCTCTCTAAATAGAAATATGATAATACCTCTTAGAATGTAACTCTGTTTTGATGCACTTTCATAAATATTATGTTATACAGTTTCCCTTTGATGCAGTTATCTATATAATAGGAGAACTTTTAAAGTCAGCAATAACACTAAAAATATATTATAATGACGCTTCTATGAAAACACTACTCTAACCCTATAGATCCATATGCAAATTATCAGATAATTGGTTTCTTTATTCCATACCTGATTCTATGTAAAATATTAAACTAAAATAAACTGTTTTATAATGTTAGAATACACAAAGATATATGATAAAGGAATTAGTTAAATAATATGTGGCAAGCAGAATTCTACATGAAGGACTTTCTGACTATATGTTGTAAAACAATTAATACTCCTTTAAACACTGGAAATTCTAAAACACACCAGAGCTAGTGTTTCTCATTATCCTGGATTATTTCTACAATATATTCAGAAAGTACAGCAATCAGTATTAGATACAAAAATGATAAATACTTTAAATTATACAAGTGCTTGGATACTATGATAATGGAAGCAAAGTACTGATATAGATATATAGTTAATAACAATAATGAATCAGCTCATATAGAGAGCTTTTCCACCCATAGACATCAATGGAAGTTGAGGGCTCATAACATGTTGCAGGAGTGCTCAGCACCTTGCAGAATCAAACGTTATCTAGGCAATATATTGTATGTTATTTTCAATAGTGACATTAAGTGGTAACTTAGTGGCACTAACCTACAAAAGAAAGCCATAAAACACGAGTTAGGTTGTCTTCCAAAATGCAGTTCAATAGGCAAGCTATTAAATTGTCTCTTTTTATGGTTATGTATTTAAGGACATGCCTTTATCTTACAGGACACATTAGTGTACCATAAAATTCAAAATTCATATCATTCTTGCAGATATGACCTTAAAAACTGAGGTATTCGCTATTCTACACAGACAACATGGACATTCAGATTTACTAGGTGGCTCTGAAAATCTCAGCCTAAATTGCCAACAGCAAAGTTTTAAAGAACGGTGATTTATCCTAGTATCCTGGTCAAAATTTTCTCCCTCCCATTGTTATACACTGTGAACTGTTTGGCTGCTACCCTCCACCCCAGAGATAGCCGCATTTTAGCTGTGTTTCATGTACATATTGTACTTTAACTGTTTGAAAATCTTTTGAAATAAAAGGTGATAAGTGTAAAATACCTAACTATAATTATGATACAGGAACCAAGATTTGCTCCCATATTATACATGCTACCCTTGAACTATGAATCTGAATAGCAAGTTTCATTCTGGGTGAATTTTTATTGCAGATTTATAAATCCTTTAGGTTTGTAATAAAAGTGCTGACACAAACTTGGCTTGAGCATCACAAAAGCAAGGCTGTGTTTTTGTCAATTTTTTAAATTTATTTATTACCAGAGTCCTAACAGATGTGTTTTGTTCTCTTAAAATTCTCCCCAAAAGTTAATTACTTGCCTATCAAAAAGAGAATTTTTTTATGTTTTGTGGATATTATGTTTTTAAAAGTACAGAAATAAGAGTGTTGAATGTCCAACATTCATACGAAGCAATTCTATTATAATTTCCTAATATAAACACCCATTGGAAATAAATGCCCCAAATCAACCCAAGTGTTGGCAGCAGTTTCATCAGGATAAAGACAGGCTCCAACTGGATGAGATTCATGTGTTTGTTTTTGATGTAAGAAGTAAAATATCCCTGCATATGCTTTCCCATGATTAGGACACGGAAAAAACACAGGTTACCTCATTGTTAAATGTAAAAGTGACTGTGTTGCCAAGAGAGTCTCTTTTCTTCTTAAACTTTGTAACTGAATTTGCTTTACATAATAGAAAATGGTGTAATTGTTCCTATAGTACATGATAAAACTTAACACACCAAAAAAAAGAAATCAAAAGTATTACATCATTCTATTATGACTACTTAGATGTAAGGATTCTTACTGCATTTATATTATTAAAACATGTTATACAGTTGTTAAAAGAAAAACAAATCATGTTAAGCTTAATTTATTCACTGTTTCTAAGATGCTGGAATTACTGATGACTACAACTGACTATCCTATCTGTGTGAGTTTTAAGAGTCTAAGCCCATTGATTTCAATCAACTTTGGAGCAGATCCTAAAAGAAATCATATAATTAATTACACAAAAATACATTCTCTATATTCCATAGTCCAACACAAACAAGCTCATTAGCAAAGTAAGCAACACAATCCTGCATTGCTGTATTCCCCAAAACTCCCAATAGACTTTAATGGGAAATTAGGAATGGGATGGGAAATAACTCTCCTAATGGACACATTGAGTAAGAAGGGAGACAACGTAGATACAGGACTTGTGATACATAGGGTATGAAAAGCACTACTATATCTTCTTGTTCTGATTTTCATGTAATTTAAATAAACTCGTGTAATCTCAAAAACACGACACATTTTAAACTAGACCCTCATGGAGCTTTGCTAATTCACAACTGAGGATCTGGCCGTAGTTTTTTTATAAAGTGACCTTTTTCATCAGGAAGGTTTTCACTTCTTTCAGCTCTTCATCTCTGGTAAAAATATAGTAGAACATTCTTTTGTGCCATGCTACTTTAAAAGTGAAGGGGAAAGCTCTTTCCTTGTTCTCTTTCCTTATTTAGAGATAATATTTTTTCCAGAAAACAGTGCTGATGTCTTATTAGCTACACTGGTATTAGTAACAGACACATCACAGCATTAGACCTTACAAAACAAGTACCCTAAACTTTTTGACCATAAATAAGATTTCATTTTGATATTATAAACCTACAAAAGCTAAGGCAGGCTTAAAAGAAATGTAGCACATTAAAATAAAATACGGGTTTTCTTGATTAAAAGACTACAGTAAATTAATATACACTGATACTTCATCATGGTTAGAATCTGATAGAAACATGGATGTCTCTCTCCCTAATAGAGCAAGCTAATAGTAAAACACATGCTATGTGCTGGCCAGCTCCATTCTGTTAATCTTATTTGCCTTATATCCCGACTACCAATGCTAATCTTAAACATGTCAAATACCATAAAAGATATTTACTTAATCTACATTTTTTCAAAAGTGAAGAACATATTTATGAAAATTTGGTTAAAGGTAAGGACAATTTTGAATATTTTTAATAAAAACCATGGGAGGCTGGTATTTTGTATTATTTTAATATTTAATTGCATTATAGATAAAAGCTGGAATATGTTCTGAGAACAGGCAAGACAAAACTGTCCGCTTACTTTGTTTCCAATGCGGTTCAAGACACAGACATTGGTGAAATAGGGAAGACAGATGGTTTGATGGTAACTACACATGTACACCATGCCATATTTGCAGTAAAACTGTAGACACAAGATACAGAATATGTATCTTGTGTCACTCAATAACAGACCCGAGGGTGGCAATTTTGCAACAGAAAAGCTTCACAAACAGACTCCAATGAGAAACTGCTGAACTCGAATTGATATGCAAGTTAAATACAATCAGCTTATGCTTGAATAGAGACTGAGAATGGCTGAGCCATTACAAACATTGAATCTATCTCCCCATGTAAGTATTCTCACACTTCTTATCACACAGTCTGTACTGGACTATCTTGATTATCACTTTAAAAGTTTTTTCTCTTACTTAATTGGCCTCTCAGAGTTAGTAAGACAACTCCCATTTTTTCATGCTCTCTGTATGTGTATATATATTTTCTCAATATATGTTCCATTCCATACATCCGAAGAAGTGGGCTGTAACCCACGAAAGCTTAAGCTCAAATAAATTTGTTAGTCTCTATGGTGTCACAAGTACTTCTGTTCTTTTTGAGAATATGTTTAGTATTTCTTGAATTTATATGCTTCTACTACAGACTTTAAAAACAAATTGGATTCAAAAAGCTGAAATATCCTCAAAAGTATTATTGTTTTGTTACTATTTATGTATACCATCATGTCATTAATATGAATGGATAAGCTTTATATGTATTTTATTATAAAAACTACAGTTTGAAAAATCACTGTTAGGGATATGTAGGAGTAGTCTGTATGGTTACAAAGCAGCTGAGATTTGGCTTTTTCATTCTGGAGTGGGTTAGAGACTGAAACTAAGTATATTGTGGGGCTAAATGAAGATGTTAACAAGGTCTATAATTTATTTTCTTGTTGCCTTTATTCTGCTTCAATCAAAATAAATGTGGTGAAGTTAAAAGTTATGACTAGCGAACTGGAGACACAACACTTACAATCAAGTCTGGGCCTGATGGCACATAGTCTGGCTCCAAAAGAAAAGGGAGAAACTGGAGAAACCTAAGCTACTTACTGCTTTTTTGCTGGTTGAAACTATTTTCTTTTTCTATGCAGTTTAATTGCATAAACGTATTTTATAGTGTCTTATATTGTTCCCGTTCACTCACTTGCACTCAGTACATACATTTAAACTTACACGTCACTGTGCTGCATTACGAAATCTCGATGATCTTCATTTACCATCCTTTACTCCATCTCATTGCACAGCAAAGACTATCTGAATTAGTTTTCATTAAAATACATGCCTCTCTATTTTTCACTTCATCCCTATCTAAGTCTCAGTTTGGCTTTATTGGAAAAATAAAACAAAATAGCCTTTTAATTTAAAAATAAATTAAAAAAAACTAATTCCACAGGCTCTGCCTCACTTCCTGGTTGGAGGCAGGGGCTACAGCTGCTGTTCTGGAATCATGAGAAGGAACCATCAGAGCACCACCAGGAAGAGAGGCATGCACAGGGCAGGACTATACTTGTTGGAAGACAAATGGCATGTTTCTCCTAATAGGTTTACAAGAGAGGAATAGGAAGACCCCCAAAATCCAATTGTTGCTGAGGAGTGGGACGGGTGTAGAGTTCAGCCTCAGTGGAGCCAGAAGAACGGGAGGTCAGACCCCTCGTTTCTTCAGAAGAACTGTGCTGGAACAGGCAAACAGGTTTTCCAGCAAAGCGTTGCTGATTTCCTACTCATCCAAATAGCTAAGTCTTGGACCATATTCACAGATATATAGATTTCAAGGAAGGGCCCACTGTGATCATTTAGTCTGACCTCCTGTATAACACAGGCCACAGAACTTCCCCAAAATAATTCCTACAGCGTATCTTTTAGAAAAACACAATCAAATTGTATGTTGGGTTAGTGGTGCAGACAAATACCCTATTGAAATCAGACCTTGGTATATATTATCCTATACCTGCCAACGTTCTTTAAAACAAAACAAGTGTTTCTAATTTGCATAAATAAGGAGCCAGCATTCCCCAATCCTGCATTTAATTTTCAAGTCTCCCATCAATTATACACTTTCCTCATTCAATCCCAGCATTTAATTTTCTAGCTCCAACCTACAATGCCCACTCCTGCAGTTAGTTCTCAAGTTCCCCACACAATGTACCGTAATGTTTAATTCTCTACTCCACTCTAGAATTTCTCTACCTTTCCACATCTTTCCTTCCCTTCCCTTCCCTTCCTCTCCACACCCCACCTCAGCATTTAATTATATACCTTCTAACCTACAGAAGTCATCTTCTCCTTCTCTGTCCTGCTTGGTTGGGGGCTTCCGGATGGCTTTTCCGCCAGCCCAGACACCTAGCTCTTCTCCCATCCTGGCCAGTGAAAAGGGGCATTGCTGGGAGCCTCCTTCCCAGCTACTGCCAGGGACATGGAGCCATCACTGACAGCCAGAACAGGAGCTGCTCCCTAGCCACTTCACAACACATAAGTGCTTATAACTCCGCAGCAGAGTAAAGGCAAGGAAGAACTGTCTGCTCCATGTCTTGAAAAGGCAGGTTGTCAGTCAGCACGTTCAATAGCTCTGTTTGGCTGTCCTTTCCAAGGAGATTGGGGAATGGGAGATGAAAACCATTCCTCATAGATTAGAGTTTCTCCCTGAAGACCCATAGAAGGGTCTGAAGCTTCATAAAGTTAGCAGGTCTGCATTCACTGTTTCAAAGATCTTTATAAAAAGCATTGTATACGAGCTGGGTATTATTAGTAAAAATAAGAAACCAAGAACTTTCCGGCTTGGAAGCTGGAATGTCAGGACCAGGAGTCTGGGATTGACAGATAATGACAACCTACAATATACGAGCAGCATATGGAAGTCAGCTTTGATAGACCGTGAGCTGTACGAACTTAATGTTGACATTGAAGCACTTCAGGAAACAAGACTTGCAGATGCTGGTTCTGTCCAACAGGCCAATTACAGGTCTCTTGCAACTTATGTGCATTTAACATGCACGATTTCAGCTTTACACTGAAAGGCCTGGAGTCCTGGAGGGGGCGTAGCCTCAAGATTTAAAGGTCCTGGGGCACTAGCTGTGGCTGGGAGTCCCAGGGTCTTTAAATCACTCAGGGGGATCCCAGTTGCAGAGGTGGCTGGTAGCCCCTGGGACGAATTAAAGGGCCCGAGGCACCAGCCACCGTGGAGCTTCGGGCCCTTTAAATGCCCCTCCCCCGTCCCGCCGCCGGAGCTGCGGGCAGGATTTAAAGGGCTCCTCTGGGTGGAGGGAAGCCTGGTGGAGCCCTTTAAATCCCGCCCGCAGCTCCAGCGGTGGGATGGGAAGGGCATTTAAAGGACTCCACCGGGCTCCCCACCGCGGTAGGAAGCCTGGCGGAGCCCTTTAAATGCCACCCCACCCATCCCACCAGCCAGAGCTGCAGGCGGGATTTAAAGGGCTTGGGATTCTGACTATACGCGGCTTTCGCTTTACACGATAACTGCAGAACGGAACCCCCGCCTAAGATGTGACAGACCTGTACACCTTCTTTTGGCAAGGTAAAAGTAGCAAAGAAAATCATCCGCACAGTGTCAGTTTTGCTGTGAGAAACAAGTGGGTAAAGCTCCTAGAGACTCCTATTGGGAAGTCAGAGCATATCATCTGACTTAAAATTCAGATGACCATCAGCTCTGTGAACATCATTAAGGCCTATATGCCAACATTCAAATCTACCCCCAAGGAGAAGGATACATTTTACGACTTTGCATCAAGTTGTCAAACGAATACCATCAACTGAGCAACTTTTCCTCCTTGATGACTTTAATGCAAAAGCTGGTGTAGACAGCAAGTCATGGCCAGATTGCCTAAGACATTTTGGCATTGGCAGGATGAATGAGAATGACTTTTTGAATTCTGTACCCAAAACCTAATGTGCATTACCAATTCACATTTTAGAGGAAAAAATCACCACAAAATGTCATGACGACATTCAGGATCAGGTCACTGACACCAATTAGACCTTATTATCGTCAGGAGGAAAGACCTACCCTTACTGCAGAACACTTGCTTGTTCCACAGCACTGTTTGTGACACTGACCACTTCTTGAGGGGAGGGATAGCTCAGTGGTTTGAGCATTAGCCTGCTAAACCCATGGTTGTGAGTTCAATCCTTGAGGGGACCATCTATGGCAAAATCAGTACTTGGTGCTGCTAATGAAGGCAGGGGACTGGACTTGATGACCTTTTGGGTTCCTTCCAGCTCTGTGAGATAGGTATATATTATTAGCAAAGTGAAGATTACAGCCAAGAAACTACATAGAGCAAAACCTAGGAGCAAGCTCAAAATCAATGCTATTATCACCAAAAACCAGAGGAAATACTAAGAGTTTGTGAAGGCTTTTGAACTTGGTATGCATGGGAAGTCATTACCAAGGATATCCTATAAAGGGAGCTATCAGAGGGAACAAGAACAACATGATGTCCCAAGCTTCACTATAAAGACACATGCAAGCTAGAGATGAAGGAATTTGGAATTCATCCTGGTCAATGGGAAGTCTTGGCAAATTGATCGTAACAAGTGGTGCCATCATCTTCATCAGTGTGTTAAAGTCCATGACAGAAGCTGGCTCCTACAGCGTGAAAGGAAAAAAAGCCCGTAGGAAGCAAGCAGCTCCAATCAAAATACATACATTTGCAATAACTGCCAAAGATCATGCAAATCTCAGATTGGACTATTCAGTCACATAAGAGATTGCAGACCATCTACATCGTAGGCTGCAATTCCCACTGTCTCTCACAGACGAAAGGATGCCAATGTGTGTATATGAGCTGGGTATTATTAGTATTACAATATCACTAGCAATACTATAAAATATAATATATTCATATCCACTAATTTATTATTATTATAGTCCAGATCTATATATTGGATATAAAACAAGAAGTCTTTGAATTATTTTTCATTATCATCTATATAATAAGATACCAGGATTGTCACTCAGTCTGTATGTCATTCAGAAGCCCAAAATGTCTGTTGAGTCAATGTGAAGGGATGGAAACAGCTATTAGCATGGTTAAGAGCTCTTTTTGTTCAATGTCACCAGGATCAATCATCCCTGGGATCTGTGCTTTGTTACTATCAAATTTTTAAGTTCTCAGCCATTTTGACTTTATGAATTACACCCTACCATGTACAGCTGCCGTATGTCATGTATCTATGCCATAGCAAGAGTGCTACACCATTGTGATATCAGAGTTAACTCACCCAATCACCATCCTTACTCTACAGCTAATTTGCAAACCTATTTGTTTCAATTCCTACAGACTAGAGACAGTATTTCATTGTTTTAATATGTATTAACTGCTTGATTAAAGGGACACCATCAACTTAAAAATTATACTTCTATATGAAATTTCTTTCAGGTAATAATACTTAAGATTAGTGAAACTGAAAGATTAAAGAAATGTTTCTTTTTCCATTTTGTTCACTTTGTGCATTTGAAAGCACTCTGTGTATAGTCAGTTTCACAGTTTCTCCTATATAATCAGTTTGCCATTGTTTATGAGATTTTTTTCACATAGTGACAAGGGAGATAAAAACATTTTAAAGAGAAAAATGTTGTTGTAAAACTAATAAATTTGCAGGTGTGGTATTTAAAACTTATTTGAAATTATTTTTTTTAAACTGATAGCTTTCCCAACTTGATATTGCTTTCAAGTTGACAATGTTGCTAATACTGTAGAGTTTAAAGTAGGGAAAAGCTAGAAAGGTATCTATTTAAATTTATATAAAGATTATTCTCCTATTCTAGGGCAAAGCCCTTTACAAATGTAACCTATAGGCCACTATTTACCAAAATAAATATAAGTTTACCTTTGTTTTGGGCAAAACTTCAGGTGATTTACTTCTAATAATAATAAACAGAATGACTAAATGAAAAAGCCTTGTTGGTGCAGCTAGCAATTGGCCATTCCTAGTAAAGTGTATTTATATTTTTATGTGTACAGTCCGATCAGTTATCCCAGCCAGCTGGAGTGACTGCCAGCAAGGTTCAGCAGAGGCTAATAACTCACAAGTCTTCAGTAGCACCCTAACTTCCACTTTTGACACAAGATGATAAACACTATGTCTGAGATTGCCAGAACTGTGATTGCAGTCCTGGCAATTCTGAACACAAATGGCAAGATGTCTAACTAGTTGTTTGCATGCACAATTCTGAAAACTTCAGACTAGAGGTATTGGTACTGGGGTGAAAAACATAAGAATTGAAGGGCAGAGTTTCTGATGTGCATCTGTCATATTAATTGGCATCCCAAGGTTATAGTGATGCCTCTTCTCTCATTCCTTTGTGGTGGACATTTTCTATGTGGATTTTTGAAGTAATACGTCTCTGCCAGACAATTTGCTGACACTTCCCTGACAATCCACTATAATATTCACTATTTAAGATAATATTCACTTTTCTTTCAACAGCTGTAATTCCATTACTTTTCACCAGGTGTCCCAGAAAATCATTTGAATATATCTGCTTGGTTTGGGCTTTTATCCGCAGATCAATGCCTGCCTCTCCTAAAAGTTACAGAAAAGAACCAGGTGGTTTAAGCAGTGAAATGGAATGTTGAGGATTCTCTGACCCAAAGCTGGAATCTAATGACCCTAAAACAGTCCCCATAATACATAAAGAAGTTTGAGATTCTAAGCCATATATTTTTAAAAGATAACATGTAACTTTAAAATTCAGGCTGGATGCTTTTCTCATAAGTAAAGCAATATCAAAAGAGAGATAATAGTACTCACTTTAATGTCTCAGTCAAATTTTGCACTAAACAAGCACTGAATTTTAATTCACAATATTTTCTTTTTGACAAACTAAACACATGTAGACATCTCTATATTATCTATGTACATTAAGTTACCATGTATTTACATTTAGTCAACATCATTTTATAGTAAGCAACAATCCATATTTTCAACATCACTCAGTGCACAGTATGCCCTATTTCTATACTGCTACCATATACTGCAGTTAACCTATATTAACAAAATAAAAATTTGATCATCATTATTTAATCACCCTAGCAGAATGCATATAGTCCATGCAAGATGCCAAAGTTATAGCTGCCATGGGAACCGTAAGCATTCACTTCCTAACTTATGTGGGTTTTACAACCTCCAAAGGAAAACTAACACAGTTTTTGGTATGGAATATATATTGTAATATGACACTATTGAAGACTTCCACAGTTAGATAAGAACAAACAGCAATTATTATTATTATGCACCATGATTCTGGATGATCTCTGATTAATGAAGAGGAATGGATTTTGCCTCCAGAGCCCTAAACAGTGTTTCTGCAATTGTGTCATAATAGTTAAGGATTATTTATCATTGTTTTCCTGGTTGTCTTCTTAAATTTCCTCATAAATTAGACTCAGTAATTAGGGATCATCAATATTTTCTTAACGTTGATCAGCAAATCAACAAATAAGAGGAACTGGAATTGCTCATTTATGAGAATACATTTGATCTAGATGGTATTACTGAAACCAGGTGGCATGATTCCCAGGACTGGAACGTTAAAATCAATGGTTATAAACTATGTAGGAAGAATTAGGTGAGCAAAAGGGGAGGGGAATGGCACTCCATGTAAAAAATGGCATTACCTTAAGTTTCCAGGATTCTTACAACTTAAAAGAAAATGATCACGAACGCTTATGGATCAATCTCCTAATAGCAAAAGCACAAGAAGTTGAGGTCTGCTTAGGAGATCACCAAATCAAACTAGGGAACAGGATAACTGATTCCTTATGCACTTCTCTATAATATGTAGGAAAACAAGCTGCATGATCATAGGAAACATCAATTTGAGTGACATATGCTGGTGGTCTCATGCTTTCAGTACTAAAACATCCTTGGAATTACTAAACATTATAGACATAATTTCCTAGATAAAAGTGACTTGATCACATTTTATAATGCGCAAGTAGAAAAGTCCAGACCAGAGATACTCTTGGTGTTTAAAACAACCAATTTCATAAAGCTGAAAACAATTATGAACTAAAATGAGCTATGAGAAAGAATTTAATCAGAAAAATGTGAACAATGATTAAGAATTGTTTAAGAACACTTTACTAGATGCCCCAAAAACTACAATTCCATAACTGAGGAAGAAGGCCATATTGGTTAAAAAACTGGCCTGGTAATATATATTTATACACACATACTGGACTGGAAGAGACCTCGAGAGGTCATCTAGTCCAGTCCCCTGCACTCATGCAGGACCAACTATTATCTAGACCATCCCTGACAGGCGTTTTTCCAACCTGCTCTTAAAAATCTCCAATGATCGAGATTCCACAACCTCCCTAGGTAATTTATTCCAATGTTTAATCACTCTGACAGTCAGGAAGTTTTTCCTGATGTTCAACCTAAACCTCTCTTGCTGCAATTTAAGCCCATTGCTTCTTGCCCTATCTTCAGAGGTCAAGAAAAACAATTTTTCTCCCTCCTCTTTGTAACAATATTATATATGGAAGAAAGGGGAAGATGATAGTAATGAATATAAATCAGAAGCTAGGAGCTGTAGTAAATTGATAAGGGAAGCAAAGGGAGAATAAGGTTAAGGAAAATAATGCATTTTTTATGTATGTTAGGAACAAAAAGCATCCTAACAATTGTATTGGTTCATTACTAGATGGAAATGGTTGAATTATCAATAATAATGCAGAAAAGGCAGATATGTTCAATAAATACTTCTGTTCTGTATCAGAGAAAAAAGATGTCATATCATATTCCACTGATATTTCAGAAGGATGTTAAACAGCAGCTAATAAAGTTAGACATTTTTAAATCAGAATATCCAGATATGTTGCAGCCAAGAGTTCTAAAAGAGATGGTTGACGACTTGTTGGATAGTTAATGTTAATTTTCAGTAAGTCTTGGAATGCTGGGGAAGTTCCAGAAGACTGGAAGAAAGCTAATGTTGTGCCAATATTTTAAAATAATAAATGGGATGATCTGGGTAATTAGAGACCTGACAGTCTGACATCAACCCCAGGAGAGATTATAAGTGACTGACACAGGACTTGATTAATAAAGAATTAGAGGAGGAAAATATAATTAATGACAATCAACATGGGTTTATGGAAAACAAATCCTGTCAAACTAACTTAATTTTTTTATGAGACTACAAGTTTGGGTGATAAAGATAAAAATGCTGATAAAATACACTGAGAATTTTATAAGCCCTTTGACTATAACACTTAGAAACTAGAAAACTTGAAACTATATAAAATTAGCATGGCACACATTAAATGGATTAAAAGTTGGCTAATTTATAGGCCTGAAAATGCAACTGTAAACGGGAATCATCATTGAACAGTTGTGTTTTTTTAATGGGATCCTGCAGGGATACATTCTTGGCCCTAAGCTTATTAATGACCTGGAAGGAAACATAACATCATCATCAATAAAGTTTGCAGATGACACAAAAATTGGGGGAGCGGTCAATGACGAAGAGGAAAGGTCACTGCCACAGAGCTATCTGGATAGCTTGGTACACTGGGTGCAAGCAAACAAGATGAGTTTTAATATGGCAAAATGTAAATGTGTATGTAACCCACACACCTCCTGTGTATGGTCTTCTTTCCCATCTAGTGGCATCAAGACCACTTAGAGAGTGATTAATGAGTTTGCTCTACAGCCTTAGCTAAGGGCTATGTGGCTTTTAACTCATACATTTAGATCCAGAGACCCCAGGTTCAATCCTGCCCACTAACAATCAGTCTGTCGGTGTTACATATACATCTAGGAACAAAGACTGTAGGCCATGCTTACACAGTGGGGTACTCTATGCTGGGAAGCAGTGACTCTGAAAAAGATTTTGGATAATGGTGGATAATCAGCTGAAAACAAGATCCCAATACAATGCTGCGTACAAAATGGCTAATGCAATCCTTGGATGCATAAACAGGCGAATCACAAGCAGGAGTAGAGAGTTATTTTACCTCTTTATTTGATACAGGCATGACCACTGCTGGAATACTGTATCCAGTTCCAGTGTCCACAATTCCAGAGGGAAGTTGATAATTTTGGGAGAGTTCAGAGAAGAGCCATGAGAATGATTAAAGGATTGGAAAACATGCCTTAGAGTGATAGTCTTAGGGAGCTCAATCAATTTATTTTAACAAAGAGAAGATTAAGGGGTGATGATTACAGTCTGTAAATACCTACATGGGAAACAAATATTTAATAATGGGCTCTTCAATTTACAGAGAAAGGTATAAAAATCATAAAACCATAGGGTTGGAAGGGACCTCTGGAGGTCATCTAGTCCAACCCCCTACTCAAAGCAGGACCAATCCCCAGCCAGATTTTTACCCCAGTTCCTTAAATGGCCTCCTCAAGGATTAAACTCACAACACTGGGTTTAGCAGGCCAATGATCAAACCACTGAGCTATCCCTCCCACTAAGGAGCTAATGCCTGGCAGCTGAGTTAGTCAAACAGAGACTGGAAATAAGACAATTCTTAACAGTGAGAGCAATTAACCATTGAAACAACTAAACAAAAGTTGTGGCGGATTTTCTATCAGTGACAATTTTTAAATTAAGACGCGAAGTTTTTCTAGAAGATCTGCTCTAGGAATTATTTTGGGGAAGTTCTATGTCCTGTGTTATACAAGGGCTCAGACTAGATGATCACAACGGTCCTTTCTGGCCTTGGAATCTATGAATAAATGCAGATCAAAATATTGAGCATACACCTTTTAACTTTGCTTACATTACTTGAAGTCTGTAATTCTTTTTTACACATATTTTTAAGTACTGCTGCATTCTCCCCCTCTCCTTCTCCCCCCGAGGTTAGACCGTTGATTAGGTGTTTCTATGGCACTTTGTTAATATTCATCACACTGGGACAGGACTGCAGAATGCTTCTATTTTTGCTCTAGGAGTTTAACTTAGAAAAATATCCACATACTATCTAAAATATATAAATTTATACCCTCATAAATTCTTTGTTGTATATGTTTTGGTAACACAGCTTATTCTGTCAGAAGAGCTGAGTATTCACTTGTACAGCTGTTATTTGCAATTCTGAGTCCTAATCCATAATTTGTGTTTATTCTTGTGCATTTGCTGAGTCTGTCCTTAAAATTCAGAAGATTTCAGACAATATTTGGGCAACACAAAGCAGTTTTGCCTGGCGATTTAAAACACATAAAAATAACATGTGGCTGCAGAAAACGACAATACTTTAAAGATACTAACTCAATTTAAATAAATGAAGCTCCATTCAAATTATATGTACATGCACCTGCCATCAAAAGCTTTAGGTCAAAGAAAAGCAGAGCCAGGAATTGAGTGGGCAAGGATCAGAGTTCCAGCAATGGCACTGATTCTGCCCCTCCTGGCACAAACTGCCAGTTTATTTGTTTTTGTGTATCACTATATGGTCGATTTCTGTTGGATCAAAGATATTTTAGTTATTTTAATTACTGTTGTAGCATTTAATGCACTGCAATTTTGTTTTCTTTAAAAATTGTATTAATATATATTTTTGGTGAAATAAGAGCTACTGTAGGTTAGGCAGGCTATAACATAAAACCAAACCCATAAGCAGAGCCAGTATCTCCAGTCCAGTGCTGTTAATCTTTTAGACTGTAAGTTTTTTGAGGCAGGAACTGTCAGTTACTATATGCTTGTACAGATCCCAGCACAATGTTATAGGTTGGCCTTTGGGCCCTACGCAATACAGATGCTAAATAATCAACAATAATAATAGATTGCTGATAGAAATAAAAAGCTATTTAATTTCTTATAATTAATATAGCTGAACTCATCTCCATCTTAACTACAGCATAGTCAGAATAAAAGGATTTTCACTAGCAAGTGTTTCAAATATCTAGACTACAGAAAGCTCATATTCAAATTAATTATGTTTCTATTATGCTCAATGTATTTGTTAGAAATATTTCTTTTCCTTTTGAAATCTAAATTGGCACACATGCGAAAGTGGAAAAGAGACAAACTATTTAGCTAGATTACCACAATGAATGAATAGAGCTACTTTACTCTCTTGTCTTAGGTCATCTGATAATAAAAAAACTGGGTCTGAGACTGCAATCATTGATTTAAATTTATAGTTTTAAGCAATAAGCTCACTCTGGCAGGAAGCTGTGTTTATACATGGCTATAAACTCCCCAGAAGGGCTTGCTGATCAGCTCTCTTTGATTCTGAGGGCTTGTCTACACTACAAAGTTAAGTCGACATAAGGCAGCCTATGCTGATCTAACTATGGAGGTATACATGCTGCAATGCTCCTCCTACCCAGTTTAACTCTCCTGCTACACGGACATAATACAATCACCTTGACGAGAGGGTTAGTGCTTAGGGCGATGTAGTTAGAGTAACGAAGCATTAGTGTAGACACAGCATTGCTTATGTCACTCTAAGTTGCCTCTAGGAGGTGTCCCACAATGCCCATCATGACTGCTGTGGTCACCAGTTTGAACTCTGATGCCCTGCAACCAGGTGTACAGGCATGTGCCTCTTCCCTTTTAAAGCCCTGGGATTTTTTGAAATTGCTCTTTCTATTTGCTCAGCGTGGAGAACTCACACATCAGCCCAATTGACGATGCCAGCTCCCCGCAGCAAACATGCTCCTGTCTGAAGTATACCAAAGATGGATCTGCTGGGTCTGTGGGTAGAGGAGGCTGTGCAGTCACAGCTCTGCTCCAGGAACTTTGATACCTGCTTGTGGCATGGAAAAGAAGGGGCACGAAAAGGACATGCCAAGATGAAGGAGCTGAGGCAGGTGTACCAGGGGGCAAGGGAGGCCAATCATCAGTCTGATGCACTGACAAAGATATGCCGCTTCCATAAGGAACTGCACACCATCCATGGTGGTGATCCAACCTCTACTGCCAAGAGTCCTGTGGATACTTCAGGGGGAAGGGTCTGGAGATAGTGGCCAGCGGTGTGAATCCCGAGGATGACGTGGTGGATGAGGAAGTGGAGTTGGAGAAGGATGGGGGACAAGCGACAGGGTCATCCAGTGGCATGGCAAGCCAAGACCTCTTTTTAACTCCAGAGGGATCCAACCAGTCCCAGCACTCCAGCTCTGGTGTGCCTGATGCAGGAGAGGGAAACTCTGATACCGTGCTGATCTTGTGTTTCAATACTTCCTGGAGACATGCGGCAATGTTCTGCTTTTTTAATCATAGTAGAAGAGAGATTGAAATAACCAACACAGATACGGTTTGTATCGGCTTCACATTCCCCTGTGCAGCTAGGCAGAAGGGGCCCTGTGGAAAAATTGGTTTATGGACACCGAGATGTCCCAGGAATCCTCTGTCAGATCTCTAGGAAATTTTCCTGGAGGTAATCTGCAATTCTCTGCCAAAGGTTTCTAGGGAGGGCTGCCTTGTTTCTTCTCTCATGGTAGGAAATTTTGCTCTGCCAATCAGCAATTACTTCTGCAGGCACCATAGCGGCATACGAACCTGGTCTGCAATCATACACATGCAGAAGTTGTATTCTTGCATCCTCTGTTACCCTCAGGAGTGAGATATCAGCTGCTATTACCCCCACTTTTGGAAAATGATGCCAGTATTTAGTTCCTAGACACTTGTAGTGATACACCTCTGAACCCAGGGCCGGCTCCAGGTCCCAGCGCGTCAAGCGCGTGCTTGGGGCGGCATGCCGCGGGGGGAGCTCTGCCGGTTGCCAGGAGGGCGGCAGGAGGCTCCGGTGGACCTCCCGCAGGCGTGCCGGTGGAGGGTCCGCTGGTCCCGCGGCTCCGGTGGAGCATCCGCAGGCACGCCTGCGGGAGGTCCACCGGAGCCGCGGGACCAGCAGACTCTCCGCAGGGACGCCTGCAGGAGGTCCACCGGAGCCGCAGGACCAGCGAGCAGCAGAGCGCCCCCCGCGGCGTGCCGCAGTGCTTGGAGCAGCGAAATGGCTAAAGCCAGCCCTGTCTGAAACCTTCCCCCTTTGTCCCATCTTGTCCCTTCCTGCCCCGAGTCAAACTCACCATGGCTGGAGCTCCTGCCATGGTGTATGCCTGTCAAGGGAAAGTGAGAAAGTTGTGTTCTAACTTGTTTGGATCGAGCATGTGAGTGCACTGACAATAGTGCCTCTGTCTACAGTTTCTTTAGCATCTGCAGATGTGCTCTTCACGACCTCCCCTGAGTGGCTCCGTCTGATAAGGAGATAAAAACAAGAGGAGTAAGGAAGCCATGTTCCGGGAGATGCTGCAATCATCAGATGCTGCAGATAGCGAGCACAGAGCGTGAAGAGACAAACTGTGAATGGATAGTTAGGATAGGAAACAGAAGCAGGAGCAGATGATACAGCTGCTCAGGGAGCAAACAGACATGCTGAGGTCCCTGACTGAACTTCAGATGGAAGATATCCACGCTCGCCTCCTCTTGCAGCCCATACAGAACTTCCTTCCATGCTTTCCCTGCATTCTCCCCACCACACACACATTCCTCCCACATTCCAGAAACTTCACCCCGGGGAGATGTTTCACAATGACAGCTTCACATGCACCCAGCTGTGAAAGCCTCATTGGCAAGTGTGCTCTTGATTTTCATGTTCCTTCCAGAACATAGAAATGTTTGCATGGGTGCTCAGTAAAAATGTACTTACAGAAAATGAATGAATCTTTATTTGTCTCCAGATACAGTGGTGGCTGCTAAAATTCATAGACAGTGCCTACAGGTGTATTTGCATTGTTAAATTACTGCACACACTGAAATCATTACGAAGTTCATACTACGGTGCAAGAAAACAATGCCAGGCTCAAAGCATTACAGAAACCCACATTATTGTGGCTCATTGTCAAAATGCTCCATTAAAGCCTCTCTGATTCAAATAGCTCTCCACTGAGTCCGTCTAACTACCCTGGTATCTGGCTGCTCAAAAGCAGCAGCCATCCGATTCACCTCAACACTCCACCTCTGTGGAAACTTCTCCCCCTTAGCTTCACAAATGCTATGACCATGGGAATATTTTCCTCACTGAGGTCCAACTTGCCAAAGAGGCAGTGCCTGCACCCCTTTATGTGGCCAGAGGCACATTCAACAGTCATTCTGCATCTGTTGAGCCTGTAGTTGAAGCGCTCCTCATTGCAGTCAAGTTTGACTATGTAAGGCTTCATGAGCAAAGGGTCTCCCAGGAAGGGCCAGCTCCAGGGCTTTTTGCTGCCCCAAGCAGCAAAAATTTAAAAAAGACCAAAAAAAAGCCGTGATCGCAATCTGCAGCTCTACCGCCACCGCTTCAGTCTTCGGCAGCAATTTGGCAGCTGGTCCTTCACTCCGAGAGAGAGTGAAGGACCCATCGCCGAATTGCCACCGAAGACCCAGATGTGCCACCCCTCACCGTTGGCCGCCCGAATCACCTGCTTGCTGGGCTGGTGCCTGGAGCTGTCCCTGCTCCCAGGATCATTACTGGCATTTCCACACCCCCAATGGGATTCTTCTGGTCTGGAAAGAAAGTCCCTGCTTGCAGTTTTCTGTACAGGCCAGTATTCCTGAAGATCTATGCTTTCTGACAGAAATGACAGGCACAGTTTACAGGGTCTGTTGAAAAGTGACGCGAGAAGTACTAGGAAGCCCATGGAATGATGGGATGAAGAAAACTGCATCATGGCACTACAACCCCTTCCCATAACACCCAGCAGCAGAGGGTGGTTGAGTTGCACAGTGGGATGGCAACCCACAGTGCACTGCTCTCTCTGTTGATGCAAGAGCACCGTCTGTGGATATGCTCCACCATCCCAAGGAGCACTGTGTGGACGTGCAACAGCGGTTTAATTACAGCGACGGATGAACGTCAACATAACTTAAGTTGACTTAACTTTGTAATATAGATATAGCCAGAGCTAAATAAAATTAACAGCACTTGAGGAAAGTTGTGAATAGCATAAATGGAAATGATAAAAAACTTCTATGACATCACAACATTTTATATAAGAGGATTCCAGAGGACCAAGAATTCCATAATGATAGATAAGACTGAGGGGAAAACTTGAGAAACACTGGATCTACAATTGTCTCAGCCATTGTTACTACTGTAAAACAAGCTGATAGTCTCAAATAAGAGGCAGAGAAGACCGTGACTCAAATTATCTGAGCTGGATAAATTTAATCATACAAACATTCTTTTCACAGGGTAACTCCAGTTGTGTCTGCCTGGAGCATGTCTTCGGTCCCAACTGTTATAGATGATTTAGCACTGAGTTCAGAGGCTGAAACCTTCCCAGTTTGCTCAACCAGACAGTAAACTTGTGGACTGACTCAGTGGAAGTAAAACACAGATTTAGTCAGGAAGGGTATAATTCAAAGGATAATGTTTGTAACCAGAAGTCAAAACATGTTAACATATGTGAAAAAAAAGTAACACACAACTCCCCCATGCCTGGTGTTCAAGTTCATTTTATGACTCTAAGTCCAGAGCCCTGACCTCTCCTTTCTCCCTTTTCTGTCCCCGAAGAAGCCAATTTAGAGACATACAGCTGTGCTAAAGGAGAAGAAAGATGCATTAACTTAACTTCTTGGTCACTGAGAATCAGGTAGATCCACTGCAGCCAGACACACACACTTTCTCCAAATACTCATTCATAGTGAAAATAAATATAGGTATATGTTCAGAATGAATTAGCTGACAATGCTGCACTACAAAAATCTTTGCTTTTCATTGGCTAGATCTACCCAATCAATTACACTGCTCTACAGCCAAAATGCTTCTGAAACAAATATAGTCCAACTTTACTAATTCTGGGTCACTGAGAACGAAAATGATGCTTAAAATTGTTGACTGGCTCTAGTTTTCAAGATATGCTATTGGGTCAGTATATACGACTCTTGACTTGGGAATGGCAGAGGATAAGTGAGCTATAAAGGGAAGAGATCTCAATTTTGAACCAGAAATGACTAAAATACATCTTTGACTGGATCTATGAATAAATCTATGACTGGGTTTGGACAGTACTTACTTTTTAGGCAAAACAATGAATGATGCAATCTGAAGCTGGTATTGTGTCATACATGATATGAATTGCATCATGTTATTCCTAGAAGTCATGGATGATGCAATCATAACGAAGCTTACATCACTCTGCTGAACAAATTGCCCTATATCAGCTCTAGAAATCATACAGTGTCGTGCTCTCTTGTCAGTGTTTGATTTTCCAAAGAGACACATTTCTGTTTAGCCAAAGTGAGCAGAGACGCCTCGTACTTGTGTGAACAGTGCAGATAACTTCTGTTATGTTTGTGGTGAAGTGACTTTTGCATCACAAAAGTGCAGTATAATCACCTTTATTTTGGCTGCAAAATTGGAGATCAGGACAAGAGGTGGGCACCACACATATGCTGCAACACTTGTGCAACAAATCTTCGCCAGTGGTGAACAGGAAAAGGAAATCTATGCCTTTTGCAGTGCCAATGATTTGGAGAGAGCCAACAGCTCATACTAGCAATCGTTACTTCTGCATGGTGCCTCCAGTTGGGAAAGGGGTGTCAAAGAAGAAAAAGTGGACTGTGCATTATCCAAACATTCCATCAGCTATACGCCCAGTACCCCACGGAGAAGGACTGCCGGTTCCTGATGCACCAGAATCATTCTCACTTGAGTCAGACGAGGAAGAGGAAAAGGATGAAACTTCTGGTCCTGAACCATCAATGTCACAGGACCCACATTTTCTCCAATCCTCCTCCTCTGAACCACACCTCATACCACAAGGTGAACTGAATGACCTTGTCAGGGATTTGGAACTACCCAAGAGTAAGACAGAGCTGTTGGGCTCCAGACTACAGCAGTGGAATCTCCTGGCAGGCTATCAGGGCAAATGGAGCCCATCATTGCTTGCAGACTATTGCTGGACAGTGACAAGAGATGCTCCATTTAATGAATACAAGAGACAAACCAAGAAGCGCCGAGTAGACACTGAATAGGACTAAACTATGTACATAATAGTTTTTTGCCTTTTGTTTCATAATAAATTTTATTTATAGAACCCTTTTGCTGATTTTTAAAGTGTTACATAAACAGGACAGGTGAAATATTATCATGTAAAGCAACCATAAAACATGAAAAGACCTAGGTTTATAATTTATGATTAAAACTCTACTATCTACACAATAGACATAGACATAAAATGTAAAAACTTAAATATCTTAGAAACAATAGCCAATCAGTTGTTTTAATTGTCATATTTGAATTCAGCACATCAAAATACCTAATAAATAGCACATTTTATCTCTGAAGCAGACGACTTCTTAAAAATTGTAGACCAGTGTTATTTGAAGCCAGTATAACACAGTCAGATATGGTCAGTTTGTGAAAGCAGCAGAAATAAATGGATTTATTCTACATCAATTTTTTTATACAATAAAATAGCCAAATCTAATTTCTTACGGATTTTTTTTTTTAGTCACATTCCAACTAACTGATGAAAGATTCCTCATTATTATGGTTAGTCGATTTGGTATGACAGAATCCGAAGTAAGCAGAAAGCAACCACAATCCCAAATGTTTGTTTTCTGTATCATCTCAGGAACCTTCAAGACCTTGGTAAACATTGCCAGCCCAAGCATACAGGTAGTAGGCAGACAAAGAATCTACAAAATTAAAGTATAGGCGGTATATGTTTTATCTGTAAACAACAGCTGAATTACCTAGTCTCTCTCTTTTAAGGTCCTACCCATTTTGTCACTCCCTGTCCGTCATACCTACTAACGTACCTAATCATTGACTTCTGCCTTATTCTGCTGACAATGGCAGCCTTGATGGCCTGTAGAGTTGCCAACTTTGGTTGGATGAATTCCTAGAGGTTTCATCACATGACATTATCTTTAATTAAAAATTAATCTTTAATTCCTAGAGACTCCAGGACAATCCTGGAGGGCTGGCAATCCTAATGGCCTGCTTCTTCCTCAGTGCCTTCATGCTTTCTTCCATGCTACCCCTTGTGCACAGGAAAATATCCTCATCAAGATCCAGAAAACCTTATCCTCCTTAAAACCTACATCTGCCATAGTGTCTACAAATCATTGCTACTTGGAACTAGTAAAAGCTATCTTCCACTAGAGTTCAAATGTAAAGCATAAATGAAATTAGCTCTTTTTGGCTATAGCCCCTGGAAACAGCAAAACGAAAATACCTTTTGGTTTTCTCCAGACTGTTTTCATCCCTGCCATTCTTGGCTCCCTCCCTGTGCAGGTTTACAATCCCTCTTGGGAAAAGGAGGCTCATTTACATTCCATTTTGGAGAGCCTGCTGATTCACTCACCCTTACTAAGAGATTACAAGCAGGCAGGTGGCTCAATTACACTTGCAGGAGCACCTAGTTCTGTGGGGCAGAGTTTTACTCTATCCTGGACACTTACTGAGTGCAGTTCATTCACTCCATACATACTTGTGCTTTACAGTCTTTGAACCATGCATTAAAACAGTGGTCCCCAAACATTTTATGTCGTGCTCCCCTTACTCCTAATGTAATCTGTCTGCACCCACTGGGAGCTGCAGTTGGGGGCAGGGCCAGATGAGGGGGCCAGGAGCTGAGGCTGGAGCTGCAGCTGGGGCCAGGAGCAGAGCCAGGGCCAGGAGCCGGGCTGGACTCAGGGGCCAAGACTGGGACTGGGGGCAGAGCTGGGGGTGGGACAGAAGCAGAACTAAGGCAGAGCAGGACAGGATAGTGCTCCCCATCCGCCCCTCAGGAGGGCTGGTCCAGGCCTCACCGCACCCCTCCAAATGTTCATCCGTGTCCCCCTAGGAGGGTGTGTCCCACAGTTTGGGGATCACTGCATTAAAAATATACAACTGTTTGCAAAGCATGTAAACAACTTGTACCAAAATGTCTATCAGTTTACTCTCAAAAGAATTAAAATATGATTTTATATCAATCCATTTTCTGTTCTCCTGATAGTATATGAGCAAAGATATAAACTGATTCTGCACATGCACAACACACCTTATGTAGAACTATACCCCTGCGTCTCCTTTCACAATTGAGAAAATTAACTGCAAATGGCCAGATTCTAAAGCTTCTGTATATTCCTAAAGAGTGACACATAAAGAGATAACTCCATGGTATACACTAATGTCGGGTGTTCTAATACTTATTCTTTTGAAATAAATTATGAAAATAAACTGTTTTTCTGCTAGTAAACTGAGCCTGATGTTCTTCTCATTTACACCAATTATACAATAATGTTATTCCACTGACTTCAATGGAATTACTCCTGATTTACACCAAAAGTAACAGGCGAATTAGGCCCATTGCCTTCAATATTATCAAAATCTATGTACCACTAAAGCAATGCAATTTGCTTTCAATTTTGTCATCTTGTAGTCTCTATTTTTGGGGGTGTTTCATGTATCATTTTCTTTGCACAGAAACCTAAGAATTCATTTTAAGCTTTGTAGGTAAGGCAGTGAATCATTATTTCAACTGATGACTAAGTTTTTCTTGATGCTTGAAAAAGATGCTCTTTTAAGTCAGGGGTTTTTATTTACTAGCGACTAACCTCAGCAGAAAGATTCCATTACATTCTTCATAGATTTTATCACCCGAGACATGATTAACTAATTTTCTTTCCACAAGAAAAAGGGTGACAGTAAGATATATTTCAAGAATTCCATGCAGTTTTTCAGTATTCTTTTTTAGGTTACATAAAGGTCTGACCAACATTTGTTTCTCATCAAATATGCCTCACAATGAAAGGCATTTGTTCAGTCCTGGAAACAACTGATGTAACCTATTCAGCATACGTGGTCTCAAAGTTTGAACATGATTGTTATGCTTCTTTTGAAGACAGTAAACAAGAAAACAGCAGAACACTGTTTTGCTCATACTCCATATTAACCATTCCATTTATTGGAATATTTTTATGAAATTCTTATTCACTGAGAGATTGGTTTTGGTTAAGCACTTGTTTCTAAAGAAAATTTCTTAGAGGTGGACATTGAGACATGTCATAGAAAGGAACTGTTCAGACTCAGACTATTTCCCTCTGCGGAAAATATATTATAACATTCTATTTTCCCCAATCTTCTTTTTAAATTCAAACCAAGATTTATGGGGGATTTGAAAGGGCAATTCCCACTGTCGTAACAAAAGTGATCTTCATTATCCTATGTTTTTTCCAGATACTATTACACTAAAGTTAGTGTGTGGGTGTAAGACTCTCAAAGCAGAAAGAGGTGATATAAGTATTAATGCTAATATTTTCTAACGATAGTGACAAGTACTCTCCACTCCAAGTCAAATCTCAGCTGGCACTTCTTGTGTGTTCAAACTTTAGAGCACTTACATTTATACATGTAAAAATGTAGGTGCTGAAAGTTTAATCACACAATAGATGACAGCTAAGCATTAGCTTGGCGTGGAAGTCTGGAGGCAATGCTGCTGGGAATGGCTGAAGGGGCGGGGCAGTGTGATGGATTCCTATGAACCAGTGCCTGAGAAGGTAGCTGTCCAACAAAGCCAGGAGTTAAGTCTCTGAAATTTTTAAGTTGAGTGTTTACAAGTTGGCATTATGATTAAATGAATGTCTGAAGTGTAATTTATCTGTAATCAATTTAATATTGATATAAATTACCTTAGGTGATAATTTTCATACTTTTTTTAATTTTTAAAAGTTTTTTTTTAATTAATCTGGCTATGTTGTTGACATAAGAGTATGTTAATTAGGAGAACCTGTAATTATAAGATAATGTTTTCTTTGTGGGACTAGTTTTTATGCAGATAAGTTACTTACCTACATAGTAACTGGAGTTATTTGAGTTATGTTGTCTATTCATATTCTCTGTCTGGTGTGCATGAGCCTGTTATGTTCTGGGGTACAGACCGATGAAGAGTTGTGTCACCTCTTACCCCGTAACGCTGAGTGCCGCACAATGCGCTACTGATGTAGCTCTCGGCCTTGGATGCCCACAGGCAGCAGCCAGCATGCAATCTATGTCTATGGATTGGGCAGCCTTGGTCCATGCTCTGGATTCTGGAGCCTGCCTGCAATACTACATAATTCCATTGGTCTCCACCAGCCTTTAACAACTGGTAAAGTGATTCCCCAGCCCTGAATTTCCCCAAAAATGTGTGATATGAAAGGACCAGCCCTATGCTGGAATCTTAACATTTCTCTGATTGTCTCCTTTGCCCCTGTGCTGAGTGCCAGAATCAGTGCCCATGAACCACTTAAGTCCCAGGGAAGTCCACAAAATAAGTGACATTAAAGTGATGCATGGGCCTGGTGCTAGCCCTTTACACACAAGTGAATATTACCCTGTGTCCTTTCCCTCCCTCCTTTCGATCTCCAAAATCAGGAATCCTTCCCCTGCCACAATTAAATGATTACTGCTGCTTCACAGGAGGTGAAAAGAAGGGACTGGGTCCATTTTACTAACTCAGCTGATCAGTGGCTCTTTCAGGGACCAATCTGCAGATTTTACAGAACACTCAAACTGATATGGATATGCTGGAGAGACACTGGAAAAAAGAGCTTTCTAAGGTGTCTCTTTACAAAGCTTACTCTATGTTAATCTAAGAAATTAATCTATGTGATTAACTCTATATAAGGACTTCTAAAAAGCATTTGTTTGATATTTAATGTAAATGTATGACTATGGACTATGGTTACAAGAAAAGAATCCATTCTGGAAAACTTATTACCTATAATAACAAATAAAAGTGCACAAATATTTCTCATATTCCATTTTCTTAATCCAAGCCTCAATAAAACAAAGGTATGCTAAAGCCTTCAAATATGACTCAGTCACATTATCTTGAAAAGATCTTTCTCTAAAATTGTGAATAAGTTCATACATCAACTTTAAATCCTAAAACATTCAGTTTACACATTTAGATCACTTATCTCTAACCAAATTCCAGAAACATACCCAAAATGACATTTATGCAGGTCTGCTGCCATCTAAAATTAGATAAAAGAATAAAATCCTACCAGTCTTTCCATCTGGAAAGGAAAACACAGCCTAAAATACTAAAATGTGTTGACATATTTACATTAATTTACAAATTACATTTTAATTTAGTACAGAACACACTGCATAAATCAAAGGATAACACCAAGTTAATTAGGGGAAAGGCCCATTCTGTAACAATTTTTGCATGAAAAATAAGTAACGCGTAATGCCTGACCATATGGTCTTTTAGTCCTGTTGGCTAATTATCTACAAATAGTTGTACCAATTTTACAGCTGCTGGTTATTATTAACTGGAGTGTGTTTTCTCCTGAGAATTGTTCCTCCCTTTCACGTTTTTAATTTTACCAGAGACAAAGAATTTAATATTCAAAATGTTTAATGGACTGAACTGCAAAGGATTCCTAGAACTGTCTAAATGTATATTCTATAAAGCAGAGATATCTACTCAAACAAAAATATGGTTAAATAAAAACTATGCTTCTATACATTTAGATGCTTTTAAAACATGAAGTTGAAGTTATTAAAACAATTATATCTGCATCAATATTTTCATGTGTTTGGTTATAGCAATGCAGCCCTGGGCATACAAACTAACAGGCATTAAAATGGCGCAAGAATGATTTTTGATACAGAAAGCAATTTGCAATTTTTAATGATCTATTCTGTAGGAGCCATGTCTAATTTGGGGCATCTGCTTCTAACAATACTTCACCAACCATGTATTACAGTTTAAATCTTAATTATTGCTTTTGCAATGTAAGAACTGTAACATAACTATCAATTATGGAAACTACAATCACTTACAAAGCACAGCTGAGGCATTTTTGCCAACTAGACAAAACTAAAAGAATGAATAAAATCCTCTTTTAACCACTCTCCTGTCCAAAAGAGCCTTGAAGTTCTACTCTTTGATTAGCAAGTAATTATGCAAATTCAGATCTACAATGCCAAAAGTTGAGAATAAATTACTTTGCTTTGCTTATTCACAGTATACATATAAGAACATAACAATGGCCCTACTGGGTCGGACCAAAGATCCATCTAGCCCAGTATCCTGTATTCCGACAGTGGCCAGTGCCAGGTGCCCTAGAGGGAATGAACAGAACAGGTAATCATCAAGTGATCCATCTCCAGTTGCTCATTCCCAGTTTCAGTCAAACAGAGGCTAGGGACACCAAATATATATTCTATATTTCTCCTTTAAACATCTATGAAACAAGAAACAAATCATCACACTAGAGATCAATGCCCTTTCAGATGCTCTTGTGCTAGTAACCCTGTAAATATCATCAGAGTTAAACAACAGGCTTCATCTTCCACATGTCAGAAATATTTCTCATTGAAAGAACTGTGAGGTTCTGTTAAACTAATTTCTATCACTAATTTCCTAGGTTGCCAAAAGTGCTAACTGGAACAGAACAATTTAAAATAAATTGTTTTAAATTAATCTCAGAGTTGAGCATCTTCCCATTTAGTACCAAAATGAACATTCTTAGATGTGTGCAAACATCAAAATGTTTTTGTATTGTCAAAGATTTAAAAATTTTACCATATGATTAATGCACTTTCATTTTGAAAATATATAATCTAGCTTCCAGAAAGGAGGGTTTCAGCTAATTGTTTAAATTTACCTTTCCCTCAATTTTATTAAACACACTAATTATAAAACTCTTTGTGTATCAAAAACTTATTTCTGATGTGAAAAATATATTTTTTTTTAAATTCAGGATGATCAGAGCAGATTGATTACCATCTGGGATTTGTTTGTGAAGAACATCAATGGTTAGATGCCAACTCCTTTCTCATCTGTACTCCTTTGTTTTTCCTCTCTCCAGTGAAGACCCTCTATGGCAATTATGTGTAAGAGGAAACGCTGAATAAATAAACACAAAACAAGTATCGTAATCCTATATACTCCTACTTTATCACAGTTCTGGATGGGTATCTGAATTGTTACAAATCCAGACAGTGAATTACCAGTCAAAATATCATTTTGAGATTTGAATTTCCCACCTATTCAGTTTGACAGAATTCTAAAACGCAAGGCTTGTCTACACAGTGTGACAATGCATACGATGGTGAGATTTTTTTACGTACACTACCATATTGGACATTAATTGGTCTGTGTAGACTCTGTTGGTGTGCACTAAAATTTCCCTAGTGTACTTTAATGTATTAAAGGTATACTTCTGAACCTTTAGTGTGCAAACAAATTATTCCTTCCCTGTCAAAATTCAGGACCTGTTTGAACAATGGATTTAGTTTGAGACAATCTCTATAAGAAACAGAAAGTCTAGCAAATTAGAGAAGTAACAGTGCTTATAAGAAGCATTTTTTAAAGATTTTGGCTTAAAATATATTACAAATTTAACTATATTGTGTGCAACAAAATATATGTGTACAATAATTTAGAGCTACTTCTTAAAGAAGAAAGAATAGAAAGATTTACTTCATATAGAGTGGGACCAAAATATTCTGTGTTCCATATGGGGCTGCCAACCCTCCAGGATTGGCCTGGAGTCTCCAGGAATTAAAGATTAATCTTTAATTAAAGATTATGTCATGTGACGAAATCTCCAGCAATACATCCAACCAAAATTGGCAACCCTAATTCCACACATTGTAGAGACTAAGAAAACTAAATATATGTCTTCATGGTAAAATTAGCTCAACTAATCTACATTCAAATTAACTCCTCCTGAGTTAGGCTAACTCAAGTGAGATTATCCACAGTGCAAGATAACACTGCACGGAGTGACTGATCTGGAATGAGATTTGAGCAGCAGGCCACAAAATTTAACACATGAGGGGCATGACCCAGGCTGTCCCCAAGCTCTCACATACCAGGCATTTTAAGTAGTTCCAGTGCAGAGGTTACAGGGCTCCTACCACATAACCCATAACTCGAGGTAGACTCTCCACACCCACCCCTAGGACTCATCTTGCACTTCTGAATCCTACCACTCTCATCCCATGAGGGGGATAGAGGGTACTAAAGGAGGGGCCCCTGGCCTGTGAAGGCCACAATGTCTCCCCCTATCTCCTGAGCACAAGGTCCATCAGCAAAATCCCAGATCTTTTACTTCTAGGAATTATTCCTTTTAGATCTTTAACTACACTGGAAGCTCTCTGCAAGTTGCGATGAACTAACACTCCTATCAACTACTACCAGAAATTACTAAATCCTATTCCTATTTAACTCTGTCTCCAAGATGCTGTGAGGAAAGCAAAAAAACCCACAATGCCTATACTAATTTGGCCCCAATGGGAAGAAAGAAATCCTTCCTGACGCCTGCAAACAGGCGATCAATCAAACTGGCAGCATCTCCAAGACACAGCTCTGAAACTACAATTACAAGGCAGGGGGAGGGGGAATGGGCCATAACTAGAACAGAAAGAGCCTCCACACACCTTGCACTAGGGTTTAAACAAATGAAAGGGGAGAGCGAAGGAATAACTGGTGGCTCACCAACGAATGGATAAAGCGGCTGGAGGCAGAGGGGCTACCCCAGCTAGTGCTCGCCTCTCACATTCTATTGGAGCTGTCCCAATCACTGCCTGTTTCATCAAGTTTTCCACCAGTAGAGGTGGGTGGGTGGTATTGTACTGGCAGCACAGAATTGCTGCATCCCCACTGTATTACTAGTTAGAGTATCAGTAGAGCTTAAACCAGGGGTGGGCAAACTTTTTGGCCCGAGGGCCACATCTGCATGGGGAAATTGCATGCAGGGCCAAGAATGTAGGGCTGTGGCAGGGGGTTGGAGTATGGGAGGGAGTTTGGGGTGGGGGTGCGGTGTGCAGGAAGGGGCTCAGGGCAAGGGGTTGGGGTGCAGGGAGGGGACTCAGGGCAGGGGGTAGGGGTGTAGGAGGGGTGCGGGGTGCAGCAGGGGGCTCTGGAGGGGTGCAGGGTGCAGCAGGGGGTTGAGATGCGGGCTCTGGCCTGTCATCACTTACGTTGAGCGACTCTGGGGTGGCAGTGGTGAGCCACAGGGCTAAGGCAGGCTCCCTGCCTGCCCGGGCCCTGCGCTGCTCCTGGAAGTGGTTGGCACCACATCCCTGCAGCCCCTGGGGGCTGTGGGGGGCAGAGCGGCCAATGGGAGCTGCGGGGGGTGGTGCCTGCAGACGAGGGCAGTGAGTGGAGCTCTCTGCCCCACTCCTCCCCCAGGGGCCACAAGGACATGGTGCCAGCCGCTTCTGGAAGCGGCACGGGGCCCGGGCATGCAGGGAACCTGCATTAGCCCCATTGCACCACAGCGGTGGCAATCCTGCAGGCCAGATTCAAAGCCCTGAGGGGCTGAATTCAGCCCGCAGGCCGTAGTTTTCCCACCTTTGGCTTATACCAACATCCTCTGAAGGGCCAGCTAACTTGAGTTCAAAACATCACTTTACTCAAGCTAGAATTTGTGTATGTGAATGGGAGTCAACACTTGAGTTATACCTTGAGCTCATATTTCAGTGAAGACAAGCCCTAAAAGACAAAGAGCCATATCCTCAAATGCTTTAAATTAATGTAGATCAATTGACTTCAACAGAGCTGTTCCAGTTTGCACTAGCTGAGGATCTGCCCCAAAAACTAGAAAAAAAGATCAGACTTTAATACAGGCTGTAGATAACAGAGTGGTTTGTATTAAATTTATTTAACTGATTTTAATCTACAGTTTTTACAGTGAATTAAAGCTTTTATTTAATATATATATTCCTAGTTTATTTTTTTTCTTCTGTTTCCTCCTCTCTCCTTCTTATCCCATGACCAGGAAAATTAGACTTCATAAAACTCAAATGAAGTGTAGCAATGGCTGGCCCTTCAGGGATAAACCCATCAATACAATTGCAAATACACTTCTTGAAAGGACCATACGCATGGCCATAAGGCTAACATTATGATTTCACATTTGACCATTTTTTGTCTTATGGCAATGTCATTTTCATGCTAGATTTCAAATGCACCCTGACAATACAGCTAGCATGCTTTAGTTTTGTTATTAATGCTTCCCCATTTTACTCATAATACTATTTGTTTTACTTTTCTGTAGAAATGTTTAGTTCCTAATTTGGCTGGTACTCAGCATTTTCTGCTGTCTTTGTGATTTATAAGTTTGCCGATTCTCAGTTATATGAATGAAAAAAAATCTTCCCCAAGAAAAACAATTTGCAATTGCTTAATATGACCCGATGAATGTGCTAATTATTTCACAGAAGCGAATATGCTGTCACCTTTCATTGTTGAAAGCTGCATGCCAGACTTTAGGGCTATCGAAATACACACCATGCCTTTTTAATGTATAAAAACGATCTTGTCCATACCTAATGAATGCTTAATTTGCTCACAATACAATGAATTGCACAAGTCTTCTTGGGGGTGGGGTGTGTGATTTATGTTCACTAGTTTGTAATTTGTGATATTATAAAGGGTTTGGGGATACAGTTTAATGAAAAGTACTATATAAAGTAAAACTGCATTGTATTGTAAAATGCCAGAAAACGTATTTTAGTTTAATCACTATAACAACCCTTGAGCCCTATAGTCAGATTTCAAGGGGTGAAGTGAATAATAATAGATACTGAGCATAAAGGGGGAAAATCTTTGAGGAAATTCCTAGTCCAACAAAACAAAGCTAAGACTTTTTAGGCTACTGCACAAAACAGTCTGCACTGGAGGGTTAAAAAATACCTACGGTTTTTCTATTACATTAGGTTTTGAGCATTACATTATACTTGTAAATATATAGCAGAGGAGCCAGTTCATTTAACTGCTGAGTCGTGATAACAAACTCTCATATTGCATATTTTTGGTCACATTTGCCTATTACATGCTCTCATTCTTGTTTTCTTAATTCTTTCCAGATGATCACAGGATAAATTAAAGCCATTTCCCTGTAGAAAAAAAATGACATCTCAGAGGAGCATTAATTTATCTCCTCAGAGCCTTATATGTAATGTTTGCTCAGCATGTTTGCTTAGCCTTACAGGAATATATGCAGCTCTAGGGTATCATCTCTTTTTCAGCAATTTTGTATGCCACAGGACCATTTAAAACTGAAAGCCATCTTTAATTGAAAACAGATGTTCTTCTAGTGGCCTAGCTAAAAAGTGGCTATGCACAAAGCTAATTATACTTAAAAATATTGGTTATCTTTCAAAAATTAGAATGCATTTATTGTCAGTATTTATTATGACAATTTCTTGGAAGCTCTATAACACCTTATCTCTTTACTGATTCTCCCTCCTCTTCCCACCCCCACCCCCATGCTCCCAGTTCTCACGATTTTTAGTATTGTGATTCAGAGCTTTTCACCTCTAGATAAAAAGGTACCCATGTGGTCCAGCTTGGTAATGACCAAACATTACTGCTGTTTGTGAGATGGAGTTTTTTGTCTAATTTAAAAAAAAAAACACTCAGTTCAGCTCCTACTGGAAAACTGTTCTCAAAAACCTCACTTACTGGCAATCTCAACACTGAATGGATATAGAGAATGAACTACCCTCTCACAGATACCCCAGTTTAGGAAAACATTTCTATTCAAGACTGCACTTAAACACATGCTTAACTTGAAGCCAACAATTCTTAGGCACATGCTTCAGTGCTATGCTGAATGGTGATGGACACTGGCATATTCTTAAGTGTTTTCCCTTAATTGATACTCTAGAAAAATAGTCCCCAAAATTCATAGGTGAAGAACAATGGCAAGGGAGTTGGAAACAGTTTTGCTATACACATTCAGCGGACTATGATATTATTGATCCTGTTCCTTTCACAATTACTCTTCAAGGGCTCCATTGGAACTGTATTTCCATAGAGCTGGAGGGCAGGTCTAGTGCTGGCTTCTAGCAGATCCTTTAAGATCTGTGGATCTGAGTGGCCTAGCACGTTGGTGGTCCTTCATTAGCAAAGTAAAACCTCGATCCTCATTGCACCCTCTCCCGCTAAAAAAAAATGGTAGAAAACTCAATAAAATTCCCCATATAGGTTTTTTTTCTTTCACAGAGCAAAAATCTGTGGCCCAGCATGCCTGTAAAAGTACATGGGTGGGATCCTGGAACCTAAGACACTTTGGACAGCCAGTAAGCAAGCTGTGATTTTTAGAGCAGTAGTCGGAAAGAATGATAATGAGGAGTGCAGGGGTGAAATAAATGTCAGTTTGACTTTTTACTGTTTATTTATAGCTTACTTCATATGCAGGGAATATTTTGAAGAAAATATTTTAAACAATTAGACTAACTGAGCTGCAGATTGAAGATGTGCCTAAGCAATGATCTTCTACCACTCAGAAACACTTTGCTGTCCAATTTATTGTACCTCCATTTAACACTATGACACGAGACTCTGAGGCCTGCTCCAAGGTGGAACCACATAAGGATTCTAAATGTAAGAAACTTGTTTTTGTTATTACAAGTCATACGGACATTAACAAAAGACTCGTTTGCAAAAAGTCTTTAATCTATAAATTCTAACTTAACAAGATGGATTCAAAACTTTCTCATATTGATAGCAATATGAGAGTAGAGAAAACTGAGGGATGGACATGAGTGTCAGAATATATATCACAATACTTATTTCAGTATTAACAATTACAGCACAATCAATTCCCTGTTCCCCTACTGAATGTGCAAAATGGAATCATGAAGGAGCCCAGAGAATCAGCTAGAAGTCTGTGTGGTAGGAAATCAATCTAAGTATTTCCAGACTATAATTAAGGCTGCGTGTCTGTCACGGATTCCATGACTTCCGTGACCTCTATGACTAGTGCAGCCCCTGGACCAGCAGCAGTTTGTGGGGGGGGGAGGGGACTCAGGGCTGGGGGTTGAGGTGTGGGGCGGTGCTTACCTTGGGAGGGCGAGGTGCCTTCCTGGCTCCCACCTGCATATCACTGCAGCTCCTAGGCAGAGAGGCCAGGGGACTCCACGCACTGCCTGCGTCCAATGGGAGCTGCGGAGCCAGCACTTGTGGGAACAGCATGCAGAGCACCCCTGGCCACCACTCCCCCTAGGAGCTACAGGGACATGCCGATCAGAGCCAGGTAGGGAGCCTGCCAGCCCTCCACTCCCAGCACCAGTGGGGGTCCCGGGTTGCATGCCGCAGGCACATGGCCCGCCTCAGCACGGGTGCCAAGCCACGAGCCACTGCCCGCACCCTGCCACAGCAGCACCAGCAGGGGATTCTGGGCCGGACTGCTCCCATCCCCGCCTCCAGAGGACCCCAGGTTTTAGTTAGGCATATATAGTAAAAGTCATGGACAGGTCACAGCTATGATTTTTTGTTTACTCCCCATGACCTGTCCATAACTTTTACTAAAAAGACCCATGACAGAAGCACCAAAGCTCTTTTGTGGATGTAAAAAAAAATTAAGGATATTGTTTGCCTTTTTCCTCCTAGATGACAAGTTTCCTATGGTAAGCAGAGTTTATTTTAATGTTTGCAAAGGAGACCAAACATTAGTGGACTAGCGAGTGGCAGAAACACATAGAATGAAAGAAGAATTTCTTTCAGAATCTCTGGAGATGCGACTGAACTACTGAAGTTTCTGCTTTAGAAAATTTATTTTCTACTTCTAAACACACTGAATATTCTTACTGCAACAGTATAAAAGTGTCAGGAGTGTGATTTAAGGTTTATTTAAACTACTGATAGTCCTTTTGTTGCTGAACTCATATTACTGTTCTCATTAAGAATAAGAAATACACATATTTTATTTTATCTTCAAAATTATTTCTTTTCTTATATCTGCCATTAGGAGGGAGGACTTGGATATTTCCTAACACTTATTCATAGCATTTTTCCAGGTTAATTGTACTCACAAAACTAAGAGTTGAATGATGTGAGTGCAAAACCGCTGCTCCTGACATAACTAAATGAGATTGTGTTGCTTTCCTTGGCAGAAAGATTTTTAGGATACATGTAATGAAGTTATTGTTCAAAGTGAAAAAGCGTTTGCATAACATTTTATTTCTAGTTAAGTTCATTTCAGAACTAGGTATTGTGATGGTTATTCATTAGAATGTTACCCCCATTATACTGTCTGGAAGAAATCTCCCAGAAGGTGACATCCTGTGACCTTTGGAAATGTAAATACTTATATTCTTGTATAAGTTCTAGTAAGAATAGACCCATAAACCCTGTTAAAAAAAAAGTGCTTGGCTCACTGATACTATTCATTATAACCTTTGGATATACTTAATGGCTATAATTTCTGATATGGCTTTTTTCTTTCTATTAAACATATTTAATTAAGAAAGTTAACAAGAATGAGTTTCTTGTTAAAATGTTTTAATCATTTTTTCTAGGTCCTAGCCTTCAGTGCTGCTTTATCAATTCAGCATTCTGGCTAATGATACAATGTCATTTATGAAGACAAGATGAATATTGCAAAGAATTCTATGTCTAGCATCAGCATTCAATAGCTTAAATTAGTCAATTTCCATGTGGTTCCTATTCCCAATGGAAGACAGCTTAGCTAAGAACCTAAAAACTAAAGTATGTAGTCCAACAAGCAACTTTTCACTACAGATTCGTGTGTCTATTATGTGCACAGGTTTCATCAGGAAGATATGTAATAGGCTGTAGCTGTGTAACTGGTGAAGTGCCCAAACTGTGACTTTACCTTCCTATTCTAGCTTTAGTTTTCAAGACAAATCATAAACTTCAAACTATCATTGAGAGGTAGGGCTAAAGTTGGCATTAATTAAAAGTATTTTATCTGCCTTTTTTTTGTTTAAAAGGTACTGCCTTGATATGGGAGTAACTAGCATTTTAGTGTGAGAATTAAACAATTCAATTCATAGACTCTAGGACTGGAAGGGACTTCGAGAGGTCATCGAGTCCAGTCCCCTGCTCTCATGGCAGGACCAAATACTGTCTAGACCATCCCTGATAGACATTTATCTAACCTACTTTTAAATATCTCCACAGATGGAGATTCCACAACTTCCCTAGGCAATTTATTCTAGTGTTTAACTACCCTGACAGTTAGGAACTTTTTCCTAATGTCCAGCCTAAATCTCCCTTGCTGCAGTTTAAGCCCATTGCATCTTGTTCTATCATTAGAGGCTAAGGTGAACAAGTTTTCTCTCTCCTCCTGATGACACCCTTTTAGATACCTGAAAACTGCTATCATGGCCCCTTCTCAGCCTTCTCTTTTCCAAACTAAATAAGCCCAATTCTTTCAGCCTTCCTTCATAGGTCACATTCTCAAGACCTTTAATCATGTTGCTCTTCTCTGGACCCTCTCCAATTTCTCCACATCTTTCTTGAAATGTGGTGCCCAGAACTGGACACAATACTCCAGTTGAGGCCTAATCAGTGCAGAGTAGAGCGGAAGAATGACTTCTCGTGTCTTGTTTACAACACACCTATTAATGCATCCCAGAATCACGTTTGCTTTTTTTGCAACAGTATCACACTGTTGACTCATATTTAGCTTGTGGTCCACTATGACCCCAAGATCTCTTTCTGCCATACTCCTTCCTAGAGAGTCTCTTCCCATTCTGTATGTGTGAAACTGATTGTTCCTTCCTAAGTGGAGCACTTTGCATTTGTCTTTATTGAACTTCATCCGGTTTACCTCAGACCATTTCTCCAGTTTGTCCAGATCATTTTTAATTTTTGCCCTGTCCTCCAAAGCAGTTGCAATCCCTCCCAGAGAAATAGTTCAGAGAAAAGCAACAAAAATTAGCATGGGGCTGGAGGATTTGAAATTATTAGGAAAGATTAAAAGAAGTAAAAAGGTACAGTCTTGGCTTTGGTTTAAAGTAATCTACATATAAGGCAGGATTGGAAGGATGGTGAGTTTGTACAAGTGTATATCTGAAGAACAGTGTGGGAACACCATCTGCTTACATCTTGCTAGCAGTAACTGCTAGAACATTCCATTGCTTTCAGCAAGTGACGCTAGCAGAGAAGCTGGTCCACAAACTTTAGAGTCAGTGGGACCACTCGTGCTTAAAGCTAAGCATGTGTTAATATGCTTAGCAGAATCAGGGCTTTAAACAGAAAAGATATAGAGGAATTATTTCGACCTTGGGGCTATCACAAGAAGTAATAGGAAATATGTCTGAATATCAGGAAAAACTTCCAGATGGGAAGATCTCTTAGGCTCTAGAACAGTTTTCAAGGCCAACTAATGGGAGATCCATTGGGTTGGGACCTTTTTAACTAGACCAGACAAAAAAGTGGAAAATATAAAGTATGGAAAATGTTTGCTCTGATATGATA